>NC_067402.1:211095938-212295938 GCF_016432865.1 Antechinus flavipes
TGAACAAATAACTTAACCTCACTGAATGTCTATATCTACACCTGTGACAAAGGACTGAATCAGATGCTCTATTAGGTAACAACATCCAGACCTAAATACCATAAAACAAAACTTATGTTATAAAGTGAATCATATCTGAAATGTTCTTCAAATGATTTTATCTGAATCTCCTTTTAAAAATGGCCTATGATGAAAGATTTTGTTAAATAAAAAGTCCTCTGAAAGACGACTATCAATCATGTGAAAGGTTACTCCATTATAACCAAGTAATAAAGATTACTTTATTCTCCAATAAAAGATATATAGTCTAAGACCTTACCTTAATAAACTCAAAATGGATGCATGAACTAAATATTAAAGATCATAGGGATAAGGACAGAGACAGACTTAGCATTTCACTGGTACAGACAATTCTCTAGTGAGGAAACTCTTACTGCACCTTTTCTGTAACATACTTTCAAAGAGCTACCGACAACACTAAGAGATTAAAAATGATTTGTCCCAGGTCAAACAGTCAATATGTGTCAAACTAAAACTCAGGAGTTTCTAGACAGCTCTACTACTGTTACTGCTCCATGTTCTCATAAATTTAAGATTATTTCATCAAAATTAGAAGAGAACCTGATGAAGTACATTTCACAGCTCTGGCTGGAGACACATTCTTGCCCACAATATTACTGTGACTACATGAAAACAGAAAAACTTCTGCACAAACAAAATGCAGTAAGGATGAGAGAAGAATCTACAGAATAGGAAAAATCATTGTATCAAATATTGCTGTTAGAGAACTGAAATTCAAGATACATGGAAAACAGAAAGATTGAAGAGCAAAAGTCACTTATTCCCTAAGAAATCAGAGTACATAAGCCAACAATACTCAAAAGAGTACTAAATTGCTAATAATCATCTGAAAGACTGCTTTCGAATCACCAGTAAAAACATAAATGAAAATAAAAGAAACATGAACTTTCAACCACACAATAAAAAAATTATTAAAGATTCTAATATTCAATATTGGACACGTTGTAGAAGGTCAAGGACATTTATGCACTGTTGGGTGGAGCAAAAATTCAATATTTTGTAATTATGCCAAAAAAAAAAAAAAAGTAACTAAAATGTCCAAAACCAGAGATCCTACTACTAAGCTTATATCTCAAAGAGGCCAAATGACCCCCCCCAAAAAAAAGCCTAGACATAACAAAATATATACAGTAGGACTTTTTGTGAGATCAAAAGTGGAAAACTAAAAGATACCCACTGATTAGGGAATGTCTAAACATTTTATAATTCAAAAATGTAACTGAATACTATTGTGCTATAAGAAATAAAGAGAATGAATCTGGAAGTATAGAAAGATGTATATGAACTGATATAAAATGAAATAAGTGTGGTTCTTAAAAAAAACCACACTTAAAAATCATTATCATCATGATCCATCTTATCCTCATAACTACCTTGGAAGTAAGTGTTATCATTATCCCCATTTTAAAGATTGGGAAATTGAAATCGGGCAGAGGATAAGTAACATGTACATGCTCACACAACTAGAGAATTTAAGGGTGGATTTAAACTTAGGGCTTCCTGATTCCAGCACTCTATATAATGAAACAACAATCACCACCAATCCAAATGTAAGGCTAAAAAATGATAATGACCAAGCTTGCTCTAAAAAATATGTAAGAAAGCCTTATAAACCCTTAGTTTTAAAGATATAAAACACTATGGGTATGGAACATGGCATAAAATTTCAGATCTTTTACCATTATATTGGTTAGTTATACTGACTTGCTCTTCTCTCTCTTTTTTTTATTCTTTATTTTAAGGAATGGCTCTCTGGGAAGGGCAGAAGTAAGGAATACATTGGGAAATGTTAGGTGATATAAAATTTTTCAATAAAAATTTATTTAAAAAAATGTCCATAACCATTTGATCCAAAGACCTCACTGGTAGGTACATACCACAAGTCAAAGATAGATAGTGCCCATAAAATTCATAGCAGCACTTTTTGTTAAAAATCAAAGAATTGGAACATGAAACCCATTGTTTACATTGTTATATAAATGTAATTTAGGCCACAGAAACAATACAGTAAAGCATGGGAAGATTTATATGAACAGACACAAAGCAATATAAGTAGAGGAAAGTAAGTAAAGATGCAAAGTGAAAACAATTTACACAGTGACTACAACAATGTGAATTAAAAGAACAATAACATCCAAATACAATGTGATTATAACAACAAAAAAGAAAAGAGAAAATGTAGTCCCCTTCCTTCTTTGCAGAATATAATAAGTATATTATGGTTATGGAATAGTGTATATACTGTCAGACTAGGCTGATATGTTCATCATTTTTGCTATAGTACTCTTTATCATTCTTTATTATTATTTGTTATGAGAAATTCTTTGGGGAGAAAAGGGAAGATTATATTTGAAAGTGACAATGATGTAAAAACAAAGATAATAAAAACTAAAAAGAAAAAAAATTCAGTTATTATTTCAATATGTTTAAGATTTTTCATATCTTTTTTTTTAAAGGGCACAAAAAGTAATTCTAACTTTACTTAAAATACAGATTTTTAACATCTGCTAATGAACTGGCTTTAAAAAAATTCCTAAGGGAAAGGAAAATTTCAAGATACTGAAAAACATTATATAAATAATGTACAATATTTTTTAAAAGGTACTTAAATTTTATCCTTTAATATATTTTTATAATGATCAAATGGAGTTTTATTAATCAACCAAAGAATCAAACAAAATATGAGACATGAAAGTTGTTTATAAAGTTGTTTTTAGGAAAAAAAATAAATGGAACAATCTGTACTATCTATAAAGAATTCACAAAACATGTTTAATTATATGTTTCAAAAAAAATTGATTGTAAAGCATCCACAACCGGAATAACAAGATCCGACACTACCATTAATACTTAAGTGACTCTAAGCAAGAAAGCTTTCCTAAGTTTTCGTTTCCTCACTCCAAAGTGAAGAGGTTGAACTTAAATAATTTATATTCTCTTCCCAATCTAACAGTATATGAGTCTATTAGACATTTCATAATGTGCAAACTCTAACTGAACTAATCCAAGGGATGAAAAATATCAAAAAGGAGCAATTTTTCTAAAGCTGAGCAAGGTTGAAGTTTTGCCCTATTTCCCAAGTTCCTTTGTCTCAGGATCACAATCCACATTAAAAGATTTTCCATGTTAATACTTCAATCCAAAGCTGATGCAAATTTAGCAATGTGAAATGAAAAAAGGTTATTGTAGGGCCTGTTAAATTCTGAGTACCACATTCCATTTCACAATGTCTATTTTATAATTATCATGACCTTTCTGATGATGATAATGCAATTTGGTCTCAGATCCAAAAAGAATTCCTAGAAGAGTTTAAAAATAATTTAAAAAAGAAAATTAGCTAAGTTAAAGAAAAATTGGGAAAGGGAAAGAAAGTAATGCAGCAAGAGACGCATGAAAAGAATTGCTATCATGGGAAAAGATATACAAAAATTTACCAAAGAAAATAACTCCCTTAAAAATAGAATTGACCTAAAAGAAAAGTACAAAAGCTCACTGAAGAAAATAATTCCACAAGTTGAAATTACTCTATGAGACATCAAGATATGATAAAATCAAAAAAGAAAAAAAAAAAAAAAGAAAATGCAAAGTTTCTCATTGGAAACAACTGATCTAAAAAACTGATTGGAAAAAAAGAAAAAAAGTCCAGACTACATCTTTCAAGAAATTATTAAAGAAATCCAAGAAGTCAAAAAGAAACAACTTAAATACTATGGATCTACAATCAAGATTACACAGAATTTTGCAGCTTTTACATTAAACAATCAGAGGATTTACAATAATGATATACTAGAAGGCAAAGAATCACCTACCCAGCAAAACCGAATATAGTCTTTCAGGGAGGGAAAATGGACATTTCAGGATACAGAGGACTTTCAATTATTTCTAAATGAAAAAGACTGGAGCTAAATAAAAACTCTGACCTCCAAATACAAGTCTCAAGAAAAAGAAAGATAAAATGGTTAAAAAAGAAACAAGAAAATTTAAGAAATTCAATAGTTAAATGTTTATTTCTATAAGGCAAGATAATAACTATAACTTTAACTTTAACTGCATTGGAAGAAGGGGAAAGAGTGAATGTGGAAATTATTCCACAAGAACTATTATTAATAAAAGTAAAGATGGGGGAGGAAGAATTTAAATCTCATTCTCCTCAAAACTGGCTCAAAGAAGGAATAACATACACATTCAGACATAGAAATCTATATTACTCTATAAGGAAGTATAAAGGATGGGATAAAGAAAGTATCCTGGGGAAGTTGGCAATCAGAAGTAAAATACTTGTGAGGAAAGGAGGAGTGTGTGTGTGTGTGTGTGTGTGGATAAAGAAGCCAAAAATAACGTGGAGGGAAATACATAGTTTTTTGTTATAAATGGGAGAACTTACCCACAAAATGAAAGTGGATAGTAGAAAGGATTAAAAACTAGAATCCTGTAATATATTGTTTACAAAAAACACAGACACACAGAGTAAAGGTAAGCTGAGTTTTAAAGGAATCAAGAAGCTGGAGCAGAATCTTGTTTCAGCTGAAGCAAAAAAAGCAGGGGTAGTAGCCATCATGATCTCGGGGGGAAAAATAGATCTAATTAAAAGAGATAAAAGAAGGAACTATCTTGCTAAAAAGTTCTAGAGAAAAATGAAGTCATATCAAATATTAAATATGTACACACCAAATGGCATAGCATGTAAAATTTTAAATTAGCTAAATAAGTTACTAAGGGAGGATCTCAACTTTCCCCTCTCAGAACTATCTAGTTTAGATTTATCTAAATCTCACCAAAAAATAAACAAGAAAGAAGTTAAGGAGGTGGATAAAATTCTGGAAAAGATGGACATGATAGATCTCTGGAGAAAAGTGAATGGGAATAGAAAGGGATGTACTCTTTCCTCAACAATACATGGCACCCTACACAAAAAACGACCATGTATTAAGACATAAAAACTCTTACAACCAAATGCAGAAGAGCAGAAACTGCAAACGCATCCTTTTCAGATCACATTGCAATAAAATTATATTCAATAATGGACAATGGAAAGA
The DNA here is from genome assembly GCF_016432865.1 of Antechinus flavipes. Taxonomy (NCBI): domain Eukaryota; kingdom Metazoa; phylum Chordata; class Mammalia; order Dasyuromorphia; family Dasyuridae; genus Antechinus; species Antechinus flavipes. The sequence goes on from NC_067402.1 coordinate 211,101,056, forward strand.
TTAAAAATTAATTGGAAATTAAATAATCTAATCCTTAAAAAAAAAAAGTGGGTCAAAGAACAAATCATAGATGAAATCAATAATTTCATTAAAGAAAATGATAATAACGAGACAACATACCAAAATTTATGGGATGTGGCCAAACTGATACTTAAGAAAAACATTTTATTTCAAATTGCTTAAATCAACAAAATGAATACAAAGCAGATCAATGAACTGGGAATTCAATTAAAAAAAAAAACAACTAGAAAAAGAACAGATTAAAAATTCCCAATTAAACACTAAATTGAAAATCCTGAAAATTAAAGAAGAGATTACTAAAACTGAAAGGAAGAAAACTATTGAACTAATAAAACTAGAAGGTTTTAAGAAAAAAACAATAAAAACCACTGGCTAATTTGAGTAAAAAAAAAGAAAACCAAATTTTTTGTATCAAAAATAAAGGGTTAATTCACCACAAAGAAGAGGAAATTAAGACAATTGTTAGGAGCTATTTATATGTCAATAACTTTGACAATCTAATGAAATAAATGAATATCTACAAAAATTGGAAATAAAATACTTAAATAATCTAATCTTAAAAAAAGAAATTGAACATGCCATCAATGAGCTTCCTAAATAAAACTCTCCAGGACCAGAAGGACTCACAAGCGAATTGTACCAAACACTAAAAACAATTAAGCCCAATATTATACAACTACTTGGAAAAATAGCCAATGAAGGAGTTCTATCAAATTTCTTTTATGACACAAATATAGTGCAGTTACCCATCCCAGGAAGAGCCAAAAAAAAGACAAAGAAAATTATAGACCAATTTTCTGTGAGAAATAATGCATTTAAACAATTTATTCCAATCAGTATTAATCAATTTGAAAGAATCATATTAAAGTTCTGTACCAGTTTATAGGAAGCCAAATAAAAGGTCTTCCATCCTTGCTTTTATTTCTTATGGTGCCCAAGTCCATTCTAGTAGGAGTGACTCAACTACATGAAAAGTCCTCCAACATACATATATGTATGTGTGTGTGTTTGTGTGTGTGTGTGTGTGTGTGTGTGTGTATTTCTATGTCAAGTCCTCGACTTCAGGGCTGGTGCTCTATCCACTGTGCCATCTAGCTGTCCCACTCCAACATATTTTTGCACTTCTTGACTGTAGTCTCTTGTCCAACAGGAGCAGGTGAGCATCTTATCACCATCTAGTCAGATGCCCCATGCTACATCAGCCTGTGATAGTTTGTATGACAGTTTCTCCTAAAGAGAAACCTATTCATTTTATGATCACCTATTCTTTGGAGCTATTTCTTGCTTCATTCAACTCATGAACCTGTTGATACATTATTTTGCTTATTTTAGTTCTGCCTCAGTTTATTTTATTGTTGACGGGAGACTTTTAATCCCCATGGCAGCAGAGAGACTACAGTAATATACATTGAGATCATATACCATGACATAAAGAACAATTAATCTCAATATTATATAACTATTTGGAAAACTTGGTAATAAAGGAGTTCTACCAAATTTCTTTTATGATTATGATTTATAGGATTTATACCAGGAATGCAAGGCTTGTTCAATACTAGAAAAATTATCAACATAACTATATCAATAACAAAACTAACAAAAATCAAAAGATTATTTCAATAGATGCAGAAAAAACCTTTCACAAAATACAGCACTCATTCAAGCCTTCCCAATACAATCGGGGTGAAATAAGGATACCAATTATTACCTCTAATATTTAATGTTGGACTAGAAATGTTAGACATATCAATAAGAGAAGAAAAAGAAATTAAAAGAATTAGAATAGGCAACAAGGGAAAAAAAGCAATTATTCTTTGCAGATGATATATTACATTTAAAAAAACTTAGAGAATCAATTTAAAAACTACTTGAAATTATTAACAACTTAAGCAAAGTTGTTAAATACAAAATAAACTCACATAAATCATCAGCATTTGTACATATTATCAACAAAGTTCAGCAGCAAGAGAAAGAGAAATTCCATTTAAAATAACTGTGAACAATGTAATAATACTTGGGAGTATACCTGTCAAGACAAACCCAGTTACTATATGTACATGACTATAAAACACTTTTCACACAAAGGCATGTCTAAACAATTGAAAAATATTAGCTGCTCATGAATAGGCAGAGCCAATATAATAGAGATGACAATTCTACCTAAATCCATTTATTCAGTGTCATACTGATCAAACTACTAAAAAAAAATTTTATAGAGATAGAAAAAAAATGACAAAATTCATCAGGAAAAACAAAAGCTCAAGGATCAAAAAGCTAAAAAAAAAAATGAGAAAGAAGTTCTAGCCATATCAAATTTCAAACTCTATTATAAAGTGGTAATTATCAAAACAATCTGGTACTGGCTAAAAAACAGTGGTAGATCAGTGGAATAGATTAGGTAAAAATATGATAAGCTCAAAGATCCAAACTTTTAGAACAAAAACATTATTTGACAAAAATAATTGGGAAATTATTTTGGAAATTGGAAAACTGAAAAACTAAGGGAGAAAATAGATATCGACCAACATCTCACACCCTATCCCAAGATAAGGTCAAAATGGGTACATGATTTACACATAAAGGATGATATCATAAGCAAATTAAGACAGTATAGAATAGTTTATCTGTCAGACTTATAGATGAGAAAAGAATTTAGGAACAGAGAAGATATAGAGAACATTACAAAATGTAAAAGATAATTTTGATTATATAAAATTAAAAAGATTTTGTACAAACAAAACCAATGCAACAAAAATTATTAAAAAAGTAGAAAAGTGGGAGAAAAAATGTGTAACAAGTATCTCTAGTAAAGGCCTCATTTCTCAAATATATAGAACTGAGTCTAATTTATAAAAATATAAGTCATTCCTCAAGCGATAAATGATCAAAGGATGGGAATAGGCAGTTTTCAGACCAAAAAACCAAAAAACCAAAGCTATCTACAGCCATATAAAAAAAAAGGCTCTAAATCATGACTAATTAATTTAAAATGCAAATTAAATCAATTTTGGGATAGTACTCCATATTTGTTAGAGTGGTTAATATGAAAAAAAAAAGGGGGGGGGTGGGGAAGGTCTTGGAGATGTGGGAAAAACTGGGACACTAATGAGTAGAGTTGTGAAATGATTTGACTATGCTTCAGAGCAATTTGGAACTATGCCCAAAGGAGTATAAACTTGCATACCCTTTAATCTAGCAATAAATGAGGAGATCTGTACCCCAAAGACATCCAGTAAAGGGAAAAAGATCTATTTGTACAAATATATTTATAGCAACTCTTTTTGTGGTGACTAAGAATTGGAAATCAAAGGAATATCCATCATTTGGAGAATGGCTAAACAAGCTGTGATATATGATTATAATGGAACATTTACTGTGCTATATGAAATGACAAACAAGATGATTTTAGGAAAAACCTGGATTTACATGAACTGATATACAGTGAAATGAACATTATCAGGAAAATGTTGTACACAGTAAGAGCATATATATACTATTTGATGAAGAACTGTGAATGACAGCTATTGTAAGCAACACAATGATCCAAGACAATCCCAAAGGACTAATAATGAAACATACTATCTGTCTCCAGAGAAAGAACTGATATTGATTGAATACAGACTGAAGCATGCTATTTTTCACTTTCTTGCATTTGTCTTTTGAGTCTTCTTGTACAAAATGACTAATAATGGAAATGTTTTATATACTTGTATCTGTATAACCTATATCTAAACATCTCAGGGAAGTGGAAGGAGGGCAGGATAAAATTTGAAACATTAAAATTTTAAATAAAAATGTTAAAAAAAATTTTAAAATCAACTAATATTCATTATCTGGCATTTGTTGCATAAATATTAGCTACAGGGCAACTATTATATTCAAAAAGTTATTTACAATCTAATGGAAAAGGCTTACTACCTGTGCGACCTTGGATGAGTCCTTTAATCTTCTTGGACCTCAGCTTCCTCTTCTATAAAAGAGTGGGTTGGACTCTAAGGCTCCTGCCACAGATTTAGGATCCTATGAAAAGTGCATGGTTCCTCTCAACCACAAGCTTACTACTTTGTGACAGGCAAAGAAGCACACACAAATGAAGCTTGTACATGTTATAGTTACAAAGGTAGAAAGCAGCAGTTCAGTTCATCAGATCACAAACCAGAACAGGAAAAAGATTAAATATTACTATGAGCATTCAATGAACCATCCTAAGGTTCTAGGAAATCCATGTCCTTAAGACTAAAAAGTACACAGGAAGGGATGGCAAAGCAAGTAAATAATATAGATAAGAGGGAGAGAATAAAAACAGGAGCAAGACACAAGGGAGGTGAGAAAGGAAAACAAAGTAATGAGAAGGCAAGGGGGGAAAAGGAGAAGGGGAGAAAGTGAAGGAGCACAAAAATACTACCACAAACTTTACCTACTCCTCACTTTACCAACAAATTCAGTTATATAATATAACCATTTCCTAATCATGCCACTTAATTAAGATTACTAATAATAACAATAATAATGGCTAACATTTACTCTGAGCCAGGCACAGTTAAGCACTTTACAATCTGATCCTCACAATCCTAGGAGGCAGGCAGATATTATTTTTTCATCCCTATTATGCAGATGAAGAAATGGAGGCAGATGAGACTGAGTAACCTGCCCAGGAACACACAGCAAGAAGTATCTGAGGCTTGATTTGATATCAGGTCTTCTTGATCGCAGGCTCAGCATTCTCTCTTTTGTACCACATATCTACCTAAGTGATTATCTATAGTTAATAAATGCAATTACTGTATTTTATAACTTTTCATTATCACCAGTACATATATGATCATATTCCTCTAAAGTCCTACTTCCTTGCCTCAGGTGATTCTGCAAACAAGTTAGCTCTGGAGACTGAGTAAAGGCCCATAGATAAGTTAAATGCAGAAAGGATCTGGTTAGCCAGAGGGTAATAAATTCTTTTCAACCAAGGCAAATTACAAAGACTTAAATTGTGAAAGTGTTGGAGAGAATGCAGGGAGCTCCACATCAAATAAGGCATACATCTTTAAAATATTAAAGACCATGTAGAAGAATAGTCCAACTTTAGGTCACAATCCACGATTATAAAATGCTGGTCTAGTACTATCGTTATTAATTGCAACTTAGTTTACTAGTCTTCAAAGGGTTGCTTCCTGTGATAACCAGGAAAGAGGAAAAAAAAACTAACCCAATCCAAGAAAATGTGGTGGCCTGAGGTCACAAGAAAACCTACTATGTACCAGGTATTGCGGGCAGTGTTTGGGTGTTGTTCAGTCAGTTTCAGTCATTCCTATCCGATTCTTTGTGACTCCATTTGGGGTTTTCTTGGCAAATATCTTGGAGTGGTTTAGCATTTCCTTCTCCAGGTCATTCTACAGATGAAGAAACTAAGGCAAATGCAATTAAGTGGCCTGCCAAAGGTCACACTACTGGCAAGAATCTGAGGCCAGAGCAGGACTTAGGAAGATGAACATTCATGATTCTAAGGCTGGTACTCTATTCACCAAGCCACCTAGCTGCCCCACTGTGGACAGAACTGGAATACAAAAATAAATATGAATTTTTCCCTGATCCCACAAAACTTATATTTTAATATTACACACATAAAACACATACAAAATAGAAACATACACAGGAGGCGATCCAACCCTTCAGTTTTACAAATGAAAAAAGTGACGCCCAAAAAGATTAGTTACCTGCTGAAGTTACAGAATAGCACAGCCAAGACTGAACTCAAGTTCTCTGACAAGAAATTATTCATGATCTGCGTCCAAACAATTCACTTTTTCCCTATCTCTTATTCCCTATAAGACTTAACTCATGATTTTCAAGTTCACAGAGTTGGGAATCTATGTTTATCCTAATTAAGATTGATACTATTCTTTTTGTATCTTTTTAAGTGAAACATTCTATTTTATTATTGGCATGATACTGCCTAAGAGAGGGGCTCAGTGATTAATTTAATCAGTCTTGATTTTGGAATACTTGGGTTCAAGTCTAGACATTAACATACATTTTTAAAATTAATATATATTTATAGACTGTGTGGGTCAGAAACCATTTAATAAAAAAATACTGGAGAGATCTCTAGAAGCAAAGCAAAGCAAAGTTTATCATAAGTTCTTGCGAGAATCAGGCGACCCACCCATCAAGCAGACAATATAGAAGAGAGGAAGCACCATAGGGGGCAGGGTCAACAATTTTAATCCCTAACACAAATTCCCTCTCCCACCACTGACCCTCATCCTTATTGGCTGAGGATCTTACATTCTAAATGCGGGAACAGCCCAAGAAATTGAACTTGAGCAATAAGTACATAGTTGCCCATATTTGGTTGAAATAGGGAGGATAACAAGAAGGAGACTTTAGTATGCCCTTAGGGAGATAGTAGGGAGTAGACTTTAAGTATGTCCTTCGGAGGATGGCAAGGAGGAGACTTTAAGTATGCCCTTAAGAGAACAGCAGGGAGGAGACACTTTAAGTATGCCCTTGACTTAAAGTCCTTCAGGCCTACTCAAACTCTGAAATAGATGAAGCCTTACTCGATTTTCACATCTGTCTTGAAAGATCTCACCTTATCTCATTCAGTCCCCCCTCTTATTTATACACTGAGATCTCTTCAAATTCTTGTAGCATAACTTCACATTCCCTATCAAATTCCTCATCCCCTTCTGGTTCCTGTGGGTCTCCTTGGGCCACTGGCTCCCACCCTTGTCCTTTTAATATCATCAATCTAACAGACCCTTAGGCTTTCTCTTCCAACCTAATCATTCTAGGTAATGAGGTTTGGACTATTCTGGTTATCAATCGGATCAAACAAGTTATGCAGATAGGGAGTAATATCTGAGAGCTATAAGGCCAATCCAAAGGAGCTGCTTCCACCAGCTTCCCCCAAACCAGGACGTATTGAACGGTGAGGTCCAGGTCTGTACAGGAACATGAGCAAGTTTCCTAAAGTTTTTAATGACTTTTTACTAGATTTCCATTGTCATCTTTATACAACAAATATACAAATTTAGTTTCACACAAACTTCCCCTTCTGGTGTTAATTTCTACAACTGCTTGAAGCTTAATTATACTATTCAACATGTATATTGGGGTTCTATATCCCCTACTTCTATCTTGATTCCAGGTGGCTGGCTCATGCTCTTTAACTATTCTTTCTGGAGGCCAGGCCTCACTCCAACCATTTGCATCTCCAGTCTGGAGGTATACCTCTCCAATGGAGGTATCTAAACCCCATTTCTCTCTTCCCAAATCATCGTACAACTGAATCCTTAAAAATTGGTTTGCCTATTCAGGAAGAAAGAAAAATGTTGGCCTTATTAGTATAATATAGGAAATCCCTGTCCAATTAAGAGGTAGGTGAGTAAAAGCAGTTAAACCACAGATCCAATAATGACCCATTAGAATAGGTTGTTCTCTCGAGAATGTCTGAACTATTCCTTGTAAAAGGGCAATATTGCTGGTCTCTCATCCCTAGGGGACCTTCCTCCACAAAGGTGACATACTGACATTTCTATAAACCCTACTCCTTCCTCCTACAATTGGAAACTGGCCATTGACCTATTAGATTAGAGGTATTCCAAAATGTGGGAAACAGAGTCCCATGTTTCCCAGGTGTCCCTGGGGTGACACTGTACCATTGATGTCTAGACAGGTAAAAACTTAGTTTTCTAAATCCTTGCAGCCTCCCTTGTATCTTCTAGAGACAGAGCAGATAAAGAAAATCTTTTGTCAATCCGCAGCAATCCCTAAGGAATTGTGCCAGAGCTCTCAAGAGCTCCAAATGATGACTGCAGTGTCCACTACAAGATAAGGAAAGAAAAAAGTCTTTTACCTTGTCCAGAGTTAAGTCCACTCACATACACTATTTCCCAGCTTCAAACTTAGCTCTGTTTAACAAATCCTATCTTCTGTCAATGGCCACTGATATTTCTCTTCTAAGTTCCAGAAACCAGTCCCATTATGAATTTGGGATCAGTTACTAAGGATCCAGGCTGGGCTTAAGGGGACAGGTACCCATGGCCATTAGCTCAATTGTTGGGATCCACCACAGCTCCAACAATTTGGTAAGTTAAAAGCTCTCCCTATATTCTGCATGAGCAGGAGGAGCTGGTTCTCATCTCTGGAAGGTAAAGGTCTGGTTTCTATGGCTATCATGAGGAAAAAGGCAAACCCAAACCTCAGGGAAAGCCCCATGAGAGTTTCCCAAAGTAATTCCCAAAGTAATTAATGTAAGAAAAGTCATACAGTTACAATGCACTGGATTCAGAATTTGTGTTCCCATTCAGTGGAGGTCCCCTCCTCAAATGTAATTTGAGGTCTCCCCATCTTCAACTGTCCACTTGGATAAAGGTGGCACCATAGATCCTTTTGTTCTGGTGTGGTGTGTCCAGCCTCGTTCCTGGGTGCAAATAGCAGTGTCCTAGAGGTCAGTATTATCTGGTAGGGTCCGTCCCAGTACAGAGTCAGCTTTTCATCCTTCCAGGAACAGATCAACACCCAATCTCCACCTGAATTCTATGAACAGGGAAACCTAGGAGTCTGAGCTATTAGCCTTTTTGTTGAAGTCCTTGTAAATGTCTTAACAATGATTTAACATCTCTTAAGAAATAAATCCTTTGTCTCTAACATAGGGTCTCAGTTTCCCATAGGACAAGCTTAGAGAGGATGACCATACAATAATTCATAAGGTGAAAGCCCAATTTCTCTATGTGGCTTGGTTCTGATTCTGACTACAGCAAGTCCAAGAAGTTGAGTCTCTAAACATAATTTAGTCAGTTGCCATTGGAGGATGCCAAGGGATGTGGAGATCCCAAGTGATTTCTCAGTCTCAATCACATTCTGCAATACCTGGGCAGAAAAATGTGTTCCCTGATCCGAATCTATCCTCTCCACTATTCCATATCTAGGAATAATTTGTTCTAATAAGACCTTACTGTCGAGGCAGTTGCTCGGGCTGAGGGGAATGCCTCTACCCATGAGGTCAGACGGTCCACTATGACCAGCAAGTATTTGAGGCTACCCACTGGTGGCAGCTCAGCGAAGTCCACCTGGATGCTTTAGAATGGTCCAATTCCCAGAGGTCGTCCCCCTTTTGGGATCTGGTGTTGATGGAGCCTCATTCGTCCTTTGACAAACGAGACAGCCATCCACCAGTTGTCAGGCCACAGTATATAGGCCAGGGGAAACATACCTTGTCAGCACAGCATCACACAGGTTTTGGACATCCCAGAGGCTGCCCTGGTGCAGCTGCTGAAGGACCTGCCTCATACTTGCTTTGGTCAGTACCTCTCTGCCATCAGGTAAGAGCCATCGTCCTTCCGAGTTCCCAACTGCTCCGAGAGTCGAGGCCTTCTCTTTTTCCTTCGGGGTAAAGCTGGGAGAGGGTAGACTAGGGGGAAGTACAGGTATCAGAGCCATCATATGAGAAATATCCTGGTCTCCAGCTCCCTTGGCCTCATCTGCTAATCTATTTCCCCTTGTCTCAAAAGAGCTTCCCATCTAATGTCCCTTTATATGTATTACTGCTATATTCCTAGGGGCCAGAATGTTTTCCAATACCTTTCTAACTAGTGTATAATGGACCAGTTCTTTACTTTTACTATTTACAAATCCTTTTTCCTCCCAAATCCTTCCAAATACATGCACCACACCCCAAGCATATTTCGAATCAGTATACATATTCCCATCTTGGTCCCTCAATAACTTCAAGGTTTGATTTAAGGCATACAATTCACAAGTTTGAGATGACCAATGGGCAGGTAGACCGCCCCTGGTAACAGTGGAAGTCCTATCTCCATCCACAATAGCAAACCCACTTTTTCTTTTCCCATCTACCCTCTAGAGGATCCATCTATAAACCAATTTACTCCCCCAAGTATTGGCTATTCTTGTAAATCCTCTCTTACTTTTGTCTGAAAATCAGTTAACTCTAAACAACAATATTCCTCTCTAGGGGATAGTTCTGCTCCAGGGGACAAAAAGGAAGCAGGATTAAGGTTATGATCTTGGGTGATTACTAGATCATCCTTTTCTAATAGTATTGCCTCATATTTCAAGACTCTGGAATCTGTGAGCCATCTCCCAGCCCTCTGATTTAATATTGTCCTTACTTGGTGCAGGACACTTACAATAACACTGCCTCCAAAGGTGAACTTCCTACTCTCTTCTACCAAGAGAGTGGTAGCAGCTACTGCTTGTACACAGGTCAGCCATCCTTTGGCTATGGGATCTAATACTTTAGAAATCAAAGCCACTGGTCAGGAGCCTTTGCTCCAGCAATGCAATATGGGCAGCTGATCCTATAAGCCTCCTTCCCTTCACTTAGAGTGAATTCCCCTTCATTTCATTTTCTCCACGTATTTAATAGGGAATTGTATGGGTGTCAAAAGTTCTCTTCCCTTATAGCCCCTTCATGATCATGCAAAACATGAAAAACGCATCTGACAACAATATAGATCTTTGATAAGTAAGTCAGGGGCCTAGGATTGGGGTTCCAGAGATAGCCCTAGCTTCCATCAACACACAGTGTAAAAGGCTCTAGGCCTAAACCTTTGCCTAATCAGGGCGATGAGATTCCCAGCCTTCTCTAAAGGCAAGGTGGGAGTGGCCCCAAGTATTTGGGCGAAGTAAACCTTTAGATAAAGAAACTCTAGCCCCAGGAAGTAAAAAGGTTAAAAGATTAATATCAGCAACCAAAGTATGGCCACAAATTAAAATATCTATTTAAGGGCAGGTAACTGTCCTTAAGTTTTAACCATTCCACCTTATAACCTATGCAGTCACACCTGAATTCAAAACTTCCAGCAAATATTAGCTCCAGTCCCAAATCATTGTATCTTCTACATCATCATTAATCAAGGGCTTCAGATGAATCTAGTTCTCAAGAATCACAATAAAGGGTTTAAGGCTTATACAGCTATCTTTCTTATCTAAGTAGATAGTTCTAAATTTAACATTACACAGATCATTTGCCTTTAAAATACTCAAATACAAAGAAAAAAATTCTAAATCGCATGTTGTGCATCCCGTTTCCACATAAAAGAAACTTTTAAATCTTTCAGATTTAACATTAATACTCTCTTCATTCTAAAAAAAAAAAAAGATTTTTGGAAATGACCCTATCAAATTATCAGATCAGATTAAAATCCTGCTCTAGATTTTTTATCATCTTCCTTAAACAAGAAGACTACCATGCATGTAAATAAGCATTAAATAATTTGCTTTAGATAGATGGGATCTTAATAGAAATAAATCACTTTCAGATAACTTACAGTTCCAACAAACTTCTTAGAGCAGACTTGAAAAATAAAAATAAAACATTCAGTTATTAACATCATATAAATGTAGGCTGTTCCTAGAAGCAATTGATATCCAAACCAGCAAGGTGTTGCAGTCACCATACTTAATGGGGAAGGGGGATTAGATCACCTGACAAGGTCTCTCTCCATGTGGCCACCCTTCCCCCACTCCACCATGCTTCCTAACCCTAACTTATCACAGTTAACTTTTTTTAGGGTGCTATTTCCCCAGGATCCAATCTGCCATCTCAAGACAGGCCCCAACCTCATGGGATATATCTCCTTTTCCCATGGCAAATGGCAGATTCACTAGCGAATTGTGCCTTTTTCTTCCCCATTTCTGGAGAGCTATTTTCCTCTCTTTTTCTCTCACACAATCTCTTCCTATCCCATCTCTCTCCTTCCAAAGCTTATTTGCTTAAACCTTCTCCAACATATGTTAAACACTCCCAAACCAATACTAGATGCTCCATTTAAACTATTATTTGCTTTTGCAAATCAATCTTTCTTGTCCCTCATCTTTAAGTCAAAGAAAAAAAAATTTTTTTAAACTTTAAACTTCAAAGTTCACAAATAACTGAACCAAATTTCATAAAACTTATAATTGCCCAACAGAGATGACAAATTTTAAGGCATAACTTAGTTACAAATTACCCAATACTTCTAGAAAACACACACCATCTAAGTAGGGAGACACAACCCCAACCTCCCCCAAGGTAAACTACCAGCATTTTGTTTTAATAACCTATATTTTAACTTAAAATCCCAAACACGGCTTTAAATTCCCAATAATATAAAACTACTTTCGCCATCATATTTAAAATAATGAATTTCACCAAATAGAAGTTTCTTTCTCTTGGTCCCATGTGGCCCTACTGCAGGGTCAGGACACCTGGGAGGGAAAGGAAAGAAGCCACCGTCTTCACTCTCTCGATCCCCGATGTATAGGGCGATTATGATCCCAACTGGGATCTGCTAACAGTATTTCTGGTCAGCTGAAACTACTCCTGCAGCTGGAGGGTTTCTCCTGTCCCACTCCTTCATAGCTGCTCCCTTAATTAGTCCCCTCTCCTCTAGTGAGAAGAGAGAATTCAAAATAGACAGAAGTAAATTAGAGGAACATAGGATAGTTTATCTCTCAGACTTGTGGAGGAGAAAGAAATTTGTGACCAAAGATGAACTAGAGACCATTACCAATCACAAAATAGAAAATTTTGATTATATCAAATTAAAAAGCCTTTGTACAAACAGAACGAATGCAAACAAGATTAGTAGGGAAGTAACTAACTGGGAAAACATCTTTACAATTAAAGGTTCTGATAAAGGCCTCATTTCCAAAATATATAGAGAACTGACTCAAATTTATAAAAAATCAAGCCATTCTCCAATTGATAAATGGTCAAAGGATATGAACAGACAATTTTCAGATGAAGAAATTGAAACTATTACCACTCACATGAAAGAGTGTTCCAAATCACTATTGATCAGAGAAATGCAAATTAAGACAACTCTGAGATATCACTACACTCCTGTCAGATTGGCTAAGATGACAGGAAAAAACAATGATGAATGTTGGAGGGGATGCGGGAAAACGGGGACATTGATGCATTGTTGGTGGAGTTGTGAACGAATCCAGCCATTCTGGAGAGCGATCTGGAATTATGCCCAAAAAGTTATCAAACTGTGCATACCCTTTGATCCAACAGTGTTTCTATTGGGCTTATACCCCAAAGAGATACTAAAAAAGGGAAGGGGACCTGTATGTGCCAAAATGTTTGTAGCAGCCCTGTTTGTAGTGGCTAGAAACTGGAAATGAATGGATGCCCATCAATTGGAGAATGGCTGGGTAAATTGTGGTATATGAATGTTATGGAATATTATTGCTCTGTAAGGAATGACCAGCAGGATGAATACAGAGAGGCTTGGAGAGACCTACATGGACTGATGCTAAGTGAGATGAGCAGAACCAGGAGATCATTATACACTTCGACAACGATATTGTATGAGGATGTATTCTGATGGAAGTGGATTTCTCTGACAAAGAGACTTAACTGAGTTTCATTGGAGAAATGATGGACAGAAACAGCTACACCCAAAGAAGGAATACTGGAAATGAATGTGAACTATTTGCATTTTTGATTTTCTTCCCGAGTTATTTTTACCTTCTGAATCCAATTCTCCCTGTGCAACAAGAGAACTGTTTGGTTCTGCAAATATGTATTGTATCTAGGATATACTGCAACATGTTTAGCATATATAGGACTGCTTGCCATCCTGGGGGCGGGAGGAGGGAGGGAGGGGGAAAAAACGAAACATAAGTGATTGCAAGGGATAATGTCGTGTAGAAATTATCCTGGCATGGATTCTGTCAATGCGAAGTTATTATTAAATAAAAAATAAAAATTTATTATAAAAAAAAAAAAAAAAAAAAAATGAGACCATGGAAAAAAAAAAAAAAAAAAAAAAAAAAAAAAAAAAACAAAATAGACAGAAGTTCTCCAGGCCCCGAGGGCCCTTGGAGGGGCTGATGGAATCAAATCCTTTTCTTCTCTTTCAGGTACAAATTCAGTCTTTGCCACCCCAGTTCTTAATAGTGCCTTCACCAATATCGTCACCCCAGACAAAACAACAATTCCTTATCATCTTTTTCTTTTTCCTTGCTTTTTCCTTATATATTTTGGCAGTTTGTTCCAATTACTTAATTTATCTCCCAATGGACTATCTACCAGTATTTTTTGATCATTTCTCTCATTTCTCTCTGTGAGGGCTGGCTGGGATTGGGCCACACCCATTGAATTTGGACAAATCTAAATTCCAAAACACCCAAACACGCCAATTTTCGCCAATTGACTCCAGTCACCCTAGAAGGCCTAGCCAAGCTTTTCCTGTCCAGAGACCCAGAGTTTAAGACTCCAGGCCTCACAGGCTCCTGTCCAGAGACCCCTCCAGAATTTAAGACTCAAAGGTCTCACAGGGGGCTTACCTCTGGGTTGTTGCGCAACAAACTGCTTGACTGATCTGTCCTTCACCGACCAGTCGGGATTTCTACCTTTTACCGCAGAGTTTCTCCCTTTGCTTTGCTCTGAGTTTCTCCACTTCGGGCCCATTTTACCTTGGGGAGTAAGGAGAAGCCCTGGACGCTGTTGAGCTGCCTAAATCAGGGCAGGGTGCCATCCTGCCAGCACCCCAAGGGTTCACCTACTCACCACAAGTAGTGTAATTCCGGATGAGCCCCCAAGACTGTGTGGGTCAGAAACCATTTAATAAAAAAGCTGGAGAGATCTCTAGAAGCAAAGCAAAGCAAAGTTTATTATACATTCTTGGGGAGAATCGGGCGTCCCACCCATTGAGCAGACAATGGAAGGGAAGAAGCACCATAGGGGACAGGGTCAACACTTTTAATCCCTAACGCAAATTCCCCCTCCCACCACTGACCCTCATCCTTATTGGCTGAGGATCTTCCATTCTAAATGCGGGAACTGCCCAAGAAATTGAACTTGAGCAATAAGTACATAGTTGCCCATATTTGGTTGAAATAGGGAGGATAACAAGAAAGGGACTTGAAGTATGCCCTTAGGAGAATAGTAGAGAGGAGACACTTTAAGTATGCCCTTGACTTAATGCTTAAAGTCCTTCAGCCTACTCAAACTTTGAAATAGATGAAGCCTTACTCGGTTTTTCACAACTGTCTTGAACGATTTCACCTTATCTCGTTCAATACTACTTTTGTTCAAAGGGAAAACCACTTAATGGATAATTATATTTCTTCACCAGTAAAATGGAGATAGTAATCTTTATCCAATCTAGGTATCTCTAAGGATTGTTTTGCAAAAGGGATGGAACAAAGAAAACAGATTTAGAATCTGAAGACTCGGGTTCCAAACTGGGTCTGCCACTTAGCCAAGTCATTTATTCTCTTTAGGTCTGTTTCCTCAATTCTAAAACAAGGAGATATGTAACTCATAGCAAGTCATTCAACTTATCAATTCTGTGGGCAACACTTGGAAGGCTGGCATTTATGAAAAATATTTCCTCACTAGAATTTCCCTACGTCAATGAAATCAGAAATCCAAACATTATCTCAATAACAGGAAGTGCACAAAGAATTAGTAAGATATATGGCGTCTTCTCAAAGAATTTGCACTTCAATTACGCAGCCAACTGATAATAATAACAACTCGGTTTAAAATTTAAATGTTCTCAAAATAGATGCTGACAACTTAGAGAATAGTTATAAACAAATCATGGTACATAAATATAATCAAATACTGCATCCTGTAAGGGGTAACAAACATGAAGAATTGAGAAAAATACAGAAAGTCTTATATGAACTAAAAAAGGTAAACAAAACAAAAAAAAATATACAACTTCAACAACAGAACAAGAACAACAACAACAACAAAAAATGGATGCTGTGTAAGTGTGGAGTTTTCCAGAGAAAAATTATTTTTTAAATAGCCAAAGAGACTTGAAGTCACACAGATAATCTAATTTGTTTGTCATTTTTTTAAAGTTAAATTCTTCTGTTACAAAACAGTCATTCTCAAAAAATTGACCTACATTTACAGAGAACATGGATATGTTGGTGAAATGCCACCAGTAAACTCTCAATCAGAGTGTCCTCAATAAAAGAAACTGCAGAAGATAAAGGAATTTAGCAAGTCATAATTCACAATCTAGGACATCCATTTTAGATTAATGTTTGGTGATAGTAATAAGTTCATATGAATTTAGTCCAGAATCCCAATTCCCAAGACAATCTTCCTTGAGAAATCATTACTGATGGGTTTGAAATTCAAATAAATTTATTAAGCATTTATTATGCTTCATGTATTATAAAAGCTATTAGGGATACATATAAAATCAAAGCAACAATCTGATGTCAATCTGATGCTTCCATTGGAGCAGCAGGAATGATGAAATTGGTCATGAAAATTAAAATGTGCTTTTATGGCTATTTATTGGATATTCCAGACTTTTTTATGCTGGCAGTACTTGCCACAGCATTTTCATTTATGTCAATATTTATGAAAAGATAAAAGGAAAAAAAAGTAACAGAGCTGATTAAAACAGATGGATAGGAAAAAAAATTTTTTCAGATAGGAATATTATGTAAATTATCATCAATAGGTTAAAAAAATACTAAGTAGAATTCTGTTCCCAATGGAATTTGGAAGACCGGACAACTCATAGAATCCCAAGTAGAATATATATAGTTTCTGATGGTAGGAAGGGTAAAATTGGACAGAGGACCTCACCAAATTCTCTTACTCTAAACTTACATCACTCAAAACTTATTTTGACCATATTCATCTATTGCCTTATAGCATTTCTTGTACTTTTATATTAAATTATTGCTTTGTTCTTTAATCTTTCCTGTATATATGACAGTTCTTAACAGCAAATAACAAATACTATTGCCATTTTGAAATCTACCTCCCTCTCCCATCCAAATAGAGCTAGGCACAAGGTTTTTGCAAATAAAAAGATGTTTAATAAGTAATAGCTAAAATAAGTATTCTAGTTTTGTTTCTGAAGTATTAAAAATACTTTGTTAACATTATGCTGAACTATTAAAATATACTAAATAAGCCAAATGAAAATTTCTTTTGCAATGAAGATAATTACAAATTATCACAATTTCAGTTAGGAATATCATTTAAATTATCACAATTGTTAAAAAATAAACTTTTTATGACAATACAACTAAGTCAATTCAAAATTATTCTTTTATCTCCTAAGGCAAATTGTGATTATGAAAATATCTGTAGGTAAATGTAAGGTCAAGAAATTTGGCCTCATATATAAAATATGCTTAAATTACATAAACTTAAACTCTGGGTGGTTTTTTTTTTTTTTAATTTCCAAATTGAAAAAGAAAATTTTCTCAGGTCTCAATCTTATGTATTTGTCACCGCTGACATTACCTGGCATAGCATTCCCACTTATGTCAGCATTCATGAGAGCAATGAAAATAAAGAAAAAATAAAGTAGGCATTAAAGGAAAATGTTTAAATGGAGAGAGGTATAAATCAAAGAATGCTTCTTCAAAAGAAACTAGGCTGAATGCTACTATTTCCCATGTTACAAGAGAACTTACTTTAAGCAAAAAAAATTTTGGCCTTTCTGGATAGTAACAAACCTTACAGTTAAGAATTCTTGGGGAAGAAAGAGGGGGGAAAGTTCCATGGGTTAAAAATCTATCAGCTAAAAGAAAGGCTTCCATCTTTATTAAAATAAAAGCATTTACATTTAAAATGTGTACTCCTGTAGGATATAAACAATCACAGGAGCAAAAGAAAATATTCATTATTATATTCAAATATGACTATGGACAATTCCTTGATCTTACCTTCTTCTTCTTTTCCTCCCACCAACTCTGCCATAAGAATCATAGTGAACATACTTAGCTATTAGCAAATTTTGAAGATTCAGAATTGAACAAAGGAAGGTGAAAAAAGTAGCCCTAAGTCTCTACTCTCTGGCATGGTTTAGGTTTTGTATATACACAAAAATAATTCTTCTACACTACCTAAAATGATTTCTTTATTTTATTATACTGTCAGAAATCTGAGATTTATATAACTTAGTCATCTAGCAAAGTGAGATTATCAATCATTCATATCTCACTGCAGTAAGCTATAACAAGTCCACTGAAGTAATAGGTATGAAGAGGAGAAGGGAAAGATGGGAGGCAGACAAATATTTTCAAAGCATATAGTGTTTTGGAAGTGTCAAGATCTTATAATAGGGAGCTTAGAGCAAGATGAGGGCAGTGAGAGTCAAAAAAAAAAAAATAGATTATCAGAAAATGGGAAGAAAGTAAAAATAAGGAGATGGAAAAGTATCAAAAATCATCTTTATTCCAAAATTTTGCCTAAGATCAGATATGTACCTTCAAGAAAAGAGAAAAAAAAATCTTCCTATTTTCTAACCCCATCTTTGCACCAATATAGTCCACCGTTATGTTCCTAGCATTCATGTACTATTGGTATTACAGTATTTTGTAAACTATCTAAGAACTGGATCATCATTTATAATGTTCTTTAAATTTCAACCAAATAATTTACAAATAAATTTCTGTAGCACAATTCACTTGTAATGTGAAGACTACATTTATTTCCTATTATTATGTACAGCAGGTCACTGGGAAAACTTTTCCTGAAATTTTGAGGAAAGTGACAAGGTAACTGAACCTATTTCTAAAAGAAAACTAATTTCTACACTTATATTTTCTTATTTTTAATGCACTATATTTTTAATGCAAACAATTTACCTGTCAAAATTTCAGTGCTTCTTGCAGCTATCGTTTTAACTTTGATTATTCCTGATTCAGCAGCCTGTAAAAATGAATAAAAACAATTAGAGTTTAAAAATGCTATACTAAGCTTTTTTTATAAAACAAACAAAAAGCCAATCAAACATCAAACATGATAAAAATATTCAACCACACTTTACTTACATTATCTGTATGTAACTACATGTATCTGAATAAAGTATTTCTTAATAACTGTTTTAATTTCTTCTTCACTGGTGATGAATTTACCCTTTTCATTTTTGATACTGGTAATTAACCCATAGCTTCTCTATTTTATATTTTTCCATAAAACCATCTCTTAGTTTTAATTTTTTTTCTTTTTCTGTTTTTTTTTAAATTCCATACTCCATTTATTGATCTAATCTTTATTCTACTGAAATAAATGTTTAAAGCTATATATTTTCCCTTAAGTTCTGTTTTGACTATGTCCCATAAATTTTTGTATGTATGTTGTCTCCTAATTGTCATTCTCTTTAACAAAATGATTGTTTCTGTGATTTGTTCCTTGGTATTTATTAGGATTATTTAATTTCCAATTAATTTTTAATCTGTGTTCTTTCCTTGGCCCTTTATTGAATATAGTTTTTATTTCATTAAGGTCTGAAAAGGATGTATTTAATATTTAATAATGTTTACCTACCTTAATTCTCAAAATTCTGTTATTCATCAAGTCCCAGATTTCGAGAACAAGGTAGACATAAAAGTAAAGTAATTCACATTTAATGTATTCAAATATGATTATTATTAATATGATTATTATCTTTGTTATGACTTATTCACTGCTATTATTTAACTCTATTTTAAATTCCCTTTTCTACTATGTTTGTAGACTATTTAATTCAATCTTTATGTGCTCTTAACTATTAGTATGACAAATACCAGAGCAAGCAAAACATAAAGAAGAAAATAAATTATTCCTCACCCTACTTAGCAAATAATTCCAATATACTGGAATGTCAAAGAACTTTTGCATTGGATTGTCTCTAATACAACCCCTGACTTTCTCTTCTGAAGCATGAATAATTGATGGTAAACTGCTATTATGTCTTACTGGATACATACATATATATGTACAATGACTCTGCATGCCTATAAATAGAGAATACTTTTTTTCTTTATACCTATCCATTTCTGAAATGTTTTGAGACATGGAATTAGAGTAACTTAGTTCAAAAGGAAAAAAAAAAAAAATCATGTCTAAGGCTTGTTAAAGCAAATCTTTTATGCTTTATTTAGGTTTCAAATCAACACATAAAATGTACTGGGATGATATGTAACTTCTACCAAATTTGCCAGTATATACGAATTAATTATTACTATATATACGAATAGCTACATGAAAGCCCCAAAATGTAAACAAAAGGTATCACCATTGAGAAGCTTTTTCCTATCCTCCAAATAGAGAAAGGAACTGAATCTTTACAGATCATGTTTTTTTCTCTCACTGGAATTGCTCAAGGTTATAATTCTCTACTTGGTCTATTTTGCTGGATTTCTGCCAGAGACGGCTTTTGATAAATCAAAGATACCAAGTTAAAACAAGGAGCTTATTTATTAACTGAGGCAAAAGTATAACGGCTCCCCTTATCCTTTTACATAACACGCTTTTTCTGCTAAGCTGGGGTTTACATATGAAAGAAAATTCTTAATAAAATCATTAAATATCACTTAAGGGGTTAAATCAGGATCCAAAAATGGTTAATAGGGAAAAATTGAGGCTCCTAACCTATTTCTTAGTTCTGCGTATTTCCATCTAATCATTCATTCCCTCTATTTCCCTACTTTGCCAGGCACAGTCTTAGCATATTGATAGTATACACTGATCATAAGTGAAAAGAACTAACAAAAAGCATCAAAAAATTAAGATGTATTATACTCGAAATATAAAGAAAGCTACAAACCCTTCCAGTTTGGGAACTCAAGAAACTCACAAACTAATGGGGGAAACAACAAGCAAACCACCATGTTTAAACAAGATATACAGAAGGAAAGGTATTATTAAGAAGGACCAGAAAAAGCTTCTTGCAGAAGGTTGGGTTTTTGCTAGAACTTCCAAAACAGAGAGATAGTGGGGAAGAGAGAAAGAGTTCCAGGCACATGAGACAGCTAATAAAAATACAGAGGAGAGAGAGACATGCCTTTTGCTAGGAACAAGGAGACCTATATTGATGGATTATACACATGTGGAAGGCAATAAGAGTATAAATAAACTGGAAAATGTAAGAAGGGTCCATATTATTAAGGGTTTTAAAAGTCCGAAGACTTTATATTTGATCTTGAAAGTAATAAGGAGCCACTGGAATTTACTGAAGTTATTGTTTAGGAAAATCATTTTGTTTGACAATTTAGTAGAAGATGAAATAGAGTAAGAAGAGAAATGAGGAATCAATCAAATCAAATCAAATTAAATAAGAATTAATGTACTAAAGAAACCTTTATGGTTTAAGATTGAAAAAGGAATAAAACAAGAATGTATATTATCATCTTATTTATTTAAGTTATATATAAAATTCATCAAGCAAAATTCTGGGCTGAAAGAATCAAAAGCTGGAATTAAGGTAGCCAGGAGAAATATCAACAAAATCAGTTATTGCAAACACCACCACTCTGATGGCAGAAAGTAAAAAGGAAGAGGGAGGGTACAAGAGAAATGTAAAAGCTACCTTGAAGGTTAACTTCATAACACTAAGATCTTAGCAACTAGTTCCATCACTTCCTGCAAAAAAGAGGAAGAAAAGGAAGACGTGTCTATTTTTATATTCTTGGCATTATCACTGCAGATGATAACTGAAATCATGAAATTAAGGAAGAAAAAGTTAGATATGATAGATCTCTGGTGAAAACTTAATGGAAATAGAAAGGAGTGTATCTTTCTCTTAGCTGTACTTGTCATCCTCACAAAAACTGACCATGTATTAAGGCATAAAAACCTTACAATAAATGCAGAAATATTAAATACATCCTTTTCAGACCACAATGAAATAAAAAGTATATTCAATAAAGGGCCAAGGAACAGAGATTAAAAATTAATTGGAAATTTAATAATCCTAATAAATTACCAGTATCAAAAATGAAATGGGTAAAAATTCATCATCAATGAAGAAATTAAAGCAATTATTAAGAAATATTTTTTACAAATATATGTAATTCTGATAACATAAATGAAGTGGATGAACACTTGCAAAAAATATAAATTACTCAGATTAATAGAGAAGGAAGTAGAATATTTAAATAATTCCATCTTTCAAAATAAAAAGTGAAAAGCCATAAACAAGCTCCCTAAGGAAAAAAATCACCTATACCAGATCGATTAACAAGTAAATTCTACTTAATATTTTAAAAACAATGGATTGCTTCACTATATAAACTATTTGGAAAAAGAGGGAAGGAGAAGTTCTAGCAAATTCATTTTATGAACAAATTCATTTTGTGGCTTTGACATGTAAAGTAAGAAGAACAAAAGCAGAGAAAGAAATATATAGACAAAATCCCTTAATGAATATTGATATGAAGATTTTCAATAAAATACTAGGCAAGGGGAAGCTAGTAGTATAATGGACAGAGTGGCAGGCCTGTACTCAGGGAAGGCTCATCTTCTAAAGTTCAAATCTGGCCTCACTCTTACTAGTTATGAGATCTTGAGCAAGTCAATTAAGTCTGTTTGCCTTGAAGTTTAATTTCATTTGTAAAATGAGTTAGAGAAGGAAATGGTACATCAGGCAGGTATTTTTGTCAAAAAAAAAAAAACAAAAAAACCTAAAAATGAATGAACAACAATTTTAACAATGACGGTGACAAAAAGAACTAGCAATTAGATTACGGCCACATATCACAATGATCATCTATTATAACCAGGTGAGATTTCTGCTGGGAATGCAAGACCAATTCAATATTAGAAAAACTCAGCTTAAGTGACCATATCAATAGCAAAAACAACAAAATTTCTATGATTATCTTGATACACACACAAAAAAAAGCTTTGACAAAATACAGCATTCATTTCTATTAAAAACACTAAAGAGCATAGGGAAAAACAGAGCTTTTCTTAAAATTATAAGTAGTATATATTTAAAACGATCAGCAAGTATTATTTGTAATGGGGATAAGCTAGAAGGCTTTTCAATAAGATCAGGGTGCCCAGTGTAATCACTATTATTCAATACTGTACTAGAAATGTTAGCTGTAGCAATAAAAGAAAAAGAAAATCCTAGAGAATCAAACTAAAAACTACTTGAAATAATAACTTTAGCAAAGTCATAGGATGTAAAATAAATTTGCACAAATCATCAACATTTCTATTTAAGACCAAAAATGCTGAGCAGCAAGAAATAGAATGAGAAATTCCATTTAAAATAACTGTAGACAATATAAAATATTTGGGAATCATCTTACCAAGACAAACCAGAAACAATCTGAACAAAACTATAAAATACTTATCATACAAAGTCAGATCTAAACAAATTGGAAAATACCAATTGTTCATGAGTAGATAGTCAATATAATAAAAATGATAATTCTATCTAAATTAATTTTACTTATCCAATACCACATCATTGAAACTATCAAAATGTTATTTTATAGAATTAGGGGAAAAAAATTTATCTGAAAGAAAAAAAAGTCAACAATATTAAGGGAATTAATAGGAGAAAAAATGCAAAGGAAGGAAGCCTAAATGTACCAGATCTAAAACTATAGCAAAATACAGTAGCAATCATCAAAACCATTTGGTTCTAGCTAAGAAAAATAGAATGATAGATTAGTGAAATAGATTAGGGATATAAGACACAGCAGTAAATGATTGTAGTACTATTTGATTAACCCAAAGACTCCAGCTTCTAGGATAAGAACTCACTATTCAATAAAAACTCCTGGAAAAACTAGAAAATAATATGGCAGAAACCTAGACATATACCAACCCTTCACCCTTTAGGCGTGAATAGTAATGGGTATGTGATTTAGACATAAAGGGTGATACCATTAGAAAAGCAAGGAATAGTTTACCTGTCAGATCTCTGAAGAAGTGAAGAGTTTATTACCAAACAAGAGATAGAGAATATTATGAAATGCAAAATGGATAATTCTGATTACATTATAAAAAGGGTTTTGCACAAACAAAACCAAAACAACGAAGGCAGAAACTAGGAAACAATTTTTATAGCAAGCATTTTTGATAAAGGTCTGATTTCTCAAATTTATAGAGAACTGAGTCTAACTTATAAGAATACCAATAATTCCCCAATTGACAAATGGTCAAAGGATATGAACAAGCAGTTTTAAGATGAAGAAATTAAAACTAGCTATAGTCATATGAAAAAAAAAATGTTCTAAATCACAATTTATTAGAGAAATGCAAATTAAAACAATGTATCATATTGGCTAATATGACAGAAAAGGAAAATGATAAATATTAGAGAAGCTGTAGGAAAATTGGGACACTAATGCATTGTTGGTGGAATTGTGAATTAATCCAATCATTCTGGAGAGCAATTTGGAACTCTGCTCAAAGGACAATCAAACTTTGATCCAGCAATACTACTAACAGGTTTGTATTCCAAAAACATCATTTTTTACAGAAAGTTTCTCTAATAATGGTCTTATTTTTAAATATATGAAGAACCAAGTAAGATTTATAAAAATAAGTCATTCCCCAACTCATAAGAAGAAACCAAAGCTATAATATATATAGCCACATGAAAAATGCTCCAAATTATTACTAATTAAAGAAATGAAAATCAAAACGTCTCTGAGATAATACCTCATACTTAACAGATTGGCTAATAAGGCAGAAAAGGAAATAACAAATGATCTAATCTATTCCACAGAGTAATTTGGAACTATGCCAAAGGGCTAAACAACATGTATATCCTTTGGCTTAGCAATACCATTATTAGGTCTGTATCACAAATACATTAAAGGAAAAAGAAAAGGACCCATATGTGCAAAAATATTTGTAATAGCTCTTTTTGTGATGGCAAAGGATTGGAAATAGAGGAGATGTCCAACAACTGAGCAATGGCTGAACAAGCTGTAGTAAATGATTGCGATGGAGTATTATTGGAAATGACAAGAAGCATAGTTTCTGAAAAATCTGGAAGACTTAGATGAACTGATGTAAATTGAAGTGAGCAGAATTCAGGAAAATAATCTACACAACAGCAGCAATATTGTATTGATGATCAACTATGAATGACTTAGCTATTCTGTTAATATAATGAACCAAGACTCTCCTAAAGGACTTATGATGAAAAATGCTATACACTTCCATTGAAAGAAATGATGGGAGTCTGAGTGCAGATTGAAGCATATTTTATTTTCAATTTCTTTACTTGTTTTCTTGGAAGTTTGTTTTGAGTTTTGGGGTTTTTTTTTGTTTTTGCAACATGACTTTATAGAAATGCTTTGAATGATTTGACATGTACTGATAGCACATTTCTTCCCTTTTTAATGAGTAGGGTAGACAAAAGGAACATTTGAATTTTTTTTTTAAATTAATGTTAAAGAAAAATATTTTGATAGATATACTTCAATATAACTGGTTTCCTTTGTATCCAATGTATTTTATTTTAGGCATTTAAAAAAATTACTTTGAGCAGCCCAGAGGTCTCACAAAACTGCCAAAGAAGTTAATGAAACAAAAACAATCAAGACAGATGGAAAGGAACCTGAATAGATTGTTTTTTGGAGGATAAGGAAAAGCCTGCAGGAGAAATTGGTGCTTGAACTGAATCTTCTTTTTTTAATTGTTTTATTTATATTTTAAAAATGTACATTACTTTATGAATTATATTGGAAGAAAAAAAAAGAGAAAAACCATAGTAGATGGGCATCTACTCATTTTCCAAATCTTTGCTACCACAAAAGGAGTTGCTACAAACATTTTTGCACATGTGGGTCCTTTTCCTTCCCTTATGATTTGGACATAAAGAAACAGATTCTAACAGGCAAAAGTTGGGAAGGAATGCATTTGACACATGGAGAAGAGTCAGTACAAAGGCAAAGAGGTAGGCAATGGAATATCAGGCTTGTTGCTCATACATATAGGCAAAAAGCATTGTTTCACCTAGGAATTCCCTTTACTGAATAAAGTCCTCCCCTTCCCCCAAATTTTGAATAAAAGCAATATTTCAGAATAAATGACATATAATATTTTAAGGTGTGTATCATGCTTTATCACTGATCCTCAAAAGACCTACTCAACTCTCCCTAAATGGCATTCATCTTCTTGGTCATCAAAGAAAGGGCCTAATTCTGGCTTAGGATCTTTCTCTGTCTTTCAGTTTTAGGAAAGGAAGGAATCTTCTCCATTTAGGGGAAAATCCCAATAAGGTTATTGGATTTTGCAGAATATCAACGGGAATCTCTCACCCTATTCATCCTCTCTCCTCCCCTTTTGGTTGAAAGTTTGAAAAAAAAATTGAAGGGAATTTTACATGGCTCTTATATAGATTTGTCTGGCTCCTAAATTCAACTGTTACAAATCTATTCTCAAAGCCTATTAGAAATTCATTTCCTCCAGATAAACATAATAAAGTGGGTTGTGTTGCTATTACACACTGTCAAAATTGTAAACTATTAGCAGATCAAAAAAACTTGCTAAATTCCTTAACTGGTTATGTATGTCATAACCCATCATTTTCATTCTACACCACCAACCTCACTTCCTACATGTTTCCACTCCTTATATTCTCAAATAGTTTTAGGAAAATTAAAAATAATTCATACTCACAAAAAGCAAGAGTGTTCCATAAACAGCTTTAGCTCAACATACTCAAAATTGAACTTATTATCTTTTCCCTCTAAACCATCCCTTCTTTGTTAATTTCAAGAATACTACCATCTTTCCACTCTCCATTTCCAATTAGCTATCATTTTACCTCAATATCAGTCCTCTATGACTCCTTCTTTCATCTGACACCACCACAGTTCTAGTGTAAGCTCTTATCTCCTTACACCTGGACTTTTCCAATAAGCTTACTGGTCGATAACCTTGCCTCAAGTCTCTTCTCACTCCAATCTGCCCTCAAGTTTAAAATTGAACTTCCTAAAGTGTAGGTCTAACCATATTATTTTCTATTAAATAAGCTTCAAAAGTTTTCTATTACCTTCAGGACTAAATGGTCCATTTGGTTTTTAAAGGTTTCTACCATTCCAATCTTCTTATACTCTACTCCCCATTTTCAAGTACAATTTCATCCAGTGACTTTGGCCTCTCTGTTTTTCCTAGCAAAAACATAATCTTTCCATTATGTGAATCAGTCAATAAATATGTATTAAAGCACTTAAAATGTGCCAAAAAGGAACTCATCATCTAATGATGCATTTCACTAGTTGTCCCTCATAACTGGAACTCCCTCCCTCCTCATTTTTATCTCCTATCTTCCCTGGGTTTAATCTCAGCAATAAAGTCCCATCTTCTACAAGAAGTCCTTCCTTGCCCTCCCTAATCAAGCACACCCTTTCTAACATTCCAAATTTATCCTGTATGAATGTTATGTGTACAAAGCTAATTGCATGATATCCTCCAAGTAAAGGGCTGAAACTCTTAAAAGGTGTGCTTGAATCAGACAACTGAGCACTTAAGGCTAATTACCTATTCAACAATGACTCTAATAGCATATGTTTGGAATAATGGCCCTTCTCACCATTGGTGCTTACTCAATGTTTGGTGTATACAGATAATGACAGGCAAGAATTAGAAGGTGGGGTGAAATAAGCGAGACTTCACAAGAAGAGAAGTTGGTGGGGAATCTCCTGGCTGTTTATCTGTCTCCTTCACTTCTCCCCCTAAAGACCAAGGTCTTTTATTTATTCTGACTCCTGGCTGTTCCTGAGGCCTCCAGGGAGGTAGCTCAGACTTTACACTTCCACCACCATAAATCCCAAACCCTTCAGCATCCCCCTCCACTTGTCCATTTCATTGTGAAACTCCTTGAAAGCAGGGGCTGGGTATCCTTGGCATTTTTTGAAGTATCTTGCACATTAATAAATGCTATTTGACTAACATCAATAAACCATATATTTTGATAAGGGTTCATGTATCGTCTCATTAACAGACTACTTTCAGAGGACTAGACTGGCTTAGTCATTTTCACAGCCACTAGGTTCATCACCTAGTAAATCAATGGCCACTTCTGAAAAAACGAAAAATATATAAAGGCTCTCAGTCCTAAGAAATATCCTTTCATTTTTGCAGAAACAGTTGCAGAGTTAAGGAAAAAGAGGGCAAATGCTACTAAGAAACACATGGTTTTTACACATTTATAAACATTAACTTCACTAATAAAGCTCTAAGTGTGAGCTTCTTGTGCAGTGGTCCATATAATGACATTATTTCAGGGAATGAATTGTGTCAATATTGTCATTCTGGTTTCTATAGATTGATAAAAGTAGCTAATAAATGGAACTGAGGCTTACAAGGCTCTTCTCGGAGAGTTAAATAAATGAACAGACTTTATGATACACCCACAGGAAATAACAAACATCATTCTCAGGACATTTAATCATCACCTAATGCATAGTTCATGATTAGTATTTACAAAAAGGCCACCATAAATTCCCACTTATACATCAATCTGCTTCTAACCCCAATTTAATTTCTAATTCAGTTTCTAACAACAACAAAAAAAAACTTTTAAGAACCTCCAAATTATATCAACATATACTTTGATACTTAGTGACATCAATGCAAAAGCATGATAAATGAAAAAAATAAAGAATAAAAGGATAAAGTCTACATAGAATTCTCATGCTTAATAAAACTGGTCTAAGTTCTCTTTATGAACTAGACTAGGCATTAGGCATGATAAACACTAACATCACAAAAAATGAAATTGATAATGTTTAGAATCAGAAAAAGACATAGTATTACTGGTATGAAAGTCATACTGAATCAACTGTCTATGATTCAAATCAAAATTTTGATCAAAAAATCAAAAAAAAATTAACTTGTAAGAGATGGATCAAATTTAGTGGAAGATTATCAGAAAACTTAGTCTAATCTGACCATTAAATGGTACTGATGCCCCAAACTGGGAAGCAAAAGGGAAGCAATCATAGTAACCATGCCATTTTTTTAAAATTCAGAGCACTGAGCCTGGAGTTAGAAAGATGTGAGTTCAAATTTGACCTCAGACATTTACAAGATATATGACCCTAGGCAGATCATTTATCTCTGTTTGCCTCAGTTTCCTCATTTGTAAAATGCACTGGAGAAGGTAATGCCAAACCACGCCAGTAGCTTTGCCAAGAAATAGGGTCATGAAGAGACATGACTAAATACAACAATTACATGAAGTTTCTCCCAAAAAGCAATAAGCAAAAAGCTTTTAATAAGCACCTACTATATCCTAGGCATTGTGCCATAAAGAAGAAACACAAAAGCCCCAGATTTCAGGGTTCATCCAGTCCAACCCACTCATTTTACAAATGAGAAAATTGGAAGGTTAAGTAATTTGAGCTTAAGTTCTATCAGATAAGATGTGCAAAAATAAGTATACACAGGACCTAACCAAAATACATGTAGGGTAATTTTGGAAGGAAGAGCAGGATCAAGAGATGTTTCTCACAGGTGGTAGTAGCTGTACCAAGCTTTAAAG
Organism: Antechinus flavipes; assembly: GCF_016432865.1. Taxonomy (NCBI): domain Eukaryota; kingdom Metazoa; phylum Chordata; class Mammalia; order Dasyuromorphia; family Dasyuridae; genus Antechinus; species Antechinus flavipes. Next base: position 211,130,311 of record NC_067402.1, read on the forward strand.
GAAAAAAAAGGAGGCAGAGGTGAGGAAGAACCACATTCCAGGAATGAGGGACAGTGAAAAGGCACTGAAAATATAAGAGTGGGAATGTCCTGTGTAAGGAATTGCAAGCCAATTTGGCTGGACTGGAGATTGCAAGAAGGGATGACTAATGTTAAAGCTGCAGGTTGGGACTGGAATGTGAAAGATTTTAAATAGCAAATAGAGTAGATTATATTTGATCCAAGAAGTGAGGAACCACTGTAGGAAAAAGGCACCGTGAGATATACGCTTAAGAAATATCATTTTTGCAACTTTATTTAGGAATAGAGGAAGCCTTGAGGCAGGAGGATCAATTGGACAAAGGCTATTTCCATTAAAAAAAAAAAAAAAAAAGAGGTGTTAAGGGCTTGAACTAGTGTGGAGATTAAGTGAGTAGCAAGATCAGGGAATAATAATGCAAAGAATGTTGGAGAGGAAAATACAAGATTTAACACAGTGGACAGGTGGAGTGCATGCTATAGTAAGTGCCTCAAGTCTCTCCCTGCTCTGATCCATCCTCTATTCTGCCTCTAAAGTGATTTTACCAAAGTGCAAGTCTAATCACTAGTCAATAGACTCATGGCTTCCTATTGTCTCTAGGATCAAATATAAAATATTGTTTGAGATTCAAAGCCCTTCATAACCTAGTCCTTTCCTTCCTTCTTCAACCCAGTGACAATGGCTTTCTGGTTGTTCCATCAACAAGACACTATATCTTTCATTTCTGGGCATTTTCTCTGACCATCCTACAACTCTTGAATATTGTCCCTCCTCATAATTGACTTCCCTGACTTCCTTTTAAATTTCAACTAAAATCTCATTTACTAAAATTTCCCAATCCCTCTTAATTCCAGTATCTTCCTTCTGTTATTTCCTACTTATTCTGCACATGGCTTGTTTTGTCAATATTTGTTTGCACAGTTTCTCCCATTAGACATAAAGTCATCGAGAGCAGAAACTGTCAAAAGAGTTCTTTTTTATTCTCCATGCCTGGGCATTTAATAAATCTTTATTAAGTTGAGGATGACACCCAGACATCTAAGTGACTGTGGTGCTCTTGACATAGTGGCTTGAGGGGAAAGACGCTAAGTTTGATTTCCGCCACAATGAGTTTAAGTATAAGATATACAATTAGAAATAAACAGTTAATTGGTGATTATATTATGTCTAAATTCCTTCTAGGTCTACATATACATTTCTACAGGAGATTCCAAGTCACACGTAAAGCTATTAAAAGCTCAAAAAAGGTGTCCCCAAAGTCATAGTGCAAAAGTGGAAAACTGGCATGCCTTGGGAGGGGGAGGAGTGGGCTGGGAATGATGCTTCTCCTATGCTCTCCAAATGGGAAAGAAGTCATTCTCATAAGATTCATGGGAGTGATCAGGGCCTCAAGTCCTGGAAGATCCAAGTTATTTGGGCCGGGTCAGAGTCACTGAACTTTTCCAACTAGCTGGGAAGGTGAAAAGAAAAGGGGGAGGCCGGGGGCGGGGCGAAGAAGTCGGGTGGGAGTCAGGACAAAATAAACACGCTTCTCTTTTCAAACTTCTACCCTAAATGCAAATGGGAGCAGGAGAGGCAGGAAGAGGAAGACCCCCATCCCGTCTGCTGCCTCAAGGATGAGACCCCTCCCCCGGGGAAGCGGATGGATCCGTGAAGCCGGGCGGGGGTGGGGGCTGAGCCGGGAAGGGGAGGCCCCGCGCGGCTGCCCGGCCCCTCCTACCTCCTTGACAGGTGGGAATTTTTTCTTGCACTCCAGGGACAGGGCCCGTAGGTCGCTCTGCATGTTCTCCAGCAGCTTCTTCACCGCCTCGGGGCTATTCGTGCAAGACATGATCCCCCCGAGCTCCGGGAGGACCGCCCCCCGGTTGCTGACTCACACGCCCTCAGCAGCACCCTCGCTCCGGGCTCCGTGGCGGCAGAGACCCGAGGCTGCGGCCCCCCACAGCCGCCTCTCCCCACGCCTTCTTCCCCTCCCGACCCTTCGGCTTCAAGCGCGGCGCCTTGGCCACGGCTCCGAGCAGCTGCTGGAGTCGCCAGAGGCCCACGCCCGCCTACTCCCGCTGCGGCGGCGCCAGCGGCCAATGAGGCAGGAAGCTTCAGCGCCCGCTGTGCCCGGCGCTCCGTCTCGTCGCCGCCATTAGCCGAGTCTCCCCACAATTCCTCGCGCGGCCGGGACACGTCAGCCGCACTTCCGCACAGCGCGGCTCTCTCGCTACCGGAGCCTAAGGCCGGGAGGAGGGATGAGGAGGAGCCCGGCGAGGGGCGGGGGCTCTGAGGGGCGGGACGAGAGCGAGGGAGCCGAGTGGGCAGACTTGCATCGTCCTCGCCAGTCTTGGCTCTCGGTTTGTCTGTCAGTCATCTTCGTCCTTCTGGAGCTACAGGCGGAAAGCTAGGAGCCCGAAGATGCATTTATTAGAGGCGGTCTAGATGGAGCTCTAAACCTGGAATCAAGTCCAGATTCTTATAATACCCTTGTAGGCTTGGCAATCTCAACTTCCTCTTCTGTAAATTGGGACTAATAATAAATATCAGGGGCATTTAGATGGCGCCGTAGATGGAGCACGGGCCATGAAATCGAGAAGTTTATCTCCATGAGTTCAATTGTGGTCTCAGACCCTGTTTGGCTTAGCTTCCATATCTGGGGGGGAAAAAAGAGAGAGAGCTGGAGACGGTATCTCTGTCACCTGTCCCCTCCCCTCCAAATTAGTGGGGTCCTGGAGAAAACTTTCAGTTCAACAAACATTAAGCTCCTACTGCATGCAGTATTAGTACAACCAGAAGCTTGAGTTCGGTAGAAAGTGTGCTGTACTTAGAGCTTAGCTTCAAATAACTAATTTTGGCCCTTTTAAGAAAAAATAATGCCTAGCTTTTATAAAGCGCTTTAAGTTTTGCAAAACACTTTAGGAATGTTATTCCATTTAATCCTCACAAGAAGTCTGGGAGGTAGGAGCTATTGTTATCCCCTTTTTACACAGAGCTAGTGAATGTGTGAGGCTGGATTTAAACTGGGGTACCTTCTGATTCTGGGTCCAACTCTGTTCAGAGAAGGTTGGCTGGAATTAGAAAGACTGAGTTCAAAGATAAGTTGTGCGAGGTTTTGCAAAGGTGAATGTTGAAAATTATCTTTGCATATATTTGGAGAAATAAAATACAATGAAAAATACTAGAGAGCATAGGAACAACAACAACAAAAAGGATAGGTTGTATGACTGAGAAAATTACTTAACTTTTCTCAGCCCAACTTTCTTTATCTCTTAAATGAGGAGGGGATTCTGAGATCCCTTCCACCTCACCTGCTAGGACAGAAAGGAAAATGTTTTAGTTTAGACTTGTGATTTCATCTGGGTAGGGGATACCAGTCTGTTAAATCATGTGGTCAGCTATCTTTCAGTTTTATAGTCTTAGGTTCCTGGGGTTCTTAGAGTTTAAGTAACTTTTCCCAGAATTATATTTTTAGTCCATGACAAAGACCAAATTTGGATCCAGGTTGAGGGTAATTCTCTACTACACTAAGCCAAGCTTAACTGAAAATATCAACAATATCTATTCTGTATTAGGTCCTGGAGATACAGAGGCCAAATGAAAATATTATCTCTGCCCTCAAACAGTTTACATTCTTTTGGGGGAAATGAAACATGTAACACTTGGGGCACTAGCAGTAGAAGCAGTCTAAATGGGCAGGTGCTGCCTTGACGATCTGGATCTATATTCATCATCCCTTGAGTAATAGTTGAATTATCCTACCAGGTGGCAGCCTCCTTAAATTACCAGTTAGATAGCTATATTCATTAACTCAAAAACCTTGGGTATTCCAGAGGGCATTTAAACAAACACATTTAAGCTTCTGTCCAACTGAGGCAGGACTTACCATTTGGCATTTCTGAGCAGTTTAAACCCAAACTTGCTGGATTCAGGATTTAATTAGGAAATCATATGGAAGATTACTTGGAATATTAAGAACAAAATCCTATTTTAATGGGGTTTGTCATATGTTTAGAATGTCTCTGATGATTTCTCCCCATGTGGAAGAAGAAAGGCTCCTGCTTCTGGGAGAGTCATGATGAGATATAATGATTTCATAAAGGAGGTGCTTAGGAAAGTTGGAACATGTATAGACATTTTGCAGCTGGTTCTGGTCAACTGACCATATGGTCTATAAAATGCACCAATCAAAGTTGGTTGCAGATGCATTCAAAAAGGACTAAAGACAAAAGGATCAAGTAGGAAAAAATAGTCCAGCCTAGCTCTCCCTACTGTTGAGGTTACAGAGTGCAGACTCTCCCTATACCAAGCCACCAAAATGATGAGAGTAGGAATATGGGGTAATACACCAAAAAATATTGAGGTTGCAGTTATGGGCTAGTGTTATGAGTCACCTCAAGAATTTGTAGGCTTAGACATCCTCCAAATTAAGGGATAAAGATTTCATTACACTGCTAAGAGCAGGCTAAATCCATAAGAGTTTTTAGTAAGGAAAGAAGTTTTAGCAATTAACAAGGGAGAGGACAAATTCCCTAGAAATAACCAGGAGGAAAATGCCATCAAGAGAAAAGCACCATGAGGTGGGATTATACCATTGATTGTCCGGCTAAATTCATAGAGAAGTTTATCAAGGATCTACAGTATAAGAAGATTTTTTTATAGGGCAAATATAACTTCCAAGGTTTAATATAATAACTTGGCTTTCTGAATAAATATAGTAAAAATGGGATTATAGAGAGCACCTGGGGTGGGATTGTTATCAAAAGTCCACTTGAACAAAAGGCCTAAATTCCAATAGACTTGTGATAGAAAGTGTCATCCATATCCAAAGAGAGAATTATGGAGAACTAATGTGGATTAAAGCATAGTGTTTTCACTTTTTTTGTTGTTATTTCTTTGCTTTTTTTTTTCCTTTCTCATTTTCTCTTTCCTTTTTGATCAGATTTTTCTTGTGCCGCATGACAAACATGGAAATATGTTTTCATAGCACATGTTTAACTTATATGGGATTGTTTGCTGTCTTGGAGAGGAGAGGGGAAAGAGGGAGAAAACTTTGGAACACAAGGTTTTGCAAAGGTGAATGTTGAAAGCAGTCTTTGCATGTATTTGGGGAAAAAAAAAAAAAAACAATTAATTAAAAAAAGCAAAAAAACCCAAAAGGCCTAAACAAAATGAAAAGGCTCCACTTATAATTATACATATATATGTGTGTGTATATATATATATATATATATATATATATATATATATATAAACTCTTCTCACTGCTTGCCTGAGTAGTTAGGCTTCCTGGCTACTCATCATCACCCACAGCTATTCCAGCAATGATTTATAAAGAATGCCAGATTCGTAGTGATGTGGAAATCAAAGAAAAAACTAGAATGAATCATATTTCCAGGCCCAAATTATAAGTTTTATTTATAGACAAGTCACTAGGTAGGAGCTATGGTTTAGGGATGGACCAAGATCATAGACTTAGAATTTGTCATAGACTTGTTCTAATGGTACAAGATACCCAGAATCGTTCAAAACTAGCAATCAGCTGTCTTCCAGGAATTTGAATTGGGTGTCTAGAGCACTCAGCAAGGCCAAGCTCTATTTTTTCAAAGCAGTTATCTAAAAGAATGAAAAAACAAAATACAGTACTCTTATGATGTCAGGGATAACCCAGAAGGGGAAAAGAGCTCAAAAACACAGCTTGTCCATCAAACAATTAGAATCCTTAGAAGAAATTATGCAAAAGTTTGAGTTAAAAATATTAGAAATTAAATAAGAGAATAAGAGGAAAGACTTGAAGAGAAATAAGTTATAGAAAAGACACTTAGAAAAGCATATTAATAGCTGAAAATCAAAGAGAGGTATACATTTTACTTTTGATTTTCCAGTATTATTGCCCCTTGGGGATTTTCTTGGATATTGGATATTGGAGAGGGTTGCCATTTCCTTCTCCAGTTTATTTTATAGATGAGGAAACTGAAGCAAATAGGGTTAAGTGACTTGTCCGAGATCACACAGCTAAGTGTCTGAGGCCAGATTTGAACTCAAGAAAAAGAGTCTCACTTGAGAGATTAGCTTCTGTACCTTCTCTTAAAGATTTCCAATATATATAAGAAATTTATTCAAATTTATAAGAATAAGAACCATTTCCCAATTGATAAACAACCAAAGAATACAAAGAGGCAATTCTCAAGGAAAGAAATTTAAGCTGCCTGTAGTCATCTGAAAAAAAAAAAAAGTTCCAAATACCTGGAGAAATACACATTAAAGTAGCACAGAGGTTCTATCTCATACTTATTGGATTGGCAAAGTTGACACAAAATGAAAATGACTAATATTGGTGGGTCAGTGGAAAAGTAACTATGGATATATTGATGCATTTTTTGGTAAAAATGGTATAAAAATTCTAGAAAGTGATATTGGAATTATGTCCCCAAAGAGCCTACCCTTTGATTCAATAGTAATACTACTAGATCTATATCTCAAGATAATCAAATAAAGTGGAAAATGTCCTAGATATTAAAAAAAAAAATTATAGCAACTTTATATGGTGGCAAATAATTGGAAACAAAGGGAATACACAAAAACTGGGGAATGATTGATCACATTATGATGTATGAATATAAAGAATAATTTTTCAAGAAGGAATATCCTAATTCTTCTTCTTTTGGAAATTTAGGCTCCCTAAAAACTATTGAAATATTACTCCAATGTTGGTTGGTTTCTGGGACTAAGAGACTTGGATTATTGATATCATTCCTCATCATTTAAGTACAAATATTCTATAAGGGGTTTGAGAAAAGTTCTGATATATGGCTGGTTGATGAGGGTGGATGTCTCAGGCAAAGCCAACTCACTCAGCTGAATCAGCTTGAACAGTTCTCAGTGCTTATCTTTGTTGAATACTCTTTTCTTGTTATAGCTAAGTAAATCACATATTTGGTTAACTTTTGAATGACTAAAGTATCTCATTTTGCTCCAAGATTATACTGAAAATATCGGAGGATTGGTCCATTCCCATTCCAGAATAATTGCACTGTTAAAAAATGAAAAAAGAGAGACTAAGAAGATATCTAGACTCAGCACAGTGAGATAAGCAAAACAAGTACAATTTCTACTATAACATCAAAATCAGAAAAATAAACACTTTTGAAAGACTCTTATTAATACAAGGAATAATCAAAATTTCAGGAAATATGATGCCTACTTCCCAAAAGAGAGACAAGGGACAATGTGATACATATTTTTGGACATGGTCAATGTAGGAATTTGTTTTGCCTGACTAGTCATATTTTTTATAAGAGTTTTGCTTATTTTTTCAGTGGGGAGGTAGGGGAAGAAGATGAAAAAGAAAAAATACTTTATAATAAAAAAAATAAAATTGAATTAATTTGAAAAGGACTAGCAACCTGAACCTTGGCCAACCTGTTTTTTAACTGCACCCTTGGTGGATCTCTTGGACTAGTTCACAGACAGTGTTTAATGAGAGACAATACTGTGAGAAGGCAAGTTTTGGATCACCTCCATCAATGGCAACATGAATGAATACAGACCTCAGTTCTTTGCTTGTCTTGGCATTAGTTCTTTTCTGTGTGAAAGGGAATGAAAAGCATGTGTCCTGTATTCCAGCATTTAAATATTGCAGTATTGACACAAATAGTGAACAAAAGGTAACTTTTGGGAATAACCTTTGTGACCCAGCCCAGTAGTAGCTAACATTACTCATCTGGACATGAATTTGATGGAACCACAGTTATTAAAACAAAACAAAGTAAAGTAAGACATCTCCACTAAGTTTGAGTTCACTTTCTTGAGAATGAAATGAAATAGAGCGTGAGCATCCTTGAAAATGTTGGGAAGTATATGTTGGTGCTTTTGTTCTTGTTATATCTCTGAAATAAATAGTCCTCTGTAACAGTTAATTTATGTTAAGTGATCAAATGGTACTTCAGTGCTACTCACTAGAGAGTAACAGTGGGAAGGAATATAACTGATGGGAATTTGAGCTGATGGCAATAGAGAAGCGATACTCCAAGCCTCTGAGGGTACCCCTAGAACTCTGAAAGGAAGAGGCAATCAACCTAACTCTAGGAGAACAAGCCATAGTATATTTGCTACACTATAAAAATGAGAAGGAGAGAGTGTTTTGTTTAACATTAAAACAAATTTATTTTGTTCTCCCTCATACTTTGGATTTTTTTTCCCATTCTCATTCTTTTATTTTCTTGATTTCCTGATGCCTCTAGTCCTATCAGGAAAGCATTTTATAACATCAAACAAGTGTGGGGAGTATATGTGCATGTGATTTTTAAAGCTGTCTCTTCTAAGTGTTTCTGAGAGATCAAAGTTACAATCCCACAGCAGACATATTGCAATTAGCCCCTATTGGAAGATAATTGTGTATTCCTAAATGCCTCCTCTTTTTTTGCAATCCATCCCAACATTAGGACAACTTTTAAGATCTAGAAATCAACATTGTTGCCACTCATTAGATCTGAAACATAAGAGTTCTAAGAAAAGGCAAGGACAGTACTTAGGATCTGCTTTCCTGACTAGAGATGCTTGAGTGCCAGGACAGTAAAGCTGAAGCAAGGAAAAGAAAAACTTAGAGGAAGAAAGAAATGTCTACATAGAAAGAAGCTGGCTATGAAAGATAATGGTTGATGATAGAATGCAAGAATAGGATAACTAGAGGTGCTGCCAAGTAGATTAATTCAGATCTCTACTTCAGTGAAAAATTACAGCATAGATTCAGCAGTGGGCTTATTAAGCAATAAGACCCAAGGAGTTCCTAGATTGGGGGAACATTCACTCCTATTTTCACTTCCTGGAAACATTCATTACCATTTTCACAATTATGAATGCAGATTATGCAGACTTTGGGTATACCAGATAGCTTTTAGGAACATTTTGGTATGTGACAACTCATATGAAATGTCTGCAAATCTTAAAGAGCTATATAAAGGCTAGCTATGATTGTAATTATAATTATTGGGATGTGTGGCTTTTGTTAAGGAAGGAATACCTGACAGATGAATATCTCAGGTGGAATACCTGACAGATGTCTTTTTTTGGGGTTGCTACGTATTATTATGTAAGGTTTGGTACCCAGAGTAAAAGCACAGTGCTACCCAAAATTCTCTCACCTTATGCAGCCAACTTCCTTTTTTTTTAAAAAAATGTTTTATTGATGCTTTCTATTTCTTATATCATCATAGCATTCCATGTATTTCTCCCTGAGTCATCCAATATGACAAATAGTGGGTTGTTTGGTTGTTTTGGGGATTTTTTGAGAGGATATATAAAATCAGCATAATTAACTCATCAATACATAGAAAAAGTCCCAAAATATGTGCAATGTGTGATACCCATGCACCTCCCATCTCCACAAAGAGGCAAGTTTGAGTCCCACTTGATCTCTTCATTAGAGTCTCATTTGATCTTATAATTTTGTTATACTTATTTTTTATTGTTGGCTACCTTGTTGTTTCCATTTCCATTGTTGTGGCCATTGTGTAAGGGCATCTAAAGTAGTGCAGTGGATAGAGTACTGGACCTGAAGATAGGAATACTCATCTTCCTGAGTTCAAATTTGACATCAGATACCTACTGACTATGTGAACCTCAGCAAGTCACTTCATTTCATTTGCTTCAGTTTCCTCATTTGTAAAATGGCAAACCACTAGAGTATCTTTGCTAAGAAAACCCCTAAATTGAATCACAAAGAATCAGACATGATTGAAACAACTGAACAACAGCAATAGTCATTGTGTGTAGTTTTCTTGATTCAATTTACTTCATTCTGAATCAGTTCATCTAGATTTTTCCATGATTCTCTGTTGGAATATTTACAAACTGTTAAGTCATTAGAGTTGATAGAAACAATAATTATCTAATTTAGCATGGTTCAGTATCCTTGATCTAATCTTACAAGGAGATATTTTGAGCCAGAACCTGAGATAAGGTACTAAGTAGAACTAATTGATACAATGCTTGTGTTCACACCTTTACTCATTGGAGTTCATACCTCCCTTGAAGCTCTTAGGGCCAGAGAGCACTATAGGAGAAAACCCATAATCCCACTCTCTGATATATAAGCAGAAAGCAGAGGCCCAGTTAGGAGAATTCAGCTGAATTAGATTGAGAGGGGAGGGTCAAGTGAGTTCAGCCAGAAGCCCTCTCTCAGAAGAGAGTTACTTCGGGTTAGAGAGAATTACTGCGGAATATTGACTGGGGTCGGAGAGGAGCACTCTGGGAGGAAGCCCACCAGCCCTCTCTTAGAGGCAAGACAGATTCACCTTTGTGCTGGCTGGGCTGAAGGACAAACCTTTGAATTTGGAGACATTCGGAGGGAGCTCTTGGAACCAAGCAGAGAGATAGATCTCTAAGCTTACCGGGCTATATTGGAGGCAATAAAAGATCTGAACTTTTATCACCTGGCTATGTTTTGAGGTGATTATTACTTTCAACTGCAACTAAGGCTGCCTCCAGAAAACCTCCCCAAGAAACCTGCTTTCTCCCAGAGAGAACCATCTTATATTATATTTTAAAGAAGAAAAACACCACAATTCTCTATAATCATAATGTTTGTCATTTTTTACAGCACAATAATATTCTATTACATCTATTTACCATGATTTGTTTAGCCACTTTCCAATCAATGGGTATTTACTTTGTGCAAACAATTTTCAATTAATATTCATAGCTTTTCAAAATGTGTACTATATTATAAATTCCAGAATACTTGTAAACATCTTTGCATTCAATATTTTTCATACCTCTAGTATATTTCAATATGCCTTGGGAAACATTTGTTGAATGTGACTAAAGGGAGATTTTAGTTAGATAGTTGAAATTTATGCATTATTAAAAATATTTGATCATTAATACGTCTTAAAATGTGAATGGCACTTATATTTTGCAGTCCATTTAAAAAAATGTTGCACTCTGTACTGCCATCTCTGGAAAAATTGGCACAGTGTATCTTTGGGCTAAGACTGAACAGTCTAAATTAAGTAAAAGTTGAGCAAAGCATTTTTACTTCTGCTGTTTAAGAAATCACTTAAAGGATGACATTTCACAAAATAGTTTTATACAATTGTTTCTCAGATGCTATAAGCAAATGATTAAGATTGCTACAATTCTTTCTAAAAACGTTCAGTTTCTTATTTATTAAATGGAAGCTGATGCCAGTCTTGTCTAATTTATAGGGTTTATAAGGAATATAAAATACAAGAGCTGGAAGACTGTAGATCTATCTAGCTGTTATCATGATCAAATGAGATTACACATGTGAAATAGCTTGAAAAGCTGCTAAAAATGATATAAATGTCAAATTTATATAGGTTAATTTTTTTTAAAGAGGATCTTAACAGAATGGAAGAGCAAAGGACCGCCCAGAGTTTGCTGGATATCATCTTAAAGGAACCAGGCTTTCAGTGTTGAAATACATGGCTCCGTGGAGAAAGTCAAGTTATAGCTGGGGGAAAAAAGTGAATGAACATTTATATGGTACCTACTGTGTGCCAGGAACTGTGCCAAGTTTTTACAAATATGATCTTATTTGATTCTCAAAATAACTCTGGAATGATCCCCATTTTATAGTTCAGGAAACTGAGGCAAATTAAGTCATTTGCCAGATTTCAATTGAGATCTTCTTAATTCCATGCCTAGTTCTCTATCCACTACACTGCCAGAGTAAAATGGATATACTACCCTCTTGCTAATTACCCTCAACTTCTAATACCTAGACCTCCCATTATAATCTCCTGCTATAGGAGTCTACCTGATAACTTGATAGAAATCACAAAAAAGTAAATGGAAAATATAAAATATGGAATTAAAATTCCTAAAATACAGGAGACCTGGCCTGAGTTTCTATACCCATAAACAAAGGAGTTGGACTAGATCACAACTTGCCACTAAGGAACATCTAGGTCAACTCTTCATTTTAGAGGAAAATGAGGTCCCAAGAAGTGTAATAATGAGTTCAAGGTCACACATGTAGCAAGAGAGGAGAAGCTGAATGCATGTATTGCATTGCACACCAGTACCTTTGCCAAGAACCCCATTCCCATATTGACATGCTATGGTCCACAGGGTCACAAAGAGTTGGACAAGACTGAACAACTCATCAAGAACAATTGTTGCACAGAATCCATTGTTCTTTCTACTGTACCAGATCATCATGAGATCCCTGCTAATTCTAAAATTATGTTTCAATTATTTAATGAATACAACTTAGATCTTTTTCAGAACAGAAGTTGCTAGTAGAATAAAAGAAACTTGGCTTGTTGTAGATTTCCCTCATTGATTCTTCCATCAGCTACTGAACAGAAACATCAACATAATGTAACCTGTAAATAGAAAGGTAAAGACCATATCTTCTTCTCCTGAGCACCATTTATAGTTGTAATTGGAGCAATATTCTAAAGTGAGTTTTTTCCTTAAATAGTATTGAGATTATCCTTGAAATTTAATTGACCTAGTCAATGACTATAGTAATTTAATGTTGGGTAAATCCAAAGACTCCATCTTTGGGAATAAAAAACTCACTATTTGACAAAAGCTGATGGAACAATTGGAAATTAATATGGCAAAAGCTAGGCATTGACTCACACCTAACACCCTATACCAAGATGAGGTCAAAATGAGTTCATGATTTAAGCATAAAGAATGAAACTATAAGCAAATGAGAAGAAAAAAGGATAGTCTTCCTCTCAGATCTGTGGAGAAGGAAGGGATGTATGGCCAGTGAAGAACTAAAATACATTATAGAATGCAAAATGGTTAATTTTGATTGTATTAAGTTAAAAAGTTTTTGTACAAACAAAACTAATGCAGATAAGATTAGAGGGGAAGTAATAAACTGGAAAAATATATCCAAGGATTCTTGTAGAGGGCTATAGATAGTGGGGAACCCTAGGCAAGGTATAAGATCCTCCAGTCCAATAAGGAACTCTGTTGACTTCTCTGGTTTGACTCCCCATTGCTCCCCTAAGGGCAACTCAGCCTTCCTGAGAAGTCAGGGAGTGTGACAACCTGGGTTGAACTTGAAGTAGAGTTATGCTAATATGGCAAGGAAACATCTGCACACAATACTAAGTTGTTTATGTGGTTCCATATGCACAGTATCCTATAGTTATGTAAGTGTGTTACATAAGCATAGAATATATAATGCTGAGGATTTTTTGAATAAATAGCCTCCTGTTTGACCATCCTTATGAGTTCTGTCTCATCACTCCTCACCCATGGTCAGGACTCGGGCTGGTACCAAAGTTCTCCCATGAGTAGGTTCAGATAGGTTCTGATAAAGGCTTTATTTCTGAAATATGTAGAGAATTGACTCAAATTTATAAGAATTCAAGCCATTCTCCAATTGATAAATGATCAAAGGATATGAAAAGACAACTTTCAGATAAAGAAATTAAAACCATTTTAGACATATGAAAAAAACAATTTTCAGATGAAGAAATTGAAACTATTTGAAGCCACATGAAAAGGTGCTTCAATCACTATTGATCAGAGAAATGCAAATCAAGACAACTCTGAGATATTATCACACACCTGTCAGATTGGTTAAGATGACAGGAAAAGATAATGACAAATGTTGGAGAGGATGTGGGAAAACTGGATACTGATACATTGTTGGTGGAACTGTGAAAAGATCCATCCATTCAGGAGAGCAGTTTGGAACTATGCTCAAAAAATTATCAAACTGTGCATACCCTTTGATCCACTAGTGATCTTATCCCAGAGATCTTAAAGGAGGGAAAAGGACCCACATGTGCAAAAATGTTTGTTGCAGCCCTTTTCATAGTGGCAAGAAACTGGAAACTGAGTGGATGCCCATCAAGTAGAGAATGTCTGAATAAATTATGGTATATGGATGCTATGGAATACTATTGTTTTGTAAAAAATGACTAGCAGGATGATTTCAGAAAGGCTCGGAGAGACCTACATGAACTGATGCAAAGTGAAATGAGCAAAACCAGGAGATCATTATACACAGCAACAACAAGACTATATGGTGATCAATTCTGATGGACGCGGCTCTCTTCAACATTGAGATGATTCAGACCAGTTCCACTTGTGCATATACACCCAGAGACAGAACCATGGGAATAGAAGGTGGAATACAGCATAGCATTTTCACTCTCTCTGTTATTATTTGCTTACATTTTGTTTCTTTTTTTCTCAGTTTTTCTTTTTCTTATTTCTTGATCTGATTTTCCTTGAGCAACTGGATGGCTGTGTGAATATATATATATATACACATATTGGATCTGGCATGTATTTTGGCATTTTTGGCATGTATTGCACTTCCTACAGGGTGGAGAAGGGGATAGGGAGAAGAAGGGGAAAATTTGCAGCAGGAGGTTATGCAGGGATCAGTGTTGAAAAAATTACCTATGCATATGCTTTGTGAATAAAAAGTTTTAATTAAAAAAAAAAGAATCATTCTTAATAGATAAGTGGCCAAAATATGATTAGACAGTATTTAAAGGAAGAAATATAAGGGATCAAAAACCATATAAAAAAATACTTCAAATCATTAGTAATTAGAGAAATGAAAATTAAATCATTGTTGAAGTTCCCCACACTTATCAAATTGTCCAAAATGACAAAAGAGGAAGATGACAAATGTAGAAGAAAAAAGTTCACTAATGTACTCTTGGAGAGCTGTGATTTAATACAGCCATTCTGGAAAACAATTTGGAATCTGCCCTAAAGTCACTGAACTATGCATACCCTTTGACTCAATAATACCACTATTAGACAATGCCCCATCAAAACGAAACAAAAAACACGAAAAGAAGGAAAGGATCCTTGTGTATAATTTTATAACAGTTGTTTTCATAGCAAGGGGAAAAAACAATTAGAAAAAAAGAAAGTGCCTCCCTATTGGGGAATAGTTAAGCGAACATAATGGAATATTTTTGTGTCATAAAAAATGAGACAAGAAACACTTTTAGAAGCACTAAGACATCTGTCTTTGAACCTAAGAAAAAAAGTTATACAATGATAGCAACATTTTAAAGAAAAACAACTTTGAAAGATGGAACTTTAATCGGGAAAAATATAAGCAATGAATCCAGAGGACTCATGGCTACTTTCTTCCTGCCAGAGAGGTGGTTGATTTAAAATGCAAGAAGGGAATGCATTTTGGAGGTAGCCAATGAGGGAATTTGGTTGGATTTTTTTTTTTGGAAGATTTTTTAGTTTAGGATCATAAATATTTGATATGAGGGTTTTCTTTTTTTTCTTTTTATTGTTCAATTGGGGAGGGGGGGGGCAGAGATAGAGAGCAGAAGGGAGCCCCCCCAAAAAAACAAAAAACAAACCCTACTTGTTCACTGGAAAGAATAATAAAATTGTATTTTTTAAAAAGAACTTGTGCTGGCATTTGGGAAGCCAGAGGGGCAGCATAGTATTGGACAGATGTTGTGTCCTGCTTTCTAGAGCCCCCAAGTTGGGATAACAAAATATACTGTGCTTTCTAGAACCCCATGCTGGGGTGGTTAAAATATACCATCTTAGTGGAGAAGTGATGAGGCTAGACTCCTGAGGATGGTGGAAAAATGGAGTCCATTTATTCCAAATTCTCTCCTTCTTATATACCCCCATACTCTCACAAAACCAAGTAACACTGTGCACGTGCTAAATATATACTGCACAAGTGGGACCACACAAACAACTTGCCATTGTATGTAGTTTGCCACCAGGTATCACTCTTTGCCACCTAGTATCACTTTGCTTCAAACACAACTTAGGTTGTCACCATCCCCTGACTTCTCAGCAAGGCTGAGAACCCTTAGAGGAAATGGGGAGCCGAACCAGACATTGTCAGCAGGTTCCCTCTGGGCTGAAGGGTCTCATACCTCACCTAGAGTTCCTCCACTATCTGTGGTCCTCTATAGACAGAGAACTAGCCTGAGAATTCAGACCTGCCTTCTCTTCCTGCCTCTGATACAAAACTGCTATATCACCCAGGCAAGTAACTTTTCCATACTCTTACCCATACTCAATTATAAATGGGGGCCACTAGACTGTGCATATAGAAAGGGTCCCTGCAGGCCACATGTTTACTTGGAAAACCACATATTAACCTTATCTGTATTCTATTGTATTTTTATTTATTATGTTAAATATTTCTCAATAACATTTCAATTTGGGTTCCTATATAACCCTTGGAGGACAGATTTGACATCTTTAATTTGGACCACTCCCAGAATGCACAGAGAAAAGTTATGAGAAAATGTTGTTAAGATTTCCCTTTTGGGAGTTCCCTTCAGTAATGAAAGTTTAGGTCTAGGTTCTATTCCTATTTAAGATATCATTAGAACCTATGTCTTGTGAATTCTACTGGAATCTCATCCTTGCTTCTCTATCTTACCTTCTACAAGAAGCCTTTTATAAGCCTCTTATAAAGGTAGAATATTTGCTCTGTAAATTATCTCCAATTTTTCCTAAGTCTTGTTCATACATAAATGGTTCATACATGTTGTTTCTTCATTACTCTGTGGGCTCCTTAAGAGCCTTTCCTTGTATCCCTAGCTCCTAGCACAATTTATGTTGTATGGGAGATGTTAAGTAATGTTTGTTGACTGACTGATTTACTGAATAAGGTACTTGAAAGGACAGTTCTTGATCTTTTTCAGGATCTAAAAGTCTTTTCTAGAACTGAACACATGGACAAATGTCCTGAATGCTACCTAGTTGATAGTTATAGGGAAGGGGAAGGAATGCATCACTTTAAAAGAAGAAACAATTTCCTCTCCCTCTCTAGAGGGACTGTACCTCTCTTTCTTGCCAACACTTCCAATGAGAGATGAATCCTGTGGAGTGGACCCCAACACAGAATCTAGGTACCCATCCCTCCCCTGGCAAAAATGACTTCTGCCCACATATATCAGCTAGAGTTAGTCAGTTAGAGTTAGAGTGGCTTCCTCTTTTGTTTTTGTTCTTTCCTTAAGCATTGATGAGTGATTCTGAGCTGCATATTCCTAGTCATAGTGTAGCCTTGAGAATTCAAAACTACTATAGTCAGTCAATAAACATTTATTACAAGAACTACTTGCCTTTATAGGATCTGACTTCAGTAACAGGAATTTCCTGCTTTGGAAATGATGATTCTACCTGGAGAAGGAAACAAAACCTGGTCTGACTGCTCAGAACACATTGGAGTTACTTGAGCCATCATCATCCTCCTGATGGAACAGGCAGTACTACCCTGATCAACAGCACTAGTAATAGGTAACCCAGCCCTGCTATAGAAGGGCAGCCCCAGACCTGATTTGGGAAGACACTGCCTGGTCCCAGTGTAGATGGGGGGAGAAGGGGAGACAATGCTTAGGCTTTGGCAGTATTCATCCAATCAGAGAAGGACACAAGAGTATCCTCCACTTAGACCTCTTCAGTGGAAGCAGCAATTGGCCCTGACACGGGGAGGGGAGAGGAGGGGGGGAATTTGATCCCAATACCATACTTGTAGGCAGCACTTTTCCCAGAACAGGAGGATATTACTAAGCTTTGGCTTGGTGGGGTTACTGCTAGGCAATAATATAGATAGGACAGTGCTCAGTTCTAGCATAAGAACTGGCACTCAGAACCCCAAATCCACAACTGGGAGACATTGCTAGCCACAAAACAGGAGGCAGCACTCACTGTGCTAAACAGAGGGAAAGCACTACTCCTGGCCTAAGTAAACATCAGCCCAAGAAATGTCAGTAACTAAAATATTGCTCAGCCAAGCCCAGGAGAGCAGGGAGGGCTTAGGCACCTCAAACATAAGGGATAGAAATAACATCTAAGAGTTCCAGCATGGGAAGGAAACACTTGACTCTAGCACCCTGGACAGGGCCACTGATCCTTGTGGCAATAGGCAGGGCTATAGGCCATAAGCAGTATTAGATAAAACTAGATTATAACATGGGCCATAGCAACAGTGGAGTGAATATTGGCATGGATTGGAAAGGCAGGCCCATTGTCACCCTTTAAATGCTGTAATTTGGAACTGATAAGATCCCTTCACATTGCTTCCAGTATAGTCAACCAGAAGGTTTTGGAGAACTAAGACAAAAGAGTTGTGGGGAGGTCTTTTGCTTTCTATTGACACAGGTGGGAGGTAACATTATTGTTTTTGTTTGTTTGTTTGGAACAAACTGAGACACCTGAAGATCTTTCAACAATGAACAAATGGAGATTGTTTAGCTGCAGCTGAAGGATTTTCAACTAGGCATGTGCAGAGAACCTCTCGATGTGAAACAGCTGAGCAAAACTCCCATTGTTATTCACCAGTCAAGCATTTTTGACTGCTTCATAATCATGCTCTGAGGAAGTGATGTCAATAATCTGAAGCCTTAGTCCTGTGAAAGCCAACTAAGTTTTACGGACTGCCTCAGTAATATTTAAGGAAACACTAGTCTAATCTGCTTAGGAGAAAATGGTCTGGCTATTGCTCTGGCTACACTATCCTTTTATTTCAGTAGTTTTTTCCCCTCCCTTTAGTGCTGATCATACCAGATTTTTTGCATTGCAGAGATCAAAGTTGTCTAATAACAATTTTAAAGTTAAGTTAGAAGGTCATTTAGATTTTAAGCTCTTTTTGAACTTGTTAACAAAGGAGAAGGATCACAAGCCATGGTCCCTCTATCAGATAGAGTCAGCTAAGAGTGCATGGCCCTGTGGTTGCTTCTCTAACTGTGATTATTATTCTTCTTGCTCTTAGGAGACTGGAAATGACTAAAATATTTTATTCTTCAAAACATCTGCAGAACAACTGGCCAGAAGATCTAGCGACAGAATCTATGACAGATTTTGTAGCTAGCCAATCCAACATGGAAGTCTCAAGGAGTTACTCAAGTCAGACACATTTAGCAGCTAAGTCAAATTTGAAGGTGACCATAGTAGGGCAAATGCTCTATAGAAACCGAGTAAAGTCTAAACTCATTCTTCCCAGGGGACCAAATAGCATAGGGGAGAGTGTAGCTTACAGATGTCAGGGAGAAATGTTTTGTTTTGTTTTGACTTTTATTTTTTAAAGGGGAGGGGAGAGAGACAGATAAATGAATAAACAGAGACAAAGAAAAGCACAGAGAAAGAAAAAGGAAGGAAGGAAGAAAGGAAGGAATAAAAAAGGAAGAAAGAAATGAAGGAAAAGAAGAAGGAAAGGAAGGAAAGAAGGAAGGAAGAAAGGGAGGGAAGGAGGGAGGAAGGAAGGAAGAGAGAGAGAGAGAAGGGAAAAGAAAGGAATCTTTAGGACTGTGCCACCAAAGAGTGGGTATGGTGATATCATTATTGTCAGATCCTACCCCATATAATCTAATGTAATTCTTCCTTAAAATGAATTGAAACCACCCTTAAGACATAATTGTCTTATTATTATTATAGATTTATATATATAATATATATAATATATAATTATACACCATAATTAGTCTAAAGAATTTAGATTTGAATCATTGGTGTAATTTCATGTGTTCTAAGTATAAAATCCAACTGATGAGAAGTCAGAAGCAACTCCAATAGATTTGATTGGTGCATCAATATGGCCAACCCAGAGGAATGGAAGCTACAGCAATGTTTTATCCTTGCTGAATATCTTTTCCATCTTGGGGTTAAGTAAATGTAATTTTTTAAACTATTAGATGATAAAAGGAGTTTGATTTAATCTCAAATCAAACCTCCTAAATCCAGTCTGGACTACAACTTTGGAAAGTTCCACCTGCCATTATTCTTCTGAAATAACTGCTTTTTTATTTTACTGAGTACATGCAAACAATCCTTAAATTGAATTTTGCTACATTCACCTAACCCCATTATCTAATACTATATCATTGTCCATAATACACATCAATCTAGTTATCTTGCTGTAGTTTAAAGGCATCAAAGAAAAGGCAGACCTATTTCTCTTTCCTATCTATTCATCTTGTCCCTCTTTGTTGGAAATTAGATTGAGCGAATTGAGGAGTCACTCAGAACTTTGCCCATGATAATAAAGCTTCACAACTGCAATTCTTTTTTCCCTTGAAAATATTTCATGACTTTTATTTTCCCCTTTAAAAGGATTTATTCATAAACTTAAGCCAGATTCAGTCATATTTTAGTAGTTATTGTATCACTTAGGAATATATAATCCATTAGAAAACTATATTACCACTGTCAAAATTATAGCATTTTTTAGTGGATTGTTTCTGTGCTACCACTGAATTGGCAATGAATTTATACCCATTATCCTTGTCTCTTCTAAGAACAAATTTGAAGATATTCCAATATTTTATTAATTGCTAAACTAAATCTAATCTTGATATGTAAGTCGAAGAACTGATTCCGACCCAGAAAAAAATTTTAATTGCCTCATATATTTCTTTTTTAACCAGTTATCCATGCTTTTGGAGATGCTATAGGGTAAAAGCATATATACAAATCAATAAAGGGTATGAATACTAGAACTGTGATGAACATGATATAGGGAACTTCCAGGTAAGGAAACTATCAGTGCAGGTCAGCACCTTTTCTGCAACTTAGTCCTCAGAAGTTATCTGTTCTAAAACATTTGATCACAGAGCTAGTATATTTCAACGGTGGAATTTCTGACTTTGAAGCCAATATAATAAAAAAGACAATACTACT
Source organism: Antechinus flavipes (assembly GCF_016432865.1). NCBI lineage: Eukaryota > Metazoa > Chordata > Mammalia > Dasyuromorphia > Dasyuridae > Antechinus > Antechinus flavipes. Next base: position 211,150,942 of record NC_067402.1, read on the forward strand.
TAAATTAACTTATTTATGTAGCACCATACCAAACAAATTACCAAAGAATTATTTTATAGAGCTAGAAAAAATAACAAAATTCACCTGGAAGAACAAAAGGTCAAGAATATCAAAGGAATTTATGGCAGAAAAAGTGAAGTAAATCAGCCCAACAGGACCAAATTTCAAATTATACCTCAAAGTAGTAATTATTAAAAACAATATAGTTATTGTTGTTCTTAGTTTGGTCATTTCAGTCATTCCATTTCTGTAGGACCCTATTTGAAAGTTTCCTGGCAAAGATATTGGAATGGCTTGACATTTTCTTCTTAGCTCATTCATATCCAGTATAGAAAGGGCCCTTCCCAAAACTTCTATTTAAAGAGGGAGTCCATAAAGTACAAAATATTTGGGAATCTACCTGCCAAGACAACACACAAGAACTATATGAACACAATCATGAAATGTTTCTTTACATATAGAGATAGATCTACACAATTGGAGAAATATTAATTGCTCATAAATAAATCAAGCCAATATAATAAAAAAGACAATACTACTTAAATTAACTTATTTATTTAGCACCATACCAAACAAATTACCAAAGAATTATTTTATAGAGCTAGAAAAAATAACAAAATTCACCTGGAAGAACAAAAGGTCAAGAATATCAAAGGAATTTATGGCAGAAAAAGTGAAGTAAATCAGCCCAACAGGACCAAATTTCAAATTATATCTCAAAGTAGTAATTATTAAAAACAATATAGTTATTGTTGTTCTTAGTTTGGTCATTTCAGTCATTCCATTTCTTTAGGACCCTATTTGAAAGTTTCCTGGCAAAGATATTGGAATGGCTTGACATTTTCTTCTTAGCTCATTTTCTGGATGAGAAAACTGAAGTAAACAGTGGTAAATGACTGGTACTGGTTAAGAAATAGAATAATTTATCAATGGAATAGGTTAGGTACATAATATATAGATATAAATGACCACAGTGTTTGATATATTCGATTGATATATTCAGATATTGAAACAATGGCTCATTATTCAACAAAAATTGCTGGGAAAAGTGGAAAGCAGTTAGAAGAAACTAGACAAAGACCAACATCTCACACTTTATACTAAAGTAAGCCCAAAATGGGTACATGATTTAGATAGGGTGATAGCATAAACAAATTAGCAAAGCATGGAAAAATTAGTTCTCAGACCTATGGAAGAGTTTATGATCTAAGAAACAGAAAGGACAATGGCAAGTAAATTGGGTAATTTTTATTATATTCAATTAAAAATTTTTTGCAAAAACAAAAACAATGCAGTCAAAATTAGAAGGAAAGTATGAAATGAGGGATGGTGATGTTTACAGCAGGTTTATATGATAAAGTCCTAGCTTTTCAAATATATAGGGAACTGAACCAAGTTTATAAAAATAAAATCATTCCCCAATTGATAAATGATCAAAAGATATTAAGACAATTTTCAAAAGAAGAAATCAGAGCTATCAATACTTATAAAAATGTTCTGTATCCCTAATAATTAGAGAAATACACACTAAATCTATTCAGAGGTATTACTCACATCTATTGGATTGGATAATGTGACAGAAAAGAAAAATGACAAATGCTGGAGGAGATATGGAGAACAAGTATACTAATGTACTTTTGATGGGACTGTGAACTAATCAAACCATTCTGGAGAACAATTTGTTCATAAAACTATGCATATCCTTTAACTCAGCAATACTACTACCAAGTCTATATCCAAAACAGATAAAAGAAAAATAAAAAGGACTTATATGTACAAAATGTATATATTTATAGAAGATTCTTTTGTGTTGGCAGAGAATTAGAAATTGAGGAGATTCCTATCAATTGGGGAATAGCTGAATAAGTTGTGATGTATGATTGTGATGGAATATTGTCATGCACAAAGAAATAATTAAGTGGATGATTTCATAAAATCTTGGGAAGACTTATACGAGTTGATGAAAAGTGAAGTTAAATAAAACTAGAACACTATACACTAATAGCATTGCTATGACAATTATCTATAAAAGACTTAGCTACTTTGATCAACACAGTAATCCATAATTTCAAAGAACTCCTAATGAAAAAATTCTATCCACCCCTAGAGAGAGAACAGATGAACTTTGAATGCTTATTGAAGCAGATTTTTCTTTCTTTCTTTTTTTTTTAATATAACATAGGTAAAATGCAAATATGTTTTGCATGACTTTCCATGTATAATGGGTATCATATTTCTTGCTTTTTCAATGGGAAGGGGAGAATGGAAGAGAATTTGGAACTGAAAATTTTTTTTAGTTGAAGTACATTTTTTTAAAAAAAGGAGATTGTTTAATCCAGTCATCTTTCTTATTTCCCACTTGGTTGTACTCTTCGGACTTTTCCATTATGTCCCATCTTTGGGCATAATGGTACCTTCCTTCTCTCCTATTTCCTATTGTGTTATCTTCCCCCATTAGATTTTAAGTTAGAGTGTCTTCTCTCCTTCTCTTCACTGAGGACAGGGATTATCTTTTTTTTCATATTTGCATCCCCAGTTCTTATCACAGCATAGTGCAGGTTTAATAAATATTTATTGACTGAATGACTACTATACTATCATTTCTCAAACTCTTTGATCTCAGAACTCCTTTACTTTTTAAAAAAAATTATTGAGAATCTCCCAAAGAATTTTTGTTAAATATGAATTACATTTATTAATATTTACCATATTAAAAATTAAAATGTCTTAGCATTATCATGAAAATCGTCTTGACCTTGCACACCCACTGAAAGGGTCTAGGGGAATAATAGGGGTTTCCAGAACACATTTTGAGAACCACTGTACCATACCATCTTGCCATTCTAAATAAATATATAATTTAGAGTTTTTGTGTGCAAATGTGTTATGAGTGTTTTCAAGCATCTCTTTTATCATTAATCTTTTTAAAATACTAATTTATTAATTATTTAAAATTTTGGAGAAGGGAGTTGTTACAACATAGTAAATTCATGCTTTCAGTTATTATATCATGGTATAAGTATGTGCTATATATGATACCTAGGGTATTGAATTATAAAATTTGTGACATCAGTAGTTGCCCAACTCTACTTGTATATTATGTAGGTAGAGCATCAATTAATTATCCTGTGGGGGAATGAATACAATGTATAATTTATCCACCAAGAAACATTCTTTTCTAGCTATCATCAAATGATTCCATCAAACTTGCTTTGGGTACTATACAGAAGAGCCTTTCTAAAAGGCTAAAGTATTTCCAGGGGCAAAGCTGCAAAATTCTAGACTACTCTTTCTCCTATAATTACTGTGCCTCACAACTAATGATCTATCTTAAAAAGCCCTGTTGGCTGGGTTCTGAGTTATAGCCTAAAGCTCATTATAAAATATGACTCTGGATTATTAAAATGGCTAAAATCTACATTTCTTCTCTCATATCTTATGAATGGGATTTTCCCTTCTTTCATTCCTGATGTCCTCTTTCCCTTACATTCTCAATAGTAAGACCCAGTAATTCAATTCATACTGGCAACATGACTGACTAGACAGCAAAATTCAAAGAACATTTGAAATATTCCCCAGATGAGAGGCAATTGCCAAAATATCTCTTAGTCTTCTTCCCTGAATCCTTACAACTGAGAAAAACATATAAATAAAGAGGTATATGGGACCTAATCCAGTGGATCTTAGAGCTTTAAAAAAAAGCAAGCAGAGTTCAGGAAGAAAATTTGGCTTCTGGTTCTCACCCCATGCTACTCACTTCTTCAGCTCCAGTTGATAGACCTCTACCTCTCTGAAATTATTCCTTTGCTGTCAACAGCCTAAGAAATATGATTCTGAAAATCTGTTTCATCTTTTACACATAGCAGGCGAGGCTCCCCAGTTTCTCTTTTGGGGTTCTCTGTCCCAACTATCTACATAAAGGTCTCTCAATGTTGAAAATAACAAAAGGCAAAGGGGACTGGCAGAGTAACATGACTGAACCTGAAATCTCACCACTTTCATCCTCATATTCTTTTTTTTTTAATTTTCTATTCTGTTTTTTTTTCTTTTTGTTTTTTCCTCATATTCTTATGTAGCTTCATCTCTGTTGCTACAGTATTACTTGCTTTTACCTCGAAGACTTATCTCTACTAGGTATATAAGTCATTTTGCATTTACATTATTGATCATTCTTATTATTGAATTTCTTGTTTATGGAATTTCCATCCTCTTAAGAAGTATTATTTCAACATGTTTCCATTGCATTTGTAATTTTCCAGTATGTTGACGACCATGCTTAAGTGTGGAACCCAGAAAGTCTGTAAAAAGGTTCAAGGGAACTGCACCTTTAAGGAGCAGCTTGGTTCTCCAATGCCACCAATCCCAATCCCCACAGCTGTGAATCACAGCACACTAGAGAAACTAAAAGATATGTTTTGGTAATCTTTATCTCACTCTTTGAACAGAACTAGCTAACTCTAGTAACTGCTTTGACCCACACTGGTATTCAGTGAAGTCATAAAACAAATTTACTGACAGATGTTACTTATGAATGAATGTATGCTTTTATTTTAATAACTTTGCTGTACTTAAAAAAAAACTTTTACATATTCTGTATTGGGAATGGAATAAAGAGAGCGGTTCAAAGATTTTCACTGCAACTGCCTCTCTGTCTCCTTGTATCATTATCATCCTCTCATATAATATGATCCATTCTGCTGGTCAGAATTAGATCTCCAGCAAATGCTAGCAAATGATTCCCGCAATACCAATAGAATCATTTCTCCCTTGAGCCTTAGCCTTATTTTTTTTTTTTTTTAAGGAAAAACAAAAGAAAAAAAAAACCACATTCCTTTATTTAAAAAATTCATGGCTTTTCTGAAATCTCCACATGTACTAGCATTAATCATATTAGCCAAGATAGGATGCCACCAGATTTCCTTTCACACATAAAGAAAAAAGCAAAATGATAATGATGAAAAGACAATGAGCAATTTCCGGAGGCCAGGCACTTCATTTGGTTTGGAAGTAACCATTGGTTCTCAGTCCTAGGTTCAGAGGCAGAATCAACAAAGAGCTTAGAAGAATCACAGTTAATGGGAGCTACTCTCCAAGGTATTCATTTTCATTGTTTTCCACTTTGCATTGTACTTTTTATTGTCCAGCAGCAGCAAAATTAACAGTAGTAGTGATAATTCTGAAAGAGAAATCAGAAGAGTAAGGTCATTCTTCATTTGGAACCAACCAGAGAACCATATAGCCAGGGTTGATAAGTTGATAAGTACATCTGGATTCTGAGGACTGTTTTCTTGATCCTTCTTTCTGATATCTTGATGAGCTACTATTTTTTAAACTTTATTCAGGAGACAATAGGGAAACATTGAAGGAATTAAGCAAGGAATATCATGACAAATCTATCCATAAAGAAGATAAACACAGTAGAGATAAAAAGGATGAATTAGTAAAAAGTGGAGATAGGACAGATGCAGAGAATATATTTGGGAAGACTTGTGTAAGAGATATTGTAATAGTCTAGGCAGGTGATAAACAAGGTTTACTTATTCTAGGGCAGTGATAGAAATAGGGGAGGAGATGAAGTGTAAATGTGGCATGAAAAAGACTTGGTAACTGAATGGATAAAATGTAAGAGATGGGGAATAATCCAAGATAATTTTGAGATTTCAAATGTGGCAAAAATAGAGATCGAGAATTTAGAAAATAAAAGCAATAATTTAGGGGGCAAGAAAACAAAGTTGGCTTTATACATGTTAAGTTTGGAATAATAGATTATATAATGAAAACATTAAGAAGACAGTTGGAAATATGGGTCTGGAATTCAGAAGAGAGATCAATTTATCAATCGACAATTTCTTAAATGTCTACTATATGTCAGGTATTCTGCTAGGTGCTTGGGATAAAAAGATAAAATGAAACTATTGTTGAGCTTACATTTTATTGGAGATCAAGGTTGAAGATATAAATTTGGAGGCCATTAAGTCATTCAACAGGTATCTAACAGGTCACAGATTCACAGAATTTTAGAATCACAGAATTTGAGAATTGAAAGAGGCTTTGGAGGCCATCTAGACCCACCCATGTCCAGAAGAATCCTAATAATGACATACCCTACAAGTGGTCATTCACCTTCTGCCTGAAGACCTCCATGGAGGAGGAATGCACTACTTTTTGATGCAGACCAGTCCATTTTTTGCTAACTCCAATTAGATAGGTGTTGGTAAATGTTAACTATAGGTTCTCAAAAAAACCCCCACATATATATATGATGCACTTTTAAGCTTAATCTGTATTAGTAACATTTTCTTTATCACTTTCTTAAATCTAAAAATCAGCAAACCAGTAAATCAAGCCTTGTTTTAAAGCAATTACCCACTTCCAATATATAAATGCTCACAATGAAAATTTTAAAATTGAATCTTGAGAGATAGTACAAACTGGCTCCAGAATATCCCTCTAGCTATTTCTAATTCACATTTCTGGCTCTAATTGTGGGCAGTTTTCCTGGCATTAAACCAAAATTAACTTCTGTGACTTCTATCCATTGGTTTTGATCCTACTTTCTGGGACCAGTACTATGAGATATTGGAGATACAAAGATAAAAGTAAAAAATATCCTTGTCCTCATGAAGCTTACATTCAATTTGTATGGTGAAAGGGCAGAGAATGGTATATGACATATGTACAAATAAATAAATTTCACAATAAGGAGTGGTGAGGTCAAAGGAAAGATGCTTTAGGAAAATTTGAGAAGAGAAATTCAGCTAGGGAAATCAAGAAAGGTTATATAGAGTAGATGTCACATGAGTTTAAGTAAAAATTCTGAAAGATGCACATGAGAAGGGAATACATTTTAAGCATCGGAGACACCCACACAATTTCATTGAGATAGGCAATTACAGATCAAACATAGAAGGATAATTGATAGAAATGTGGAAATGTCAGATAGTGGAGTCCCTTAAATATCCTCTGGGACACTTTGGGCAACTTCTAAATAGCATTTGGAAGACTAAGGGATAACTTTGTTGGGAGGCACTTTGCTTTTCAATAGCATTAGGAGGTAAAACTGTCAATATATAATTATGATTGATTATATTTACTTGGAAGAAAAAATATCCCTTATCTGACTTGATGACAATTCTTAATTACTAGATGTGGGTGAGAAAGAGTCTTAACTTCTCTAAAAGAAGGATGCAGTCCTTTCACAAAGGCCTCTAAGGTGGCAACTTTTTTTTTTTTTTTTTTTTTTTTTTTTTTTTTTTTGCATCTTCTGATATGGTTCAAGAATGGTGATTTTGGTAGATGGGTCAGGAAATACTGATTTAGTAACAGTACAGGAAGAGTCTCAATATTAACTGAGATTGCATGATAGAGTACATGAAAGAGGCTCATGACCTTTTAGCTACTTTACTACAAAAGACCCTGATGTGTGACAAAGAATTATTAACTATTCCAGAAGTGTCTTTTATATGGTCCTATTATCTTGGATCTTCTCTTGCTCCAGGAGAAGAAATCTATGAAGTTACTGGAGATGGCATCTGTGCTATACCTCTAATGTTCCTGATGATGTTCTGGTTCATCTTCATCACTTTCCATTAGGAGACCCACAGAGAAGTGCAAAAGATTTGATATCACCCACCACATGGACCAAACTATTGAGACTTGAAACTTGAATTTTCTGAAGGAGGGAGGAAAAGATTAGGCTCTCTTACTTTTGTTCACATTTTTTCTTCATTTCTCTCATTATGGTAACTCCTTGGAGTATGTGATTACTTTTTTCTTGTTTTTTTCTTTAGTATTATCCATGCCAAGAGCACTGTTTTATATTATTTTAAAAGGTAGAAGCTCCCCTAGAAGTTAATGGATAGAAATAAAAAGAGAGGTTCAAAGATTTTCATTGCAACTGCCTCTTGGTAGAAAGAACATGATAGGGCAAGCATTTCCCTGATTAACATTTTGGGGGGCAAAGTTGTCCTCTTTTTCTAATCTGTATGGATTAATTTTCCCTCAAAGGAGACAGAGCTATCGCTAGGATTAGATCTGATTTCCTTATGTACCTTACTGGTGATCTAAAGGCATACATAGTGCCAGTCTAGGTTATTTAGGGCTCTTCAGACTTGGTGGATTTCTGAAGACAACATAAAGTCCTTCACCATGTCCTGCTCTGCTGATAAACTCTTAAATGAACAGTGCTAGCAACTGCCCCTTTTCCTTTTTTTTTTTTTTTGAAGGGTAAAGATATTATTTTATTTTTTTAAATAACTTTTTATTGACAGAACCCATGCCAGGGTAATTTTTTACAGCATTATCCCTTGCACTCACTTCTGTTCCGATTTTTCCCTTCCTTCCCTCCACCCCCTCCCCAAGATGACAAGCAGTCCTATACATGTTAATAGGTTACAGTATATCCTGGATACAATATATGTGTGCAGAACCGAACAGTTCTCTTGTTGCACAGGGAGAATTGGATTCAGAAGGTAGAAATAACCCGGGAAGAAAAACAAAAATGCAAGCAGTTTATATTCATTTCCCAGTGTTCTTTCTTTGGGTGTAGCTGCTTCTGTCCATCATTTATCGATTGAAACTGAGTTATGTCTCTTTGTCAAAGAAATCCACTTCCATCAGAATACATCCTCATACGGTATCGTTGTTGAGGCATATAATGATCTCCTGGTTCTGCTCATTTCATTTAGCATCAGTTAACTGCCCCTTTTCCTAAGCTTTCTGTTTCTCTCTTCTTGTCATCAGTTTATTCCACTACTAATTTTAAAGAGTAACATGTTTACCTTCCCCTACCCTTTCTTTTTGCATGCATTTTTATTTGTAGGACAGATTGGGGAACAATAATGAACCTGAAATAAGAGCAGAAAGTTATTCCCTTTCTCCTTATTCCTATCCCTCCACCAGCTATTGGTGGACTTTTCCCTAAGAAATCACCACACACAGAGACTTCCTGTAAGAGTTTTCTAAACAGCCTAAGGTGTTAAGCAGTGAAAGATTAGGAACCTAAGGAGAATTATAAATTTCTACCTAGACTATTGTTGTTAGGGAGTCAGAAATTCAGGATTGAGGAGGAATAGGAGAGGGACTTGACTAGATTCCACATCATCTTCCTTAACTTTTTTCTATACATGGGGTTACTCTATCATGCTGTTATATGTGAAACATCAGACTTCATCCACCTCTAGGTAATCCCTTTTTGTATGACAAGAACATTTAAAGCCTCTTGCTATATATTATATATTTCCTTATTTTCTAAAGAATGTTCCCTTGTAATCTCCTACATTTTATTTTTCAGTCTTAATTATTACTTCTTAAATAGCTAAATTACATGCTTCAGAAAACTTCAAAAGCTTTCTACAGTAAAAAATTAGAACAAAAGTAAGTTATAGAGGATCTACAATTAAATAATTTTAAAGTTCCTGTTTTTAAATATAAAAAGGAGTTATTCAAATTTAATGGGTATATTCTCATATTATTAAAAGAATTGCTTTTTCTTCCTACTTTGTATATATTTCACAAACCCTAAAATCTATAACTGCATTGTATGTCAACAACTCACCAAAAATTCTTTTTTCCCCTGAGGCAATTGGGGTTAAGTGACTTGTCCAGGGTCACACAGCTAGGAAATGTTAAGTGTCTAAGACTAGATTTGAACTCAGGTCCTCCTGACTTCAGGACTGGTGCTCTAGCTATTGGGCCACCTAGCTGCCCCCTCACCAAAAATTCTTAAAGAAAAATAAAATCCCATTCTGAATAGTTTATCAAAGGAAATATGAAGTAACTAAAAATTCATGTGAGTAGGAACTGTTTCATTCTTTGTGTTCTCAGCAACTAGCAGAGTGCCTGGTACATAATAGTTGCTTAATAAATGTTCGCTGATTAGTTGAGTCTACCCTAAAATATCTAGGTCAGAAAACTAGTTATAATTCTTCCTTTACTCTATCCTTCTTTTATACAAAAAACTGCAATGAAACTGTTTTATTAATTTTTAAAATTTAACATGAAATATAAAATAAGGAAAACCAAAAAGAAAAAGAAAGACAGAGAATGAAACAAAACGAAACAAAACAAAACAATGAAACAACGTTTTGTGCCCAGTAGAACATCAGGAAGAATTCAAAATATGTAACAATAAATTTCCAATTCAAGAAAGCATATATAATAATAGAAGACATTATGCTCATGATTGTCTCATCTTTTCTTTGCTTCCTTGTAGGTTATTCTTTTGTCTTCTGCAAACTTTTTACTTTATTCTTTTTTCTTCCTTTTATCCCTTCCACCTCCCCCAAGCAGGCTATACATACACACACACAGACATATATGTACATATACACATACATATATAGGTATATCTACCCACATTCACATACATATCCCATGCACATGTATTTATATACACACATGCATTCACCTACATGCATACTATATTATATCTATTTACATATTATACATTTATATATATAGATATGCATCTAAAATAATATTTTATTTTATTTTGTTTATATATCTCTTATTTCCTGCTAACTCTTCTTTAATTCTATTCTTTAACTTGCTCTGCTATAACTTAACCTTCCCCCATCCATGGATCTTTCCCTTATTTTCTCCCTACCACTGCATCTTTTCTCTCCCTCTTTATCCCTTTTCTATGAATGCTGCTGCTTTATTAAAAGAGGGCAGTCCTTAAAATTAAAAGTTCAAGTTGGAATTTTAGTATGCCCCAGCCCAGCACTAGGTCTCTGGCAGCTGTAGTAGCTCTCTATCTCCGTTTTCAGTTTTCACTGCCCTTCCCTGGATTCATGCTAGTACTACTGTCTCCTATCCAGTACCATCTTACTCTCACCTAGACATTAAATTGCCTAAAATTTTAGCTGGTAATAGCTTAAGCTATTCTGAATTCCAGGAGCATTTATATTTTAATAATGAAGCTCTTGAAGAAAAAATCTTTCATCTCTGAAGCAATAAAACTCTAATGATTCAGGGGAATATCAGGAGGACAGAAGAACTTGTTAGGAACAGATCAGATTATATCATTAAAATGGATGGCCACCTACCCATACCAGCAATCTGATCAGTAACTAACGAGGCTCCTCTAAAAAGCTTACGAAGTAGGGGCTAAATTTGGAGTTTTGTTTGTAGCAACAGATGACATCAAAAATTACTTATACCCCTTCTAAAAGAATTTCACTTTGACTTTTCCTGCTGAGACTAGCCTCTCAGAATTTTTAATCTTTATAATTCACTTAGGAAAATTTCTCAGCATCAATAATTTACAGATATCAGTGGCCATTTTATAGATCATTTGTTTGTAATGCTATTGCTTATTTTTTATATTTTATATTATTGATTTGCTAATTTTTTATTTTATTTTTGTTGCCTATTTTTTCTTTCTGTATTAAGTTTTATAGCTCTGATCTTGCTTCTTTATTTGGCTATTATATAAATTCATTTTTGAAAATGTGTTTTATTTTTAGTTTTTGTGTTTATGTCACCTACATTTTCCAATGTATCATTCCCTTACTCCTCCCAGAAAATCATTTCATGTGAAGAAGAATAAAACAGAAGAGGAAAAAAAGTTTCACAAAAACTTCCCAATGTATTGGAAAAGCCTGATATTATACTCAGTGTTCCATACTCACTTTTGCACAGCAAAGTCTGGTTTGAAGTCAATTTTAGTTCACAAATTAAATTCTAATTAGTGTTCAAAAAAAGGAAGTAGAAGAATCAGGCATTTTATGAGTCAGAGTATTTCTATTTGGCTGGAATATAGAGTACATGGAGAGGAATACATTTGGTTCATGAATTATAGGATCAAAGAATTTAAGGTTGACTTTTCTTAGGGAATTCTAGTCTAAACATCTCAATTTATAGTTGAGGAAAACGAAGTCCAAAGAGTTAAAGATAATTGCCCAATGAAAATAAGGAACAAAACCAATATTCCAAACCAACTCCTTCACTTTTATTACACAATAAGGTCAGGAAGGTATCATGGCACAAGAATGTGAAGGGGCTTGAATATCAGATAAAGGAATTTAAACTCATATTGAATTTCCTAATATTTAACATAACTCATACTGAGCTCATTTAAAATATAAGTTTATGAATAGGTAATAGGGAGCCACTTAAGAGTTTTGAAGAGAATAGAGACATAATCAGATCAATGCATAAGAAATATCATCAGGAAAGATATATTAGAAAGAATGAAGAGTGGAGACAATAATCTGAGAAGGTGAGAATGACAGTTTCTACACTATATTGGTAGTGGGAAATGTATGCAAGAGATTGCAGAATCACAAAATGTAAGCAGTGGAAGGAAACTCAGAAGCCATTCTAATACAACCAGTATCTGGCCAACCATCTCTTTTGGAAATTCAATCTTGACTCGAAAAATAAGAGGGACACCAATCAGTCAGTCAATTAGTCAATAAGGACACCAATAAGTCAGTCAATAAAACTAGTATGTACCAGGGACTGTTGGAGATACAAAAAGAGACTAAACAGAATCCCTCTAGGACTATACAATCTAATGAGAGACATGACACAAGGGAGAATTTGGTGATGTTGTAGTAGTAGGATTGACAAGATTTTCATAACAGATTATTTATCAATGATGAGGAAAGTAAAAGAGTAAAAAAAAAAAAAAACACCACCAAGATTTTGAATTTGGTAAATAGGTTGAATGGTAGTGCTACAAGTGGAATTATTAATTCATAAGAAGCAAGTTTAGGGGAAAAGATAAATTTACCCAGACTCATTTTTCCAACTTCCATTCTCTCTCAAAGGTGGCTGACTGATTCTGCCCTCAGGATTGTAGGTGTTAACCTGAGATGTTGTGACTTTTAAAATTATTGCTCATGATTCCCTTTCCAGTGGGCTCATTGATTATCCATTAACCAGCAGAATAATTAAAATAATTTTTAGAAAGGGATATTTACAAAGTAGATGCATCAAGGACAGTTATTACAAAAACAATCCTTCCCAATTCAAGACCATATAGTTTCCCACAGCTAGACTCTGTGAGGGAAGTGGGACCTTAGGTTTTATAGAGTACTTGTGGCAGAGGGGTAATATAATTTCTGAGTTGGGGAAGTTTTTTTCTCCTTGTGTGAGTCTTTAAGAAATTACTTTTTAGGTAAAGGTCTCTGATGGACTTTGAGAAGGATGTGCTGGTAGAGTCTTAAAGTGGTCTTTCCTTGGGTAAGTTTGTCCTTGACATGTCTCCTGGATTTTAACACACCCATTGCCTGTAGTCACTATTGCTTCAGAGAAATTGCTACTGAAACTTATCGTGATTATTATCTCCTGACTTTTCAAAGCTCACAAGGTCAGTGATGGGTGGGGAAGGTGAAAGAGAGGGGAAGAATGGGCTTACTTCTCCCTTCTACCCTCATTGTAGTCCTCTGATTTAAGCACAAGGGATCTACGTTCTCAAAGAGTCTCAAAGCATGACATTTTCCTTGTTTAAATATCTCTTCCCTGAAATAAATGGGTCAAGAAATGTGTTTAATTCTCCCAACCAATTTCAATATATTTCCTGTGGCTTCATCAACAATACTCTCCTCTTAAGTTGATTAAGAATTTGCTCAGACTTAATTTATACCCTTGATTAAATAATTTAATAGAGGTGTCTAAAATTTGTTCACCCTTATTTTATATTTTTAATTGATTGATTAAATTAAGTACTCTGGGCTCTCTGCATCTATTTGGAGGAGAATATGTCTTTACCCTTATATACATGTTGAAAATGAGGTGCTGATGAACACATCTAGATGAAAATGTCTTATAGGCACTTGAAGATGAAAATCTGGACATTAGAAAAAAGATCAGTTTTAGAAATAAAGCACATGTTTGGAATGTATCTCAACAGAGATCGTTAGTTGAAGCTCTGAAACTAAATGAAGTCACTTATAAAGTAGAGATATATGAGATGAGAGTCAAGGGGAAGATTCTTGGAAAATTCCCACTTTAAGGGCTTAGGAAGATGATATTGATAATTAGGACCATAGTTCTAGATTTTGAAGGGACATTAGGGGTCTTCTATTCCAAAATTCTCTTTTTAAAGTTGAGAAATTTGAGGCCCAAACAAGGGAAGTGACTTACCAAGAGCACACATTAGATCTAAGATTGAGTCCAGATTTCTTGATTCAAGATCTTGCATTCTTTCTACATACATTGCTGACTCCCTAAGGAGATAGCAAAGGAACAGTTAAAGACAGAGAAAGAGAGCTAGAACAGTAGTCTATATATTTATTTTTATTAAAGCTTTTTATTTTCAAAACATATGGATGGATAATTTTTCAATATTGACCCTTGCACAACCTTATGTTCCAAATTTTCCTCCTTTCCCTCCACTCTCTCCCCAGATGGTAAGTAATCCAATATATATTAAACATATTAAAATATATGTTAAACCCAATATATGTATGCATATTTATACAATTATCTTGCTGCACAAGAACAATCAGATCAAAAAGGAAAAAAAAAAGAGAAAGAAAACAAAATGCAAACAACAACAAAAAGAGTGAAAAATGCCATGTTGTAACCAAACTCAGACCTTACAGTCCTCTCTCTGGGTGCAGATGGCTCTCTTCTTCATAAGATCATTGGAACTGGCTCAATCATCTCATTGTTGCCATCTACATATTTTAAATCACATATTCCATTAACTTAAAAAATTACATCCTTCCCAGATATGTGTCATCCCTAGGCTCTCCCTCCAACTTTGGTCTAAATTTCTAATTGCTTATTGGACATTTCAAACTGGATATTCCAGAGAAATCTCAAACAATACATCTTTCATATGTGTCAAACTGTCTTTTCTTTCCTCCCAACCTCTTCTCTTCCAAATTCCAGATTTGTAAGCTTCATATTATCCTCCACATCTCATTCTTTCACTATATTTTTAACATCTTGTATAAAGCAAGGGTGTGCTGGAGTTAGCTCATGTTGACTCAGAAGAGCGGATTGTTGAATTTTCAGAGTAATCGTTTACACCTTAGAAATGGGCAAATGCTACAAAACAGGAATTGATTTTCTGATTTATTGATAATCTAAATTTAAGAAAATGATAGAGAAAATGCTAAAAATATAAATTAAACTTAAAAGTGTGTCTTCTGTACATTCTATTTTTTTGAAAGCAGAATGTTAAAAATTTTTACCCTGCTCACATTCTGCCTCTTCTCTCACATACTCATTTCATGAATTCAGGTCTTCACTACCTCTCAACTATATGCATATGGCAAAGAGATTATGTATTTATGATAGAATCAGAGATTAATCTCCAACTCCTAGCTAAGTCTTCTGCATTATCCTGTCCCCTAAGCAGAGGAAACTAAATAGGGATCTTAAGAGATGGATACATTTAGCCCTGACAGCCACTCTATGCCTTTGAGATGTCTACAATTGGTGACTCAATGAGAGTGAAATTTATATTACTATGAGAGCTAAAGAAAAGCATGGTAGAAAGATGAGAGACACTCTAAAGAATCTGGACCTTGAATTGCTACTTATAAATATAGATAGGAAATGAAATCATCACCCTTAAAAGTCTCCCAAACATCTTTCTGATTTCTGGGGATAGTATGATAGAGATGATAGATTGTAAAATATATTTTAAATATGTGGTAACATAGGCTTGTGAACATTTGAGGAAATCTGTAACTTTGTCTCCCCAATATTTATTACTTTGTAGCATAACAGGCCTTTTTAAATTCCCTTTAGGAAGACTACAGATGTGAATTATTTCTAAGTTTTGTTTTAGAGATTTTCCTTAGCATTCTACTTTGGGAATTGTGCCATAATGAATCAGGAACTATGAGAAAAGAATGATCTTCATTATTTGGGGTCAGTCTCCCCTGAGAATGGAATTCAATCTGTGTGCGTTAAGAACAGGAGTCTTTTGTGAGAAAGGGACACCCTCCTGGGTCATAAGTCACATAAAATTAAATGGATTTAGAACTGGTTGGATGGCTGGAATCAAAGAATAGTTAGTTATTAGTGTAGAGTGGTCAGATTGGCAGGTAATCTAAGTTGAATGTTCCAAGGATTTTAATGTTTTTGCCAATAATGAATAAATATATCAATCAATCACCAAGGATTTATCAAATGCCTGTCATGTTTGAGGCACTATGCTAGATATTGGGGATGTAAAGGCAAAAAATTGAAACCAATTTTGCTTTCATGGAGCCTTCATTCAATTAGAGGAGACATATATGTATTATGGTATAATGGGCTAGAACTTTGGAGGTCTTGAGTTCAAGGCAAAGAAATATGTGGGACACTTAAAGAGAGAAGAGGAAGTTTTGGAATAGGAATCAATAAATGTTTATGAAGTGTCTACTATGTGCTAGGTTCTGTGCTAAACTCTGAAAATACAAATATCAAAAAATGATAGTTCCTGTCTTCAAGAATTTTACAATCTAGTGAAAGAAGACAATACACAAAAGACATGATAAGAGACAGCTTAGGTGGTAAATACTTGGTTTGGGGTCATAGTGGAGAAACCAGTGAAATCCAAAATGAATGTAGGTAGGTCAGAAATGTCTGAGTCTTACTACAGAATCAATCAGAAAGGAGGTAAAGCATTGGCTTTCTTAATCAAGGACCCAGTTAATGTTTGCTGAAATTTTAGTACCCAGTAAATTTAATTACAAAATTTGCAAATGACATAAAGCTAATAGGGATCACTGATATATTTGATGACAGAGTTAGGATCTAAAATAATTTTGACAGGGTACAGAACTGGATTAAGTCAAATAGATAAAATTTTATGGGGATAAATGTAAAATTTTATACTTGGGTTTTAAAATAAACTAAACCTCTTAACAAGTATGAATAGGGGGAAACTTAGGTACAAGTTTGTCCAAAAAAGATGTAGGGGCTTTAGTAGGCTACAAAATCAATACAAATTGGCAGTGTGATATGACAGCTATAAAAGCTAATGAAGTCTTGTCCTTCAATAAAAGGGGCATAATTTCTGGGAAGTGAAGGAAGTCTGTATCTATCCTGAGTGGATTATTGTTTATCAGGAACAATGGGTAGAACTTGGCAGGAAGCAGATTTAGAATTACTTTCTTGGGAAAACTTCCTAACAATTAGTGAAACTTCCTTCCAAAGTGGAATAAGATGGTTTTGGTGATAGTGGATTTCCCCTTACTGAATGTCTTGAAACTCATGCCAGATGAACATTTGTAGCCATCTTTCCAGAGTCATATATTAAATTTCTGGTACAAACATTTATACCTAGAACCCATCAAACACTACAAATCAAGGCTTAATTTAAATGCTTTGTTAGTCCTCTAGATTTAAAAGACTTAAGTGATTGAGTAAATGTTAATAATGCAGATTAAACAAGTGTCTTTTTTTTTTTTTAATGGAGAAGTAGTTGTTAAAAATTTACCAACAAACTTCTGATAGGATTCTGATTGTTGCCCCCAGCCCATCATAGTTCAAACCTACCCCCAGCCCCAAGTCCTATAGAAATCATTAATCATGGATCTCACTAGAACAATGAGAAAGCCAGAATATTCTGTAACCACATCTCCAAGTTACCATGTGATGGGCACCACAAAACACAATACAGAAATCAGCCAATAAAAAAATTAGCACTAACAAGATGATGAACATAACATTAGACTGGAAACTTCAATAAATTTTTCCCTTCACATGGAGCTTGTGCAGTGGCCCTTCTTTGCAGTCCTTGGATGAACCTATGCCAGTTATAATATCATTGCCACACATTTGTATCCCCCCCAAGTGGGGTAGGATATACATTTTCTGTTTGCTTTCTGGGTAACTGTATGCACTAGTTCCACCAAAGTTTTAGGAAACTTGTTGGCAAACTATTCCAATAATCTCAGATTTCACACATGTGATGTACTCAACACAATTTACTTTATAAAAATCCTTGCCTTGCTTTGCTGGGCTGCTGACTCCTTCGGGGAGCTTGAACCTCATTAAAATGTCTTTGCTTGGGTTAGAGACCATCTGAGCCTGAATTTTTTCAGAGGTGACACCATGACGCATACCTGATACTTCAACACTTCTGCTTCTTCTGTTGCTAGAGGAAAGACCTTGTAATCATATTTAAAGGACTTGGACTTCTTTCTAACCCATTTTCTTTCCTTTCCCCTTATATATCAGGGTCTATTCAGTAACCTGATATTGTAAAGACAGTTTGCCATTTTCCTCTTAGATCAAATTAAAAAAAAATTTTTTTTTTTAGTGAAGCAATTGGAGTTGAGTGACTCATCAAGTATCACACAGCTGGTACACGTTAAATGCCTAAGGCCCTATTTGAACTCAGGTCCTCCTGACTTCAGAGTCAGTCCCCTCTCTGCACTGCATTATCTAGCTGCCCCCAAATTAAATTAGTTTGAGCCAATCCACCAGTTTTTCAATATTTACCATCCCATTTGCCACTCAATTGCCCCTTTCAACAACTAAATACTAGCTTTCTCCAAAATCTGCCCAGGGCTGATTCTAGTTTATCAGTGTATCTGATTGAGAAGGCTTCTTTACTATTTTTCCTTCTTCCTTCCTTGTATGCCCTTCCACACCTTTTTAATTCTTCCCTAATAACAAGAGCATGTCATAATTTCCCTTTCAGGTCAAGAAGAAAGATCCATTGAAAATATAGAACTCAAACTTTCAAAGCCAAAAGACCTTACAAATAACCTAGTTTATTTTATAGATGAATAAAATGAGTTCTAGTGAGATGTAGCAGACTTGAAGAATGATGGACTTCTTGGTAATACCCTGGGAAATTTTATAATTAATGATAAAATGACAATACCTTTTATTAGTGGTATTTATCCCAAATATATCTTATTTCTATAGTTGTTTGTTTGTTGTCTCCTCCATTAGATTATGAATTCCTTCAGAAAAGAACTATCTTTTGTATGCCATCAGTTTAGCAAGTCCAGCCTTGTGTGACCTTAGGCAAGTCACTTTATCTTCGCCTCCATTCCTTCACCTGTAAAATGGAGATAGGAATAGCACCTACCTCTCAGGATTCTTGGGTGGATCAAATAAAAAATTGTAAAGCTCATAATATAGTTCCTGTTACATAATAGAGGCTATATAAATGTTAGCTTTCACTTATTTGTTTGTTTGGTATTTTGTCTGAGTTTGTGTAGGAACTCGTAAAAAATAGTGGGAAGGGGAATCTATATTTGGCTTACCAAATATAATGAAATTTTATTTTATTTTTTGACTTTTCAATATTTTATTTTCGCTGTTACATGTAAAACAATTTTTATATTTGTTTTTAATATTTTGAGTTCCAGATTCTCTTCTTTCCTCTTTCTTTACCTCCCAACCCCCATTGAGCAGGCACATGTGAAGTTAAGCAAAACATTTTCATAAAAGTCATGTTATGAAAGAAAACATAGATTCCCCCCCAAAAAACCCTCAAAAACACAATTTTTTAAAAAAAGGTATGCTTCAGTCTGTATTTTGATACAAGCAGTTCTTTCTTTGGGTGTTTTTTTTTTTTTTTTTTTTTTTTGTTGTTGTTTTCTTTCTTTTTTTTATTTTGATATTTTATTTTTTTCAATTACATGTAAAAACAATTTTAACTTTGAAAATTTCTCTTTCTCCTTTTCCCCATCAAAAGTAATTTGATAATATGTATAATATGATATGTGTACAATCATCCAAAAGTTATTTCTATATTAATTATTCTGTGGAAAAAAGACAAAAATTCTCAAGAAAAAATAAAATAGAAAAATCAGTATGCTTTGATTTGCATCCAAATATGGCCAGCATTTTTCATAAGTCCTTCAGAGTTGTATTGCTGAGAATAGCAAAGTCATTCATAATGCGGATCATTTTACAATATTGCTGTTACTTTGCATATAATACATTTCCTTTTGCATGTACTCATGGAAGTCTTTCCAGGTTTTTCTGAGAGCATCCTCTCATCATTTCTTATAGCACAATAGTATTTCATCATAGTCACATAACACAATTTATTTAACTATTCCCCAATTAATGGGCATACCCTCAATTTCCAATTCTTTGCCCTAAGAAAAGAGCTGCTATAAATAGTCTGTAACTTTATTGCAAGTGCTTTCCCATCTCCCCTCCCCGCCCCAGTCTGTGATACATACCTACTAATGGTATTATTAGGTTGTTATGTTAACATTAGGATGTTATGCATGGTTTTATAGCCTTTGGGGCATAATTCCAAATTACTCTACAGAATGGTTGAATTATTTCGTAACTTCACCAGCAATGTATTAATGTTTCATTTTTTCCACATTCCTTCTGATATTTGTCATTTTCCTTTTCTAACTTATTACCCACTCTAATAGGCATGAGGTAGTACTTCAGAATTGTTTTAAATTGTATTTCTCTAATCTATAGTGAGTTAGAGTATTTTTAAAATAAATTAAATTAAAATATAAATAGCTTGATTACTTTATCTGAAAAATATTCATATCTTTTGATCATTTATCGATTAGGAAATGGCTCTTATTTTTTATAAATTTGACTCAGTTTCCTATATGTTCGAGAAATGAAGCCTTTATCAGAGATACTTGCTTCAAAATTCTTTTCACAATTATTATGCTAACTATATTTATTCCATTTATTCTATTCTCTCTCTCCTTCCCCCTATCCCTCCACAAAAGTGTTTTGTTTTTGACTTCTCCCTCCCCTCAAATGTCCTTGCTTTTATCACCCTTCCCCCTTCTCATATTCCCTTCCCCTCCTATTTTCCTTCATAGTAAGACAGATTTTTACACCCAATGTTATTTCTTCTTTGAGTCAATTCTGATGAGAATAAGGTTCATTCAATCTCTCTCCGCTTCCCCTTTTCTCCTCCCCTGTAAAGGCTTTTTCTTGCCTTTTTTATAATTCATAAGAAAAATAAGATAAAATTAAGGGGTGAGAGATGAATGTCCTGGGAGAAAGGGAAAGGGAAAAGTGGAATGGCATAAATTCACTGATATAAAAAAGGGGAATATGACATCTAGGAATATAAACAGATTGAACTTATAAAGTATCTTATGATTTTCCTTCCATGATAACCTTCTTATGTTTCTTCTGAGTTCTGTATTTGAAATTCAAATTTTCTGTTCAGTTCTGTTTTTTCATCATGGATGTTTGAAAGTTCTCTGTTTCATAGACTATCCATTTTTTCCCTTGATGCATTATACTCAGTTTTGCTGTGTAAGTGATTATTGATTGTAATCCTAAGTTCCTTTGGCCTCCAGAATATAATATTCCAATATGAAATAATTACGAAATAATATTCCAAAGGATTTGTCTAATCCTTTAATGTAGAAACTGCTAAATTTTGTGTTATCTTGACTGTGGCTCCATTATACTTGAATTGTTTCTTTCTGGATGCTTGCGATATTTTATCCTTGATCAGAGAGAGTTCTAGTATTTGATTACAATTTGGGAATTTTCATTTTGAGATCTCTTTCAATAGGCAATCAGTGAATTCTTTCAATTTTTATTTTACCCTATGGTTATAGGTTTTTCCGATATAGTTTTCCTTGATAATTAAATGATATCTTTTTTTTTTGATTGTAGCTTTCAGGCAATCCAATAATTTAAAAATTCTCTTTCTGGATCAATTTTCTAAGTCAGTTGTCCTTCCAATGAGACATTTCACATTGTTTTCTACTTTTTCATTCTTTTGGTATTGTTTTATTGTTTATTGATTTCTCATAAATTCATTAGCTTCCATTTGCTCCACTCTAATATTTAAGGAATAATTTTCCTCAGTGACTTTTTGTATCTCCTTTTCCATTTGCCAACATTGCTTTGTAAGGCTTTCTTCTTCTCGCTTAACTTTTTAAACTTATTTTTGCATCACTCTCATTTCTCTTCTCAATTTTTCCTCTCCTTCTCTTACTTGATTTTCAAAATCCCTTTCAAGCTCTTCCATGGCCTGAGACCACTTCTTATTTTTCTTGGAGCTTTGGATATAGAAGCTTTGTCTTTGTTATTTCTTTCTAAGTGTGTATTTTGAACTTCTTTATCTCCATGGTACCTTTCCATAGTCAGAACCCTTTTCTGTTGTTTGCTAATTTTCCTCAGCCTATTGCTTGATTTTTAACTCTTTGTTAAAGTAGGGCTCTGCTTCCAGGGTAGAGGATGCATTGTCTCAAGCTTCAGGGATTTTGTGCAGCTATTTTATGAGACCTTTCTACAGACTTGTAAGTTTTCAGTTCTTTTAAGATGGCATGATCTAAGAAGAAGTATATTTATTCCTCTCCTGGTCTCTGCTCTGGTATGAGTGATCAGAAGCATTTTTTTCTGCCTTGGAACCTCTGTGAGGAGGGTCCCTACTGCACTGTGTCTATAAGTTCTAGTAGTGCTCCTCCTCCCTTGGGACTGTGAGCCAGGGCTGTGTCCTGGATCTGAGTATGGGCAAAGCAACAGTCTTGCAACAGACCTTTTCTACTGACTTTCTAAGTTGTCCTTGGCTGGAAAATTGTTTCACTCTATATTTTTATGGGTTCTGATGCTCTAAAATTTGTTTAGAGTCATTATTTAAAGGTATTTGGAAGAGAATGAGGGGGAGTTTGGGCAAAACCCTGCCATTACTCAGCCATCTTGGCTCTGCCTCTCCTTAGTACTTATACCATGAAATTTTAAATGGGAATTCAAGCATAAGATTAGTAATATTGAATTCATCAAGGTGGAAATGAGAAGAAAAATTTATAATAATGCCTACCTTCTCTCAAGCTATACTTCTCAGGGATTAATTCCATGGACAGTTTATATTGCATTATTTGTATGAAACTGAATTTTGATGAGTTAATATCATATCTGAGACATGCCTTGAGAAAAACTGACCTTAACAAAGGGCCCCAAACTTGAATATATTCAGAAAGTACAGTAAGATTAAGGAACTCATTAGCTCCTCTAGTGATGACTCATTGTGGAAAGGCAGCAGACCAAACAATACACATTGATTAGATTGAAGAATAAGTTCATTTTGACACTAGGTTACATTCCTAATGAATAATTTAGTTTTTATAAGTCACACTATATTTTGAACACTCTTTATGTGATTTTCCCCACTCTATTATTGTTCAAGGAGTGTGCTGTAAGGAGCAGGTATTTGACATTTCTCGTTTAACAATAACAAACACTATGTAGAGTTAATTGCCCTACCCATATAAAAATTATGAAAGGCTTGATATTTAGAAAGCAATAGAGTTTTATATAGTTCTCTGATAAAATTATTTTGTTCAATTAGCTTGTTTAGCCTGAAGTCTGTCTATCAAGAAGAGATGGTGTGGGGCAATGGATAGAGGGCTGGGAAGATGTAGAGGTTCATCTCTGACATACTACTGGCTGTGTACCTTGGGTAAGACATTTAATTTCTCAGCACTCTAGGAAACTCTCAAACTATGTACAGTTATTCTTTCTATACTGGGAACTAGGGGCATGGTGCCCCAGTGATCAGAAAATCCATATAAAATTTGTTGGCCCTCCTTTTGCATCAGTAAGTTTGCATTTTTTCTTTTTCTTTTATGGGATATTTTTAGAATATTATTATAATAAAATTTGCATTAAGTATTTGGTTATAGGCTCTGCATCATCTGCTGGTCTCCATATATCATCTGCAGTTTCTCCAAAACTCCCCCAAATTCCCGTTAAATTATTTATGCTGACCCACAATTTATCAAAACCATAATGAGGAAAGTTGAAATGTGGAAGGGTTAACTGTATTGCAGCAGAAGCACTGACCTGCACTGGTAGAGGGAATTTTCTCTTGCGGGAGTTCCCCTTACCAATGAAATTATAGGCATTTCTATACTATGTAGAAGTTCCAAGAGAATAGACTTTCTTATTATTTTCATGGAGTATCACTGAGAAATGGAGGGAACATCTGACTTTGTGTCTGAATAAATAAAGCTCCTAAATATGCCCTGTAGGATTAATAAAGCTATTTTGACCTGACCTCAAACCAAGTCTTGTGAACCATTAGCCAGAGCTCTAAGGGCAAAGACTACAGTTACATACTATACTCTGGGTTAAGCTTTATGAAGTGTGCCCTCTGCTGATCATAGAGGAGGAAATGGAGACCCTTGAGTATCTGGGATGTAGAGGAGAGAGGCAGTGACTTAAAGAGGTCATGGATGGAGCTCAGAATGTAATATACAATGCATGAAAGTGAGACAGATTTATTGTCATTTATGCTTAGGAGAACTCATGGTACACAACAGGCTGTGCACTCATCAATTCTCTTTGTTCTGCTCGTTTCATTCTTTATCAGTTTACAAAATTCTACAAAATTATTTGTTTTTGAAACATAGATATTTCTGTATAAATTAATTTTCTGGCCCTGCTTATTTCACTCTGTATCAGTTCAGGTATTTCCACAACTTTGAATCATCTATCTCCTCATTTCTTGCAACACAATAGAATTCCATCACATTCATATTCCATAAATAATTCATCCATTCTTCAACATCCATTAGTTTTCAATTCTTATTTATTTGTTTTGCCTCTACAAACAAAGCTACTATGAATACTATGAAGTTTCTTATTTCTTTGTTCTCTTTTGGGTGTATCAGTTTCACTAGTAGTGTGTCCATTCTCAGGCCCTTCTGAGAATGTGTCTGTTTTCCCATAGGCCCTCCAACATTTAACACTTTTCCTTTTTTGTCATTTTTTTCCACTTTGATAGACATGAGCAAGAATCTCATAATTGTGCCAATTTACCTTTTTTTTTCTAAATAGTATTGATTTGTAGTATTTTTTCAATATGGCTATAGATAGCCTGGGTTACTTCCTTTGAGAATGACATGCTTATATACTTAAACCATTTATCAATTGGGTAATGGCTCCATTGTAAATTTAAGTCAATTTCTTATATATCTTGCAAATGAGACTTTTATCATAAAAACTTTCTGCAAATATTTTCCCCCAAGTGATTGTTTCCCTTTTAATATTAGCTTTATTGTATATATACAAAATTTTTTATGTAATCAAAGTTTATCCATTCTTTCATAATTCTCTCTATCCTTCAGTCATGAACTTTTCTTTTATTTATAGATCTTATGGGTGATTCTCCTCTCCTGTGTATCTAATTTGTTTATGATATGACCTTTTATAACTAGGTTTTATAGCTAGGTTCCATTTGGAGCTTAACTTGATGTGAGATGTTGGTCTCAATCTAATTTCTTTCATTTTGCTATCCAATTTCCCTAGAAATTTCTGTCAAAATTCTAATCCTTAACCTAGTAATTGGGGTTTTTGTGTTTAAAAGCATGCTTTAAGATTTGCAAAATGCTTTACAAATATCTCATTTTCTCTACATAACAAGCCTGAAAGGTTAGTACTATTATCCCCATTTTGCAGATGAGGAAATTGAAAATAAAGCAGAGTATAAGTGATTTGCTATGAAACTAGTAAATGTCTGAGGTTGGATTTTGAACTCAGTGGCTCTTGATTCCAAAAGCAATATTCTGTTCACTGTACTAGGAGGTTCTGTGCTCTATGAACAAAGCAGAATTGAATTAGCCCAAAGGAAATGTGAAATATAAAAAATTAGAGAAGCTGCCCCAAATGTTCATATGGACTATTTGTGTCCAATCTGTGGCAGAGTATTACGAGCTCCTATTGGTCTTAGCAGTCACAATTGGATACACTAAAGTAACTGAATTCTAACATAGTGATGTCATTTTGGTCCTCTTTGAAAATGAAGGTCAAAGGAGATTATATACTTCAAAAACAATGCTATATAATCATCAATTCTGATGGAGGTGCCCCTCTTCAAGAATGAGATGAACCAAATTAATTCCATTTGTGCAATAACACAAAGAACCAGCTACACCCAGAGAAAGAAATATGGGAAATGAGTGTGGACCACAACATAGCATTTGCACTCCTGTTTTTGTTTGCTTGCATTTTTAATTTCCTTATCAGGGTATTTTTACCTTATTTCTAAGTGCGATTTTTCTTGTGCAGCAAAATAACTGTATGAATATATAAACATATATTGTATTTAACATATACTTTAACATATTTGACATGTATTGGTCTACCTGCCATCTAGGGGAAGTTGTGGGGGGAAGGAGGGGAAAAGTTGGAACAGAGGTTTTGCAAGGGTCAATGCTGAAAAATTACCTATGCGTATGTCTTGTAAATAAAAAGCTATATAAAAAGGAAAAGAAAAAGAAAAAAAAGAAAATGAAGATCAACAAACCAATCAAAGTAAGATAACAGATAAATTTGTTTCTGAATGTTCTAATATTTCCCATTGATTTATCTTAAATTTTTAAACTAATACCAAATTGTTTGGAGAACTATTAACTTGTAGCATAGTTTGAGAGCTGGAACTTTTTAAACCTCTTTTATTCAGATTTCTTTTAATTATTTCTCTTGAGAATCTTCACTTTTTGCCTCCACATGAATTTTGATATTTTTTCTAGTTCTATAAAGTGATTCTTTGACAATTTAATTGGAATGGCATTAAATAAATAAATGTAAGTAATATTGTTATACTCATAATGACTCAATCTGCCCAGGAACAATGAATATTTTCCTAATTATTTAGGTTGTAGTTGTATTTATATAGTTCTTGTACATATTTTAGTAGTTAGACTTTCAAGTATTTCAGATATGCTGCAATTATTTTAATGGAATTTTTCTTTCTCCCTCTTTCTGTTGGGTTTTGCTGGTGTTCTGTAGGAATATAGATATGATGACTGTGTGGGTTTCTATTATATACTGCAAGATTAAAGATCTTATAGATCTATAGGGAGTGACATGCTTATGTCTGTGCACTAGCAAAACTAATTAGGCTATATAGAATACATTGGAAGGGAGATAGAGTAGAAGCCAGTAGGTTTGTTAAGAAATCATGCAATGGTCTAGATGAGAAGTAATGAAGGTCTGAGCTAAGGTGGTGGCAGTGTGAGTGAAAAGAAGGGGATGAAATTGAGATACATAGCAGAAGGAAGTTGGTAAGACTTGATCTCTAAAGAGATTTGAGTAGAAAGAGTTGATTCTGAGGTCTTGAAAGTGGATAACTGGGTAAATGGTGTTTCCTTTCAAAGAAATGGAGATCAGCCAACAATGTCAGATATTGCACTAAATCTTAGAGATGCAAAGAAGGGCAAAATCATAGGCCCTGCTGTCGAGTTCCCGTTCTAATTGGGGAAGCATAATACAAATAATTTTATATACAAGTTATATGGAGTGTATATAAAAGCTAATCCCAGAGAGAAGGCATTAGTGTGATGGAAGATAAGAGTAGAAAAGGTGTCTTGCAGAAGACTGGAATATTGAAGGGAACCAAGGAATTCAGGAAGTAGAGGTAAGGAAGGAAAACATGTAGGGATGGAGAAAATCAGTGAAAAGGCAGCTAAGTGGTACAGTGGATAGTGGGCCTGGCATGGAAATAGGAAATTCAAATCCAGCCTCAGAGACTTACTAGCTTTGTAACTTTGAGTAGGTCACTTAACCTGTGTTTGCCTTAATTTTCTCTTCTGTAATAGCCTACCCTATCTCCCATTGTTGTTGCAAGAATCTAATGAGCTAATAATTATAAAGCCCTTAAAATAGTAGGAGCTATATAAATGTTAGCTATATGATTATTAATTAAAAGACCATGTCCAAAAATGGTGTGTCTTGTAGGAGGAATAGTAATACAATGTCAAGACTAGAAAGATAGTGAACAAACAGAGGTCTTAATATTTTATCCTGAGTGGATTTCTTTGACAAAGAGACCTGAGTTTCAATTGATAAATGACGGACAGAAGCAGCTACACCCAAAGAAAGAACACTGGGAAACGAATGTAAACTATCTGCATTTTTGTTTTTCTTCCCGGGTTATTTATACCTTCTGAATCCAATTCTCCCTGTGCAACAGGAGAACTGTTCGGTTCTGCGAACATATATTGTATCTAGGATATACTGCAACATATCTCACATATATAGGACTGCTTGCCATCTAGGGGAGGGGGTGGAGGGAGGGAGGGGAAAAATCGGAACAGAAACGAGTGCAAGGGATAATGTTGCAAAAAAATTACCCTGGCATGGATTCTGTCAATATAAAGTAATTATTAAATAAAAATAAAAAAATATATATATTTTATCCTGAAAGTAATAGGGAGTCACTGAAGTTTAGCAATAGTAGGAGTGGGGATGGTGGGGTGTGTGTGTGTGTGTGTGTGTGTGTGTGTGTGTGTGTGTATAAATGTGTGTGGGTAGTCAGATATGCTCTTTAGGAGAACCACTAGCAGTTTAGTAACAGATGGATTGAATCTGGGAGAGATTTGAAGCAGGGAGATTTGATTTTTTCATTTGTTTTGTTTGTGGCTGGACATAGCTAGTTGGAGACACGTGTATTTTTCTAGTGGGAATACCTGAGTTGATGGGAATTTTTGGTTAAGGGCTCAGAAAAGGTTGGGATTCAAAATAGAGAACTGTGAATTTTTCCTATCCAGCTGAAAGTTTGATTTAATGAAATGAATGAAATTATCCATGGAGATTATAGAAAGAAAAGAGAAGGCTGAGGGGAGAATTTTGAGGCATATGTATGTTTTAGAGGAAGATGCCATTGAAGAAGAGAGAAGTTGTACCAGAGCTGAAAGAACTTGTATTATTCAATATTATAGAAAATGAGAGGGAAGAATTTTTAAAAAGGGGAAATGATTAATGGTGTGTTGTATTGTGTCTATACGTTGTGTCCAATGTGCTCAAGAAATTTTTTAAACTTATTGCTTTGTTGGTTGAAACATATCACATAATAAGTATGAGAGAAGGTTAGAAGCAAATTCAATATTTTTCTCCCATCCCTGAATTTCCTATTGCCTCAAGCTGGGGAATCTGAAATCTGGCCCTATACCTCATAAACTATTTTTTACTCTGATAACAAAAATGAAAAGAGTCAGAATATAAGCGTGGGACTTTCACGTTGGCCTGGCTCCATGGTATTAGTATGTGTTTATTATTACTAGAATAAAATATAATACTTTGTTCTACTTTCTAGGTACTAGTAAATTAAATAGCATGGTTATACCTGACTTGTTCTACCTACCTATTCCTATAATCATATATAGAAAAGGTAGAGTGGCCCAAAAGGAATGAAGTTACTGGGTCAAGAATATGAAAATTGGATTCAAGTCTATGAGCATGAGCAAACTGATTCATAAGCTCATAAACCTAGAAGCTGTCTACTACAACCTCTTCATTTTACTGATGGGGAAATTGTGCTTAAGACTTACAGGGATTGTGGAAAGTAATTCTCTACTGTTTATCCTGTACATAGCTGCTTTATATAAACTTGTTTGCATGTTTCCTCTTCTAGTAAGGTCCTTGAGGAAAGGGACTGTTTTTCGTCCCTTTTTGTATCACCAATGCTTAGCATAGTGCCCTTATGCTATAGCTCTCACCATCTTTGCCTCACAGTTTCCACCCAATCTCTCTCTCTCTCTCTCTCTCTCTCTCTCTCTCTCTCTCTCTCTCTCTCTCCCCTCTCTCCCTCCATCCTTCCTTCCCTTCCCATCTCTGTCTTTTTTATTCCTTGATAAATACTGATTGCTTGTTAGCCCTTTGCAAACGGATTTCCAAACACATCACCTCATTTTATTTTCATAATAACTCTGGGGAGAAGCAGGGAAAGTATTGCTATGTTTTTTTTTTTTTTTTGGCTAAGGCAATTGGGGTTAAGTGACTTGCCCAGGGGCACACAGCTAGGAAGTGTTAAGTGTCTGAGACCAAATTTGAACTCAGGTCCTCCTGATTTCAGGGCTGGTGCTTTATCCACTGCACCACCTAGCTGCCCCTGCTATGATCATTTTATAGAAAAAACAAATGAGACTCAAAGAATCATTTTGCCAGAATTCAACTGTACAATGCAGATAATATCAGTACTTACCTCAGAGTTCTTGATCAAATGAAATAACATTTGTAAAGTGTGTAGCACATCAAAGGCACTATAATTAGCTGTTATTATGATGATGTTTGTTAAGTTCTAGAGCTGTCACTGAAATCGAAGGATGGTCTAGTACTGTTTCTATTTTATCTTTCTATTCTAGGGGAATATTAGGGAAAATTTAGAGGTGGAGAGCCTGGGGATGTAAAAAAGAGTCTTTACATGTCTAAAAAGTTGATGACATTCCTGCTGATAGTTGGGGGGAGAGGGGAAGTAAGGGAAAAAGGTCTGAAGATTTGAGGATAGTAGACACTGTGAACAACACTAGTTTGAAAAGTCAGAAAACAATGTCTGTTCAATAGCCTAATTTGTCACTTCACTGACAATAAGCACTAATCATTTTTATTGAACATCAATACATGGTGGTTCTAATACAGCAGATGGAATTCTGCAAAGAAAGGCTAAAATAATTATCAGCTTATTTTAGGTTCGATCAAAGGGCAGTTTGTGTGATTCTCCAACACCCATCAAATGACTGGGTAGCTTTAAAGCATAGATCTTTCTTTACAAAGAAATCTGAGAAACTAAAATGACTAATGCATTGGTGTTCTTCTGCCCTCTCCTGGACAACTGAAGAGCTATCAAGGAAAATCAGTGAATTATTAATTCACAATTCTGGAAATCTTCCAAAATATCCTAGAAAGTCATACCAATAATTTAATCAATCCATTTAAGAATTAAATAAAATCAATTTAACTTCCATTAACATCACACTAATTGGTGTTGATGTACTAGGGTATATACAGGGAGGAAGAGAGAGACAAAGAGAGATACAACACAGAGACAGATATAGAGATAGAGGCAGAGACACAGAAACAGAGATAAACACAGAAAAATAAACACACAAAAAAAGACAGAAAGATACATGGAGACAGAGAGACACACAGAGATAGAGGCAGACAGACAAGACAGAAACACAGAGACAGACACAAAGAAACAGGTACAGAAAGACAGAGACACCCAGAGAGAGAGAAAGACAAGGATATAGAGAAAGACAGAAACAGAAAGAGATTGAGACAGAGACAAATATAGAGAGACAGAAAGATGGATGGAGAGGGACAGAGATAAATAAAGGCAGAGAAAGAGACACAGAGAGACAAAGGTAGAGAGCAAAAGAGAGACAGAGACAGACAGAAAGAGACACAGAGAGGGACAGAGGAGATACACAGGTAGAGATAGAGAGAAAGAAGGACAGAGACAGATGGAGAGAAAGACAGAAAGAGACAAGGATAGAGTCAGAGACACGGAGTCAAACAGAGAAACAGAAAGAGAATAAAAAAGACAGATGGGAAGGGAGAGAGGGAAGGAAAGAGGGAGAGAGAGAGAGAGAGAGGGAGAGAGAGAGGGAGAGAGATTGGGTGGAAACTGTGAGGCAATGAAAAAGATGGTGAGAGCTATAGTGAAAAAGAAAGATAATCCAAGAATACCTTCGCAGAAATCAACCACAGGGGTGCTCTGATAAATTACTAATAATTGGCTCTCCAAAAAATGTACCCAAGACACACTTTTAAATTTAGACTGCATTATGATTTTTTCCATCATTTTCTCCAGGCAATCAACAAAACAATAACTCAAGCCCTGATATACAGTGTTTTGTGGGTTTTTAAAAAAATTTCCAAGGTATAAATGCTCTCACTGAAAATTTCACAATTTTTCAGGAGCCTTTGGGAGCTTTTCTACTGCACTGACCTGCTAGGATAATGGTACTTTAAAGGCAAAATTTGTGATTATATAAAAAGAAGTAGGTAGAAAGAAAGGATTACAGAAGAGGTAATGAATAGCCTGTTGTGAGTGGATTGAATTGAGGAATACTTTTAAAATATAAATCATTGTGAATGTATGCTCATTTGGTTTTGTTAATATCAAAAACATAATGAGTTATTTTAAAAATAAAAAACAAGATGATATCATGCATCTCAGAGAACCATATTCACTTAAACTTTTATTTCTTTTGAAATAAAAGTCATTTCTGAGACACCCAAATTAGATCACTGTGATACAGTGGGCTGGTGTATGTGCACATACACATACACACCAAGAAGTTAAAAGCATATGAAGAGCATATATATTTCCTACTTTTAATACTGAGAATTATTCTTATCTTTTGATGAATAATGCCTGGGACTCAATGAGTCATTAAATTGGCAAAAGGAATCTCAAGAGAAATTTGGAGTATGTAATTAACACAAACACACAGAAGAGCTTGATTGCAATAGACACTCCTCCAAATATCATTAAATGTTTGCAAGTGCTCATGAAGTGTCTTTAAAAGAAAGTAAACAAAGTATAAACAAATCTGGGGAAAATTACACTTTCTTAAAAAAGAATGATGCTAGCCTATATTAACACTACATATTCATGGATAAATATGCTTGTGTAAGAATACTTTATATAGTGCACTGGATAGAGAGTCAGATTTGGAGTGAGGAAAACCTGAGTTCAAATCTGGCTTTGTGACCCTGGGCAAGTCACTTTGCCTCCGTTTTCTCATCTATAAAATGAGTCGTAAAACCACTCCAGTACCTTTGTCAAAGAAAACCCCAAAATGAATCATAAAGAGGAACATAGCTGGAAATATCTAACCATCAACAATAAACTCTTTATATACATAGATATGTGTGTGTTTATACATGCATAGATGTGGATGTATACATACTTAGATATATTGTTTAATAATCTGTTCATTTTTTAAACCAATCAGTGCATCACTTGGTACGTAGTTCTCTTGTTTACAAAGGGTTCATAATATTAGACTGTGAGTTTCTTGAGTGTAGGGACTTCCTCCCCCTCCCTTTTTTCATGTTTCCCCAGTTTTTAGCTGGAGATACATAGTAGGTGCATAATAAATATTTGTTGAATAAATAAATAAATAAGTATGTATAAATAAGAATCAAGAATTATTTTGCACTAGATGCATTCTGCTTTGTATCATAGCTATTGGTATATATATCTTCCTGTCTCTTGTCTTTTTGCTTTGCTTTGTTATTGTGTTTTAGAGGCAGCTAATGGTTTAATGTAGACAATAATGGAATTGGAATCAAAAGACAAATTCAAAATATGCCTTATTTAGTAGGTATTGTAACCTTTCATATAACTTTCCTCAGCCTTAGTTTTCTCATCTATAAAATGGTCAGCACCTCCTTCACAGGGTTGTTGTGAGCATCAGATGAGATAGTATATGTAAAGAGCTTTGCAAATTTTTAAAGGACTGTATAAATGCTAGCTGTTATTATTATCTCCATTTTATTCTCAATTAATTTTAAGCTCCATTAAAGTAGGATCTGTTTTTGCAAATCTCTCTGGAATGCCTGGCTGACTGTTTTATATATGATAAATATCTCATTTGTGTTTTTTGAATTGAATTAAATCTTCCTATTATACTAACATTTTCCACATGGCTATCAAATTGAGATTCCTAAAACACAGGCCTGACCTTGTCACTTAACCAGCTCAAAAAGTTTAAAGGGCTCCCACTTGCCTCTAGGATAATGTACACAATTGTTTTTGTCTTTAAACTCTTCTAATAATCTGACTTTTCAGGAGTATCTCAGTCCAATTAGCCTAATTATTTTCTCTATATATGACATTGCAATTTCTGTCTCAATATTTGTACTATCACCCTTACTCTGTTCTTCCTCTCCACCCCATAGAACTATAGCTTTCTTCAAAATGAAAACCTATCTAGATCCTGGCTCGTTCCACTCTGTGTCCCCAGAAAATTGCTTTGTAACTGCTGTGTTCAAACAAGTATTCTCCTTCTATATTTACAAACTCCAAAATTCCTTTAGCTTATTATAATCTTTTTTATTCCACCTTTCCTTTTGCATTATCACCACAATGGTTTTCATTCTCTCTAGTTTTCTGTTTGTTTTCAGCTTATAATACTTAACACTGGCTGTACTTCCCTTCCCTTTCTAACACGTTTACCCCTTGATGAGACAGTGTAACTTTATGTCATCCTCTGTTCTCAAATTCCTTCTCTCCTTATTCTGTCTGTGATTATACCTTGCCAAAAACCCAACCTTGGATTAGTCCCCCTGTCCCTTTTTAAACTACCTATTTGCTGCTGGATGAAAGTAGAGAAAATCACAAACGTGTGCTGTGTCCACTATAAACTTGTTTGTTAACCTCAGATAGTACCTCATGAAGCAGATAAATACTCCTTTACTCTAGAATCAACTTATTACCTACTCTTCACAGCACACTTAAATGTTCTCTTAAACCTCTCCCTTCATAATTCCCCAAAATATTGAGGCTATTGACTGTAACCTTTTCTGTTCTCCTTATCTCACTATTATTCAGCTATCTTCCCCCATCATCTCCTCTTTAACTCCTGTTTCTAATGAAAAGATCATGCTTCCAAATTCCAAATTGGCTCCTTGCCAAATTCAATCCTTTTATAAAAAGAATTCTATCTCCTTCTGTTTTTTCAAAGATTTTCCCCTCTCCTATCTATCTTCAATCTCTCCTTACTACTTAAAAACATTTCTGTCTCCTTCATTCTTAAAAAAGGGAAAAAAAAACTCACTTGATTCTACCATTTCCATTTTCTATCATCTAAATCTCCCTTCTCCTTCTGGGCTAAAATTGAAAAATCTATTTCTACTTGGGAATTGTCCCATCTTCTTCCCTCATCTCTTATAAACCCTCTGAAATCTGGCTTCCAACTTCATCATTCAACTAAAATATCCTCTCCAACTATTTGAAGACCTCTTAATTGCTAAACCATGTGGTCCTTTCTCAATCTTTATCCTTGACCCTGCCATAATAGCATCTGATACTGTTGATTCCATTCTCATCCTGTAGACTAGCTTCTATCTAGGTTTTTGTGAAACTATTCTTGGTTCTCTATCTGTCCAACCAATCCTTCTCCTTTCCTTTGCTGGTTCTTCATTCATGTTGCAGCCAGTGCTCCTGAGTGCTCTCAAAAGCTCTATTCTGAGCTTTTTTCATTCTACACTATTTCATTTGGTGTCATCAGTTCCAATGGGTTCAATCAAAATCTCTATGTGATTCTCAGATACACATATCTACTCCTAGTCTCTCTCCTATACTACTGTTGTAGTTCACCTACTGTATCCAAAATCCAGGAATAAGGAGTCTTATGAATTAAGCCCCAAGTTATAATAATACATAATGTAATAATATACATATATAGTATAACAATATGTGTATAATATGAATAATATATAAATATAATAAATGTTGATTTGTACATATTGAGTTTAAGATGTCTATGCGACATCCTGTTGGAGATGTACAATAGACAGAGATACAAGACTGGAGGTTTGGAGACAGGTTAAGACTATATAGGATATATAGATCCAAGAATCATTTGCATTTAGATAATAATTCAATCCATGGGAATCCAAGAAAGAGTATATATAGAAAAAAGGGGCAGAGCCTTGGGGGATACCCAGAGTAAGAAGGGTGATGTAAATGACAATCCAATAAAGGAGAATTAGAAAAGGATATACAGGTAGGAGGAGAACCAAGAGAAAGCAGTGTCATAAAAATCTAGGGAGGAAAGAACATCCCTGGTAGTAGGGGATTTCCATTCAGCCTTTCCCATGATAACCAGAATAGAATTTCTTGAAAAGATCCATATTGGTACTGGTTCCCAAGATTCTTTGATGTCCTTTCCCTTGGTAAACTGTCCTTTGAAAAAGGAGGTATGAGCAACAGCTAGGTGGTGCAGTGGGTAGAGTACCAGCCCTGAAGTCAGGAGGACCTGAGTTCAAATCTGATCCCCAACATTTCCTAGTTGTGTTATCCTGGGCAAGTCACTTAGATCCAATTGCAAGAGAAAGAAAATAAGAAAGAAAGGAAGAAAGAAAGAAAAAAAAAGAAAGAAAGAAAAAAGAAAAGAAAGAAAGAAAAGGAAGTACCATATTAGGGTAAAGAAAGAAAAGAAAAAAAGAAAAGGAGGTACCATATTAGGGTATCTCTGGTACGACAGTATTTTGACTGCTAGACAGAAGAAAGAAAAAAAGAAAAGAAAAGAAAAAAAAAGAAAAGAAAGAAAAAAAAGAAAAAAGAAAAGAAAGAAAAAAAAGGAGGTACCATATTAGGGTATCTCTGGTACCACAGTATTTTGACTGCTAGACAGAAGTAACTCCTTATATAAGTAGGTTGGGCTTTAAGGCTTAGGTGGGGCTGAAGGAACCTTACTGACCAGACTCTGCATGTTGTGTTTCATTTATACCAGACCCAAAGCTCTTTCTGGGCGAATGTATGGCCATTATTCTCTCATCTAGCAAGGGGGCAGGCACCATATTCACTGATAACCATATTTACCCAGCTGTCCTGACATGCTGTTCAAATGTCATCAGTTTATCTGCCTACGTCTGTATAGGGGTGTGGTAAGGGATGCCCATAAGGTCAAGCTTGATGCCATTCAGGCAGGCTCTTTTCAGAAGGTTCTTTAATTTATATGAGGTAGATCAGATAGGCTAGATTCCTATTAGTCGTCTATCTCCCTAGTCAGTCTACTACGGCTTTTAGTCAATATCTAATCCATCACTTTAGGAACTTCAATGCCCTACTCCCCAACATATTGCCATGGAAACTCATTTATGAAGCTAGGTTTATTTAACTTCCCATCTTAGCCACTAATAAAAAAAGGGAAAATTATGGTTCCCCCTCAAGACTTCTAATTGATTTTTAAAAATTAAATTAAATTAATTTTTTTATTAAAGCTTTTTATTTTCAAAACATATGCATGGATAACTTTTCAACACTGACCCTCACAAAACCTTGTATTCCAAATTTTTCCTCCCTTTCCTCCACTCTCTCCCCTAGATGGCAAGTAATCCAATATATGTTAAACATGTTAAAAATATATTAAATCCAATATATGTATATATATTTATACATCTAATTGATTTCTTAACTGACTTTGTAAAAGTAATTTTGTAATCTATAATTTCCCCAACTGATGGAATTCTGTCACAGGAAGAAATTCCAGGTTGCCCTCATTATACCAGAGTCTGATTCTTTAGGCTCCTGTTTAAACTTCTGTATCTTCCCAAAGTTCTTGGCGGTAAAAAGTCTGCTCACTCTTTGTTCTCTGAAAAGTAGTAACAGGGTAAGCCTAAGGCTCTTAGTACTGAGCCAGATTCCCAGCCTTCATCTTCACCCCTGCTTCCATTCTTTTACCTTACGGCTCTAATTTCCGAAAGATTTAACACATATTCAGTAAGACCTTGGGATCAGAAACTATACTTCCAATCTGCTGGTTTCCACTTCAAGTGTCTGACTCTTCATGACTTCATTTGGTTTTTCTTGACAAAGTTAACAGAAGTGGTTTGCTATTTCCTTCTCTAGCTCATTTTACAAATGGGAAACTGAGGCAAATAAGGTTAAACCCGGGTCATACAAGTAGTAAGTATCTGAGTCCAAAGTAGAACTTTCTGATTCCAGGTCCAGTACTCTAACCACCTTATCACTGGCTGTCCTTTCTACTCCATTAATATTATCCTTTTTCACACGAGGTTTTTATAAAGTCTAGAAGGCATCCCTCTGTCTTCATGGTACAGTCCTTAAAACCAAAGATTTCTATTTCTTATTGCTGAATGCAGTGAATCACTTATTTCCATTTTCTGTTAGCAAGACCATTAAGAATAACTATGGGATTCTACATCTAGCTTCATTTTAACTGAATGGTTCCTTTCCTACTTCAATGAGCACGTCAGTTATGATACCAGTGCCATCAAACCTTACCTCCTATACCAAAATGTTGTAAGTTAGGCTAGATTCAATTTGGTAGGTCAGGTTCAGTATTGAAATAAAATGAGACACTCATAGTTCATCTAATAGTTAACAAAAAGAGGTTTCTTTATTCAGAGCATGGAAAGAACACTGGCTTAGGAGATGTGACTCCACCTCATTTTTTAATCTAAAAAAAGTTAGCTTCAATATAACAATATTTTCATGTGCACTGGTGAACAGGACTGCATATGAAGATATGAATCTATTTCACAACACTAACTTTTAAGAATGTATATGAAAAATAAATTCTATGCTTTACTTCAAAACTAGACTACATATCTGTGCTCCTCTGTGAACTTCCTTACATTCTCTTCTATATATCTTAAAAAATACTTTAATGACCTCTTTTTTCATCTTATTGCTTACATCCCCTTTCTTAATTAAAAACAGAAAGAAAAAACCCTAAATAATTGCAACAAATTGACAGTCTATGTTGAAAAATATTGTGTCTTTTCTGCATACTGAGTTCATTACCACTCTGTCAGGAGAAATGTCTGATCATTGCATTGTATTTATTAACTTTTTAAAAGTTATTTTTATTTGCAGTCTGCCTCTAAACTAATACCTCTACTATTCAACAAAAAAATTTTGTTTTTATTTACAGTCTTGCTATCCTTTTATAAACTGTTCTTATTTTACTGGTATGCCTATAATATCTCTACTATTCAACAAAAAAGCATGTTTAAAAAATAAAACAAAAAAAATAAGAGAAAAAAGAGGAAAAAACCAATACAACCAATCAATATGATAAAAAAGTTCAAAACATGTGCAAGTGTGCAACACCTATGGATCTCTCAAATTCATGAAGGGGTTGAGAGCATCATATATCTTCTTTCTCACCATGCTTATTTTTCATAATTTTTCAACGTTCACTATTTGTGTGTGTTTATTCTTTCCATTTACATTGTTATGTTTTTTTTTTTTTGATATGTATTTTTTCTTGCCTCTGTTTATTTCACTCTGCATCAATTTATGTAGGTCTTTCCCCATGCTTCTCTGCCTTCATTACATTCATCATATCTTAAAGCATAATAATATCCTATTATATTTCTACACACATTTTTTTTTAGCTATCCTCAATTTAGATGTTGAGGGGATTTACTTTTTACTTTATTTCTATCAGAAAAAGTGCTGCTATCAAATATTTTGGGAGTATGTAGAGACTTTATCAATGACTTCTTTGGGATATATGCCTCATAATGGAGTGTCCGGCTTGAAGAAGATGAATGTTTTAGCCACTCTTTGCACAATTCCAAATTGCTTTCCAAAATAATTGTATCAGTCCACCATTTACTTATGTACTATCTTCTCACAATCCAGCACTTTTTAGGGTGTGAAGTGAAACTTCAGGGTTGTTTTGAATTTCATTTCTCTTATTATTAGTGATTTGGACCTAATTTCCTATAATTGTTAATTTTTTGCAATTCTTTTGAGGATTAATCAAAATCTTTGATTGCTTTTCTGTATAGGTCCCACATACACACAAACTTATCTGCTAATTTTATATGTATCTTGGATACTAAAAGAAATTTAATACAAATTTTTTTCCCATTTGTGTTTCTCTTATTCTAAGTAAATTAGTTTTATCTGTGAAGAAGTTTCTCAACTCATGTACTTAAAGTAATTATTTCTATCTCTTATTTGATAAAGAATTTATTTCCTACTTATAGTTTTGAAAGGTATACAACCTGCTTCTCTACTAATAAAAACAGTAATATAATTTTTAATGCTAGGTTCAAATATTCATTTAGTGTTTTGTGAAATATGGAATAAGGCCATTAGGCTAAGTCCAATTTCTGATGGATTTTTTCAGTTTTTCCAGAAGATTTTATTAAATAGGAACTTCTTTTTTGAGTGATTTGATTTTTGCTTTATCAAACACTCAATTATTGAGTTCTATTGCTTCTGTTTCTCCTTTATTTCTTCTACTTTTATATTTTTAAAAAAACTAATACCAGATGGTTTTGATGATTGCTACTTTATGATGAAGTTTCAAGTCTGGAAGTATTTTTCTCTTTCTACCCCTATCTCTTTTAATCATTTTCATTGATAATTAGAATTTGTAAGGAAGAATTATTTTTTCAAATTGATAATTGAAATGGTATCGAATTTTGGTAGAATTGTCATTTTTAGCCATGAGTACTGATATTCCTCTGGCTATTTAAGATGATCTTTATTTCTGTACTTTGTAATTTAATAGATACAAGTGTTTTTGCCTCTTTGATAGATTGATCCTCAAATACTTCTGTGGATTTTGTTATTTGGATTTCCCTTTCTATTATTTCTCTTGGATTTTTATATTACTACATAGATATGTGGTTGATTTTTGAGGATCTATTTTGCAGTCTGCAACTTTGCTGATGCTATTAACTATTAACTTTATTAATATCTTTGTTGATTTTCTAGTATGGCATCACGTGATCAAGAAATAGGGATAATTTTGCCTTCTCTTTACCTATCTTTAATTTCCTTCTCTTCTTTTATTGTTGTTACTTTCATTTCTTGAACTATATGAGATAATAGTGATGAGGAGGATGTCCTTGTTTTACTCTCGCATTTATTGGAAAAGATTCTAGAGTATCCCCATTGCATATAATATTTTTGTTTCTACATGCTATATATATATATATATATATATATATATATATATATATGTTAAAGGCTCCTCCATGTTTAAATTAGTGTTCAACTTTGTCAAAGGCAAAATTCTTTTCTTCTTTACCCTGCATCTAATGAATAAAAATAAGGCTTTAGAAGTTCTTTTTTTTTTGTTATTATACTCTTTTCCTTAAAATTTCGATAGAATTCCCCTTTATATCTATCAGGAGATCTCTTGCCACTCCCCTTCCCCTTAGTTCTATTTCCTTTACTGAGATTGTGTTATTTATGATTTTATTTAATTTTCTATGGATTTGGGTAGTTTAGGTTTTTAAAAGCGCTTCTCTGTCTTCTCAATTTTGTTAGCATTAAATGATGCCTAATAGATTTTGATTATTCCTTATATTTCTTTTGATTTTGTTGTGATTTTTCCTAGGTTATTGTCTATTTTGTTAATTTAATTTTGTTTTTTTTTTTGTTTTCAGTAGTATTTTCCCCCATTTGCATGTAAAGATAGTTTCCAACATTCATTTTTGTAAGATTTTGAGATCCAAATTTTTCTCTCTCCCTCCCTTCTCCATGACAGTAATCAATGTAATATAGATTATACATGTATAATCACATTAAACTTATTTCCACATTAGTCATGTTGTGAAATAAGAATCTTGTTGCCTTCTTTTTACTCAGATTGGCTAAAAACTTATCCATCTTATTATTGTTTTCAAAGAATTAGTTCTTAGATTATTTATAATTTCTATAGTTTTTTGGTTTCTAGTTTACCTATTTTTTTTTTTTTTTTACTAATTCCATTTTGTACTCATTTTAGTTAGCTAGTTGGCTAATTAAAACATATTCACTTCATTCTTTTTTATTTTTTTTAATGTGTTTGAGGAATATAATTTTGGCCCTGAGGATGGCTTTAGTTGTAGCTCAAAAATTTTAATATGTTGTTCAGTCATAATTTTCATGTTTCTATATTCTTTAAACTCATTCAATATTTAGGATTTATTGTTGGCTCCACTTGAGTTTGTGTTCTTCGTTTATGATCCTTGAATAGCTCTACTTAAAACAATAATAAATTCTATCCCTCATCCTTGTTGTTTGTGTATCTCTTCTACTTTAGTTCTAATCCATAACTAACTCCTAATTCTCCTACTTTATTTCTACTCCGTAACTTGCCTTTCTATTATTAATCTCC
Organism: Antechinus flavipes; assembly: GCF_016432865.1. Classification (NCBI taxonomy): domain Eukaryota; kingdom Metazoa; phylum Chordata; class Mammalia; order Dasyuromorphia; family Dasyuridae; genus Antechinus; species Antechinus flavipes. The sequence continues at coordinate 211,192,416 of NC_067402.1, forward strand.
ATTACCCCAATTCAAGGATCCTTTCCTTATCTTTTTCCCCTACTGTCTCCCTTCTTTATCCCATTCTTACTAAATTATCTCTTCTGTTTAACACCTTTGTGCCATCCTTTCCCTACTTCTTTATCTCTGTCCCATCAATCTATGTACCTTGTCCCACTGCCATAAATCTGTATAGCTTTGTATACCCCTCCTGATCCCATTTCTTCCTCTCTTATTTCTTTAAGGATTTTGGAAGGTTTATTCCCTTCATCACATCTCTATCTATAAATACAACCTTTGTGGTATATACATACATATTTTTACATGCATATGTATACACACAAACACATATATCAACCTGGTTTGATGATCACATGGGAGTATTTGTTTCCAATCTTTGTATATCAATTTGAGCCTGTATGGATCTGATCAGTCACAGTTGGACCCTATAACTTGATTAACATAGTTTTGTCATTTTGGTCCCCTTCAAGAAGGAAGAACAACCACCACACACTTATACAAGAATATGTATACACACATATATGCATATGTAAGTATTGTTAGCTATTTAACCCATTGCCAATGTCAGTAGGTTTTTAAAAAATACTAGTCCTCCTCCCCATCTAATGTCTGTCAGTTCTTTCTCCACACCTCATTCATACAGCATAATTACTATTTTTACCTTTTCCTAGACAATTTTGCTTTTTAGAGTCAGATCACACTCAGTTCTGCACCAATCTTTTTTTTGAACTACCTAATTACTGATGTCAATCTTAGACATATGGTTTACATTTCCATGTATAAAACATGAATATTTTGTCCTTGTGGAGTCCCTTGAAATTAATCTTTGATGTTAGGCTTATATGTTAAATTTTCTATTGAGTTCAGGTTTGGTTGGGACAAAATCCCCCAAATTTGCAAGTTCATTGAATGTCCTTTTTTGTTTTGTTTTCTTCACTATTATGGTTACTTTTGCTGCATAGGTTTTTGGCTGCAGGTCTAATTCTTTTGACTATCAATATATAGTATTCCTGGACCTGCAATTATCTTTTATCATAGCTGTTGATAAATCCTATACAATTCTAATGGTAGCTCTAGCATATTTGAAATTTTGTTTGTTTTGTTTCTTGTAAAATTTTCTCTTTTAATTCAGGGGTTTCAAATTTAGCAATAATGTTTTTATGTATTTCCCTTTTAAGATCCGTTTAGGTGGTGATTGGTGTAGGATCTACTGAGGTGATGATTAATGGACTTTTTTTTATTTTTTATTTCTACCCTCCCCCTCATGTTCTATCACTTCAAGGCAATTTTCTTTGATTATTTCTTGTATTATTATAATAAGGTTTTTTTTTTTAATCATAGCTTTCAGATAGTCCAATTATTTTTTTCTTGATATGTTCTCCATATCTCTTGTTTTTCTTATGTTTCACATTGTCTTTTATTTCTGCCATTTTTAATATTATGTTTTATTATTTCTTGGTTTCCTACAGCTTCACTGGCTTCCCCTTTCTCAATTCTAATTTTCAATGTATTATTTTCCTCTTTAAGACTCTGGATTTCCTTTTTTAGTTGACTTTATTTTCATAATCTTATTTTTCATGGACATATATGTATATATTTTCTTCAATCTCTCTCACTTGATTTTTGAATTCTTTTTTGACTTCTATAAATTCTTTCTGGGCAGGTAGTCATTTAATGTTACTCTTTAGGGTAGAAGGGCTTTTTTTTTTTTTTGAACTTCAATGTCATTCTCTGATGAATTCCAGTCTTCCTCATTTCTAGAGTAACTTTTTGTGGTTAGATTCTTTCTCCTTTGCCTGCTTATTATTCCTTTTTGATGAGAATTTATCAGTGTAACCACCCATAATTGTGGGGTGTGGGGAATAGTCCCTCTGGCTTCACTTCAGCTGTCCCTTTTGATGTGGAACCCCAAATCAAAAACTCCACCCTCCTGCAAGTGCCCAGAGCCAATAGCATTCCTGCTCCACTTTGTTTCTTGATGGGTTCCTTCTCCAGGGCTATATCTTTGCAGCACAGCAGGGCCAGGCATTCCTTATCAGGAGGTTTCCACTAGACCCTGGACTCCCCAGGCTGTCTGAGAAGTGAAAGTCTCTGTGACTGGGCGACCTCAGAACCCAGCTAGCCTCAGGGTTCCCCACTTGCTATTTCAGTGGAGGTAGCCTGGAGGTATTTATACATCACACTGGTTAAACCTCAGTCCTATGGTCTCTGGCTCTTCTTGGAATGGCCCCAAAGGACGCCTTTTGCCCCAACTCTTGTTTTTCACCAGTCTATGTTCACTATGAGGTAAAATTTGTTTTGTTTGTGGGGAAAATCTGAAGAGCTTGGAATTTTCTGACCAGAACACTCCAGTTTTGAAGGCTTTTGTTTTGTCTAACAGCAAGATTACAACCCCATTTTGGAGGAATTCTTTTGATGAGTGGCACATTTTTTTTTCCTAGCCCCCTTTCTTAAATTATTTTTGTTTCTTAAATGTTTCTTGTAAGCAATACATTTCCACTTATTTTTGCTTTATTGGATTACTTGATTCATTCACATTTAAAATTAAATTAATATTTTTCTCCATGTTTCTAATAGTTACTGTTCCAAATTATAATTTCCCTCTCTTCTACTATAAACACTGTACAATGTCTCGTTATTTTAGCTAAAAAAAAATTTTTTAAAGGTGCCCTTAACCTTTTGTCCCTTTACCTTTACCCCCATCTCATCTGTATTTCCTTTCCCCTTGTTTCAGAGTTTTGCTTTTTAGTTCCTTTTTGTCTAATTAGTTCTTCTCTTTCTACTTTCCCCTCTCAAACAGAATGCCCACTTCTCATCTCCTTCATTTTTCATGCCTTTTTTCTAGAAAGGATTTATTTTCTTCATACCCATTATCTTCTTGTTCTATTCTAGACTTACTTTTTTGGTTCATAATTGTTACACTTAGTTACTCCTTTATTTTCTGTAATTCTCATGGTATTAACATTTTTGAGTTAGGTATTTTGGGTTTTCTAAATAGTTTATCAATGCTGTGTAAATATTACTTTTTTTCTCTATTATGCTTTATTTTGAAAAATACCAATCCCTGTAGATAATATACTGCCTCAAGGCAGAACTTTTTCTATGCCTGATCATACAGTTCATTACTCTTATTTTCCCCTTGTTGATTTTTTTCCTCATTAACCTCAAAAATCTCTTCCCTGGGTCATGTCCTTCTACTCTTCCAGGTTTCAGCTGCTCCCAGATCTCTGATTTCCTTCTAAGGATAAGTGCTTTAAGCACCAAATGTTTGCAGGTCATGCTCATTTTTATGTTCAGATCTCTCTTTATAGATTGACTTTCCCCATGGAGCATCTATTTGTGATACCCTTTCTACCACTGAAATAAGATTCCCCTTTTCTTCTCCTCTTTCCCTCCTCACCAGTTCTCTTTTTCCCAAGACTACAAGAATTATAATCCACTGTTAACCTCTGACTTAGGGCCTCTGACTTGGTTAGCGTACACCACATATTCTCCTCTTTTTATGCATTCTTATTTTGTCATTTAGTCCCACAAAAATCAGATTTACCTGAAGGCAAGGTGTTGTGAGATTTAAGCTATGTTTAGGTATGTTTCTGCATTATGATTTTTATTTGAATTCTGCATAAATCCTTATGTCCTGCTGTACATCTAGATGAATTTCTTAATAGTATTTTGCTAAATTCTTTTGTCCTGTGGTGTTTTAAGAAATACTCTTTTCAGGTCTCATTTTCTTTCTAAGAATATTTTGAACAGGTTTTATGATTGAATATTCATTTTCTTTTTTCATTTATGAGTAGGGAAAATTTGTAGGGGACATCAATTTGGGAGGCATTTTGAGCTCCATTGCTCTTTGGAATACATTATTCCATTACTTCATGTGTTTTTTGATAGGTGCTAAAGTTTATTCAAGCTTCTTTTGTATTTAAAGATCTTTCTCCAGGTTTCTAGAAAAAACAATTTTCTCAATAGAAGTTTTAAATTTAGCCATTTTGTTATCCTCTCTTTAGGTTCTTTGGTAAGGCAAATCTTGGATTCAAGATTTTCTATTCTGTTGATTTTTTCAACTGGGCAAGCCATAAATTCTGCTTTCATAATTTTTCTTTCTCTTTTAAACCATTCAGGAAGTATGTTGTGGTTCCATGCTCTTAAAAATACAGAGACTTTTACTTATCAGGTATATCATTTTCCTTTATCTTGCACATTAATTTATAGATGTCTGAACTCTTTCACTAGGATCTGGAGGCTCTTAATGTCTTCCCTGTTAGTTTACTGAATTATACTCAAGGTCTTTGAATATTTTTCCTTCTGAGACCTTTATTTAACTTCTATCTTTTCCCCATATTGTTCTTTTTCCGACTCTTTCTCCTTTGATAACTTTTCTAGGGGTTGCATTTCAAAGCACCTTGCTCTCTTCCCACCAGGTCATGGTTCCCCAGTTTACAACTAGGGGAGGGAGGAGGAAGGAGACAGAGAATTGATCTCATCTGGATGGTTCTTTTCCTCAGAATTACCAGAATTCCAGAGAGATTTTCTCCCCACCCCCTTTTGTTAAAAAAGGCTGAACCTAAATAGGAACTTTTAATTATACTGGAGTTAAAAGATAAAAAGCCAAATACAAGGGAATAATTGAATAGGAATTTATAAAGATAAACTACTTACATTTTAATGGTGGATGAGGAAGAGGTGAATCATTCAAGCGTCCTTTCAGCACTCTGTTGTCATGTCATCAGGATAGCCATTTAATTAAATGAGACAAATTGCCTAAGATTGGTTTTTATTATGAATGGACAATGCTCAAAGAAAGAAAAGGATGCAGTGGAAGGCCACATTAAGGGGTAGGGGAAAAGGATGAAGATGGGATAAATATCTTTGCATCCTCAATGCTCAGCAGAGACTAGCACTTTAAAAAATGCTTTTTGATGAATCTTTTTATATATTTTCTTGAAGTACACTGTTCAAAGTTTTTGTTTGATCATGGTTTTCATCAAGTCTGATAATTCTTAAAATTTATTGTTCCTTGTTTTCCAGGTCATATGTTTTGACTGTTCAAAATTATATTCCATTGTCTAGTCGTTTGCTCCATTCTTTTTCTTAACCTTGCATGAGATTTTTCCACCTTCTAAGTTTTTTTTTTTTTTTTTTTTCTATTTCAAACCTCAATTAGCAATTAAAAAAAATAACATTTCTTGACTAATTTCTTCTGGTCATTCTTGTAGTTTTTGTTGTTAAGTCAGTTTATCTTCCAAGGTCCTACTTATTGGTATTTTGGACTTTTTTTTTTTCTGGATCAGCTCATTTGGGCTTCACTTCATAAATAGCATTTCTTCTTTGTATTCAGTGCTTTATTTCCAGTCTGTACTTGGTTTGGGATGTTTTGATTAGGACAGTCCTCTGGCTTTTTTGGATGGGGTGGGTAAACATTGATCCTAACCCCACTGTGATCTGGATGCCTCTGCTCCAGTTCATCCAGTTGTATCTGGCAATGGGGTCCCATAGTAGTCCTCAATGACTGATTTCTTAATCTCTTTAGTGAGTCCACTTAGGATTCTAGCTTTGATTGGAAACTTGTACAGTCCCTAACTGGGAGTTTGTTTCAACACATCTTAGTAGTTTATTGGGAGATTAGATTGGTTTTAATTGTACACTCCCATGCCATTAACACCTGCTGATTATCATATCAACTATGTGTTTCCCAATGCTTAAGGAAAGGTACAATTGGGATATCTTCCTATTAAGTGATCTTTGGGGAACCTTTTATGTCCTTGCTTCTTTTTTGACAAAGTAGCTCTGGCTCTAGGCCCTCCCCACCTCTCCCCCTTCCTCTTTACCAGAGTTGTGATGACTTGTACATCACACCTCTTCCTCCCTGCCAGATGAAAAGTTTCAAATTAATTTATAATAATGCTTATTAGCTTCCCTGATATAGTGACCCAGGTGTGAACCTCTTTTCCATAATCTTCAGGTTTATTTTTGCATCGTACTGAGTTGGATGGAAAAACTTACTTCTGGGTTAAAAAGAAAAAAAATTCTTTATTATTCTTTCTGAGGTTTTTAGTTTTTGGTCCACAGAGAGGATACTCTGTAATTTTTTAAAATAATCATCTTAACCAAAGATTTTCTGTGCTGTTTTAGGAGCTCTTTAAGAACTACAGTCTACTTTGTTTTGGTTAACATACAAGGATATTTTATCATTCCTCTTCATTTGTACAAGATTCCTTGGTTTTAACAACAGGTATGTTAACCTCACTTTTCTCTCTTCAAATCGAGTATGCTAAATTCGGAAAGAACACAGGATTTGGATTGAGAAAATCTGGTTTCAAATCACACCACTGATACTTATTACTACTGAACAAATAACATCCAGAAGACTAAACTCTAAGTACCTCTGAGATTTCTTCTAAATCTCTGATTCCACATGTATTGATCATATTTGTATAGGTACATTAGCATTTTGCCCATTTTAAATTAAGGTAAATGATCGACAGGATTAGAATCACTTAGATTAAAGTGTATTAGAATGGTGCTTCTGAATTTGACTTGTACTTTTTATAGTTTCATTATTTTCCCTCAGGCATGATACTGGCTAAATTCATTCATTTCTATAGTTATTTTTCAAAATTGGTAAACGGTTTATTTTAAAGATCCAATTGAATTTATTTACAAATGAAAAAAAGTTCATTTCAATTGATGATAGTTTCCATTGATAAAACATCACTCAAATCTTGGCTCTATTATTTCCTGTGTTCCCTTTGCCAAGTCACTTTGTTTCTTGGATTGTCACTTTGGTAAACATTGGCAAAATAAAGCGGCTGGACTAGATGGCCTTTTAATTCTAAATCTCTAATCCTATGAACTATTTAAAAATACTTGTATGTAATGAACAATTTTCTTATATAGCATTTATATTAAAAGTAACATGCAAGTAAGATGAAAACATTTTTAGCTATTCAAGGAATATATTTCCCAGAAACTTCTAAAAGAACTAACTCTCAAACTGATCTGAGTTTTTAATATGCCAAAACGGTAAAGCTTTGTGATTTCCTTAGTACAAAAAACTCAACATAGAAACTGTGTCCACTAAGACACATTTAAACACTTCCAGGGGCTTAGTTAATTTGTTCTATTGACCTTCCTGAGGCACAAATAAGTTAAATACCTGCTGCAGGTTCACTTAAGAGTCAGAAACAGAGTTTAAATCCAGGTCTTGACTCAAAGCCCAAGTATTTTAAAGCAATATTCCTAGGTCTATATTTAACATCATCAAATTCTGATTTAAAAAAAAAATATATGCCGCATTCCTTAGAATTTAAGTTATAGGAAATATAAAATTTTTGAACCTAGTTTCACTAAAAATTTTATAACAATTTACTTTTCTCAACTAAGTTTTAAGTATTCTTTATCGCTATTTGCATAGTTTGTTTCAACATTCTTTCCTTATAATAAAGAACATGTATGAAAGGCCAATAAATTTCTGGCACCGAAGTAAATTCTTAAGCTTAAATAATCAGCATAAGTTTGAATATATTGCAAATGTGTGAAAGCAAATATTTCCTGCAAACTTGATTATGTGACTTAAAGTTTTGCAACTGAATGAAAGAGAAAAATTAGTGAGAACGTAAATTAACAAATTTACTTTGTTAATTTTTCTATTCTTTAGTGGAACAGATCTTTCAAAAGTTACAGGAGGAACAAATATATTTTGGAAAAAAAGCTGAATTCCAAATGTATTTGGATTAATTTACTCACATTTTAGTCTATGGAAGATTAACAAAGCATTAATAATGCAAGGCAACATAACATAAAATAGTCAGCTGAAGAGTCAGGAAAATCTGGGTTTGAGTCCGCCTTTACTGGAAGTCACTTAACTTTTTAGTGCTGTAGAGAGCTCTGTAAGACTCCTAAATTATGGAATAAGTTTTGACTTTCATTGGTAGAAAGAACTTTCTTATTTGGGAGTTACTAATACCAAGGAAATCACAGATCTAGTTTCTTTTTTTAACCTAATGACCAAAATGACAAAATCCTATCATTTCATCTCTCTTAATCTGCAAAGTTTTTTTTTTTTTTTTTTTTTTGTGGCTTCAGAAATTAACACCTTCTTCACTTTTCTTCCTGTTCTTCTGAGATTCGAGTCCAGGGGTCCTTAAACTACAGCTGCGAGCTAGATGTGGCAGCTGAGGACGTTTATCCCGCCCCCTCACCCAAGGCTATGAAGTTTATTTAAAGGCCCACAAAACAAAGTTTTTGTTTTTACTATAGTCTGGCCCTCCAACAGTCTGAGGGACAGTGAACTGACCCCCTATTTAAAAAGTTTGAGGATCTCTGTAATCTAGACCTTGTATTACTCCCAAATTCTTCAAACTTTATTCATAAGGACAAACCTAGAAAGGGTAGGTTCCCACACTGAATACTTAAAGAGTTTGCTCCTGGAATCCTCTTATTCATTGGTTCATTTCTTCTATTGCTTATTTCTGTTTAAATAATGCGATAGCATGTAATTAGTGGGTAAAGCAGCAAGTCTGACTTTAAACTGTTTACTTGGTTCAGCACTCACTCACTGTCATAAATCATTATCTTGCATTTGGGTGTCAGAAATGATGAATATAAAATATTGGTTACAAAAGAAACAATGATTTGTACAAGAAGCATGAGATCAAATTTTAGAAATTCAATGACAATGAGGCTCCCTTCTAAACTCCAGACGTTTTAAATTACTCCCCCCCCCAAAAAAAAAATCTGAAATCTATTATGACATGTAATTTGCATATATGGAAAAACACAGATCTTATGGTAAGAGGAAATGGATGGAATCTAAAAGTATTAATTCTGAAAAATGTGACATTCAATTTTATAAAAGTTTTGACTAAATTAAGGTACTTTAAAACAGTCACATACTCATATGTGGGTACACTGTAACAAACTAAGTCATTTGATTTCTTGTTAGGGTTTTAAAATATAAAAGTAATAGTTTTATTTTTCCTTTAAATTAGAGGTGGCATTTAACCTTTTTTTGGGGTATTGCTTTAGTTTTTTTTTTGTAAAAGGATAGGGGCAGATCATCTCTCCTAAGACTTAAAATTCCGAGTGCTAAGCCACATTTGTGGAGAGTTTCCTCTACCTGAAAGAAGGGTTAGGTTTCTCATATGAGTGAAATCATAGGTCAAATCTCTATCCCTATAGTAATAATTTAAAACATTAAAAATTAATTATAATGTGTTAAGAGTGCTGAATTTGAGAATCACTAAGCAAGAGTTCAAATTCTGGCTTTGTTATTTACAGTAGTGTTAAAACAGTTTTTAATGTTTTTTGTCAATGTATAAAACTGAGTTAAGTGACAAACTCTATGGTCCTCAATTTCATCTAAAATTGAGAGGGCTGATTACTATCTGACTCCATCTAGATCTAGATCTCTGGTCTTACATGCATCTTCTTTGTAAAGGTAGAAATTACAATCTAGGTGTAGAAAAAACATGAATTTGAATTATCATTCTTCAGAAAAATGAGCATGTTACATGCTACTTTGCATGTCTGTTTTGCATATGGTTCAAAATGGAGATATTCAGTTAAAATTAGCTTTTGTGATATGCTCTTAGGAGGATACATTTTGGTTTTGAAGCATTTCAAATAATTAAGCTATAATTATGATGTAATAACTAATGAATGACATTTTGGTCACCTACCTATATAATAAAAGCTTTTGTCAAAAGGTTCAGAGTAAGAAATGAAAGACTAAATAAGGCCTTGAATAGCTTTATTGAAATCTGTATAAATAAACATGCACATTTCAAATGTAAACTCAAGTGAACTCAAGTGCAGACAAAATTTTAACCTCTGTCATGCAGGAGGTTAGTTTACATTAGAAAAAAAAAAAAACAAACCAAAAAAAATCCAAAAAGCAGCTTTAAAATACCAGGATGAAACACCAGCTTTAATATCAAGGTATAAAGCAAAAGCCATGTTCAACATACCTCGTTTATCCTGGTCAAATGCATCTTTTTTTTCCTCTTTTTAATAATGCTAACATAAATAAATAATTTACCAAAATGTGCACTCACAGAGTGAACTTTTATTTACAATACACAATTTATAACCTATTGTATTTGATTAGTTCAAGTGAAGAACATACTTTTTGCTTCAATAACAGTGGGACACAAAGCAACTCCTCAGGTCATAGGTAGGTATATGAAGTGTGTCCCAGCACTTAAAAGATTTCCTATTAAAGGCAGTATTGTATGCCAATCAACAATACATTCTTTCAACTAGATCAAAGGGAAAAGCAGCAAATAAAAAATGATTAAAATGTTCACACATATTTTTGGCATCCTGAAGCCTTGAATGTGGTTAACTAAATCAAATTCAAGGTTTGTATGCTTTATATGCTGTACAGGTTCTGACTCTGGAACATGCAAATGCCAATTCTCTTATAACAAATTACCTTCTGAGAAAAGCTGTAAGGCTATGGTGAATTCCATCAGGAACACACAAAGAAAATTAACAGACCTACCTTTAAAGCCAATTGTCCATTAATGATTTAAAGGCAAGTACATGAAAAAAATCTCATCTAAGCTTGATGTACAGTTATTACTATGGATACAGAATACTATTAAGTCTGACCTTATTTTATAGTAATTGGGAGAGCTGAAAGTTGCCAAACGATGAAAAAATGGGGCAGAGAAAAATGAGCAGCACAAATTTAAACTTTGGACAAACACCAGATTGAAGTTATGCATTTCTTATAAGCAAGTTAAAAATTTTAATGTCTAAGTAATAGATCCAACAGCAATAAGGAATATTTAACTGAAAAATGACTTCATATGCGGTGAGAAATAGAGCCTGCTCCACAGCAGTAGTTAGATGAACATAATATTCTTGATGTTAATGATACCACAAAGAGAAATAACCTTTCTGAGCTTATTTCTTCCACCATGATTCAGTTTTTCTTGATAGGCCAGCTTGATTATTAGGGAAAGATTTGAAAATTTGGTTTTCCAAAAAATACTACTGTAGTATTTATGCTGCATATAGTGCAGCTAAATAGCATAGTAATATGAATGGTTGCCTAATACACATGAGTAAGTTCATCCAAAAACTAGGTTTAGTCATTGTTTTCTTGCAGTCTTATTAGAGTAAATTAAATGACCAACATCCACAAATTTAACATTTGTCATCAGTTAACTCACATCCAAAACAATTAAAGAAACATAATTCATCAAAACAGCAGCAAACTTAAAAGGGGTTTATTTGTGATTTCCTATATATATTTAGCTTGTAAATACAAGACTGTAAATGTATTAAGAGACAATTTCTGTTAAAGTTTTCATTGTGTTTCACTTCAAGTACTGCACAAGTTAAAATCTGATAAAGGATTTACATTCTCTTATTTGAAACTCCCCGTCTCAGACTTCTGTTTTAATGTGGTGGGTAACTTCATTATTTCAACAGAAACCACCTGCAGGAAAGTCTCTTTTATGGCTTCTAGGACTTTCATTAGTTAGTGTGCATACAATTTTCATTTTCTATATCATTGTCATTCTCATTACTATCTTCGTCACTCTCTAATGGGATGCCTGTGGCAGCTGAAGCACCTTGTTTAGTTTCTCGGTCAAGGGGAAAAAAGCCAGTTCCACTGAAAGTGTCCTGTCTCTGGTAGAAGAGCACATATGCTGCTTTGGACTGTGGGAGCAAACAGACAGACACACAGACAGAAACACAGACAAACAAAGAGTGTTAACATAGTAATGATGTTTAAATGATGGCTGATATGATTTGAGAAGCAAGATGAAGTCAAGTAAGTGAATAATATGTGACTTAATGAAGGTAGACGGGGTAAAAGAGAATTTAGTTTAACTGAGGCACTCAGAACTACTTAAAAAAATCTAATGAACTAAAACTTACCATTGTATATTTTCTTTCTAATAATAAGATTAAAAAAACATGACTGAGGAATCCTATTTACAGAATTAAAAACTATTTCAGACTCATTACTATACCATTAAATTCCTAAATAACAGAATTATATTGTAAATATAATTAAGGGCAAATCAAAACTAGTTCAAACTTGAATCAAAACAGCATCTGAAATACATACTAAATATTTATTACATACATATACGGTCTTGTCTAGGAATTAAAAACTCAGAAAGTAACCTGTAGTTCCTGACCTAACAGAATTCTTTGAATTTTAGGACAGGAAAGGACCTTTCTGAGCATTTATATCAACTCCCTGATGTTATCCAGATGAAAGAATTTTGACCACAGATTTAAGGTGACTTGAATTGTCATATGGGGAGATGATGAAAAAGTCAGGAAAGCTAGATCTCATAGTGCTGCTCTGTGATATTTCAAGAAATGTAAAACATAACACAAGCTAACATATCTCATTAATAATAGAACATTTGTGGGACCAAATTCACTGAAAACCCTGGATGACAAAGAAACACAAGAAGGACAACAATAAAAATCAAAATAGCTGACATATTATTTTAACTATGTGATGTTTTTAGTTTAAAAGTAACCTACTGATAATGCAGGATAAAATTACTGATTTCTTAATTGACAAATCTAATGGCTTCTTCTCAATCCTCAGTTCTTGACCTTTGGGCTGGCAGCTTTTGGTACAACTGATCCCCTCTTCTCTACTAATGGACATAATGGTCTCAGGGTTCTGGTGACATCCTTCTCTCCTGATTCGCCTAACTTCCTTAATACTTACACTTATTTTTCTTTGATGGATAATCATTAATTGTCATGACTACCAAATATGAGTGAGGCCTCTAGGAGCTGACTTTGGGTGTTCTCTCTTTTCTTCCCTTTCTATGTTCTCTCACTTGGTTAATCATCTCCCCAGCATTAAATGTATATACTTTGCCCTAGTTTCTCTGTGTCTCAGGCTCATTGACTGTTTAGTGGACATTTCAAACTGGGATATCCCATGGTCATCTTAAATTCAACATATATAAGACTAATTATTTTCTTCCCACAGCCATCTTACCTATTGAACTTTCTTATTACTTCTAGGGGCATGATATCTGTGGTATTATGGGATACTCCTCACTCTTCTTCAATCTATATTTATTATTAAATTTTGTCATTTCTTTTTCTCACCACACTTTCCATACCTGACTCCTCAGAAAACCAACATTGTAGTTCTGGACCCCTCATCACCTTCTACCTGCACAACTTAAATAGCCTCCTGCTTGGTCCCACTCTCTTCTACCTCTTTTTATTCCAATCCATGAATGATAAAGTGATCTTCTTATGGCACATGTCTGACCACATCACCACCCTGCTTCTTTCTCTTCCAATCTATACTTAGTTTCTCCCTATTATTTCTAGCATAAACTCTTTTGTCAGGCATTTTAAACTCTTCACTATCTAGTTCTTTCCTATATTCCTATTCTTCTTATTAACTTGTACCCTTCAACAAAGTCTATGGTTTGATCATACTAGTCCATCTGCAAGTTCCTCTATATAGCACTGGCCTGCCTGTCACTTGGTCATGGGCTGCTCTCCTTCCTCACCTTTTGGAGTCCCTCATTTCCTTGGAAACTCAGCTCAAGTGTCAACTTTTGCATGAAGCTTTTGCCAACCTCCTTAATTGCCATTCTCTCCCTCCCCAAAATATTGTGTATTTACTTTATATGTATTCTCCTTAAAATTATATAAGCACGTCTCCCTAGTCAGAAGGTAGATTACTTGAGGCCACAAACTTTTGTCTCTATATCCCCAGTATGTAGGATTTGACATGATTTTTCCCATCTAGGCTAGACTTTGAATTTAACAATTCATCTAAAGGAAACAAAAAAGACATTCAGTGCATAGTAGAATGTCAAAGAAGTTAAGGAGCAAAGTTCTTAAAAGGAAGAGGAGGTGTCAAAAGGGACATTATGATGTTAAGAAGATAATGACTAAGAAAAGGTCACTTGGGTCTGGAGATTAAAATATTGTTTTCCCATAAGTGATACTTTTTAGAGTGAATCAAAATAATAATAGTTAAGTTTTTTTTAAAAAATGGAAGTGTAAAACAATAAATAAGGAAGAATTAGAACTGAACAATCTCAGTGATGTAGTTTTCAGTGACGAATTTATTATATTCAAGAAAAGAAAATTTCCTATTTGAGAGTTACTGGGAAAACTGCAAAACAGTTTGGCAGAATTAAGATTTAAATCACCATCTTATGCCATATACTACAATTTACTCAAAGCAGAAAAGTCACTTAAAGATCTTATTATCATTTATAAAAAAATCACCTCTGAAACTTGAAAAGAATAAGAACAGGTATTTTCCATAGCTATGGGCAAGGGGGGAGGAGAGGGACACACAGATTTTCTTCATATAAGGGATAAAATTTCAATTATGTGAAATTGAAAAACTTTTATAAAAACAAAATGTAATTAAAATTAAAAGGAAGCTGCTGACTGAAGTAAAACAAATAAATTTTGATCTAAAATATATAGAGAACACATATAAGTACATAAGGGCAAAAACCTTTCCTTAGATAAGTAAGTGGTCAAAGGATATGAACAGTTATCAAAGGAATAATTATAAACTATTTGTAAAAGATAACTACAAATCACTAATAACAGGAGAAATTCAAATGTAAAAAGTTCATGTTTTATAACTCAACCAGCAAACTGACAAAGGATACAAAGTTGGGAAGAGTCAATAGTCAAAGAGTTATAGAAAGTAGGTGCATTATTACTAAATCAAATGATCTAATAATTCTAGAAATCCACCTGAATTTAATCATAGTTAAAATAGTCATACCTTCAGATTCCATGATCGCTCTTTTAAAGCATATATATATCCAAAGGAAGTCAATCACAGAAAGATTTTGATATAGCACAACAGTCATAGCAGCACTTTTTGTGAGAGCAAACAACTAAGCAAAAAGTAGATGTTCACTGATTATTATCTAAAAAAAACCCTGCTGACTTAAAGAACCATGAAAAGATGTGGGCAAACTGATAGTGAAGCAACCAGAACTAGGAAAACAATATATATAATGTTTGCAAAAATGTAATAAATAAAAAGGTGGTATGCTACAGTGGAAACAATAGTACTAACTTTGGAGTCAGAAAAACTGCATCTAAATCTCACTTCGGTAGTTTAATGCCTGTAACGCCTTAGGCAAATCACTTAATATCCATGGGCCACAGTTTCCTAACTTGCAAAATGAGGTATCTAGACTAAATTGCCCTTAAGGTCTCTTCCCAGATCTAGATTTGAATTCATGAATGAAAAAAAAAAAGAACAATGTTCAGTTATAATGATCAAGGGAAGAGATAAAAAAATATCTCTCTTTCCTTTTTTGCAGAGATGTGGGGCTATGGGCTGGGACATTACCTGTGGAGTCAGATTTCTTGATGTGTTGATTAATTCTGCTAAATTGCATTTTACTCTCTTTGACTTTTAATTACAAGAGATGGTTTATGAGGTGGAGGAGGGATATATTTGGAAATGAAGATGATGTAAAAACAAAAAAAAATCAATAAAAAGAAGAAAACTAAAAAAGAAAGTCATCATTAAGAAGGCAACTTCATGGGGAAAAAAAACAGATCCCCAAGGATCATAGGGTTTTTTGAATTGAAAGCAACCTTAGAGACCATCTACTTTAATCTGCTCACTTTAAAGATGAGAAAATGGAGGCCCAGAAAGATGGAATGGATGTAAAATACTGAAGGAAAGAAGTAAAAACACATACAAGCATAAAATAAATTCTTTAGAAAAGGGTTCAGCAAATTACTACCTAAGAACCAAATCTTGTGTCCAAGGAATAGCTTTTACATTTTTAAAATACAGTAAAATTTCATTTTAACAAAGTAAAAACTATTCTTAGTTCTCAAGCAATACAAAAACAAACAGGTGACATGAGTCTGCTGACTTCTACCTAGAATTTTGGTAGGGAAGAAGTAAGGAAGAGGTTGGATGAATGGCTGGGCTGAACTTGGGTTTAGATGACTTGCCCAGAATCACACAGCTAGTAAGTGTTAAGTATCCAAGATCAGATTTAAATTCAGAACCTTCTGACTGTAGGGCTGGTAATCTATCTACTGGGTCATCTACCTGTCCTGTACATATTTTTCTTTTTAAAGGTTAAGAGATATAGTTTTCTGTTGCATAATTTTTTGCTTTGTAATGTGTTGCAATCTTCTCATAGCCATATAATCTTTATAATTCTTTGAATGATCCTCAACTTTTTGCGACTATACAGCACTTTAATATTGTCTTGCGACTATACAGCACTTTAATATTGTCTTGAAAAAGATGAGCCTCTGTTTTCAGAGAGAAATTTGGGTTCATTAAAAGATATATTTAATTTTCCAAAGGCAACAAATATAGTTCAATCTCTTCTTACTCAATTCTGGGTTATTCTCAATGGTCATTTGCAGTATCAGTCCAAGGTTCATATATACAGATGAAACCAACAGCTTTTTTCATACAACTTGAGAAATAAAAACAACTTATTTTTGCAAATCAGAATTTTACTAAGCAACTGTCCAAATAGGGAAAAATCACGTTCTTTATGGAGTAGGTTTTTTCTTCTCAATGAGCCTAAACATGTTACATGATAACAGGAACTTCCTGAGCAGGAAGAAAAAACACTATAGACTATGGAGGCAGATAAAAGAAGGGTCAGGATATCTGTTGGATCATATCTAGATTGAAGTGTTCTATAATAAAACATAGACTGAAGTAAGGACATGATTGTAAAGTTATTTAAATTAGGCTGCTCAATCTCTTTTTGGGCATGGATAGATGCACCTTGACAACAAAGGGGGAAAGAGAAAGGGCATTTGAAACTACAGGAAAAGGAATTTTAAAAGAGAGGTCAAGCTGCCTTCTCTCCTTTTCCTGATCTCTTATCATCCATCATTTCCCAATCTTCCTCTTCCTCCTCCTCCTCCCCCTCTTTCTTACTTCCTATCACTTAGATGCCTTTTATTACTATTGTCTCCTGCCACTCTCACAAGATAAGTGGTCTTATTCCTTTCCAAGGATAATTCCTTCTGCTTGTTCAAGAGACAGCATTCCATTGTTCTCTCCAATGAGCTGCCCCCTTCCTCAATTCTCTATCATTTACCCTCAATATTTATCTACTGGCTTCTCCCCTGCTTCTACAAACTTGTGCATGTTCCTCCAATTCTCAAAAACTCTCATGTGAACTTTCCCTTCCCACTATCATCCTATGTTTTCTGCCCTTTGTAGAAAAACTTTCTGAAAAGGCTGTCTACATAAGGGTCTCCCCCTTCCTCTCCTCTCATTCTCTTTTTACCACCTTACAATTTGATTTCCAACTTCCCCAAAGTTACCAATGACCTCTTAAATGCCAATTTCAATGATCTCATTCTCATTCACAGTCCTCATTTTCAATCTTTCTGACTCCAATAGGTGGGGTTCAGGATTGGGGTTACCCTCTTTCTCCTGGATAACTCTATTCTCTCTATATTTTTGGAACCCCACTGTCTCCTGGTTCTTCCCCTACCCAAACGACCAGTCCTTCAAATTCTCTGTTGGATGCTTATTCAGATCATGCTGTCTAAACAAAGATGTCCCCTCTAGGACTCTCTCCTGGGCCGTATTTTCCTCTCTCTTTGTCCTACTTCACTTAGTGATTTCATCAGCTCCCATGGATTTAATGACTATCTTTATGCTGCAACTTCTTTGCTGACTTCAAAACTTGCATCTCCAATGACCTTTCTTACATCTTGAACTGGATGTAAACACAATGTGTTTAAAATGGAATTCTCCGTCCTTCTCTGACTCCTAACTTCTTTATTATTATTGAGGATTCCACCATCCTCCCAATGTTACAACCTAATCTGTCACTCTTGACTTCTTGCTATCTCTTACCCCTTCTACACCCCTGCCCCATACAATCTGTTGCCAAGGCCTGCCAATTTTGCCTCTGTCACATCTCAGATTTGCCCTTTCTCTCCTCTGATACTGCTGCCCCACCCTGGGGCAGACCTCTAACTCAGGCTTGGACCATTGAAGCAGCTTGTTGGAGGGTCTTCATGTCTGTCCCAACTCCAGTTCATCCTCCATCTGGCCTCTCCACTGATTTCCCTAGAGCACAGGTCTAATCATGTTACACAGGCAAAGAAAGTGCCCCTACTTTAACCTACTCAATCAACTTCTGGTGACTTCTTAGTGCCCCAAGCATCATACACAAAATCCTCTGTATTCTAAGAATTTTCTAATCTATCCCACCACTCCAGGCTATTTCTACCTTATTCCCTGCCACATACTCTTTGATCCGGCAACAAAGCCTCCTGGCTATTTCATGAACAAGTCATTCTATCTCTACCATGGGCATTTTCTCTGGCTAATCCTCTTCCCTGGAATGCTGTCCTTTCTCTTTCCTTTCCACCTACTGGCCCCAACTAAAATCCTATCTTCTTTTAAAGGAAATCTTGCCAACTGTTCTTAATTCTAGTGCTTTCTCTTTTAAATTTCCCATTTTTCCCACAATTAGCTTGTTTGAACATATTTGTTTGCTTGATGTCTCTTCCATAAGACTGCAAGCTTCTTGAGAGCAGGGACCATCTTTTGACACTTTTATTCTGAATTTTTCACTGGTTGTTGTTTGTGTTTAAAGAAGAAAAAAATGACATCATTATGTTGGGGGTCAAGATACAGTGTGTGTGACCCTGGCTTGAGAAGACCAATAACAAGCTCAGACGACAGATTGATAGTAAATAGTTCTTATGAACATTTGGAAGGAAGATGAATCTAAATTTGCGCATCTCTTGTTTCTCTTGAGCTATTACAATTCTGCTTTGCTCACAAAGTGTAGTGCTTTTGCTGATGTGGGCATACCATGCTGGGTGGTCCTGTGCCAGAATCTTCTATGACTCATAACAGATTCCAAAGTTCTTCAGCTAGATCTTGGGGCATCTCTCTTTATTGCTCCTTTGAACTTCTATGGGAACCCTTGCCCTGTGTGAATTCTCCACAGTCTTTTAGGCAAATGTACATTTGACATTCAAATAAGGTGGTCAGCCCATTGGAGCCGCATTCTCTGCAGCAGTATATAAATGCTTGGCAGCATAGATCATTACAGAACCTCAGTATCCAATACTTTATCCTGCCAGTGATCTTCAAAATCTTCCTAAGGTATTCAAATGGAAGCCATTCAATTTCCTGGCATGGTGCTGATAGACTAAATTTCACAGGCTTACCCCAATGAGGTCAGTACAACAGCTCTGTAGATCTTCAGTTTGGAAGGTAACCTAATGCCTCTTTTCTCCTATATGTTCCTCCACAGCCTCCCAAACACTGAACTAGTTCTGGCAATGTGTGCATGAACCTCATTATTTATAGGTACATCCCTGAAGAGTATAAAGCCAAGGTAAGGGAAGTAATTCACAGTATCCAAAATTTCTCTATTTACTGTAACCAACATTCCATGTATGTATGGTATGCAGTTGGCTGATGGGGGACATCTTTTCTCTTGGTTTTGTCAGGCAAAATTAATACAAGTGGCAGAGGACTGATCAAGAGGATCATTTGAGGCATTTGAGCCTCAGAGGCTGCATTTGAGTCCACAATCCTTTGTGAATAAAGTCACACACCAACTCTTCTTCCATTTGAGTCTTGGTTTGTAACCTTTTCAAGTTAAGTAATTTACATCAATATGGAAGTTGATCTTGATGTTGTTTCTGACCTCTTTGAAGTCATGTGACAAGACTGCTGAAAAGCAGAAGAACAAGTTCTCTGCTTTGCTTCCCTCTATAAAAGCATAAGAGCATCGTCCTTAATCCAAAACCCAAGCAAATAGGCTGTCATGAAACTAAGTGAACACTGACGAACTTCTCTGGGAAACCCATTTGCTAGGTGCTCAGCACAGTGCCTAGAATATAGAAGATGCTTAATGAATGTTTACTGACTCAGTGACTAATATCCATCCAATGTCAAGAGAACCGATGAACAGCTTACTGGGTGTCTATACAAACTGGATGAGTTCATAAGCAAGACTAGCACAAACCAGGAAGGCATGGGTGGATTATGATCTGCATGGAAGGAAAATATATACTGACAATAAGAAAGCCAGAGTACTGAAGAAGAGATGGAAAGAAATGAAGATGCTTGTAGGCAGAGGAAAAGACTGAAAGTATAAGGCAAGAGAAGGAATGATTACTGTAACCTTGTTTCTGTTATTACACCAACTTAAAAGACAGACCTCTCTTCTTAACTGCTTGGCAACTCTCCATCAAGAAAAACTAACGTTTATCAGTCCTGAATCATTAGAATACTTCTATAAAAAATGAACTACATTATATCTCTTTCTGTGGGTATTTTTTTCATAACTAAATTTAATTTTAACAGTCTAAAAAAGATTCTTTTGATTTGGAACAACAAAAACAGATACTTACCACAATTTGGTCTTCAGAACCAGTTGAGACACTAGTGTCATCAAAATAGTACCATTTTCCATCATCTTTATTTTTAGCGAAAGCAGTATCTAGAGTGAAATGTGGTCCCTTTAGTGAGTAGTCAATACTTTGCCTAAAACTATTTAAGTGGGAAAATCATATATAGGAAACATCTCTATAAAATCCACAAAATACTCAATTACCTGTACATGCAGTGTAGCAGTTATTTCTTATAGAAAATTTGTGATGTTGAGCAATTTAAATAAGCTAACATCTCTTCTGCTCCAAGTTACATGCTAAAGAAATTATTTGCTATAAATTACAAATTCTAAAGTTTCATTATCTTAAGATTTTCTAGAAAATACTAATTAAAAAACAAAAACAAAACAAAAAAACACACCATATACGTGGCACCAAAATATTTTCATAAACAATTCACAAATATGGAAATTCCCCTTTTCAAGCGTCAAAGGAAAAAAAAGTAAATTCTTAAAGCTTCTTTTTTTCCTTAAATCTCATTCTACACAAAGCCCTTCCTGATTTACATAATTATAAATGCTTTCTTTCTTTTCAAATTATCTTGTGTTTATCTGCTGCATCTGTGGGGAAGCTGCCAGTATCTTAAAGGCTGTTTGTCTTTGTATTCAAAAGCATCTTTACCAATGCCATACTAATAGAGAGTAGAGTCTTAATATTTATCAAACAAATCATACCCCAGTCTTTAAAAAAACTATTACTGTCTTTGTCCCTCGCTTCTCTTCTATTCTGTTATATAAATAACAATTGGGATTGAGAAAGCAAAACCCAATCCCTTAATCATATGCTCTTAAAGTAGCTATAAAACATCAATATATGTAAATTCAGATACAATTTCCCTACTGAAATTAATTTTTTTCAATTATTTTTTGGATATTTCTTGGTAAGAAAAGCATGAGACTTAAAAATAATCTTTTGCTATAGAGAAATACAAGCTCTTAAATAAGTTAGGGTTGGACAATTGGTGTTCAGCTGTTTTACTATCACTTACTATTACTACTATTTTACTATTTTGTTTTTCACCATACTGACCTGAAGAAATAAACAAGTTCAAATTCAATCCTTAAAAATCTTATCACATTTAATATCTATGACTAAACTCTTGATGGTTATAGACCACAACTACAAATAATATATAAAATATCAACTTACAGTGCCCTCCTCCCATTCCTCCATAGTGGTTGGACACAGCAATCAAATTGTAGCGGCAAGGCCCTGCATTTGGATTAATAAGGAATTCTGACATATCCAAGTCACTGTTTAAAGAAAAACTCAAGTTACTGATAGATTATTATGTATCCAATAAATACTGATTTCTATTATCAGGAACAATTTGCTTTTTAATAGATATTACTATGTCCCAGACATTTCCTGCTGTCTACTGGCCTTTCCTGGGAGTGCCTTCTGAAAAGCTCTGGGATAGAGTAAAATTTGCTTAAGGACAAAGAATTTAAAATTATTCCACTGTTTGTCATTACCTAGTGCTACCCAGATTTATAATGTCAATACATTTTTATAACTAAAATACTCTATTATCTTGAATGAGAATTCCATTATTTCTAAAATCAGTGGTTTCCTAACATTTATCAAATGCAATTCAAACTTACTTAATAGGAAAATCAACTAATGTGTCCAATTTATCCCTCATGTATCTGCTGTAAGAAAAACGTTTAAGATGTACCACCAGTACAGGAGGCAGTGACCATAAATCTAATTTTTTTGTAGCTTGCTGATGTTCTTTACAATTTGGACAGTACCTAAAAGAAAGAGAAATATTTGTAAACTTGATTAAAATAAACAAAAGCAGCAAAAGATACTAGTTATATTAACAAACTGAAATAATCAAAGAAGCTATTTTCATACCTTTAACAGAAAGCAATGTTTCTTTATTCTTATCATATGTTCTAAAAGATTTTAATCATTTAATGAGAAGAATAAAAATATGTGAAAGTGCTATTTATAATGAAAAGAAAGACACCTGGATTACTTGAAATCCATTAAGATAGGGACTTTTCCATAACAAATATTTTAGGATAGCTATAAAATCTGTGAACTGTTTATTTAATTTATATTTCTGTAACTTTGTAATAATTTACAACAAATCTGAAAATGCAACTATAGCTATACATAGACATACAGAGAACTATATTTGAAGAAATATATGTTCTCAAAGTAATATTAACACTTAATAGAATTTAACTAGTGTTTATTAACTTAGTTTTTACATCAAGAAGGACATACCTGAGCAAAAATCCTTATAGGAAATAATTAAAAACAATTATTTAACATTGTCGCTTACCAAGGATCTTCAGCACCTAGCTTTTCTTTTGTGGTAAAAAGTTCAATGCAATCTTTTAATTTCACAAAAGGTTTTTTGGGAGGTTTATATTCCACACTTTCATGTTTTTCAAAATCCTAAAGAGAAGTATTTCTTGAGTTAAGAGAACAAATGAAACAAAACTCATTTTAGTGATATCATCCTTACTATGAAAAATAATGACAAGCTCCTAAAATATGAAGAATTTCTCTGAAAGTATCAAATCATATTACAGGTAATACTTTTTAACAAGTTTCTAAAATACTCTTTAAATCACAACTTTTTAAATGTTAAACATTTTAATAAACTTTTCACTATTTTTAGCAAATGCTTCAAATATTGTTTTTTTTTTTCTTTCTGAAAAGTCAGCTGAAAAATGTGTACTAAACAGATTCAACATACATGTCAACATTACTGTGCATCACTAATTTCAGGATGCTAAATTGAAAAATTAATGAAGTGACTTACCTCAGCTGCATTATCATCAAAGTATCTTTTTTTCAATTCAGGATCCCAATCCAAAGCAAGGAAAGATCTTTCTAAGATGAAAAACATTTTTCCTTTTATAATATTTAATGTTTATTCTGTCAATGTTTAAATAAATATTTTTAACATGTTTAGGTAACTAGGGAGATTTTATTTCATTTACTTCAGTAATCACTGATGAAGCACTTATTAGGAGCAAATCACTATGTTGGTGCTGGGGATAAAACCAACAACAGTGAAAGAGCTATTCCCAAAGACATGTTTGTAAATTAGCATTAAAAAATTTGGATCTTATTGAAATGATTTCAGTACAAATTCAACAAATTTTGAATAGGTATTACCCATTCCTAAAATAAAATCTCCAACAGTAATTAAAATTGTCCTGTTTTAGATAGAAAAGCTTCAAGAAAAAATTAAATTTATGTATGTAAATTCTGTATATAAATTCCATAGACAAAAAAACAAAAAAACCCACCAAGATACTTTTGATCAAAATTAGTGTTTTAAGCTTTTATTCAGAAACAAACTTACCATCTAGTCTTAGCTGTCTGTCATCAAATCTAATATGTCTAGTATCATCTTTGATGTAATTGATATCTGTATTGCCTAAGTTGTTGAACTGGAATGTAAATAATCGCTTTTTGTGTCCCATGAGAAGTTGACCTTTGCAAGTTTCTTCAGTACATAATCCATTCTCAGAATCATTATCTCCTCCAACTGAATCTTCAGACTGACTATTCTCATTTTCTGAAGGAAGTTCTTGATCCTGGCTGGATTCATCATCTGGCTCATCTGTTTCCATTTCACCTGAGGTAATATAATAGTTAAAAACAAAAACAAAACCCTTCAAATAAGCCTGAAAATCTTATTTTCTTCATTCTTAAATTCTAAATCAGAAGTCAATAAATTACTTATAGAAAAGGCCTTTCATTTTAGAAATCTAAATCCCATGGATTTCAAGGTTGTTAGCTTATTTTTCCTGTCTTTCACCATTGTTTTTTCATTATTAAACACCACTATTGCAGGTGCTGGGAATAAAAGAATGAAATACAACACAATTTAACAATCTAAGTGCTATTTCCAAGGACATGAAAAAAAAATTTCTTATTGGTGATCAAATAAACTTCAAACAATAGTGAAAATGAACACTTTCTAAAACGCAAATGACTCTTACTTGGGGAACATTCTTCATGTATTCCATTTGGGCCATTCCCATTAATATTTTGGTCCTTACAGCAATGTAGGGATCCTTCTGTTTCTTCAGTTTCAGTAGATGTTTTTACATAACGACTAAAATAAAATCAGGATAAATCATAAATTACATATTCTACAATGTCTTATTCTGTGTCCTCTTCCTCCCCTCCATTGCAATCCTCTTTCTCCCCTCCACTGCAATCAATCACAAGCAACTTTACAATGAAAAAGTCTGGTGGGCAGCTTTCAGATCTAGGTAATATTCAAATGTAAATTCATACTATAAAACATAGTATCACAAGTAAAATTCACCAATATAGTATACATATTGTCTTTTATTTTTAATAAGTAAAATTAATTCTAAGACATTTAAATGGCTTAAATAGAACTATTTCTAAATTTGTGAAAACTATGCCTTTCTTCCAATTAACACACAAAAGTCTTTATTTTCACATATATGTAAAATGAAGGAGCTGAATTAGATGACTTCTAAATACAGTGAGCATGGATCGACCCTTTAAAAAAAAAGTGTATTATCGCTCAGGAAGAAAATGACCAATCAAGATTGATATTTGCCAAGAAGCTATATGCTGTACTTGGTAGCTAAAGAGGAATCTTTTAAAAAGCTACCTATCAATACTCAATACTCTAAGAAAAACAATCACCCAATATGTTCTGAAAGTACTTTATAAGCGTTTTAATAAGACATTATTTAGATTTCTCATTTACTTTTTTTTAATGTGCACCTACCACATCCTCAATAATAAAAGATTGTAGAGTTTTTCTTCAGTATTATTTCTAGGTACTGCCATAAGAAAAGGTTGGCCAAAGAGTGATGAACCACTGTGATGACTATAACCTGTGTGTCTGTATTTTTCTCTTAAACAAACAGGAATTATGACTTGTTCAGTATCTTCTGTTCTATTGATGGTAATTTCAAATCTGTAAGAAAAACAGTAATCATAAAACCTCAGAATAGTATATTTCTTTTGTAAATGTTTGTTAGATAAATCTACTGTATAACATGTTGTGAACTTACACATAAATATCATCTCGTTCCATAATACTATTAAGATTTTCATCCATAGCAAATATTCTGTGAAATCTGTGATTGTAGATATCAGTAACTATCATCTAAAAGGAAATAAAAAATTGCTATTAAAATGAATTCAACAATGCTGAAAAATTAAACATTAAGTTATATGTATTTGTCTTTTAAAAAAAAAAAAAAACTTTTACCTTATCAGCTGGTACTCCTGACAAAGTGGATAGAGCTGTGCAAAGATCTAGTATGTTTCCAATTTTGGGAACAACTACTTTGTACTAAGCAAAAATAAAACACAAAACAAGAAGTTACAATTTGGCATTTTTGAAGAATGTTAAGATTGAGGTAAGAAGACTTCATATACTTTTACTTCCAACAAACTGAATGTCTATCTATTAAGGAAAGGATGAATATAACTTACATTATAAAAGCACATTGATTCATTTCTTTAAATTTCACTCCCCCAAAGTCTCTAACAAAAGTTCTACCCCCTTCAGTCTACAAATTCCAAAAAATGCATAGATGTATTCATATACAGAATGAGTAAGGGAAAAAAATGTGGCTAAATAAATTTTTGTTACGCGAAAAACACATGAAGTCAAATGCTCTGATGCTAGAAGGGCCGCACAAGATAAAATGGTTTTTTCTTCTTCATAGTGGGCTATAGTGAAAACAGCAGTAGATTGGAGTCATAAGAAGTATTGTCTAAATCCTTGTTCTTCCATTTACATTCTTCTACTTTCACCGCTCATTGGTAGTTGATACTGGCTAGATTCATCATTGGGCTCTTTCACTTCTCAATCTGTTGTTTGACATCATAACTCAACTGAAACCACTTTCTCCAAAGTTAGGAGGTTTATCACTCTCATCACTTCCCCCTCCACTGCAACTATGTGTGAACAGTAAGTCCCAGACTAGCTCTGACTTCTCTCTCTCTCCCCCTTATATTCTTCTCTATAGAAAATTACAAGATCTAATATATTCAGTCATGAGCTCCAATTAGGCATTTCCAATTGCCTACTGGACATTTCAATTGCCATCTCAGCTTCAACATCTAAAAGAATGTTTCTTATCTTTTTTTTTGGTAACATGTGTCTCTTTAAAACTCCCTTATTTCTGTCAAAAAAAAAAAAAAAAGTCATCCCTCTAGTCACCTGGGTTTGCAACATTAGCTTCTTGATCCCTGATATCACATATCTGCCTTTGCAAAATCTTATCTTTTTTAAAACTCTACAACATCCCTTACATCCATCTCTATTCAAATGGCCACCATTCTTGTTTAGATCCTTATTCCTCTGGCTCGGATTACTGAAAATAGCCACTTGATTCCCCCTTCAAGTCTTTCCTATATTACAATCCATTCTCTATAAAGCTAAGGATACTTTCCTAGATGTGACTATGCTATTTCCACATTCCACAAAGATAACTTCTCCCAATTGACTGTAGTATAAAATAAATTCTTTTGTTTGGCTCTTTACAATCTGGTCCCAGTCTACTTTTTCAACCTTCAGAAACAAACCAAAACTAACCACAAAAAATTTCTATTATATGGCCCTCCTCTGTGAGTCATGTAGGCCAGAAAGATTATCCCCTATGTTCCAAGGATGATAGTATATAAACAGCCATCTCCTATTTCTGCCATTGCACTGACTGGCTCCTATCCATATCTATGAAGTGCTCTTCATCTCTGTCTCCTAAGACAGCCCTATTTCCTTCAAAACTCAGCTAAAACTTTGCCTTCAACATGAAGCCCTTCCTGATCTTTTCAGCAAATAGGGACCTCCATTTTCTTTTTCTACATTTTTTATATACACATGATATTTCCTCTTATAGTGTGTAAGCTCCTTGAGGATAGGGAGTGTTCCTTTTTTTGTATGAGTGTCCACAGATACCCTAGCTATATGTTATGAGTCTAATAAATTTTTAATGATTGACATATTCTAAATGAAATTGGATATAAGTAACAGGATAGAGAAACAGAAAAATCTTTCCTGCTATTCTTAGAGTGTGTTGTCTGATAGTGCTGTAAATCACATCTACTTACATGTGTTAAAATTTATGTCAATTCTTTCCTCCGTTCTCATACATTATCTAATTGATCAAGGGCACATAAAACTACTTTTCAAGTAAAACAGTGGGTCTGGTCATTATCTTTTACCTCCATGATTCAACACAAACTTCTTGGCATTTAAAGCTCTTCGAATCCTAGCCTCAATTTACCTTTCTAGCCTAAATATACATTACACTCCATTATGTACCCTATAGTCCAGTTAAACAGATCTTGAATAATCTGCACATGTATTTTTTCACCTACCTCCATGCATTTGCACAAGCTGACTTCAATATTTGAAACGTATATGGGCCCTTTCCTCTCTTTCCTCAGTGGCCTTCAAAGCTTAACAGCCACTTCCTTACTCTCATTTGTAATCCCCATTACTTTGTACTTCAATCCTGACAAAATGTAAGCTCCTTTTTAGCATAAGGACAATTTCATTTTTGTGTCTATCTTTACATTATCACATAAATGATTAATAAAAGGTTGCCTAGTATCATTGAAGAGCTTTAAAATAAAAATCTTGTCCAGTAGTTTTTCTTCAACAAACCAGATGATAAAAGCTATGTGTTTTTTAAAGAAAAACTTTTGTGGATAATTAAATATTAAGAAAAAGATTTGTTTATTTCATTTAAGATGAAAACCTTGAAAAGATAACCAAAAACTTCTCATGTTTTCTACTTCATAGGATTTCAAACTTAAGAGCCGGAAGGGACATTAGAGGTCATTGAGTCTAGGCATCTACTCATTTTACGGATGAGGAAATTGGGGGAGGCCTGGAAATATTAACTGATTTGTCTACTGTCAAAGAGTTAGTTAGTATCTTCCCTTTTCCAAGTTTGGGTCTCTTACAGATTCCAAAAACTTTTTTCTCCTCATAATTTCCTGTGTTTCCCCTTCCCATATGCCCTTTTACTTGTAGAGTTAAAAAATTTAAGCACAGGAAGAGTAATTTACTTCATTATTTGTTCTGAGAGAATTATAAGATATAGCTATTCCACTAAGCCTAAGTCCATTAGTCCTCTAAGTTATGTCTTATGATTATTTTCTAATCAAAGAACAGAGCAATCAAGATCAAGTATATCAAAGGACTGAAAATGACAAAAGAGATAGAGATTGCAGTATGACTTATTTTTCTCTAGGTACAGTAACTACTGAGACTCTGTGCCTGTGATAGCTTACTAAAGATGACAATGTCAATTTGTGCTTTAGGTATAAGGCATATAGATATAATTCAGTTATTGAATTTTCTCTCTTCTGGCTCTATGTTTTCTTTTTCTATGTCCCTCTCTATATAAATAAAAGAAATGAGAGAAAGTGAAAATAAGAAAGAGAAATTGCATTAGCCCTAATGAACTTACTGTATAGAACAAATCTAATCCTTTAAGATATCCATAAACTCATATCTATAATGAGGGAATATAAAATCTGACTTTAAAGGACAAAAAGCTGCTCTCTGACCTCATTAAAAAAAAAAAAATCTGATATATCAACCAGAAGGCAGAACATGTTCTCAGCTATAAACTATTCCCAACAATAAACTCTTTTCTTTATTCTTGTTAAGAGTATGGAAAAAGCCCCAAAGAAGTGAAGCATAAAAAGAAATCTTCATGGAGAAAAGGAGTTTCATTTGTCTGAAATGGAGAAAGTATGGAGCAATGAAGGTCTAGTATTTTCTTCCCTGATGTTATTATAAATCTACTTTTTGGCAAAGAATCAATAAGGTAGAAATGAGAATGATAATTTATTTTTGGAAGTTTTCCTATTTTTATTATTTTTTTTCTTATATAGAGCATCCCTCAGATGTACCAATTATGACTGCTGTTGAAGTGAAGCCCATGAGACTTCTTCTGGACTAGGCAGTATAATGTAATGAAGCAAGTATTGATTGGTCTTGGGGTCAAGAAGTGAAGAGCTCAGGTTTTGGTTCTGATATTTACTTAGCTATGTGATTCTGGACAATTAACTCCTTTGTGTCTCAGCTTCCTTATCTAGAAAATGGGGAAAATAAGATTGGAACTGCTAAACTCATAGAGTTGTTAAGCCAAAGTAATTTTTAGAGTACTATAAATGTGTGAATTATTCAAATCTTTCTGGCCCTTTCTTGTCCCAGTTTGAGGTCACTAATTTATACATATAGATATATAAATATAAATACTATATGTATGCATGTATATATTTTATTAAAGCTTCTTATTTACAAAACATATGCATGGGTAATTTTTCAACAATGACCCTTGCAAATGCTTCTGTTCCAAATTATCCCCTTCTCCTCCCCACCCCCTCCCCTAGATGACAGGTAGTCCAATACATGTTAAAGGGACACTAAAATATAAACTGCAACTAAAAATTGACCTATCCAGTGACTTCAGAAGCAATTGTTAGGTAAACTGGGGAAAAAAAAATCCACGATGGGTTAGATAGACTATGACTTACTACTGGGCATTACATCATATTATATGATGATTGCATTCTAAAGAATACCCTGTAATCTTTGCATGGAAAGGTAAAAATGACATATATTTTTAGTTGCTTGTACAGTGGTGGTGATTTTTCACCGATGGATTTCAGGTACTTTTGACCAAACTCTTTTAGGAAAGAGAAATTTTCTCCATAGGGCATATGGTCACTGCAGGTCTTACTCATAAGCCTAGATAAATGACAGGATTTCAAAGGTTTCCCTGACCAAAGACATTTTTATCATTAACCTTACTCAACTGCTCCATTAAGAACTCACAACAAAATTTGAAGAGAAGTAATTTTATTGCCCCCCCTGGGACAAACTGAACTAAATGGCCCAAACACATAATACATACCTGTTGAGAAAAAACACAATAGAATTTAAGTTCTTTGAGGGTAGGGACTATTTTGTTTTTGTGATTTTTATAGGAAAAATAATGCCACACAATTATTAAATTCTTTAATATCCTAAAAGTAACCATGTCTTAAATTTTTGAGCACATAAATCCTTGGCAATATGCAATCAACCTACTTTTTTTTTCAAACCTAAGTTGGATCTGAAAAATGAAGGTTCAAAGTGAATTTGTATTAATGTTTTATAAGTGTGACACAAATAGCGCTGTTTACCTGCAAATATTTACCTGCATAGGTTTGGTAAGTGGATCCATTCTAACTAAGTAAACTTCCAAGGTACGCTCTTTTTTCATAGGCAGTGGAAGTGTCAAGTAACAAAAAGGATCAAATGTTACTGAAATCTTAGCGCATTCAGGACAAACTAGGGTTGATTTGAAAAGGCCATGAAATATATCTACTATGATAGAGTCATTTCTCTTTAAATGGTTTTCCCAGGCTTCTTCAGCAACCACCTACAAATAAAACAAACACATGTTTACAATACACTATTAGAAAATTACAAATTTTACACAAGATAACAATGTAGGAAAATTTACCTTGTCAGGCCTTCCATCAGCATCTTTCAGCTGAATATAAGGTTTTTTCCTAATTCTATTCAAATCTTCATGTAGACCATCTAAGAGGAAAGCTAGTAATTCTTGACAGTCTTGCTGTTGATACCCAGAAAACTGAGGTGCAAAACGTCCTACTTGTGTCTGCAATGAAAAGCAAGAGTTAAATGTAGTTTTATGTAGAGAACTGATTAATGATATTTTTTTTAAAAAAGCATGATTACCCATTGTTTACTACACCTTGTGAACACTCAAATAATTATAAATGATACACTTGTCAATGTTTTTCCATCCAATAAAAAGAAAACTTCTTGAGGTAGGAAATATTTAATTTGGCTTTAATTTTAATAGTACATGGCATGTACTTAATAAACCCCTATTTGATGACGACTTATTTTGTATTTTTATTTGGTTTAAATAATTAGAACTGAGGGGGAAAAAAACCAACAATCCAAAAATGACAAATAGATCCTTTAAGAAACAATTCTATTAACTCCTAGTCCTCTGGTATTGGCTTCTATGTCACCAAGTACCAGTAACAAAAAGTCCAGAAGATTGTTCTTGAAATTCGTGGCTTTAGAAATTTAGAACTGGATAAGACCCCTAGATACCATCCAATTTAACTATTTAATTTTTATGAATAATGGTAGCAAGAGAGTTAAGTGACTTATGTAGTCTCATTACTTGGACTTAAACAAAGAGCTTGAACTTAAACAAACATACTCTGACTTCAAACGCAGAGCTCTTTTCTATTCTATTATGCTACCTATTCTGTTTTTCTTCAATAAAATGCTTTATGTAAAGATTTTTGCCTAATGAAATAAAAAGTTTTTTGACCCTGTCTTTTATAACATTCATTTCTCAGGGTTATAGACTAGAGTTAGGAAAGGGTCTCTGAAACCATCAAGTCTGAGCCTCTCATTTTTCAATAAGGTCACAGAGACCTTGTTTGACAATCGTAGTTCAGTTGTATTTGACTCTTCATGACCCCATTTGGAGTTTTCTTGGCAATGATACTAGGGTGGTGTGATATTCCCTTTTCTAGTTCATTTTATAGCTGAAGAAACAAAGGCAAATAGGGTTAAACAACTGGCCCAGGGTCACATAGGCCAGATTTAAACTAAGGAAGTTATATCTTCTTGACTTTGGGCCTAGTCCTCCAGCAGTGGCTTAGCTGCCACTTAGCTGGCCTGCTTTATAACAACTGGCCTTCAAAATTATGCCCTAGTAATTTCTCACTTTTCTACTATGAGAAAGAAGCAGCTTTGTTTCATTATATAATCTCCAGGACTTTTAGCATAAAAAAAAAAAAATCTGAAGTTCAACTTTCTTACAATGATTGTATTTATTTATATGGCTCTAGTCACTGCTATCATATAACATATTATTTATCTTGTAAATTTTTTGTTTGAGTTCTTATCTTTTTATGTTTCTTGTAATTCTTCATTCATCATTTCTTACTATAAACTAATATTCTGTTACAGTCATTCTGCTTTCCCAGTTCTTTGACACATTTGTCATAATAATTATTATTATTTTGGCTAAGATAATTGGGGTTAAGTGACTTGCCCAAAGTCTAGGAATTGTTAAGTGTCTGAGGCCAGATTTGAAGTCAATCTATATAAATTTTAAAAGAAAACTGACATCCCATAATCCAAATCATTCACTTTTCCCCCCCAAATAATATTCATTTTTGTACTCCAAAAATTGTTATCATCTAATCTACATCTGTACCCCCAACCCAACTCCCCCAGGTATATATGTGGTATATGAGTTTGATTTCACTAAAGCTGGAGAGCTCTGTGTGTAAAATATAAGAATCAAAAAAATGTCATTTCATCATTAAAAGAGTAAATATTTAGAGAAAAAAAGTTTAACTATGCTTTCCAGGTAAATTTTCTAACAAAAAAACCCCGTTCAATTAATTTTGTAAAGCAATTTTTCAACAAATTTATAATTTTATTAATAAGGGCATTTCTGCCATCCATATACATTATACTAACCTTGAAGGCTCTTGGGGTGACATAGCTGTATTTTCCAGACCACATTTGCTTGATGAGCTCAGCATAAGATTTCGCTATTTCACCTCTCATTCCTAAGGGATTGTCAAAATTCAATTCTTCTTGATATTTATCATTGAGGAAATACTCAGTAAGAGGAGGAGTGTTGCTCAAACACTGCAAAAATCAAAATTGGTGACTTCAAGTAAAAGTAAACATAACCACACTTTAAAGAGATTTTACTATAATGTACTGAAAGGAGTGGATTTGTTTTTCTTTAATAATACCCATATGGAAGGCTTTTAATGAGAATTTTAAGATTTTTAAAGCTTCTGGTCAAATAAAAAAACAAATAACTAATGCACCTTAACAATAATCCATCCAAATAATCCATTCTATGCTTCCAAATTTCAATTCAATTGCTTAACAAATAAAAACACTAAAGAAATATTCTGATCTTTTAAACTTAGAACAACCATTCTATTTCATTTCTATTGGTAATAGGATATTTGTAAAACTTTTTAACACTAGTAAATTACCTGTTAACTGAAAAAAATAGTTCACTGTTTACTGCTCATTCTGTCATTTGAACTTGTAGAAATTGCTCTTTATTTAGTAATTCAGTAACTTGAAATAAGTTCTGACTGAGTAAGTAAAAATTATAGTCCCGTGGAAGCAAGATATATTGCTTTAAAGAATATTTGTTTCGGTAACTGCCAGCTACTCAATCAAGTGTCCCACAAAACCCCAGCTCTCTTTTTGGCAAATGAATGATAACTGCTGGCTCTGATTGTTGGTTTAGCTGAGCCTAGTAAAACACACTGTCATTCAGAACTCAGGCCAGGTGCATTTTTACTCTCCCTAATTTCCTCAGATCCCAGCAATCCAACTTTCTTTTGGGGAAAAGCTGAAAACTGTAGACAGATTTATTTACCTATTTCTTGAACCAAAATTAAATAATTTAATGGGTTAAAATATAACTGATAAAAGCAAGCTTTTTCTTAATATTCAACCTCAAATTTCAATGATCATTTTTAATAACTGACCAACAACATATCATTTAACATCTATGTGGATAAAAGGTTAAGTTTTTCTTAATATACTCCTTTAGGCTCCACTTAATGCCACATGATGTATATGTCACAGACAATGGACAAATGGAATTATATTATCATGTAAGATACATTGCTTTAGTGAAAAAACTTGTTTTTGTGATTGGTGGAAAAAATTAAAAGCCAATTGCCATTACTTATTTTTTGAGATAAATGACTCATTTTACTGTGAAATATTATGTGTTAAAATTTTGATTACTTCTCACTTGGTTTAGTGTAAGAAAACAACTTAGATGAAAAAGGTTTAGATAACTTAATATTATATCTAAATTATATACCTGGTTTATTTAACATTATTTGCTTAAAATTTCAACAGAAAAATGTTAGAAACTGACTTTACTAACTAAAAAACAATTATCGTGATGTTATGGCTGGAACCAAAAATATTATAACTTAACAAACATAGTCTAAGTAATTAAAATATCTATTTGGGGAGTGAATTGAGAACAGACTAGTTTAACAGTCCTTTTGCCCAGTCACAGTTAGAATTTCACATACTAAGTAGGATTTACTATTAGATAATTTATTTCATCAAGAAGTTGACTTGAGCAGTTTGGGCTTTGGAAACTAATCAAATGGGAAAATGAGGGTAAGGAGGAAGAAATGAAGTGGAGGAAGAATTTATGCAGAGAGATAAGAAGAGTTTCCTTTGTTGCTCCTGCCCACTTCCACTCAAAACCTTTAGCTACTCTCCAATTGACTTTTTAAAAACCCTCTTTAATTTACATAGTTAGCAATGATAGTGTGGAGTCCAGGAAGACTGAAAGAGGTTTAAGTGTTACAACCTACTAATATGATTCCATTTTTTTTTCATATACCAGGAATCTTTCAGATATCAAAAGAATATCTAAGTAAAAAAGCTAAGTTGTTAAAAAGTTAAATAGCATTTATCTAAGTTGACTGTGCAGAAAATATTGTCCCAGTTCCTTAAGAAATTAAAAGAAGACACAGAAAGTTCCTTTCTTTAAGGAATTTAGTTAATAGATATTATGGAGATAAGCCAATATAAACATGCATGCAAGAATACAAAAAAGCAGCAGTTTGGTATAGAGGAAAGAATGCAGAGTGTGGAGTTAAGAAAGATAATGACTCAAATCTTTTATTCACTGAACGACCACAGGTAAATCCTAACTTTTAAACCTCAATTTCCTCATCTATAAAATGGGGGTTTAATAACACCTGCAATATTTATCCAGTAAAGTTATTAAATGAGATAATATAGTGTTGTGCAAAATTTAAAGCACCACATAAACACTGACTGTTTTTACTGTTGATAGAATCATAAAAGACCTTCCAAACTCATGGCTATCCACAGCTGGACTGAGATAAATAAATGTCTACATCAGTGGTTCTCAAACTTTTGTTTTCAGTATCTTTATCCTATTAAAAATTATTGAGGATCTCTCCAAAGAGTTTTTGTTTATCTGGATTATATTTATAGACATTTATCATATTGGAAATAAAAACTATTTTTGAATTTGTAAACCCTCTAAAAGGGTTTCAGAGATCCCCAGGATTCTCTAGACCAGGGGTCCTCAAACTTTTTAAATAGGGGGCCAGTTCACTGTCCCTCAGACAACAGTCTGAGGAGGGCTGGACTATAGTAAAAACAAAAACTTTGTTTTTGTGGGCCTTTAAATAAAGAAACTTCATAGCCCTGGCTGAGTGAGATAAATGTCCTCAGCTACTGCATCTGGTCTGAAGCTGTAGTTTGAGGACCCCTGCGTCTAGACCATACTTTGAGAACCACTGGTCTACACATTCATAACAGTAGAAAAAGAAGCTATGGGAAGAACAAATATGGTTTCCTCTTTCCTGCTATTCTCTTTACTTCTCTCCCTCTTCCATTTTGCTTCCATTTGTCTGCCTGCTCCTTTTTAATTTTGTTGGTTCACAGCTATTCCACAAAGCTCTTTATTAGGATTTTTCCCAGCCTCTCACTAAATTCTCTCACTTGGTAACTTCATCACCTTCCAAGGACTTCATTATTACTATACAAGTAATTTTCAACTCTAGAGACCTAGTAGTCCTAGTCTCTCTCCTGGACCTAAGGCAAGAATTTCCAACTGCCTAATAGGGCTCCATAGGCCATCTAAAGCTGGGTGTTTTGTAGGCACCTCAAATTCAATATACCTAAAACAGAATTATCTTCACCCTAAGACACTCCTTTCTTCTGAACTTCCCTATTTCAGTTAAAGGCATCAATATCTCCAGCCATCAAGGTTCGGAATCTTGGCATTATCCCTGATCCTGAGTATCTAATCACTTACCAAAGCTTATTATGTTTAGCCTTATAACTTATCTTGCATCTGTCCTTAGTTCAGGCCCTCACTATTGAAATAGCTGCCTGCACTATGGAAATAGCTTTATAATCTTATGTCATTCCTCTCAGATCTATCCTATATATGATTATCTATGCAATTCTAAAGAACAAGTCTGACCATGACACTCTCCTACTCGATAAACTTTAATAAGTCTCTACTGTCTCTAGAATCAAAGTCCTCTGCTTTCCTTTTAAAGCTTTTTGAAACCTGGCTCCAATCAATCCTTACAAACTCATTCATCATTACTCTTCTTGCACTCAATGATCTGGCCAAATTAGATTTTGCTGTTCCTCACAAATGGCACTCTATTCTTCTATCTACGTGGTTTTTGCACTGCCAATTTTTATCATCCCCATGTCTATAATATTCCCTCCTCAGTTCTGAGTACCTTATTTTCCTTCAAAACTCTCCTCAAGTATTATCTTCCAAATAAAGTCTTTCCCCAACTCTCACGCTAGTGTTTTACCATCATTTTTATTTAATTTGTCCCTACTTTGTGTAATATTTAACTTAGTTGAGGACAAAGTTTCATTTCTTTCTTGCTAACCCCAATGCCTCACACTGCTTTAGGCAATAATAGGTACTTAAAAGTGCTTGTCTATCAATTTGTTGGATCTGAAGTGATTAGAGTGACCAATTATGAGACATTGATTGGTAGGATTATTTAAAAAATACTATTTCATGAAGGGAAAATGATTTACCAAGTAGTTTTAGGTCTTTATGGACAAGTAGATTTGCTTATATAGTCTTTGCTGACAAGCAGACGGGCTTACAGAGAATAAGAATACAAGTAAAAATTGCTGAAAAGGTGCTATAGACAAAGCATTTCATTGTATGAATAGACAGTATGTTCCAGGAGAGTAAGAATGGTTTGTGGGATCAGTTAAAAACAAAAACTGCAAGGAATGCTAGAAAAGTGACAAGTAGATATGTGTGGTCTGAACACAGAGAAAGGGCCAGGAAAGAGCAGAAAATGAGAAAAGCTAAGTGACATAATATGTTTTAAATTTTAATACATAAGCAATGTGTGGTCACTGTTAGGTTTTTAAAAAAGGGGGAGAGAAATTACACCTAGGACATAACTTGTTCTTATGAGCTGTTTGGATCTGGAGGACAGTAACTGAAGACAGATGAAGTAGATCATAAATAGGTCTATGGGAATAAAAGAAGGGGGGAGGATCTCAGCTCAAATGCCTCTTTTTGCAAAGAAATTTTTCCAGATTCTCCCCTTTTCTCTGAGATTGGCTGTATATACTGTAAATCTTTGATGTAGATGGTTATTTGCATTTTGTCTCTCGTTAGAATGTAACTTCTTAAAGGCCAAAGAGTGTCTTTGTCTTTCTTTATACCTTTGCAAGTATCTATCATATTACTAAGCTACTCAATAAAATTCTTGCTGCCTTGAGAAAAATGAAAAACCTATAGTTTGGGGCTATGGCAATACATTTGTTTTATATATGTCTAGCTATGGGGTAACAGAAATGGAGCTGTCTTGTGAGTTAAGAAGAAAAGGATGCCATGAATTGTGTAGACAGTGTTCAATATTAGTGATGCTGAAAAAGATGAGCAATAGCAAATCAAAACAAAAATGAATAACAAAGATATCAAGAAAGTAATAAAACGATACTGGTCCTTAAATGGAGTTTAAGAAACCTGTTAAGAAAAATAAGACATATACTATATGTCCTATATCAAAGACAGTAGAAAAGTCAAGAATAAGAAGAGAAAAGGCTGCTGAATTTGAATAGAAGGGAGGCTCTGATCCTCAGCAATAGTAGAAATTCATCAACTTCTGACAGTAATAAACTATGGCTTTGAAAAAAATAAATTACTATCTTTTTGGATTGCTTAGGAAATATTTAGCATACCACCACTCTACTTCCTCAAGGTTGTTAGGCAGAATAAAAAAATAGAAAGGAAACATCTAAAAACTGATTTCTCAGGTTTGCTTTTGCTAAAAGATAGTAGAAACTGTAAAATGCAGTAAGTGTAATCCACCTTCTAAAGTGGATGGAAATTGCTGATCTAAATTATCCTATGGGGGGAAAAAATTTGATCTTACCCTTTAAATAGGTATATCCTATTAAAAAATTATTTGTGGGATCTATTAAAAAATTATTTGTAGGCATTGAGATCGCACAATTTCACTTGGAAGGCTGTTCTAATTAATCTTTTTTGTCCAAGATGGTTTCCTCCTGTCAAATAAATCTCTTTTTCATGAAATTTAACTTACTTAATTTTTAAGTAACATTTTTAAAACATTAAAAATAGCTACCAAAGTTAAACAATCCAAATTCCTTATTTTTTCCCCCCATTCTCTTTAATCACTATATCCAACATCAGAAGTGCTGACAGTCCCAAGAATATTTTTTCTACCCTTTGATGATAATGGACAAAACAAGATGATAATTTTAAAGGGTGGGGATAAGTTATTTATTTGGTGCTATTTTTTAGATGTTCCAAGTCACCACTAGATAATTTTAATTTTGATTGCTTCTTTTTGTATAGGGATAATGCTCTTTATACTGTCAATAAAATGGCTTATTACTTCAAAACAAATTTTAATGTCTGAGAAATGATGTAAGTTTCTTTTTCTCTTTCCTAATATAAATATATTCTTTTGATTTTTCAGTTTCTTTCCAACTACCTTTTCTATTTATCACTATATTCAGTTTATATTAGGCTTCCAGGATTTTTTCCTGTTAGTTGTCACTTGCTTTTGAGTAATATTCAAAGCAGGTCACATTCAGTTTATTTGCACTCTCAGTTCTTGTACCTGCTACTCTTTTAAAGGTAAAGACATCAGCTTTTGAAATATGGTGAAGTATAAAGGCTAATGGTTCTGAAGCTTAAGCACTTGTGTAAAGATCCCAATTCTACGTACTGTCTAAATGACCACCCTGACTAATCATGAACTCCTACATCTTAGTTTCTTCATTTGAAAAATTTTTCTGGGGACTGAACTACAGATATAATGCAATCTGATGGTTATTACTATCTCCCACCTTCTGCTATACATGTCCTTCGACAGTAAATTCAAGGATGAATATTCTCATGTCTGGTCATAACCTCCACATCTCAGTGACTCTGAATTCTTATAGAACATCATCCAAACTGCCTTTAAAATTACTGATTTCTTACTCCATCCCCCTCATTTCTCACAGTCTGAAGTCCCAAATCAACTCCACTCAGCCTTTCCACTATGCCCTCTGGAATGCATACTTGATAGGAAAAGTTATTTTCTTTCATATTAAATCTTTCCCTCTCCCAGTCTTCCCCATCCTCACTGATGACATAGCTTCCCTGGCCATCCTTTCCAATACCAGCTGAACTTTCACTCATTCTCCTTGGCTCACTGATTGAGACTCTCTATTCCCCACTGCCACTTCCATGTTCTTCCCTCTTCTCCATCACTCAGTAACTCCTCTTCCTTTGAGATTCATACTACTCATATCTACCACTCAATCAAAACAATGATAGTTGTCACCTATCTTGTTTTCCTCAATTTTCTGATACCTTGGCTCACAATTTTTCTTTCCTCCTCCAATTCCTGCCTTTCTATGAGGGTATATACATTGATTCTCTCTCTAATACTTTAACCACTCAGTTCCTCAACCTACTCACTTAATTGCAGCCACACACAAAGTCATCGTGTTTCTGATCTTATCTTCCTTTACAAAACAGTCTACACTCAAATTCATTTCTAGGCTATTTCTCCTTTTCTCTTCATATTGACCCCTTTGGTCAACCAAATCAATTCTAGCCTCCTTATCATATTTCTGATAATATCTTATATTTGTTGCTTTTGCTCCAAAACATATGTTGCTGAATGAAGGTGTGGTGGAGAAAAATCACATCACCATTCAGATTGAGTCTACCACAAAATCTATGTTACACATTCTTAATTGGGCCCTCACTACTGCTAGGCAACCCTAATTCTACCACCCTTCTCAACTCTCCTGTTTTCAGCAGAGGCTCTTCTCTAATATATATCCCCTTCTCTCCATTAACAGTGTCACCACTTTGATGGGGGCCCTCAATTTCATGTCTTGATTAGTGCAGTAGCTGATGGTGGATCCTGATTGCTTTTATTCCTTGTGTCATGGAGATAACTAGGATCTTAAAGCCTGGAGTAGAAGCAGAGTAGAAGTGCTGGGAGACTTTGAAAGGCAGGCTTAGTACAAACTTAATACAAACTGTTAAATCTATTCTCTGAGTGCAAACTTTGTGAGGGCAGGTGGGGCTCATCTATATGTGGACTGTCTGGACAATAGAAACTCTTAAAGGCTGTTTACTAAGTCAAATATGAAGAATGGCAAACTAAGAGAAGTACACAGTACTTTTAATTAGGAGGGAACTTGGAGACAGTCTAATCTACAACTTCATTTTACAGATAACAACAACGAAGAGATTTCTAGGATACTAAGACATAGGAAGACAGATAAATGTTATAGGTGAAATTTGAAATTAATTTTTTGGCTTCACAATTCATTACTCTTATTAGCAGACTATGTGCATTCCTTTAATTTGTAAGTAGCTTTATATTTTGTGGAACAATTAAAGAAAAATGAGTAGTTGTAAAACAAAAAAATTTAAGATGCTCTTTAGAGGTTTGAAAAGATCAGCTAAAAACTTATACAAAAAATAAACCTAGAAGAGAGATGGAAAAAATTGGCTTAAACAGTGACTTTATAAATCATTTGGGAAAGATAAGGCAGGGACATTTTTGTTTAATAATAATGATCATCACTTACAGTTTGCCATATTCTCTCTTAGTTTATAAAATTAAAATGAAATTCTATAAATACTTAATATAGTCTTTTAAAATCAAAGTACACACAGGTCATATATTTTACTTTTTAAAAAGTTTTCAACTAAAAACAGGGACTAATAACTTTTAGTAACTCTGGGCAAGTCACTTAACCCCAATTGCAAGCCCCAATTGAGCAAAAAACCAAAAAAATGGTCTTATCTTTTGTTTCTGTCACCTTAATTTCTGAGTACATTTCTCCCTCCCCAAATAAGCCATCTTTTGTAGCAAAAAAAACTGAAAAAACTAAAAAAAAAAAAAAAAAAAAAAGAGGAAAAGCAGTTCATCAAAACTGATCAACCAAGCTTGACAGTACATATATGCACTGTCACAAACACAGTTCTCTACACCTCTACAAAGAAGGCAGGTAAGTACATTGTCGTGAAATAATACTAAGCTATGGCAATGCACGTTATATCTGTAATAATTAAATTCAAGAATTCATCTAAAAACACAAGTAACTGTTTACATCAAAAAAAGAAAGGCAAGGTCTATTCAATTTCTTTTAGATGTTCTCACTGATTTTTCATTAGATCCACTGTCTACTTTTTATTAGTCTATCTCACTTTCTTCTAGGCTCTGAACAAAGACCAATGTCTATTTTCAGAGTTATAAATACATACTTGGCAAAACCTGTCTCAACTGCATATGAAACAAAAAAAGTCCTGCTGCTAACAAAGTGATTTTCTTAGCTTTCTGAAAGAAATTGCTTGTTTTCAATCAAGAAGCTATAACCAATGATTTATCTTTTAGGCACAAATAGTTTCCTTTAAATACTAACACTCAATTTTAAAGATCAATTTCTGATGACCTAAAAGGCTGCCCAAATCAAGCAGATTTGGGATCAAGTCCTGTCTTTGTTCCATCCTGGATGCAACCCTGGTCCAATTACTTAATCTCGCAGGATCCTAGGCAATTTCCCAAAACAAACTACAGCAGAACAGGTACACTGGTGGAAAGAGTTTCTATATCAGGACCTTAACTCCCCCAAATGGTGAAATAATAGGTCAAAATTACAACAAACAAATGAAAAATCAATCCAAAGGAGTGTAGTTTGTCAAAAAAACACATCTTTAAAAAATTACTAACGTGAGACATACCTTATTATGCTTATTATGTATAGGCCTATAAAACCTAAATGCCTGAATGTAGACACTGGACATAGCAAGTCCAGTTTTCATTAACAAACAAATCATAAAAGTTTATAAAAGTAAGTCTAAATCAAATTTTCTTACTTTTGCCCTAGAAATATTACTATATCAGAAAATTATATTACAGTGTGAAAACTCATTAGAACATTCAAGCTTTCCCTTTCAACTTTGTTTGTACAGTCTGAAAGACAATTTGTAAAAATCCAAAGTCACAGTCTCTCAAAACCCGCACGAAACCAATCTTATTTTTTTTTTTTTTAAAGTTGCATATAATGGCTCATTTTTAGCACAACATCACACATAAAAAAATCCATAGAAGAATAAAGACAGTCCCTGAGAAAGGTTAGCATACAATAATTTGTAATTGTATCATTCTTGAGTTTTTTTCCCTTAAACAATTATCTTTGTTACAGAAAATCCTTACACAAGTCTTTTATATTCATAGTGACAATTTCCACTTACTGGTTGGTTGACACTATATCTTACCCTAGTTAAGACAATAACAAAAGAAAAAAACCTATGCTTAGATCACCAAACAGAAGTATGAAAAAACTTCTTTGAAATTATCACAAGAAGGCATATGAACTACTTTCTTACTCAACTAGAATTCTTTTTCAAAGCAGTTTCTAAATCTCTACAAAAAGAAAGATGATCTCTGGTCTTCAACAACATGGACAAGGTAAACTTACTTATACTAAACATAGTATCTTTTTATAAATTTTAAAATAGTTCACTGAATTAAACTGAATGGTGAAATGAAGAGAGTAGTGAAATCTAAGAAACTGACGGACTACATTCGTCT
The DNA here is from genome assembly GCF_016432865.1 of Antechinus flavipes. Taxonomy (NCBI): domain Eukaryota; kingdom Metazoa; phylum Chordata; class Mammalia; order Dasyuromorphia; family Dasyuridae; genus Antechinus; species Antechinus flavipes. Next base: position 211,235,550 of record NC_067402.1, read on the forward strand.
TGGTTCTCTGATTCAAACTCTGTGAACCCACGAAATAATTTAGTTCCTCTTGGCCTTAGCTTCAAAAATGGAAATGCAAAATTAGAATAACTGCAGTATTAACTAGATAACTAGTTCTGAGAATTGTCAATGTATATTAAAACTATAAGGCATTATGCTAACAAACAGTATTATTGATTAGGCAGTAAGTTTTGTGTTAGGTTGAAATTCATACAATTTTTCTGAACCATTCTTTATTATTGATAGTAAATTTATTTAGCTGCCCTAAAAGAAAGTTCAGGCTAACATCTTTATAAAAGATCAATTGATTACTAGATTCTACAACTACCACTAATAGGAGATAATGGCTATAAAACAATGTAACTGGAAATTAAATTTAATAAACATATTTAAGTAATTGAAAGTACTTCACTCTAGAACATTCAAGCGGTGATAAACAGTAGGCAGGAAAGCTATATACCACTGTTTTGAAGAAAGATTTGGCCTTGGAGGTCTCAATTTTGGGATCATCTGCAGGGTAACAGAGGAGCTGAGGAGAGTTAGAGATTTACAATAGTTTTCTTGGAGCTGAGTGAGGGGGAAGGAGAAGGAGGGGTCTGTTTGCATATATAAGTTCCAACAATTTTGCTGTAGCTTAAAGCTTAAAGAGTTATTTTTTCTAATTGTATTCAGTTTGCAACATTCTTTTGAATGTTCTCAATGGTGGCAAATCTTAAGGCCAAATGACCAAATGTAATTTTGGAGTCACATCTGCTAAGTTAGATAACACTATTTTTTGGTTAAAATAATGATGACAGCAACAAGGACAATGGTATGACCATAAAGTATGCACAATGATTTTTTTTTGGTGCCTGATCAACAATTTCAAAATATTTTGTGCAATGTTAACAATGAAATAAGTATACAGCCTCGCAAAATGAATCAGAAAGAAGAGACATTTTGATGTATAAGTCCGGTTAAAAACAACAAAAGTCTCATTCATTTCTTGAAGTATTATAAGATGTAATCTGTGGTCCCAACAAGAGCTTTGGATGAAATGTCTTCTAAGAAGTTGATCTTCTACTCTAGTTCTCTCCTGTTAACATATATTTTTCAGATTAGTAATGGTTGGCAGAAAAAGTTTAGGCTGAAGGATTGGGTCTGAAGATTAGGAAGACAAAGAAGGGCATTATGGGGAAAGCCAAATCCAAAGTGATGTTGATTCAGAATGCAGGGGTGGAAATGGAAGGTACAAAGACAAGTATGTTTATTCTGTAATTCTTTCTGTTGGTCCATGATAACTAAATTAGATACTATTGACAACAAAGACTGTACAAATGAAAAGTAACAATGAACATAAAATTGAATAGGTTCTGTGCTAAAAATCTAGATAACAAAAATTAAATCTGAATTTAATGCAGAAAGGAGGTTTCTTGAGGCCAGAGATTATTCTGGTTTTGCAAACTTGGATCTTAGAACAGTATATGGAACACAGGAGATGCTTAGTAAATGTTAATTATTGTTTAATATGACACATTTAATTCAGATTGAGGACAAGATTAATGACTTTTTGGGGTATGGAGAGAAGTCAGAAGAAAATTACAATAACTGATGTAAGAGAATTGGAAAAGATTTAAGGAATCAGAAAAATAAATTCTGGAAAAATTTCTATTTGTTGTCCTAACACACTAAAGTTTAACTGAACAAAAGACTCCAAGAACAGTTCTAGGAGATAGAACAATTAGAAAGCTTAGGCTCTATATAGATCTAGCTTCATCAATGACTCAGTGTATGATCACACTGATGAACACAATTATTTAATCTCATTCTGAATCAATTTCACCACCTGTAAAACGGTAAAAATAGCACCTGGCCTACCTAATTCACAAAACCAATGTGAAAAACAGTGGCACATGCCTGTGATCCCTGATCACTGGAGAAGTTAAGGCTGACAGGGCCTGAGTTCAAGTTTTGAGCTTCCATAGGACAAAAGCTAATTCTATGTTTACACTGTCTGGCACCAAAGTGTCGGGACCCAGTAGTGGGAGGGCACAGAAGAAGAGGTATAATATACTGCTTAAGGAAATGTGAACTGGTCAGAAACTGAGCATGTCAAAAGTTCCATACCAATTAGCAGTGGAACTGGGCCTAGGAGGGACTACCACAGCCTAGGTGAAATAGGAAGACCTTCTACCTATCTCCAAATCAACACTGTATATAATATTACACATACTATACACACACACATGCTTTAAAGCTTTGTACATTTTAAACATCAAGATACAGATTTAGAAATGCTCCTTTTATATAGCTATTTCTACAATTTCTAACAGAAGTGTCATGATGCTTGAGAATTAAAAATATTTTAATATAGTTTTTCTGCAGAAGGGAAATAAGTTTTGAGCAACTGACCTAAGAACTTGTAAGAAAACTAATTGGAAAAAAAAAGAAAAAACTATTTTAAGGATATGACATGAATGTTACTTGCAATCATCAACCTAGAATAAAACAAGTATTTCAATATTCTAATTGAAAACTTTTCAAAAGAAACAAAAAATCTTAACAATGACTCTTCTGTTAAGTAGTTGAACATAAATAGAAGAGGCAAAGTATTAAAAAAGAATAAATATATAATTAAGCCACTGGTTAATGGTTAATTCCTCTTTATGATATTTTCCACATAAAACTTTCTAACCTGATCTTAGCATTGAATATGATTTGAATACTCTAAATATAAATGATACATGTTTTCTTTATTATTTTATTACATATGAAGAAGTAAAACAGTTTCCCCCTTATACACACATACAAAAATACATACATACATAAATCTTATTATTCTTATATGTAGTATACTATACATTTCTTTTACTAAATATATTCTGACTTATACGACTGGATTTACAGTGCTCTGGTCTCTGCTTCTCCCATAAATTCTACACCCACTTTTATTCATGGATTCAAATATAGTTCTATTATATAACCAAAACTCAAATCTTTAACACCATCATATTTCAGGAAATGAGTAATTAATAGCCATCCCAATAATTTGTAATGAATCTGGAATTTCCCCAGTACCTGGAAAATAGTCAAAGTAATCCCCTTCAAAAAGAGAAAGTTGTCTTTTGTAATGCTGAATATGAACCACTCCCTTTCTGTTCAGGTGCTCCAGAAGCCCAATTCTCAAGTGATCATTGTATGCTCACTATTTTAGTAAACCGGTAACTAGAACAGGAAAGAAAACAAACTTAATTTTTGATTACCTAAAGCTTTTGAATGAGTTGAGTAACTCAAACTGATCAAAATGAAATAATCTCTCACAATCCTTGGGGGAAGGGGGAGAAATCTTCCCACTGATAATAAAAATGAAAACCTGATCTAAATTAAAAGGTAATCACTTTACTTAGATTTGATAAAACCAAACCCAACAATTCTATGATTAAAAGCAAAATCTTCCTCCCCCTCCCCCGGAGTTTAAAGGGGATGGAAGGATGAAGAAACATTTTCAGATCTGACACCTCAGTAACATTTCCATGAACTGTCTTTCTAAAGTGTCATGGTAACAACAGTATGAAAAGCTGGTGTACTCTAACTTGAAGGTCCCGTATTATTTGTGTAATGAAGCAAGGGAGGGAATAAAATGAAATGGTACTTAAAATAAAGAATCATAAAACTTAAGCCTTTGCTTGATAAGGAAACCATAAAATCATTACAGATATTTCTGTGCCACAAATTTTTTTCTTTTCTCTAAAATTGTTGTTTTAGAAAAAGAAAATCTGAATAAAATTTTAATATTCAAATTCTTCCTCAAATTTTTGAGTGCAAAGCCATTTGTAGCACCATTTTGTATTGTACCTCTCTCCGCCTTCATCAAAAGAAAAGTAAAATATAAGTGGAGACTAATCCTCTTTCATTTTATTTTCACTATGATTTTCTACAACTTACCAGATTAAAAATATAGAAAGTACTATTCTTAAGAATTATGTAATCAGTAAAGTTTTAGAAACATGACTTTGACGATCAGGGAAAAAGATTTTGCTATTTTCATGTATTAGTATAGTATAATTGTGAACTCCAACCCCCCCCCCCAATATTCACGCTATTTGTAATGATTAAAATCCTATACCATAACAATATTTATCTAATTTTGTTTTCTGATATATTCCATCACTTAATGGCTTTGCTAATAATGGGAATTGCTGCAGAAGTTTTTCACACTAATAAAATTTTTTAGTGTGATCTTAAAATTTTCATTTGTAAGGCTGAGTTATGAGAATTCTAAGTCCATCCCAAAGATAACTGCCAGGTTTTACACATGAAGGCCCCATTCATCACTATAATTATCTAAACCAAACAATGATTGATGATTATATAAATTGATGAATCAAGACAAAAGTTCTAAATGTATAAATATTGTGATGGAGCCACTTATTGTACAATATTGATTAAACTAGTCTAAAAGCCAAGGTGTAAATAAGAAAACATCCTCATCAGCAAGAAAGTTTGTAGGCTGTGACTCAAATTAAATTCTAACACTAAGTATGGAATCCTGACACTGCAATAGTTTTTGAAGATTTTTTTTTTCAGCAACATAGTCAATTATGTATTTCTAAAACATTCTATTATGTAAGCCTATATTTAAAGCAATAAAATAGTTTTATTCTACACTTCCAAGTTAGTATGACATTCCAATGACTTTTCAATTTTAAATCACTGATATCTAAAGCAACCTGTCTGTTTATTCTCTTGTTATAATGAATATTACTGCCTAGGGCTTTGAGAACTTTTGTTTTTATTTCATATGCCCTTTTATTGGAAATCTCGATCAGCCCCTTTGGGTTCTAGTACCATCTTCATGCAGATGCTTTCAAATCTAGACATTTAGTGCAACTCTTTTTAGATCATCAATATCTATTAGTATCTGCCTACCAATTATCTTCTCTTGAATGTTTTAGAGAGAGAAGATATTTCAAGCATGATATTTCAAGCAGAATCCTTTCTGTTGAGGGCATCACAATGTCTAGATACCTGGGCTCAAAACTTTGGAGCCATCTATGACTCTTTCCAAAATTTTAGTGGCATTACATCTCTCACAATCACCCTCATTCAGGCTCTTTGCTATTGCCTGCCATTCTATTTTTTATAGCTTCTTAGTCTTACAATAATACTCTTCTCCATTAGGAAACCTGCTCTCTAGCCAAACTGGATTCCTTCACTTCCATAATTACTCCATTTTTCTCAGTTTCACACATTTGCACAAAACATTCCTTAATTCTGGAATGTACTCTCTCCTTACCTCAGAATTTTTGCCTTTCTTCGAGAGTAAGCTCAAATAATATTTTCACCTTTGTGAAGTCTTTCCTAACTTAATCTTCATAATGTTTTCTGAACCCCATCCTCTCTCCCTTTCTGAATTTTCTTGTATTGCATTTCCTTCTGTACATCTCTATTTCCCCCAATGGAAGTAAGCTTCTTGAGAGTGGGAAATGTTTCATGTTTGTCTCAGTATTCTCTGTGCCATCACAGTACCATATGCATAATAGGCAGTTAATATAAATTTAATCTGACTAAAAAAATCAAAACAAATAGTTTTGTTTGCACAGAAATGATAAAAGCACAAAAAAAATTGATAAAAGCAAACTCTGTGCAAAAAAGTATCAATATAATAATTCCGAGAAGTTCCCAAATGCCTTTTTTATACTAATGATGTGACTTCACTCTCTACTTCCTAATTGTGTAATAGGAAGGCATTATTGGAAAAGATTTATAAACAATTCTTGAGGGCAGGGATTATGCTATGAGGGCTATCCATATGCCACTCTATCTTTTCAGCCATCTCACACTGAACTAGGTATATATGTGTCACTCAGTATATATATATATATATGGAATAAAATTGAAAAAGTTTTTCATTATCTAAGGTTCTGATAATATTTAGTGATTTATTATATCTATACAAGTCTATTATTAATTTGAATCAGGGTCTAGGGTGAGACCAATAGTTTCTCAAAAATAATTAACAGAAAAGAGAATGAATACAAACAGAGAAACATTTTAAAGCTATGGCAATCAAACAGATCATTGCAATCAAAAGCATTCCATGATATAATCCCATTCTACAATTTTTCTTATAAACTATAAAGTTTATAGAAAAAAAATCAGCATTAGAAAAAGGACTTGAGGGACATACCCAGAAATGATGATATAATAAAAGTAATTTTAAAAAATGCGTAAAATAATGTGCTAGGATTCTGAAATTTCAAAAGAGAAGTTGGAAAAATGTTTCAAGCAACAGTTGTTCCACTAATATAAATTTAGCAAATAACTTCCTAAATATATAACTTTGAAGAAGACAATATTATCGTTAGATTATGTAAACTCTGAGTTGCTTACTGCAAAACTTGTAATCATGTATATTTATAGCTTATTTTACAGACACCTATGATATTTTGAAATATTTATATGATGATAACCAAAAAATGTAGCACTAAAATGATTTTATGAAGCATTCAGCTAAACCTTCTCATTCTGCTGATTATGAAATGTGGATCAAGAAAGGATAGTGACTTGTTCAAGGTTATATAAGTAAAAATAGGATTCAAGTTCATGTCCTCTAACTCAAGATCCATTTGTCTTTCCACTATACTCTACTACTTGGGTATCAATGTGAAAACATCTTACAAAGTTTACATATTTTTATATTCAATCACTACCCCTTCAGTCTTAGACCGACAAAAGCTGATGATTATTTTCTGAAACAAAAAAGTATTCAAATTTTAATCTAAACCTAATCATTAAGTCTTTTTTCCCCCTCTAACCATTAAGTCTTAATGTAACCAGGTCCTTCATTAACTTGCATGACTTTCTTTAACCAGAATCACAGTAAAACTTAACCTTTTCTATAAAATGAGTATATCATTGATATAATTTCATAATATCCCTGTGAAAATGAGATAAAAAATGTGAAAAATTTGTGAAGAGTTAAAGAGTATAAAATAGTATTAAATAGAAATAAGTTATTTAGAAGTTGGACTTTTGGTAATAGTTCATAATGCATTTTTATGTATTTTATTTCAATACAGCTGAATGTTGGCATTTTAGGGACAAAAATTCTGTACTGTGGCTTAATTAGATCACTTCAAAGAAGCAATTGATTACAGTAGATTCTGGGACACCACATAATATATATGAATCTGTATCATATTAGAATGAATATTCATATTAAGCATTTGACAATATAATTTCACAACTTTCCTTATATCTCTATTTCATATTATCACTCCATTCATGTACTACATGTTCAAATCGAATTGGATTGTTCAAATAAGTTGTTCCCTGAACTTGACATCTTTCACAGAAAATGCAAATACAAAATTGCAGGAACACTTTGTTGCTTGTCTGTTGCAGGCAAACTAAGAAAGGATATTACAGAAATTTATTGCATGAAGCAAGAAGTGGAAAATCATTTCTACTCACACAGAATAAAGTGATTTTTAGATTTAGAACCCACTGATTTTTAAAACTGAAAACTAAAAGGTGAAAAACAAATATTTGCAAAAATTGGATTAACAACAAAAATTTCATTTTTTTTGGCTATCATCTTTAAAACAGGCAAGAATAAAAAAACCCATCAAAACAAAAACAACAACCCAAACCCACTTCATATCAGTACCGCATATCCTGTTCCCTAGGCATAAAGTCAATACATAGCCAACTAATCCTGCCACTGGACCCAGATAGCTCTGCAGGGGAAAGTGAGACAGGTGACCTTGCCCAGCCCTCCCACACTCAAATTTATTTCACTAGCATGTCACAGTCCTCTCTGAGAATAAAGGAACCACCACCGCCACCAACATTTCCATATAAATTTATAATATGATATAATGAATATTCATATCAAGGAACTCTATAATCTGGTTTCAACCTTCCTTATGATTTTATTTCATATTACACCTCATTCATGTACTTTTTGTGTTGGACAAGTAGTTATTCTCTGAACTCAATATCCTATCTGCTAGTAGTTTTCACAGGTAATTCTGCATGCCTAGAATATAATCTCTCCTTATTTTTGCCTTTCATAACGTTTCTTCCAGGCACAGATTAGAGATTGTTCTTTTTTCTTTTGAAATATTCTTAGATTATTTTATTTGGATTTCTTTTTCATCCTATATAATTTAAAAAATCTTTAAAATTTAAAAAGACTATCTAGAGGCCAGCAATGTTCCTTGGACAAAGTAGGTGTTTGACAAATGTTGATGGATTTGAAATTATTATCTGGAATTATTATATTGAGGAAGTAAACGAACTTTAGTGATCAAAGGAGTAATAATTTTCATTCTAAACATTCTAGTTAATCAAAATATAAATCCTGCATAAATGCCTGATATTCACTTCAATTAAAAGCAGTGGTGTGAATATGAAAGGAAAAAATGCAAAATTCTTAAACAAATGACATATGCACGAAATGACAATTTAGCATGTGGTATTTGGTTTCCATATTAAATAAATTGGTTCTCTTATGGTTACAAGAGCTTTAAGAAAATATTTAACACTTTTTTTTTTGCTTTAAACATTTTTCTACAAGAAATACTAACAATATTCATTATAAATATATTCATTATAATATGAATTCTAAACAGTATGTATTTTGGGATTATTATTAAATATTGGTTTACAGATGTCATATCTAACTCTGGTATCCAAGTTCAGAGAAAGGCTTTTATTTCTCTTCAAAGTATTACTGTTCTTTATGTTGCTCTTTTTGTTTTAGGTCCAATATAAAACTGGTTTTGAAGAAATTTTTTTTAAATGATCCAAAATATTGGCAATAATAAATAGAAACAATTTAAAATTATTCTTCTTTTGTCATGTTATATGGCTAGAAGATATGGAATACTCACAGTTCAATCCCTGAAGAACTGAAAGTGAATTATCAGGTGAGAATAAAAAGGCTCATGGTGGGAATAAGTTGCAATACTACATCAAAAAGTAATTAGAAAGGAGAATTAGAAGATGTGATCAAGAGATATATTAATGGAAAAAAAAGGGGATTGGTTAAATGGAATGATTAATGAACATAAGTGCTATTGGTATTCTTATGATGTTGAGAAGAGATTAGGGCCTCTAGCAAGTTGGGTGTCCCCACCATGTGGTGAACTTATAGAATATAACAGGCATGGATAGGTGGCAACTTGAAGAGAGTAAACATATTGATTTGGTCAAAGACTGTTAGTATTTAAAAATAAAATCAACATGAGAGAAACTATCAATCTGGAGGAACAATATGGCATAGATGTGGAAAGAACTACGGGAGATGGAGTCAAAATGAAAATTTCCCCCTTTCCCTAAAAAGGCATCAGACTGAATCCTGATGAGGATATCCAAGAAAAAAAAAATCATTTCTACTCCAGGTGAGGACTGGGAGACACAAAGATACAAAGAGAAATCTTTAAATGCTAAAGTCAGGGTTAGGGCAGGAGCTTAAGAGGTTGTCTCAGACCCATACCAGGGCAAAAATGGGACAGAGTGCTGAGAAAGAGCAAGTTCAAGAGCAAGCAGCAATGGTGTGACTCGTATTTTATATTTCAAGAGCAGAGCAGGATCTCAGGTTTTTCTTCTAGCTCAGAGTGAAAAACCAAGGCAGGAATCTTAGAACTAAGGGATTCTTAAGCTGTCACTCTTATCCAGCAATGCTGCCCAGTTGGTTGTATACTAATAAGTGGCTGAGTCCAGCAGAAGTCCACTTGTTGAGACCCATACCCAAGTCAAGAATTTGCTAAGCTCAGACAAAGAGTGTGTAGCAATCAAAAAGGATTATATCAGTTGTTGTAAAGTGCTCAAAGTTTGCTGATCTCTAGTCAGAAGTGTCCTTGAGAACTCAATGAATATCTCAACAAATAAACAGTTGGACCAGCCTAGGCCTTCCTTCTAAAAGTGTGCAGAGGCTAGTCCCAAAACATGAAGTCTAAAGTCAGGGAGAGGCTAGATGAATAAAGAAACACCCCCTCCACTTGATAAAGAGCTATGTTTATATTCAAATATGGAGAGAAGAAGTTCAATCTCTGAATCTTATCACCATCAGAGTTCACAGAAGGGATCTAGCAGTTCTATTTGATGACCTCAATAAGAGAAGGGAAATGGGGAAAATGCACTGGGGGGGGGGGGAGGAGGGAGTAAAGGGAAGAGGGAAAGGAAAAGAAAGTTAAGTATACCCCAAAGAGATACTAAAGAAGGGAAAGGGACCTGTATGTGCCAAAATGTTTGTGGCAGCCCTGTTTGTAGTGGCTAGAAACTGGAAATTGAATGGATGCCCATCAATTGGAGAATAGCTGGGTAAATTGTGGTATATGAATGTTATGGAATATTATTGTTCTGTAAGAAATGACCAGCAGGACGATTTCAGAAAGGCCTGGAGAGACTTACGTGAACTGATGCTGGGTGAAATGAGCAAGACCAGGAGATCATTATATACTTCGACAACGATATTGTATGAGGATGTATTCTGATAGAAGTGGATTTCTTTGACAAAGAGACCTAACTGAGTTTCAATTGATAAATGATGGACAGAAGCAGCTACACCCAAAGAAAGAACACTGGGAAACGAATGTGAACTATTTGCATTTTTGATTTTCTTCCCGAGTTATTTTTACCTTCTGAATCCAATTCTCCCTGTGCAACAAGAGAATTGTTCGGTTCTGCATACATATATTGTATCTAGGATATACTGCAACATATCTAACATATATAGGACTGCTTGCCATCTAGGGGAGGGGGTGGAGGGAGGGAGGGGAAAAATCGGAACAGAAACGAGTGCAAGGGATAATGTTGTAAAAAAATTACCCTGGCATGGATTCTGTCAATAAAAAGCTATTATTAAATAAAATAAAATAAAATATTAAAAAAAAAAGTTAGGTAACCCAGCTACATCTATGCAAGCAAAGAAGAAAGGGTAAGGGTAGCAACTTAAATCTTGTTCTCATCTGAACTGCTCAAAGAAAGCAAGAACATACAGCTGGGTACAGAAATAACTTTCATTTAACAGGGAATAAGAGGAAAAAGGGGAATTAGAAGGAGGATAGATTAAAGGAGACATTAGCCCTAAGCAAAACAAACTTTAATGAAGGACGTATATCTTCTTTTTGAGGTGGCAAATAATGGGAATCTGAGGGAGTGCCCACATCATTTACAGAAAGGATGAACAAGTTTTGGGACACAAATGTGACAGAATACTTACTGTGTATTGAGGAAGAAGCTAGTGTCAGAAAAATTTGGAAAGACTTGTGCAATATGATGCAAAGTAAAGTGAACTGAACCAAGAGAATCAATTGAGAATGAAAGAAAAACAAATAGTCAAGGTACACACTGCCATTTCTATATAAATATAGATATATAACATATTGCTATATCCCTTTCTGTACTTTGAGTCCCTCACCTCTCGGGAGTAAAATATTATGCTTTCATCATTAGTCTTCTTGAAGTGTGATTGGTCATTTTATTGATCAAAGTTCCTTTTTCTTTCAAAGTTTTTTTTTTCTTTACATAGTTGTGTACCTTGACTATTTGTTTTTCTTTCATTCTCAATTGAGTAAGCACTGAGGGTAGGGTGATTGGGCAGTGTTTGGGTGGGAGGCAAAAAAGGCATAATACAATAGTTCATTTGTTTTGAATATAATATGCATATTATAAATAAAAACAAATGAGCGACTGGATTAGGAATTCAGTTTTGACTTTTGAGTTCTGACCTGGATTCAAGATCTATCTCTAACAAATATTATCTCTGAAACCCTGAGTAAGTTTCTTAACTTCTCAGTTAGTGGTACAACTTTCTAAAGGTATTAAGTTACTAATGAGCATGGATAAAGGTTAGTTCCTCTCAAGGTTTTCCTACACCAATAGAATTTTATAAATATGATTTGAAAAAAATAAATGTATAATTCTTATTTGTAATTCATGGAATACACCTGCCATTTGCCTTTAAAAAACATGTTGGGGCAGCTAAGTGGCGCAGTGGATAGAGCACCAGCCCTGAAGTCAGGAGGACCTGAGTTCAAATCTGGTCTCAAACACTTTATATTTGCTAGCTGTATGACCCTGGGCAAATCGCTTAACCTCAACTGCCTCAGCAAAACAAACAAAAACATGTGGAGATCATGCTGCATTATTTACTGACATTTCTTTCAATAATCAATAGAGAATGATGTTGAAATAAGTAGTAAAATTAAACATCTTGTAAAACAGAGACAAATCCTGTCCTTTTACAGGATTATTTTGAGGATCAAATAAGAGAATGCATTAAAAAACTTTTTAAACTTAAAGCAGCACATATATGTTAAACTATTATAATCAACATGAAAATAAAGTATGTTGGTCCTAGTATGGTAAAAACTGTAATTCCACTGTCTTAGAAACAGTAGTGAATAACTTGATTAGAATTTTAGTTATATACATTATCAGTCTCTCTCTCAAAAGCAATTTTGTGACCAGTTTAACTCAAGGTCATGAGTAAATTTGGAATCAGGTATGGTTTGTATTTACAGATTTAACCAGACATCTAACAAAGCTATGTTCAGAATACTGATTATTCTAGGTCAGTGATGAAACTGGTAAATTCATAAATATATTGAATCTCTGATGGATCTGTGGTTTCATATGTGAGTACTGCTTCCATTGATATAGAACACAACATATATTTTAGTGTAATACTCATCTATGTCTTTCCATAAATCTATCCCAAGAGATAGAGGTTTTCCCTTGGGTTTTAAAGTATCTTGTGGATTACAATACACATATGGACTATTTATCTTTTGTTCTTGATGCATTAAACTTAATTAAATTCAATTATTTATTAATATGTACTGAGAATAAAAATGAATGATATATTCCTTGTTCCCAAAGGGCTTAACATCTTGTTAGTGGAAACAAGTACATATGTAAATAATTTGTTATGGGTGGGAGGGAGTGAAACATCGACAATCACAGAAAAGTCCTATTGTGAAAGATGTCATTTAAACTAAATCCTGAAGGGCATATTTCAGTTGGAATGTAGAATTTATAAAATATTGGGAAATATAGATGGAAAAATAAGTTGGAGATAGATTGTAAAGTACTTTACATGAAAAATAATTATTTTTTATTATTTTATCCTAGAGTTCAAATGGATCTAAGGATTTTTTTTTTTGGGGGGGAGTGAGGGGACAGGGAAGTGACATGTTCAAGACTTGTGCGTTAGAAATGTCAATTTGGGAGAAAAAAGGATAGATTGGAGAGATGGGAGAGACTTGAGACAGGAAGACCGATTAGGAGACTATTATAATATGTTAGGGCCAGTCATATCAAATTAGGAACTGGGGCAACTAAACCAAAGTATGGACTTAAAAAAACTCATTTTAAGATTTTCTATCTTCTATTATATTTTTATTTCTTTAGTGAAATACTTTAGTGAAATACCAATTACTTATTAACTGGTTTGGCTGAATTTAGGAGTGTTTATTGAAAAAAAAAAAAAAAAGCCAACAAACATCTTATCTGCTTTACAGAATGAAAGTTTCCCTCTGAAAACTTTATTCTTGATGATTTAGAATGGCAGGTGATCACCAGAGCAAGGAAAAGATGGATCATAATAAAATTATGACACTTAAAAAGCTAAGTCTGTGAGCTCTGATTCCGTTCAGAATAGCTTGAGATGCATGAGGTACTGGGCAATTTTGTGGAATGTTTCCTGAACTTCTATCAAAGAGCAGTTGAGGAGATGGTGAATAGGAAAGGACTTGCTCATACTAGGTATATTTGTTCTAGTAAGAAGAATTTAGTGAGCTGAGCAGTTTGATGTAGGGAGCAGAAATAATAACAGAAGGGAGAGCCAGCTTATGGAATTCAAGGCAAAACTCACTGCATTTGTTTAGTCAAGGACCGAGCTGCTGTGGAGAGCTCTGGAGCAGAATCTGGAAAAATCAGCTCAGATGCAGCAGTGAGAGACTGCATGGGAAAAGCCTTTGAGGTACCAAAGCACTTAGAGGAATCAGCTATCTTGGCCATACATGTTCCCTGTGTGTGTGTTCCTCAGTACCAGTATATTTTATGTTCATTCTTACCACAGTATTTGTGGAAGAATGAACCCTAGAGGGTTTATGGGTAGAATGACTTACAGTTTTACTTATTACTCTATCACCTTAGTAAATGACTTTGCTTTGAATGAGATGTGTTTACTAATACACTTGGAGGGTTTGGTGATCTACAGTTTTATTAAAAGGATCTACAAAATACTCTGAAACCTGGGAGAAATAACCTCTTAGATATAGATTTGGAAGTGATTTGTACTGGAAAGAAAATAGAAACATATGAATTGGTCATATGAACAACAGAAAAAATATAAAAGGGGGGGGGGGAAATCATAGACGAAGACCTAGCAAATGTCAGAGTGGCACCATCGAGAATATAATGCTGGATAAAATCCAGGGAGAAGAGAGTACTTAGGAAGAAAAAGTCATCAAGACTTTCAAATATTGCAAGGGTCAAAAAAGAAGAGGACTGGAGGGGAAAAAAAAAAAAAAAAAGACTAGTGGATTTAGTACTTTACAAGCTTTAGGTTCGTAAACCATCAACCAAAAAACATTTATTAAACTTTTACAATGTTACAGATAATATATTTCCCTTTGTGAAACACTCAAGTATCCCCTATTTGCAAGAAATTTACATTCCAATGTAAACTTGAAAAGAACAGTTTAAGTGGCATTCTAGAGTTGTACTACAAATTAAAAGGGGTTCACAAGAAAGTGATGTATGAAAAAGCAGAGGCAATGAATGTAGACTCCTTTTTTTAAAAGAACGATGGGGAAAAAGAAAAGTAATTTAGGACAATACCTTGAAAAATATGACAATACACCTTGCTTTCCAATCATGCAAATTTTAAAAGTTTTTAAATGCCACTTTTCACACACAAATCATTATTGACAACATGTTGTAGTTTATATAAATGTACCATATATCTTTTTCCATGATCCATGATCATCTGTATTTTTAAAAATTTTCTTTGTAATTAATTTATGAACTCATGAAGAGCCACAGAATAACTGAAATAGGTATGAGCTTATGTGTCAATAAACATGGGTTCACTGAAAGCGCTATGAAATTTCCCCAAATCTCCTTAGCCTTCTCTTCTTTTAAGTCTCTCTCATTTTAGTTTATTGTCCATTTGCCATATCCTTCTAAGATATAAGTATCGGTATATTCCTATAGGCTAGGTCCCAAACAGTTGCTCATTCACAGTCTGGGCCATTATGCGAAATACTTTTCCTACCCTTTAGAAATATTTTATGATGCTTCCTCCCCCATATCACTGTCATTTCCCAATTGCCCCCATGCCCCAAAGTGCTCCCCTTATATATACATCAGAACAGTCAAACAAAACAAAACATATTGACTATGTCTGAAAATGTCTGTAGAGTACAATATACCTCTTTGGCTAGAGGCAGAAACAATACACTTCATCATGATTTCTTGTAAATGATGACTCATCATTGCATTATGAAAATATGAGTTTTAATAAAAAGGATCATTTTTAAGATTAACAATATTTTGTTATAAAAGTTATTGTTTTTTTCTATACAAAATACCTTTTATTTGGATAGTAGACATAACACTGAAAAATATTGTTGAATAGCATGTATTTCTGTTGATGTATGCCTTAATTTTGAAAACTGAAGAATCATAAAATGAAGTTAATCCTGCTGCTGCATCTCTCTGGAAATCTTGCACAATCTTAAGGAATGTGTACATGACATTTCATTTAAGACAAGTTTTAAGGCTGTGGTTTTATCTACTGAATCAAATGTATTTTATGATTAACAACATAGGTTCTTATATTCTCTATACGCTCAACTATGTGATTATGAAACAGTGATTTTCTGTTACATGTAAAAGTCATGCTGCTATTCCTTCTCTTATATTTTTTCAATCAAAGATTAATCATTTTCATAATGACTAACACACGAGAGAGTAAGTAAATGAGTTAGTTGTTTGGCTTCTCAGTCATCTTTTGTAGGTAATAATGCTAAGACAATTATATTCTTTGAAAGTTTATCCTCTTTGAGACGTCTTAGAATCTTATTGTTGAGCAGCTCAAAAAAAAAAAAACAACCTTGGTTTCTTCCAGGATAAGCATTCTTTGTGAATCAGGTCTGCTACTTTTGCTAACTTTAAAGTAGTATTTCTGCTTCTTTACATAGCATTATTAAGCATTATACTAATAGACAACAATTATGTCAAAATTTCACTGTCATTTGATGAAGATATTGTGTTTTGCACATGTAAAAGAAGGCTTCTAAGATGGAGATGTGAAAAGTCACATAGGAGCTGAAGTTTCTATTATTTACTCTTAAAAAGGATGTGAAAGTAGAAAATTTTACCCAAGTAATGAAATCTGCCTCACCCTTCTCTCTATCCCCTTCTCCCCCACCAAGAATGAAAAGTCAGTGATTCCAGGAGATAAGAATTCTTAGAAAAGTTTGAGATGATTTAAAAAATTAGGATCCCTGGAAACCATGACCAAACAAAAAATCTGGATATTATAGTTCAACAAATAAAAAGAAAACTTCAATCATATTTATAGGAACCAGAGGGTAAAGTGAAAATAGTATAAATCAGTAAATTAGTAGTGTCAAGGAAAACAAATATCCCAAGTTCAAAATCCAAAAAAAGACAATTAGGATCTATAAGACTATGCTAAATAATAAAGGAGATGAAATCTTGGAATACAATATTCCAAAAAGCAAAGAGTCAAAGAAAAAAGAAAACTTATGCTGTAAAACTGTATAATATCATAGGAGGGGGAAAAAGTACCTTTAATACAACAGGAGATTTTCAAGTATTCTCAATGAAAAGATCAGAATATTAAGTAAAAATTATAAAATATAAATTCAAGAGACAAGAGAAACCTAGAAGAGAAACTTCATTTGAAGAAGTGGAAGGAACTAAATAGTGATGATTTGCTTACATTTTAATAGGAGAAAAGAAAAATATCTATTCAGAATTCTATTGTTTTCAAGGGTCAAAGACAAATAGGGTTTGAGAGTAGGTTTTGTTCTATTTGGATGATCTTAAGAGAGAAAAGGAATACATTAGGGAAGATGGATGTAAGAAGAGGAGAGGATTAACTACTCAAGGGAACAATTTGGAAGGATAGGCTAATTGGAGAAAACAAATGAAGAACATTACTTTTCCCCCCTGAACTGGACAAAGTAAGGTTGAACAAGTAGATAAACTCACACAAACTAGACATATTAAAGTAGCAAACAAGTAGGAAAAGAAAAGAATTTAAGAAGGAAGAAAGAGTAAGGCAAGAATAGGAACAAGCAAAACAAACTCCAATTTATAAAGATAAATTATAAAGAAGGAATAAAAAGGAAAAAAGTCCTAAATTATAATGATTTTGTGGTCTCAAGATGAAGAGTAGCATTAGGAAATAGGTCACTAAAATATGATATGACTGTTACTTACATTCATTATCTTTCATTGTAAAGTGATTTTGAGGTCTCAAGGTGAAGAGAAGAATAGCATTAGGAAATAAGTCACTAAAATATGACATGACTGTTACTTACATTCATTATCTTTCATTGTAAAGTGCACGGGAAAAGAGAGGAAAAAAGTAAACAAGGATGTGACAGAGCAAAATACACAATCAATAATCACAATCATGAACATGAATATCATCCATAAAATGGATAGTAGAATGGATAAAGTGAAATAACAATATATTATTTACAATAATTGATACTGACAATAGCCAAAATTTATACAATACTTTAAGATTTATAAAATATTAAACACATGTAATCTCGTTTGATCCTCAAATAACCTTGTAACGTCATTGATATTAGTATCCTCATTTTATCAATGAGGAAAATGAGGCTGAGAAAGGTTAAAGAGACTTTTTTAGAGCCACACAATGAATATGTGAACAAGGGAGGGTTTGAACTCAGATATTCTTTAATCTGAGTCCAACATACCAGATATTGTACCACCTACCTACTTTATAAGAAAGACTTAAATAAAAATTCACAAAAAAGTAAAATCTGGATCTAAACTTACATCTCAAAAAAGAGGCAGCAATTATGATTTCATATCTCATAGAAGACAACAGTAAAAAACAGACATGGTTCAAAAGAGATAAGCAAGGAAATTACAATTTGTTTTATCAGAGACAATGAAAAAAATACTATTATGTGTATATGTGTGCATGTCATGTGTTTATATGTGTTACACAGGCATGTAAGTATGCAATACACATATTCCACTCCCCTCCCCCCTATATATATACACTCATACAGAATGACATAAGTACTTAAGGAAAAAATTCACCAAAGTATAGGGAAAACCAAGACAACAAAACTTTAACATTTGGGGCCTTTCAGTATGTTCTTTTCAAACGTAGACAAATCTAAACAGGAAATCAGAAGCTGAAAGAAAGATTAGAAAATATAGCTATTATAGTTCTCTGAACATTAATAAATGGAAACAAAAGGAATATACATATTTCTTTATGCATGGCACTCTCATAAATCATTTCTCAAGTGACAAAAATTCATAAACAAATGAAGAAAAATATAAATGTCAAATACTTACTGACCACAATGCAAAAATGATAATCAACAAAGAACATGTGAAGAAAGGATCAAAACTTAAGTAAAGTAAATTAACTAATTCTAAAGAATTAATGTGTAAAAGACTAAATCATAGAAAAATAGATAATTTCATAAAAGAAAATGATAAGGCAATAATATGAAAACTTTTGGCTTTTGGCTACTTAGGGGAAAATTTATCTCTGAGTATCTTTTTCAATAAAAGGAGGAGAGATCCATCATCACCTGAACTTACAATTAAAAAAAAAAAAAAAGAAAAGAAAACCCCAGAAAAGCAACAAATCAAAATACTAATTAAACATCAAAATACAAGACAACCAATGCTAAAAATAAAAAGCCCATTAAACTGATAAAATAAAATTCTCACCAAATCAAAATAAAGAGAAATAATAAGAAACAATTTACCCCTTATACAAAAAAAAAAAAATCCAAAAACAAAAAAGCCTCCACAAAACCAAAAAACCCCAACCCAATGAAAAGAAATATTTACAAAAATATACCAAGATTAACAGATTAAATAACCTAGTATGAGAAAAATAAACTGAATAAAACTATAAAGGCACTTTCTAAAGAAAAAAAAAAAGGGATATTCAAAAAGTAAATTATATCAAACATTCAAAATACAATGAATTCTAACATAACTAACCATTTACCACGTTCAGAAACAGTTTGCTACCTAAAACTCAGAACTAGTGATAGAGAAAGGCTAGAGATCTTTCCAATAAGAAGTAAAGCCAGGATGATAATTATCATCATTCTTATTTAATACCAGTTCAAGAAGTGCTAGTTTTAGCAAACAGACATGAAAATTAAGGGAATAAATAAAGATAAGCAAAGAGCAAACAAAACAATCACTTTTTGCAGATGATATACTTTGTTTCAAAACTAGAGAAACAGAATAAAAATCAAAACAAGTAATTGGAATAACAATTTCAGGAAAGTAGTAGGATGTGAGTAAATAACAAAAGCCATCAACTTTACTGAATATTACATAAAATACAGGAGCAAGAAATAAAAAAGTCATTAAAATAACTATTGCATGAATAAATTATGTGTAAATTTTTTGTGAAAAGATTGATCAAGATACATGGCATTTATATGAAAAAAAAAGACCAAACACTATTTGCAGAAATAAACATAAGCTCAAATAATTGGAGAAAGATTAATTGCTCATGGTTAGGGCATAAATAAAATAAAAACTGCAATGTTACCTAAAAATAATAAACAATGCAATATCTAAGTATCAAAGAATTACTTTAAAAAGTTAGAAAAAAATTCATTTGGACAAAGAAAAGGTTAACAATCTCAAGGAGAATAGGAAATAAAAGGGGTCACAGCAGTATAACAGACCTTAAATTATACTACAAAGCAGCAATCATCAAAACTACTTAGTTAAGTAGTACTAGTACTTGGTACTAGTTAAAAGTACTACTAGTTTTGGTACTAGTTAAAATTATAAAAGTTGTTTAATCAACCAGATTAGGAATAAAAAATTCAGAATAGAGTAACACAAAACTTCATAAAACCTAAGAAATAAATTAAAAGGAAATCAATTAGGAAAAACTAGAAAATATTCTGGAAGAAATTAAATTTAGATCAACATATTTCACGCATTATGCCAAAATAATTTCCAAACTTGATATATAACCTAGATATAATAGTTCATGTCATAAACAAATTAGTAGAGTAGAGAAAAGAGTACTTTTCTCAACTATGAAAAGCAGAAGAGTTGTTCACCAAACAAGGGATAGAGAAGATCATAATACAGCAACTGATTACATAAAGTCGAAAAGCTTTTTCATATACAAAATCAATATTGTCAGAATTTAAAGTGAAAGTTACTTAGGGGGAGAATCTGCAGAAATTCTTTTCTGACATGGGTTGATAACTAAAGGGAACTGAATAAAATATAGAGAGGAACAAGAAAAATTTGCCAAAAAAAAATAACCAAATGATTGAGCAGTTCTCAAAAGATGAAGGGCAAAACTGAGAACTGTATGAAAAAATGTGACAAATCATTATAATAGGAGAAATGAAAATTGAAACTCCTTTTGGGTTCTGTCTTATACCCAATCTCATCGAAAAAAATGACAAAAAGAGGAAAAATGAACATTGTGAAGAGAGAATATGGGGAGACTAGGCACATCAATATACTATACTACATTACTAAGGAACTACAAATTGTTCTAGCCAGTCATGAAAGTAACTTGGAAATATATCACCAAAGTGACTAAACTGTCCATAACCTTTTGAGAGAGTAATCACTATGTATCTCAAAGCAATTAAAAAAGATAAAGCATCCATATGTACAAACATATATAAAATCATTTCTTGTAGCAAAGAGCTGGAAACTTAGGAAGGATATGTCCCATCAAGTAGAGAATGTCAACAAATTATGATATATATATGAATGCAATGAAATATTACTGCACCATAAGAAATGATGAACGAGACAGATCAGAGAAATCTGGAAAGAATTGCATGAAGGGATGAAGAGAAAAATGAGCAGACAAAAAAAAATTATGTTTATAACAATGTAAAGAAAAAATGTAAAATAAAAACTCTGATCAATGCAATGATGAACCATATTTCCAGAAGACCAATAATGAACTAAGTTTTTTACCTCTACATTAGTGACTACATACAGATACAGAATGAGACATATAATTTTGACACATGACTGTGATATATATTATTTCTGACTGGCTTCTTTACTATTATTTTTTTATTGAGGTGGAGGTGGAAAATTTGTGGGAAAGAGTTTTGAGAGGTTTTAGTCATAGTGATTCCAAAAAGGGAAAAGAACATCAGCAAGGACAACTTTGGAACTGCATTACTTTGTTGTATTCTTTATGAAAAACCACCAAGCTGGTATGATAATCCAAGACAACTTTGGAACAGTGTTGGTTTGTTACACTTTAAACCATCCCCCACCAAGTTGCATGTAATAGAGATGTAGAGATTCTCTTTGTGTATTTATTTTGCATAACAAAATGTTTATATGTATTATTTTTATATGTTATATATAAATAACAAATATTAGTTATATAAATATGTAAATATATTTATGTGCATAAACATATATAAATCTTAATCAACAAAAAAAAGAAATGTTAAAGAATAAAATCTTTTTTCAAGTTTATTTGTTCTCTTCCAACTTTTGTCAATTAAAGATTTTTAGAATGATTTGGCTAACAGGTTTTCTTATCAAGGTGCCCTCAGATTTTCCCTTCCATTATTGTTTTATGAGGTGATACTTTCGTTTTCCCATCCTCATGTACACTGTTTTTAAAAATGAGCTTGTAGTTTGAGTCCATATTGCCGTTGGTCACTGTATGTTTCTGCACAGCACGAAGATTGTTTTTTGCTAGCTGATTAATTTTCAAGCTCTTTAGGCCTCTTTGTTCTGGTGACTATTTTATAGCTGTTAATTTTCTCTAGGATACAGTGATAATGAGAGCCAACATCTTTATTTTTATATATTTCTCATTTGTTTAGAGGCAAAAGCTTGTTTTAATAGGATGGGTAGGAGGTATAATTGAACACAGGGTCTTCATTTTGTGCATTCTTTTAATTTGGCATAGACTTTGACATAGTCTAAGATGACACTAATTCTAAATGACTTCCACATGAAGATCCAAACATTTCTTGTCTATTAATAATGAGGCAGATAGATATATAGGTTAATAGGACAGCAATGGAGTAAGGGTGACCCTGGGATTTCAAGTCCTGCCTCAAATAAAAGACAAGCAAGACCACGGTGAAGTCATTATTTCTCCATTCTTCTGCCTAGGAGGGCAATTAGGACCACAGATTATAGTGTAGTTACCAATCTGTACTAACTGACTGGCAATTCTGTTTTTGGGTAAAATTTTGGGTAGTGCATTGTTCCAGTGCTTTCCATCTACAAAAGAAAATATCAGTGACTGAAAAAGCAAGAGATTTGCACATAGTCTGATTTTAATTTCTTGATTCCATGCACATGGAATTCTAACACA
Organism: Antechinus flavipes; assembly: GCF_016432865.1. Classification (NCBI taxonomy): domain Eukaryota; kingdom Metazoa; phylum Chordata; class Mammalia; order Dasyuromorphia; family Dasyuridae; genus Antechinus; species Antechinus flavipes. The sequence continues at coordinate 211,258,162 of NC_067402.1, forward strand.
ATGTTTTAGCGGGTATCTTCCAATTCCATACTGAAGTCACCATGTATGAAGTTGGATATCTGACTTAATTTAGAGGAGCCTGATTGCTTTTCATAGTATTTTTCTACTTTGTAAAAAAAGTTAAAGAATAAAGCCTTCATGTTTATTTATCCTCTTCCGACTTTTGTCAATTAAATATTCTTAGAATGATTTGGCTATTTTGTTTTCATATCAAGCTGTTCTCAGGTTTTCTCTTCCATTCTTGTTTTATGAGGCAATAACATCTTTCATTGTCTCATGCAGTAAATGTATGAGTGCACAGTCTGCAATAATTGTTTTTGTGGCTTATATAATGCACTGAGGAAAGTTGACTAAAAGTGCCATGAAATTTTACTTCTCACTGCCTTTTTGTTGCACAAAAAAATAAATTCCACTACTTTCCTTATATGACTGAGAATGATCCATGGACTATCCTTCCATTTTTTTTGCTATTTATATGTTCTGGTTACATTTAAAAAGCAAATATCAATATGAATGTAGTGCTAGTCTTCTAGAGCTAGATCAATGTTCTAGTTATTCAATAACGTCTCATACAGAGTACCAACAGTTAAGTTAACGTTTGTGAATGACTTAAAAATTGATATAAAGTGCCTTATATCTAATTTTCTGACATTTTGTCACTGTTATAACAAATATAACTTCTTTTCGCAATGATGGCGGATTGCATTACATCATAAAGGATACCACAATATATGTTAAGGATAATAAGGTATTCGCTATATGTGAACAATACGTGTAAGCTCCTTATTGACAGGGACTTTCATCTTTTTCAGTTTATATCACCAGGGTGTAGCTAGTTTTTGACACAGAACAAGTACTTAATACACAAAAACTAAAGATCACCATTTATGTTTAGCTCAATTGTACACTATCACAGCCAAAGAACACAACACCTACTACAAGAGCTTCTGGGTGCTCAGTTGTGCAGTCCTAATTCAGAAGACACAATTTAACACTGGGACTGTACTCATGGATCTTTCTGTTTGATAGGAATTTGTCTTCTACTGACATAACTCGTAGGAACCATATAGCAACATGAGAAGTAGCAAACTAATTCTGCACATACTAAAATATTTTAAGATTAAAAAAAAAACTGCATGAAACTCTAAAATAAAAGAATAATTCATTTATTGTGAAAGGGAATGTGAAATAGAAATGAAATTCCCACAAAGAACATTTATGACTTAATCTTACTTAATTCATGTATTTAATTTGGACAATGATATTTTTTGAGACCTACATAGAGGTAGTAACAAAATAAGCTTATTCAAATTAGTTGTACAACATATTCACTACACATCAAGCATACTATATGCTGGATATGTGAGGAGGCTGTCTAAGGCTTCAAATCAAATGAAAATAACAATCATGCATGGGAGTGTAGCCTCCTTTCCTAAAGCTTAGTAAAAACAAAGCTACAAAAGCAATAAACTGAAACAAGACTTTGAGACTGTAGACATATAGAAGTCAGAAGTCTGAATAGATAATTCTGTCTTTATAAAAAAAAGATAAATAGTGTAGGCTCTAGAAATTTTAAGTATAGCTAAACAAAGAATACATCCGACATTTATTTAAAGTGCCTAAAAATGGTGAGGATGATCTTTTAAATAATATTATAAAAATAATTTTCAAAGATGATTTCAAATGTCAAGTTGTTACTCTTGGGGACTGTGGTCTTCTCATTTTCATTTCCTGTTCTATTCCAAATGATTAATATGCTTCAAAGAGATATACCAAACAATATTATTATTATTATTAGGTTATTTAAGACCATTCACCATTCAATGTGGTCTAACAATGAGGCTTATAATTATTAATCCTCCTTTATTCTTTTGCTATGATATGTTTTTCTGAAGTTAGTTTGAAAGAATATGGTTCAATTTAATTTGCTTTAAAAGATTATTTTTTGGGGCTGATATTTATGTTTAGTTGTCACTCACTAAAGATTTCTTCATCTGTCATTTAATTTCAATTATCATCAAGAGGAAAATCACTCATACCTCTCTAAAGGATACAAATAAGAAAATCTTTAAAATTTCTGGCTGGTAGTAAAAAGGCCTTTTAAATTTATTTTTTTTTCTAACAAACCTATATTTGGTTAAGACATAATATGTAGATTAGGATTTTCCTGTATTTTGTCAGAATAGTTTAGGGTTTCTATTTACAGGAAAATAGAGACATAACATTATTAAGCCAACTATGTAATTCTTTAAACTATCTGTTGTGATCTAATATTGATATTTATATCACAATGGATTGAAACATTTTTATTAAGATACTGAAAAACCTAAAACTTCTAAAATGAAACAATAAAAGAACAAAATATAGCTGATGAGGCAAAAAAGTTCTTTTGGCCTGGGGAGAACAATATTAAGCAGATAAACATTATTGAAAGATTTCCTTTCTTAATTAAGGGGAAAAAACAAGACTAGACTAAAAATATTTCTTCATGGGATTTATTTGTTTCTTATTATATCTTAAAACAAAGTCCTTTAGTAATAAAAGACATGTCATTACTATTGAAGTTCAATCTCCCCCGCACTACAGTTAGTCCACTGCTTCCAAAAATATTCTTCTAAGAGTCATCTAGGAATAATGTTGTCTTACTGCCAGATCAAGTCATTCACTTTACACTTCTGTGAAACAGAAATACCCAGAAGTCCAGTTATTAACATGAATATTTTAAATCTATTTTACTCAGCATTAACCCTAAGAAAATAATTTATTGATGATAGTTTCCCTCAAAATATATACCTAAAATAAGAGTTGTTTTCAGCACCCAGGAGTTTAGAGTGGCAGGATTTGAGTTTAACTATTTTTTAAAAATATATTTCTTTGTAACAGGCCAGTGATTTTAGGTTGCTGTACTCTGCATTAAAAAACACAAACAAACAGAATCACACTACAGAGAGTTGGCAATTGTTTAATGTAGAGAATGAACTATAACAAATTATAAACTTTGCTTTTAACCCATACCTAAACACTTCAAAGAGTTCTAAAGTTTTCAACAATTTGGATTAAAACAAACAAACAAACAAACAAAAAAACCCTACCAGATTGGAATGCATTGTCTTTCCTTTGGAAAAGGATCTACTGATTCTTTAGTGTCCCATAGGGAAGCTTTTTTCAACTATATAGAAGAAAGCAATATAAATAGTGTTTTTTGCATGATTGCATATTTTTTCTAAAATATTTGCATATTGATTTAGATGGTGACTCTCTAAACTGATTTTGTTGCTAATGGCAGTTCTGATAGTATATAATTTACTCTCAAAGAAAGTCATATTTATCAAAATGATTAAAAATCAATAATAGTAATCCCACATCATACTTAGAATTCTAGAAGATAAAACCTCAATTGTGATAACTTGTGTTAGAGGTGAGGATATGCTAAGCTGACAAACCTACTAATAGATGCTCCTCTATCCACTCTATAGAAGAAAGCAATATAAATGGTGTTTTTTGCATGGTAAAACATATTGCTTGATTTAAATGAGTGTCCCAGTTATACCTTTTTCAGGCCCATTGTAGTCATGAAATAATTTTTAAAAAATGAAAATAGAAACTATAAAAAAGCTTTTATTATAATCTTGCACTATAGCTTCTCAGAAGTCATTTTCAAGGAAATTATCATGTTTGGAAAAAAAAAAAATTTCCCCTAAAATACACCACACCAAATGTCTATTTACTCTCACTCCATTTTGGGCCGATATAAGTGATGTACTTATGAGAAGAATTGTGGAAATACTATTGCTATTTATTAAAATATCATGCAAGAATCTGCAAATAATACCTATCAGTTTTTTGAGAGTTATAGCTCAATTTGAAACACAAATGTTTAAAAATCAAAATCAAAGTTTAAAAATATTTTACTCTGTCCTAACTCTGAAACTAAGAATATTTTAAGACTCTAATGCTACAAGAAAAGTAACTTTTAAAAAATAAAATATTTAAATCGAAATTCTATTGAATTTAGAGAAATTTACAATATAAAATACCACAAAATTATTTAAAAGTCACATTTACTCAAAATTTTTATCAATGAGCAGATTTTATATCTGTAAAAAGGTATAGGATAATTTTATTTTAGATCTCAAATCTTGTTGATAAGAATGGAATGTGGAGGTGGACATGATATTTTATAAAACTCTTGGGGGAAACGACCCATCCACTTAGAACTTGTGACCAAAAAGAAGGAGGAAGTCTGGAATAGTTTGATATGTGCACCTTTAGTATGGAAAAGAAAATTTCAAAGGGTTCAAAGGATAGTATCACTACAAAATAAAATTCTTCAGGGAATGTCAGTCTATTCATGAAGGATGGGCATCTTAAGAATAAAATATTGAAGACATGCAATTTTAAGTAATGTAGATATACAGAGAATTGCTGTACTAACCAAAATTTCAAAAATACTGAACAAAGTGCTAAAAATGGATATAAAAGTGGATTTAAGGAGTGGAATAGTCCTGTAAGTATATATGTCAAGAATGCAAAACTCAAAATGAAGTAAGTCTGATAAAGAAAACTACGAATAATCTTTACTACTTACTAATTATCCTAAAAAAAGGGGTGGAAAAAGTTATACTAGGGAAAAGAAAATGAGCAGAATAGGACCGATTGGGGGTAGATGAGATGATCCTTGTTACAATGACAATGAGAAAGTAGCCACTCAAATTTTACTTTGTTTCTGCTTTTTCTACCAAGGAGAAAACCTTTAAATTGTAAAGAACAGGACAAAGATGGCTGGGAGATGTTGAAAAGTTGGTTATTGTTCCTAAAGAGAACCAAAAAAGGATCAAGGTACAGTGTGACTGATCAGATGACTTGGAAGGCTTTGCCATACAGCGGACACAAATAATCCATATGAAAACTTACAGTGGAGATAGCTCTACACATGTATATCTCATGTTTCTTTTATGCTACAAAATTCTGCGTTACACAGAGTATAGAGCATTCTTCGAGGTAGACATGCCATGGTGGGTGGTACAGTGCCAATGTCTTTCATGTCTCACAATTGATTCCAAAGTTCTTCAGAGACACAGAGAGTCCCTGTAGTGTTTTTTCTACACTTTGTGTGAGTTCTTTGTAAAATATTTTTTTTTGGAAAATTAGGAGTTAAGAAAGTATTTAGATGCCATTGGTAAATTCAAATCACCTGGCACAGCTGAACTACATCCTAAAACACTGAAAAATTAGCAGATGTGATTATTGGGCCATTGTTAGACTAGTTATTGCAAGACTTAAGAGCAAATGTACTATTTTAAACACAAAAGACCAGGAATATAATAGTCCAAAGAGCCTGACTTTGATCCCTGCAAAATTCTAGAATCTGCTATTAAAGAGATAGTGAACATATAAAAAGGAAGTATTAATTCTAAACAATCATAATGTATAGCTTCATCAAAAATAGGTCAGTCTAAAGGGCAGCTAGATGGGGCAGTGGACAGAGTGGAGCCCTCAAATCAGGAGGACCTGAGTTCAAATTTGGTCTCAGACACTTAACATTTCCTAGCTGTGTTACCCTGGGCAAGTTACTTAACTCCAATTGCCTCAGGGGAAAAAAAAGAATAGGTCAGTCTATACTACATATTTCATTTTCTGACCGATAATGTTATTGACCTGTTAAATGAGGAAAATGATATACATAGAATTTGCCCAAATTTTAGTTAAGTGTTTTGTAAAGTTTGAAATGTCTTTTTTGTGGACAAGACTGGAAAAATACAAATCAGATAATTGCAGAATTAAAAACATTTTGATATAACATTGGGCTAAATCTTAAAAAATGAAATTGAATGGGGTATAAGTAGAGAGACATATTTGGATTTGAATTCAAATTACCTGGTCTAGATAAACTAGATCCTAAAACATTGAAAGTTGGGCAACAGGTCTGAAAAAGAACTTTTTTTTAAAAGTAGACTACAAGTTCAATGAGCCAAGATTTTGATACTGAAATCAAGAAAATTAATATGATCACAAACTGCATTATGAAAGGCAGGAATTAAGGAGGTAACAGTCTCATTATATTCTATTATTCTTGCCAGACACCATTTGAAGTATTGTGTTCAATTCTAGATGCTATAGTTTAGAAAGGACAGTGATACGATAGAGGGTATGCACTTGAAGGTAATCAAGATAGTGAAGAGCCTGAAAGTCAGGTGATGTGAGGACCATTTGAAAGAAATGGAGATGTTAAACATAAATAATAAGAGACTTAAGAGAGGAACCCTATAGCTGTCTTCAAGTACTTGAAAGTCTATTGTGGAGAAGATGGATTAATCTTACTCTCTTTGCTGGAGAAGACATAAGAGGAAACAGGAACAGTGGGTTGAAGCTGCAAAGAATTTAGATTTGATGTAATGAAGCTAATCCAAAGATGAATCAGGTTGCCCTGAGAGGGAGTTTCCCTCAACTGAGAGATCTCCAAAAGCAAAGGCTGAGTGGTGGTTGAAGAGAGGTTGCTTTTTCAGGTATGGGTTGGACTAGCTGGTCAGGGTTCGGTTCCATACTTGAAAATTCCATGTTTCTATTTCAGATTTTCACCATATATAAGTAGAATCTTCCTTCTAATAATCATGTTCCATGTATAATGGAATGGGATATGTGGCAAATTTCTAAAATATAAAGAGACATGGCTAGAACTGCTTTCATACCCTGGGGGGAAAAAACCACCTTCATAATCCCTTTAATTAATAAAACAAAAAGGGAGAATTCTCATACTCACATGAAGCGTCTCATCTTTTAAGTATACAACATTATTCACATTAAGGTTTAGAAAAAGATGAGATGAATCTACTTCTAGCCTGCTGACATAAAGCTCACTTAGTTGGACTACAAATATTTACAGACTGCCAACACTGAGAAATACTGCACCAAGTGAAGTTAACAAGAATCTTGGTGCACTGAATGACAATTAGACTTAAGTGACTAAAAAACTAGGTTCTGGTCTCCCAGCTACATACATTGCTGTGTGACTTTAGGAAAGTGTGGCCTTACTGGGACTCAAGTGTCTTATTTGTCATATAGTAATATACCAAACTCTCACCCTTAGCCCTCAGTTTGCATTAAGTTATCACATAGGGTTGTAATAAAGATTCAATAAAATAGTGTGTAATATATGCAGACACCATAAATATGTAAGCTATTGCTATGAAAACCGAAATGAATATCATAATTTTACACAAAAATAACTTTTTAGGTCATCTCTGATTTTCTGTGAGCATTTTAAGATCTTGTAAGAAAAATAAATCACAATCCTAAAGACTGATTCATAAATGATAGAAAATTCAACTTAACCATGAATAATTATAGTACTTTTCCAAACAGTTCAGATTTTAATCTTTATATGAAATAAGACAAATCATTTTCTAAATTATTATGAAATAATAATAAAAAGACATTATATACTGAGTCTATGAAAAAAGAATTTGATTTCTTCAATGTGGGATTATCAAATAAAATTCATAGATTACTGATGATTCAAGAATATTATGGTACTAGAAAAGGTTTTTAGCAATATATGACATATACTATTAAAATCTTAATATAAAATGATATGAAACAATTTTTTTTTTAATATTTGCTTATCATCTAGCATTTCCTTATACTTACTTCAAGCTGTGTAGTATCCTTTAGCTATATAGTATATAAAACCTGGTATTGCAGTATCCACTGAAAAATCTTCCATCACTAATCTAAATTCCTATTTTTTCATTTCCAGTTTTTTTCAGCTAGTTTTTGAGGGAAAGTAATCTGACTGGAGAAATTACATTAGGGTATCAAGGACAGATGCTTTAAACTCCCATAATTCACTTGGAAGATGGGACTTAAGTCCCATCTTTGTATTACTTATAAAATACTTATAAGCTTATAAATTTCATACCTTACATCCAAATCGTTTGAGGCTCTTTTTTTTTTTTTTTTGAGCTTAGATTAACATTACAAATTGAATTTAAGAGTTCAAATAGAGAAATTTAAAATATGGATTTAGAAAATTCTTAAAGAAAACACAGTGCAGGGGCAGGTAGGTGGCGCAGTGGATAAAACACCTGCCTTGAAGTCAGGAGGACCCGAGTTCAAATATGACCTCACACTTAACACACCCTAGCTGTGTGACCCTGGGCAAGTCACTTAACGCAAAAGAAAGAAAGAAAGAGAGAGAGAGAAAGAGAGAGAGAGAGAGAGAGAGAGAAAGAGAGAGAAAGAAAGAAAAACAGAAATACAATTTAAATTTCCAGAGAGAATATTATAGCATATGTCAAAAGAAGAAACAATGCCTTCTTTGGGGTCAAGACAAGTTGCTCTTTACTACAACTTTAGATTGACAGATAGTACACACAGCCCACAGCAGGGGAAGACGGAAAAAAACATCACTAAGGGAATAAGAAAAAACACGGTTTCTCTTACAACATAAAATACTTGAAATTCTAGTTAAAATTTTCAAGCAAAATGGTTTTTAACATGGTAATCAATAAATTATTCCCATTAAGAAATGTTACTTAGCATTATTTTATTCTTATTGACTGGTATTTGAAACACTTTAGTAGATATTTCCCCTTTGACAATCTCTTCCTGTGAACATCTCTTGCATATCATTAAATTTTTTTTAGTTAGAAAAGCAATTTTTAGGGTTTCTAAATATTTCTTAAACAAAACTCCAAACCTGTTTTTAGTATAAAGAGATGCACATACCTATTATTGAAGTTTTGTTTTCAGAAAACTAAATATTTTCTCCTTTTAAATGAATATCTGAATGAAAAATTCCTTAAGCTGCTACTAACAACCAATCACCAGCTTGCTTAAACCAAAGATGTGGCAATGTTGTGATACACATTCTAGAACACTAAATAATAAATTTGAAAATTATTCCACTATTCAAAAAGTAGCGATTTCCAAGAAGTACATTCATTTCATTTCAATTTGAAACACCTACCTGAATAGCTGAATTCATGAAACACGTATTTCCCAAGTTACTTAGGCCACATAGGCCAGGCTGTTCATTGTTTCTTCCTGGCTCTGAATAATCATAGTTCTTATAAGCAGTGTATGATGGGAGACAATAATTTGAATTTTTCACACTGGAAGAAAACAAAACATCTTTCATAATGCAGCCAATAAAGAATCCATGGATTGTTATAATACACATAAAGCACTTTTTATCACTTATGACATAAATGATCCAGGTTCAAATTTTTTTTAAAAAAAGCATTTAACTTAGATATTTTCTAAGTTCTGAATCCCAGCCAAAATAAACCCACCACACATCCCTTGATCAGTCATCAAAAACACTGCATCATGTACCACATCAACCAATACAGACTACTACTGTATTTTTCTACCCTTGATTAACTGGAGCAGCTTCACAGCAAACTGCATTCTTCATTGCTCCATCAAATTTAAAACATTTAGATTTTAAACACCACCAGCAGCAATAGATCATCTCATTTACGTCTCTTTTGCATTCTGCTACCATAAGAGTAAGAACAGTAGAAAAGGGAAGGAAGAGTTGTGCTTTAGTTACAGGTGAGAGCTGAGATTTCCAAGGCCACTGTGACATCACTGGCCTGATGCACTGAAAATTCTATTTATAGTTTCTCTGCTAGGACAGCATAATACAGCATTGAAATACAGAAAAAGCTTGTGGTGATCAGAAATGCACAAATGCTTCTAAGTACGTATACCTCCTACTAGTGAGAGATAGCTTTTCTTTTCTTCAAAGCTTGTAAGCTTGAGTTATATAGTTTATGTGATTGGAAGACTGATTTTAGGCTAATTTGCTTAAAGGCATCCTTTTATTTTTTAACCTATTAATGCTTTAGAAAAAATCCAATTAATTAAAATATAAGTATACAAGGGAAAATAAAAAATATTCTTATTTTTAAGAAGCAAAATATTCTTGTAAAAGATTCGATTTAACTTGAAACTATTTCTAATTATAATTATAAAATGTTCATGATAGAAACTTTGTATATTGTTCAAGGCATTCCTGCAATTGTTCAATCTTTTTTCCACCTTAGAAAAAATCTCAGTAAGATTCACAAGGTCATTTGATTTAAAAGCAAGCACACAGTATTATGAATGAATAATGAATTACAAAATCTTATCATGTTAAAAAAATTAGTTAAAATGTTTTGCAATCTAGTGTTTTAATTAAAAAAATCATGTCTGTAACTGATAACCACAATATCAAAAATATTTTATGTTTCCCTATATTATTATTTTAAGAATTGAACTGAATTATATTGCTGTAAGTTTTAGTTAACCTAATGCCTAAACCTTCTTCTGCTTTCCCAAATAAGTTAACTCTAATAAATAAATGAAAGAATGAACAAAATCGCATAACCACCTAAGATTAGACAGAGTGCAAATGATTCAAAATCTTGAACTATCTGGTGGGAAAAAATGAATTCTTCAGATGAAAGAGAAATAAAGAGAAGACTACAATAAAATTAAGTGATGGCAGGATTATACCAATTTACCCTTAAAAAATACTTTAAAAGCCACAAAAATAAAATTCACATGTGTTTTTTTCTGCAAATTATTACTCATCATAGGTTCTTAGATAATGGAAACAAATTGCTATAATATCCATTAAAAGAAATTAGTTGTGCTAATGTTTTAAGTAAATTTAAATCGTGTTACATTCTTATTACCAAACATTAAAATACAGATTTCTAGGCATGGCATAAAAATATGTATCTGCATCTTATAGGTTAATTTAATAGAAACTGAAACTATATCTTTATTATAACAGTATAATGACATTTCAGTAGTTACAACTCACAATTTATGGGGAAATATGACAAATGTACACACACATGCTTTCTCATGCATCCTCTCTCTCAAAACACAAGCAAAAAAAAGAAAGCAGTCTCACACACACATGCAAAAAAAAAAAAAAAAAAGAAAAAAGAAAAGAAAAGAAAAAGAAAAAAAAGTACACAGCCTTACTACACAAGTATATATTCAGATATGGACCCTTCTCTATACATAATATAAGTGGTGTATCAGAATTATTCTTTGGTGGCTAAGTAATCAAGTCTATTAGAAAATAAACAAAATACATTTTCTAAGAGTTTAGGGTAAGAGATAAATGTTAGACTGTTTTGGTGACAAGCTGAGAATTGTTTCCCGAGATGGCAGGGGATGGCCTATATGATTAAATCAAATCATTTCACTTATGATACAATGACAATAAAACTTTTGAAAGCCCCAATGATGTTATACTCCCCTAAAGCAAATTACATTAAATCATTTGCAAAACATTCTGTGACTTTAGCACTACTTTTTAAAAAATTAACCTTTACTATGTTATATAACTGACATTCATCTTTTCTTATTACAACATCCTAAACTAGTCTCCTTCATAAAAGATAATTTTATTTTGCACAATTTCCAACAAATTTGATAGTAAAATTGAGTAGACTGCAGGTAAAAAAGAAAAAAAAAAGATGTTTTAGGATATTGCTAGCTTTATACGACAGTAGAATATTAAAATTAGTTTTTGTAAAGTTGATCCCTATTTCTTCAATGGTGATTGAAATAATTTTAGGCATTTTATCTTTATTTCATCAGTTTTCAATTGGCAGAACTCTTGAGTTTTATTTTTTTTCTGTATATAAATGTGCATTCTTTTAAAAAAAATCCCACAAGATTTATCTGTATCAAATATTCTTGCTTAAAAAACTTTTACAAAAACCAAAACTTTATAATTTATATAAAAATTATTAAAAATATCAATTCTAAAATAAAAAAAATTTTTTTTTAATAACACATGAAATGATACAATTATGAGGGCTTTCCCAAATGGATGAAGAGGATTCTTAAAGAGAAGAACCTTTTACTTTTTACTTTTGATGGGCAACTTCCTTGAATGAGAAAGATACTATAAAAGCCATTTATGGAATGAATGCAAATTAAAGATGAAGGGAACTTTACAGATGAGCCAATCTAACATCCATCCATCTCCCGATCCTCCACCCATCTATTTATTTTTTACAGATTAAGAACAAAATAAAACAAAACAAACCAAGACACAAGTAGTTTAAGTACCCCCCAAAATATATAACACAATAAGTTTAAGTGACTCAGGATCAATACAAGTCTCTTGAATCCTAAGAACAGGGTTTTTTCTACTTATACCACATTGTGTTAACACAGGATGATTAAAAGTCTTAGTGCATTTTTTAATCTTAAAATTTTAATAGCAAATTCACTGATTTAAACTTAAAACTGCACTACAGCTTTTGGAACCTTTTATATTTCAAATTTCTATATTCACTTAATAAGTTTCACATGTGGATGGGAAAAGTCTTTCTCTATTAAGAGTACAGCAATAGTTATATGACATTTACTGTCTTTTAAAGTAAAATAGGAGTCAAGAAGACGAAAGAACTACAGAGCAGAGGAAAAGGAAATTAGTTTTAAACTAAGATACTAAGTTTTAAAAAACATTAGAGCATTCCTCTAATAATTGGAAGTTGGCATTTCTTTTTGTTAAATAATGATAGTAATTAACGGATCAGTCAAAAAATATAAAGTTCATTAAAGTGGAGGAATACATTTTGGAGAAGGTAGAGTTCAAATGCTGTATCAAAAGAAAAAAGTTCGGGCCACATATTTACAATTCTTTTTTGCCCTATCATTAATTTTTCTAAAATAATCAAATATTTATATTACATATACATATCAGTATATTATGTGACTTGCAACTGATTTTTCATAATTCAAGATGGCAAATTTTTAAACCACAATATTGAATCACTATAGAATTTTGCAAGACTGATCACACACACATAAAATTACCACACACATTCATTTTAGCACACAATCTAAATGTGCTAACATTGAGTGACACTTAATAACTGGCTATTGAATTACTATCTGGAACTTCATTTATGCATTTAGTATTAAAGAGTCATCCTTAAATGACTTAATACTGACATGTTTACATCAACCTGAACCTGAAATTCTATTCCTCACTGTTATATGATTTCAAAAACTGAAGAGTGGGTCAAGAAAAAACTATAGGCAAATAATTTAAAATATTTATAATGTAATTTCTACTTAAAATTTCTCTCTGCAAAAAATCTCTGATTCAGCATTGCTTAAATTAATACATGATAGTAAGAGTTACAAAATATGGAAACATGCTTCTATGCATGAAAATTTAAACAGTGGTAGTCATGAGAATTTTAATAAAATTCCCTTCTAACAAAATTACCTGCAATGATAAATCTTAAATATATAGCAAAAATACTAAAAGGAGTTTTCAAAATAATCCAATCATTACAGTAATATGTTATCATGCTGTGATTTATCTGACTGTGAAAACCATTTTCATCATGAGGGAACTCAAGATATAAACTGTAAAGATACTATACTGCTCCTTACTAAGCACATTAGCTATACTAATCTCTAGTTAACACGCAGGAAACTAGTTCACCATTTCATTATGTAAATTAAATACATATTTACAACATCAAGTTAAATAGCATGTACTTTAGTTGTTTAGTATTAATATTAATAATATTTAATATTAACAATTTAATATTGAAGAAGGAAAAATTACTTCTAATAAAAGCAATATTTACTAGAAGCTATGATCCAAAATATGTGTATTTTACTATATTTTGCCTAAATTATTCTGCTACATACCAATTCAACAAAACATACTGAATAATTTAATGCAAAAACTATCAATAGAAACAGGTTGAGTTTCTTTAATAGCTTCTTAGCTTTACTTGACACGTAAAGTATATAGTAATTAAATATTGTGTACTGTAACTAAAGTTAACTTAGCATATACATAATATTATGCTCAGATGAGAGAATATAAAGGATAAAAAGCCTTAAAAGTTTTTTTCCCCAGAATTTGATCCTTCTAATACCAAACAATACAACTGCAACTTTGAGTTTGTATCATTATAACATATATGCTAATCCAAATGTCTTAAGAAAATATGCATAATTGCTAGTCATGGATAAATATAAAATAAATATAAGGTAACTCACCTAAAAAAGTATTCTAACATTATGGATCATTATTTATTGTTCACATCAAAAATACATTTTTTAAAAATAATTTGAGCCATGACCTTTAATCACTGATTGTGATTACTGGTGTTGGAAATATCAAATTCTAAAGAAACTTTATTATACTTGACATATCTTTTAGACCAGAATTCAAATTAATTATACACACATAAATGTATATATTATGTATATAAGTATATCTGCTAAATTCAGAGCAAATTTATAAGCATACATGATTGCTCATTTTACAATGAGCAATGGTGAAATGCTAACCAATAATTCAGAGAAACTCAGTTTTAATGCAAAAAATTATTCAACCTGAATTTTAGATAGGATTTATTTTCTGCAACCAGAAGGGAGTGATTCAATTAAACAAACAGTTCTTAAGATACATTGCTTACTTTCTGTTGTTGATGTTGTTATAATTATTTGATAGAGATGAAGGAGAGATCTTTGGTAAAGTTGAAAAATTGGATGCACCTGGGGACCTTTAAAAATATGAAAATGTTAAATTAGATAAAGATGCTAAATTCTGAAATTAATCATGAAATAAAGAAAAGAACAGATGCCAATGTATGTAACAAATGAATATTGAAAAATAAGTTATGAGCAAAAACCACTAAATATCAATTGGTTTCCAAATTCAAAATGCATTCTTCACATAAAATTTAAACTCACAGCAAAAAAGTGAACATCTTTTGTTTAATTAGTCAAATTAAACAAGCAACATAATTCTTCTGATTATTTTATTAAATAAAATATATCTCTTTTCTAAAAATTAAACATTTACTACAAAACATTTTGTTGCCAATGTTCCATTAATTGAAATACTTAAATTATTTAGGATAGTAGTCTCTCTCATGAGTTAATCCAGAATAGCATTACATAGTAAGAAGCCAAGAATCCAATTGTTCACAAAGCCAATTTATCACTCAGTTAAACAACAAACTCTTAATAATAGACAGGATATAGAAAAAGCATGAATAATAAATCACAAAGAGAATACACAAAGAATTTTTTGGCCAAGAGATTCAAAGCTGATTAATATTAAAAGCATATAATAATAATAATAATAAACTTAGTAAATTCTGATCATCTTGAACCATTTAGAGTTTTTTCAATATATTTTTTGGTGCCACTCAGTGGCAGTCTGGTGAAGCCTAAGTATGGACCCTTTCTTGGATGATGTTTTGAAATGCATTTTAAAAATACACAGGATTACAGAGGAAACCAATTATATTGAAATTATCTGTTTTAGAAAACAAGTTCACTGATCCCAAGTAAAGAATCCTTGGTTTAATACAACATAGATGAAGAAAAATGCTTATGGAGATAGTAATTTGCCCCAAAGCCACCCAACTATTAAGTAGCTAAGGTAGGATTCAAATCCTGGGCTCCTACTGCCCTGCACTGTTCTACTAGTAATTCTTAAATTTGTTATTTACACAGCAATTTAATCACAGTTAATTTCTCCTATAATTTGGTTTAATTTGGCAAGTTCCTTTTCCACTAACAGTGTAAAACTAAACTTCAGTACAATAGCAACATTATCACAAATTTCAAATTTGTGAGGATCAAATGAAAATGGAAAAGGCTCGATTTTATTTTTATATTTTAATTTTGATCTACTCACAATTTCTCTAGAAGATAAACATGAACTAAAATATATCTTTAATCCTATAGAGAATTTCAGCAGCAATCACACTGATTCAAACTTTCAAAGTACAAAAGTACCCTAGATATTCTATTTTGTGGCTATTCATATAAATTCTCTTTTGCTGACCATCAGACATTTACCATATTTATCAACATGTCCAGTAAGAATAGTGTTTAACAGGAATAAGTGAAAGTGATAAGTTGTTTTTGTAGGCTTTATAAAGTTTAAGTATCTACCTATCTATGTATCTATTCCCACAATTTTTGAAAATATCTTTTTATGCTGCTACTTGGGCATTTCTAACAAAATAAAGGGTTACCTACATGGTATAGATGGGGTTAGCAGACTAACTTGAGCCTGATAACAGTTTGCTGAATTGAATTTGGAGTTAAATGCTTTCCTTCAGTAACCCCAAATTGAGATATTGACCTAGAATACATGCAGAAAATTGTGAATCCAGGATCAACAATTTTAGACTATTTAGAGGGGGTGGTAATGTGATAAACCAGTTTATTCAAAAGTCAATCTGTGAAATTAGATAAAGGCCAGTTGAATGAATTTTGAAGAAAGTACACCAGAATTTGTAATATTAGACAAAATCTAATATAAAGTTTAAAAAGATGGTAGATGTTAGTTGCCATTAATGTTTTCACACTAATTGCTATTAACAAATGCAATATTTTTAGTATTTAAAAAAAAGGGAGCAAGTATTATTCTAAATTCAGAGTTTTTTTTTTATTCTAAGCTATGGTAGAAAGGTTATACATGTCATCAGAAAACTAAAATTTAAAACATTCTCTTATGGACAACAATTACTGGTCATACATGACTTCTTCAACAGAAACTAATTTTAAAATATCTGAAATTTTATTTACCAGGAGAGGATAAGGAGAATTTGGTATGGGGAATTCTAGATATGGAAATTCCTTTTACCAATGCAAATGAATAGCTTTTTGACACTTAATAGTATAGAGAACTGCTAAATGACTTGGTCACACACTTATGGTATATGAGGTAGGACTTTAAAATTTTGGTCTTGCTGTCCTTTATGCACATTACCACTCTGAATACAAAAATATTTTTTGCCTATTGAACATGGACTTGTACAGTGAATGATATGATTATTATATTTATATTAAATATATGACCATAAATGGGCCAATAGACATTTTTTACTTCCTCATACTACTTACATAACACATACACTCCCCCTCCCACACACAATAAAGCTTTCTTCCACCCAGAAATTGGTTTACAAATGCAAACTTAAATGTTCTCCCAGATTGAAATAATTTTTTCCTCTTCATTTGACAATGAAGGTTCTTGACAGAACCTTGAAACGTATTGCTGAGTAATAATAACAAAGTTTCATATATCAAAGCTAAATTTTTAAAAAGAAAATGAATTATATAGATACTAAAACTACATGTATGTGTGTATATAATGTATGTGCTAATATAGAGCCATCACGTCCCTCCCCCCCAACTTTACTTTTGACTTTCTGGATTTTGTCATGATTTCTCAGCTGCTGTCTCACCCAGAAGGTTCCCTCAGCACCTGTGGCTCTTCATCCTGGAACATTCCTTGTCATGCTACGCCCCTTCTCTCATTGCTGAACTCTTTTCTGAGTCTCAAATTAGCAGGTAGGGGAGGAGTACCTAAGGTGGCCAATTTTCATTCTCCTCCTGACTGTTTGACCTTTTGCACCTACAGGGTACCTACCCATTCCTTTTCTGTAATGTCTCCTCCCATTAGATTGTAAGCTCCTTGAGAGAAAAAAAACTGTCTTTTGTTTTTTGAGGGTTTTTTTTTTTTTTTTTTTTTTTGGTAGCCTCAGCACTTAGCATGGTGCAGGCACATAGTAGACAATAAATTTTTAGTGAGTCGAATTCAATTGTTGCTTGTATTTGTATCTTTCCTATAGCACTGAGCACACCATCTGGGACATATTAAGCATTTAATAAATGCTTGCTTCCTTGCCATACAAGCCTTCTTTCCTAAAATAGCAAACAAAACTCTTTTCTTTATACATTAATATGCCATTTTCATTTTTTTAAAAGAAAGGTTAGACTACTCAAATACAAAGAAGGTAGAAAACAAGTTAACAATGAATAATAAGCAGATGATATAAAAAGCTCTCATGAATAAGGCCAAGCATACTGAAACTTCACTATAATATTTGCTATAAATTCGATTCAGGAATAAAAAGAATGTCCAATTACTTAAATAACAAAAAAGACTTATTTATAATGTAGTTTCAGCTTAAGGCACAGTGATCCTGTTGCTGTCTCACTATCATTCTATTTCTCTACTTATTTTCACTATAATATTTTTGATTGAGTGATGTATACCTTTTTTCTTTTAATGAGATATTTATTCCTCCTTAAACTATGACAATCTGGCATTCACATTCACCTTTTTACTTAAAGTTGAACAACTGAAATACATGAATGATCTCTGAAAGATCTAAGCCACAGGCTGCTTTCATTATTTAATTGTTTTGCTACATTTGTGAGTGCCGACTACTTTTACCACATTCTTTTGCCCCAAAGCCTTCAATAATTCCATATTTCCTACAAAACTGCTCTGCCTAATAATTTCATGGTTTATCATTATCTGATACCTTTTTTCCCCCCTCCACTTCTAATTCATGCAACTTCTCTCCATTATGTGATTGAGGGAAAGGGATCTACCCTGGCATCCCTTAAAAAAGTCTTTCATTGTCCAGCTTATATGCCTTTATTCACATTAACACAGGCCTGGAATGTCATTCCCCTTAAACTGTTGACTCTTCAGTAACTCAAATACCACTTCCTCCAAGAAGCAATGAACTTAAAAACTTCAAATGCATTTTACATTGGATAGGTAATCCACAAAATGTTTCCTGAAAATTAAGTTTATTTATTATTTACTGGAAAGATGAGGGTAGGTTTTCTGGGATCCACATGGAAGAAAGGGGAAGCTGAGGGAAGCACTAACAACTAAGGGAACCAGGAAAGGCCTTTTGTAGAAGATGGTACTTGAGCTGAGCCTCACAGACAGGAGGCTGAGGTGAGAAATAAGGGAATGACTTATGAAAAGGGAGGAAGACAGTAAGAAGACTAATTTGGCTGGAATGTACAGCAAAAAAAAAAAAAGTTTGCAAGTATGAATTTTTTTCTGGAAGCAATTAGTAGATGCCTAAATGATTATAGCAGCACTGTGAAACATTTTTGTAATGTCTTTACCACAGACAAATGCTTATCTGGTATTTAATCATATAGAGACTTGTATGGTTAAATTCTCAGTGTTTGTCTCTTCAATGAAACTGTAAAATCCATGTATCTCCTAGAGCAATGAGGCGGCACATATATGCATAAAAATAAATATGCTGAGTTATTTGAGCCCCAGCATAGCATTATAGTAAAGTTCTAATATGTAAGCACGATGATAAAATTCCACTTAATAGAAAGAATAATGAAGAAAGCATATTAAAAAAAAAAAGACTCATGAAAATTTTCACTTAAACAATTATAGTAGCATGGTTAGTTAATTCAGAAAGTTATACCCATGCACTAATATATTGAAACTAGACAATATTTACTTATTTAAAGCTATGACTTTTTGAAAGAACAATTCATATTTTATCATATTATACATTTGCATATTATTTAAAATATATATAACATTATATATATTATGTTATACAAAATATAATAACTACTTACGAATAGTTGCCTAGAAAACACCAAGTGGGGTCATGTAGTCAAACCCAACTGAAAAACTATTAAGCAACACCATCTATGAATAGGTCACAGCAATAGGCATTGGTTATAATTTGCTTTTTGATAAGTGATTTAAAAATTACAGGTGTGTTGAAATGATTTGAATATGTCAATTTATGTGTGTATATTTACACACATATAAAAATAAAAGAAAATGCACGTTAGAGACTCTTCTTTATTATTTTTATCCTTTAATGTTTTATTTCTTGATTGTCAGTCTATTAAATTGAAAACAAGGAAAGTGAGACATACACAATGAGGCTGGAATCAGATTGTGAGTAGCTTGAAATGTCAGAGGAATTTATATTTGATGCTATAGGCATTAAGAAGCTAATGGAGTTTAACTGAGTATAAAGTGACATGGTCTGACCTGTGCTTTAGAAAACTCACTTTGAATAGATGGGAAAGGAGAGAAACTTGAGAAGAAAGTATTAACTAGAAGGCTGATGTAATAGTTCAGGGTGAGAGGTGATGAGGTTCTACACCAGAGTGAGACTGATGGTTATGTGACTGTAGAGAAGAGAATGCATACAACAGACGGAGGTTAAAGCTGACAACGCTTGAAGTTGTTGTTCAGTAATTGATTTAACAGATTTTGTTAGTTTTATTCCATTTGTAATATGTCCAGTTCTTCCAAGAACAAAGAATCCAGAGATAATTAGTACAAAATTTATTTCATCAAGAATTTCTTTTGCAGGCATTCTTCCCCCCCTACCCCCAATCCTCATAACCAATGCTTGCTTAAAGAACTCTAATGAGAGTAAATAAACTATCTTCAAAAGCAACATATTAGTCCTCATATTAAACCTAAATAGTCATGTCTACAGCTTTTAACCCCTGTTGCCAGTTCTGCCTGTGGGACTAAGTAGAATAAAGGGTAAATGTTTTTTTAAAATGACAGTCATTCAGTTACTTGAAAATAGCTATTGAGTCCCAACTATACTTCTTTGCTCCATTCTAAAAATTTCTAATTCCTTCAACTAATTCTAAAAAGGCATATTCTTCAATTCCTCTTACCATCTTGGTTTCTCTTTTGACATGCTCCTGTTATTGACCTTTTTCCTAAAATACAGTATGCAATACTAAGTATATTATTATAGATGTGGTCTGACATGTTAATGAACATCATATATATGTGTGTGGACTAATATATGTACTTTCTTAAACTGGTATTTGTTGTCATATATTTTGAATCCTCCCTGATGTTCTGTTGGGCACATGATAATATTCTCTTTTGTATTGCTTTTGTTTTTCTTTTTGCTTATTTTGTTTCTGCAAATAAAATAATTTGGGGGTAAAGAAATTTTAATTCAAACACACACACACACACACACACACACACACACACACACACACACACTCTCTCTCTCATCTAAATTACTGAACTAAATGTGGAAAAACATAGGGTTCAAGGTAAGATCCATGAAGCATCCTACCAGAGATCTCCCTCCAAGTTGTTATCAAAAAAGAGCTATCATTAATTTGGTCTCATATGACCTCTTCTTAATGAAGTCATTAAAGAAGATAAAATGGCTTTTAGTAATCAGAGGTTTCCTAAATCAATCTTTTATTATTTTTTAAAACTTTCTCAAAATAAGTTATGCTCTCTGATATGTAGTTGGTTGCTCCCCTTAGTACTACAATCCCTTTACAATTAAAAATTGCAAAATTAAATTATAAAATTAAAATTACTCTTTTCTGCTTTTACCCTCTTTCATCTTCACCAATCTTTTTTAAATGACCAGTAATAGATTAACAATTCTATCTGTCAATTTTTAAAGAATTATAGGATATCTGGGTTCTGATAATTTGAACTTAACTGAGAGCAGCATGATGCTGATTACCGTATCACTTAATCTTAGATTTCTACACCCTTCTAACTACTTTCATTCTTCATTCTTAGTCCAAAAAGGATCTTCTTTGGAAAATAAATAAAGTGAGAGTTGGTTTTCAAGCCTTTTCATCAGATCCATTATCACCACCCAAATCTCCCTGAGCATCAATTCTAGCCAAGAAAAAGCTTTTGCTTGTAATAAAGTTAAAATACCTTTTGCTGTTATGTTATCCTTACCACAAATCACAAGCATTATCCGATTTTGAACTTTAGCTCAAACAGTTAGCTGAAACAGTGGCTTACAGAACTGTTATTCTTTTATAGAGACCTGATACAAGAAAAATAAGACAGAGCTTTGACTGTTCTTTTAAAGCCCAGTTTGGTTTTTCTCCAGTATTGCTAAATTTATGCAAATATATTGAGGTACACAACAATTTTGTTTTTGCTTCTTGACAAAAACCCTTTTCATCCTGAAACTCTTATTAGATAACAAGGTGAATAGGTCATTGAAATGTAAATATCACAGTGGCAGGGAGCTTCCTCTCCTTAAATATATATAAGGTTATGAGGTCATCTACTCTCATCTCTTCATTGTATAAATGATAAAGCTCACAGAGATCAAGCAACTTGCCCAAGTGCATGTAGGTGGCAGAGGTGAGATCTGAATTCATGTCTCTGACTGTTAGTTTAGCTCTTTTCAATGTAGTATTCAGATTCTGACTTATCTCAAGGATGTTAGTATATCTCCTAATCTCAGAAAGTCAATTCTCTCTAATTATAGGGTAAAGACCCTAGTTCAGGTCCTCATTTCCTTAGCATATGTAATATATACATATTACATATATATGTACACACACACATCATATATTAACAAAACAGTTGCAAACACTTTCATTCAAACATCCTGAAGGTGAAATCAAAGGTCACACTGAGGTAGGATTTGAACTCAAGGTCTTTAGGACCTTTAAAAAGCTCTAGACATCTCACAAAAAAACTGCTGCTTCTTTTAGTACTGTTGCTCTTGCAATCTTCCACTATTTTCAACTGTCAGATTTACAAATAAGTGTAAGTTTTAAATCAGCACTCCCCTTGCCAGATTTATTAGATCTATTTTACTAAAATACATAGTGTTTGCTGGTTAGGGCAGTTCTAGGCTTTTTTCAGTTTCCTGATGGTAATGATTATTTAATATTCCTTAGGAATTCCTAAATAGAAACTATTTAAATAAGTCAGGTTGGAGCTTCAATAAATCTATTTTTTATTTTCTTGTGACTGGGTATTAATTTTGATCTTTACTCTAAGAAGACAATAATTTGACGATAACAAAGACAGCTGATTTGCCAGTAGTTATTTCCATTCTATTAAGTAAGTTCATTTCATTTATGAGGTATTTAAATGCTTGCCACATCTAGACCCTACTTATTCTCTTCTGCAAGAGAAATGTCAATTATACATAGGTTTAAGGACTTTAGCCCTTCATATTTCTTTTTCTTAACATATTTTTATTGTCCTCCACTGCGACTACCTGTATTGAAATTACTGTAGTATGTGTATTTTGATGTGTGTGTGTGTTTTTTTTTTTTTGTGGGAAGAAGGAAGTGAGGGGAGGGGATGCAAAGTTTTTATAGAATTTTTCTTTCTTTTCATTGTAACAGATGTTGTATACCATATGATACATTTATCTTCATAGTAGTCTTTTTCAAATGTTTATCACCAACAAAAACTACAAGTCGATTAAATGTCCCATCAAACTGGTATCTATTCTGCCTTTGGATGTACCAGAAAATCAACTCTGCAGCTCCTTTAATTTATTTTTCCGGAAGAATCGAGTGCTATCTACTCATTTGACTGCTATATACCTTTGCCTTCTGTTTTAGTTAACAAAAACATCATGTTTGTTATGATTCAATTCAATCAGTAATAAATCCACCTATTAATCACCTTTTGGGTGATATAGGGAATATATGAGTTATGAAGAACATTCAAGAGGCCCTCATAGAATGATGCCCAGAGTGCCAAATGGTTAAAGGGAGAAAGACTGAGAAGACACGAGAAGCAGGACAGCAACTAAGAGGATCTCTAAACATGGCCTACTTTGGAGTTGAAGAGGTAGTGTAAGAGCAATGTTTCCAGGCATGAGTAGCTAACTAAGATTAGATCTGGAAAGGCAGGGTAATGAGATAGTTTTCCATTCTATCCAGAAAATGCCAAATCAGAGTGTGAGCTATGCATGCAGCTGTAACATATTCTGTGGGGTGTGTGTGTGTGTGTGTGTGTGTGTGTGTGTGTGTGTGTATAATTCAATAAGTATTTACTATATGTCTATTATTTGCTGTGTACTGTACAAGGTATTAGGGAAAGGGAGAGGAATCTGACAGTAATTTCACTGATATTAAGAACTCCAGCATAAGGAAATTCTCTCTACTGAGAGGCAAAATGACTTGCCCAGAAACCCACAGTCAGACACTAGATGCCGAGGATAAAAATGGAATTGTCCCTGCTCTCAAGGAGGTTATATACATATAAGTACATATTAAATATATACAAACTAAATTGTGGGATGGAAAAACAGGACTACCTGAGGTGATCAGGCAAGGTTTTCTTTACAAAGTGGCACTTACAATGAGATTTTCAAGGAAATAAATTGCTCTAAAGGGCAGCAGTCAGGAGAAAGCACACAAGAAGCTGGGACATTTTAGCCATGGGAGCAAAAGCACAGAGGTAGGACACAGGAATGTGTCAAATTTATTTCAATCAAAGGGATAACTTTTAATTAAGTTGTAAAGGTAGATTTAAGCCAGAATATGAAGGGCTTGGAAGGTGGATTAGCATTACTTCACCTTAGAGATAATAAGAAGCCATCAGAGTATATTGAATATGTGAGTGATATGATCTGATTTGATCTTTTGCAAAATCTTTTTGGCAAATGAAGGTGGATTGGATTGGAGACAGATTTGAGGCAGGGAGACCAATTAGGAAGCTGTTGCAATCAATTAAGCAACAAGCATTTATTAATGGCCAATTCTGTGTCATGTGCACTGATAACCCTTTTTTGTAGTGAGAAACAACTGAAAACTAAGGAAATGACCCACCAATTGGGAAGTGATTGTCACAAGAAATAATGTAGGGTACTTACAATGTAATATCAATATTGTAAAAACAAATAATTTTGACCTTGAGAGATCTAATCAACACAATTGTGCACTGTTTCCAGAATGCTGAAGAATGACATCCACCTTCTGAAATAGAGGTGATGAAGTAATATGCAGAAAGAAATACACATTTCTGAATAGGAATAATGTGGAAATTTGTTTTGCTTCATTAGGCTTATTTGTTACAAGGTTTTTTTGGTTTTTGTGTTTTTCATTTTCTTTTTCAGCAAGGGAAGAACTAGGAAAAAAAATAAAATTTAATTTGGAAGTTTTCTAGTGAATCCAAAGGAACTAACAAGGGATGCTATAGATGTAATCTCTATTAATATATGGGATGGATTAGATAAATTCTAATTACTACTATAGTCTTCTGGTTGGTATCCCTTCCTGAAGTTTCTTAACTCAAGTCACTCCTCTACTCTAATGTCAAGTTGATTCAAGAACCTGTAGTGGCTCCATATCACCTTCAAGATCAAATGTAAAACCTTCTTTTTGACTTTTAAAACCCTCCATAACCCAGTCAATCTCTTTCATTCCCAGTTTCTGATACTTTGCTCCCTTCCCTCCCTACCTTCCGAAATTCAGTGACACTGGATCTTTGCTATCACTTGCACTTTTCAAAGCACATATCACAATGCCTAGAAGACAGCAGGTGTTATATAAATGCTGCTTTTGCTATCTTGGCTACCATTACCATTATCATCATCACCATTATCTCCACCTCCTGATTTTCCTGATGTCCTTTCAAGTTTCAACTAAAATCCCATATTCTGCATGAAATCTGTCATAAATACTAATGACTTTTCCATCAGAGAATTTCCAATTTATCTTGCATATATCTTATTTGCATACTGTCCCCTAGCATTTCCTCCTACCCCCATATTAGGCTGTGATGTGAGCCATTTGAAAGTGGGGAACCAATTTTATTTTGTGGTGGAGGAAAACACCCTTTTTTGTATCCACAGGATTTAGCAGAGTACATGGAAGATATTTAATAAGTACTTTTTGACTTGACTTAGGTCAAGTTTTTATGAGTGTATAAAAACTATATTTTTACAAACAATTTAAATGTAACTCTCTTGACTCTAGGAAAACTACAGTGAAGGATATTTAATAGCAAGCCAGGGCAAAATCCATTCTTTACAACCAAATCTATTAGATTTAACATAATCAAAGGGAATAACAAACTCAGAATTTTTCTTCTCAAATCAGAGAAAATAAGAACATTTGATATATTTCATAGGAAAATTATTACTTGTAACTTGTCATTAGTAAAAATAACACAATATTTCAAAAGGTATAAGATAAAGTTCTCTAGATAATTTGAATGTCAATTACATAATAGGTGAAGTCTCAAAAAAATCTGTAATTTTTGAAATTATGTCCTAAAAATTACTTAAATATTACAGAAGATATCGTATGACCTTTCTATGCAGAGGGGCCTAAGTTACAAGATCTCATATCCAAGTAAATAAAGGTTTAATTACATTATATGGTAAAGTAATTTTGTAAAATGGTATTTAACAATTATATTTATAAAGTATTCTGAAGTCACAAGCATTCATGGCTAGGATGCTGCAGCATTATGAAATTCTGCTTAACAAAAAATACATGGGTAATATGGGGAGTGTGTAAAACTACTGGCTCAATCTTTCAGCAAAAACTATTGGCTCAATATTTCCATTTGGATTTACTTTATTTAAGGTTTTCTCTTAAGCATTATGAATATCTCAGATCCATCCTCAAAGATGACCCCCAAGTTTTCTATCTTGAATCTTGCATATCTGTTTATAATGCATTATAATAATTAAATATATAACTTATAGTTATTTACATTGTATGTATCCCAAAGTTTTATAGGCTAGAAATAATAATAACAATAATATATATGCCAGATAGTGTGCTTAAGCACTTTCCAAATATTTTCTCACCAAATATTGATCCTCACCACAACCCTAGGATGTAGTTTCTATTAATACCCCCATTTAAAGATGAGGAAACTGAGGTGCAGAGCTGTTAAGTAACTTGCCCACAAAGCTGTTAAACGAAGATGGATTTTAACTCAAGTCATCCTGACTATAAGCCCATTGCTTAAATGGATAAGTCAAATAAACCTCTAGGTAAATATGCAAGATATCTTAATTTTGGCCAAAATAACTTAAGGATACTTTTTATGACTTTTGGGATATTTGTGATCTTTTGCTTTTAGTTTCAGTCAAAGTCATTTAAACAAAGTATTTAGTATTTTATTGTAAATAAAGTATTTTCTTGGTTAAAAAAAAAAATTTATACTTTGGTTGGAGAGAGATTACCTTAAGTTTTCCTGACAAACTCTGTCCAAGACAAAATGGCTAATTTTAAAATATTTCAAATTACTAAAGTAAATCACTAAAGAACAATTGAATGGGTGTTTCACTGATATATTTTTCATTTGGGAAATATATGGCAAATGTTTAATTGTTTATAAGTGAAAGGAATTCTAGGTGAAGAAATATATTACCATTGCAGAAGACAGAGTTGTCTAGGGAAATATGAACCCTTAATTCTAAAAGATGGCTTCCTATCTACGTGTGATATTTTCAATAAGAAAGTAAAATTTTCTTATTGTGTTAATTTTCCTTTTCATTTTATTATACATATCTGTTGGGTTTCTTACATAGAAAATACAATAGATACTAATAAAGACCATTGACTTTTAGTCAAGCTAATTGAAATCTTAGCTAGGAAATAATATTGGTCATACTGTACATAATTCCAAATTTCACTAAATTCTGATTGGCTCAAAATATTGCCAACTCCCTTCAATTATATTTGGTGTTACAATGGTACCAATTTTCAATAAATTACAAACCACTCATTTGACATCACATTTTTAAATGAGATCTCTGATATTATTATACTGAATATTTTTATATATTTTATTTAGCAACTATATTATGTTGTGACTTATTTTGCTTCTTAAACTAAATTGTGAAATCCTTAAGGGCAGGACATTGCTGTAGATTTCTGCATTTCCTCCAAGGAGCATTGTTACTATTGCTCATATGAAGCAACTGTATTGATTTCAAAAAAGAATTAAAGGGACAGCTAGGTATGCAGTGGATAGAGCACCAGCCTTGAAATCAGGAGGACCTGAATTCAAATCTGGCCTAAGACACTTAAGACTTCCTAGCTGTATGATCCTAGGCAAGTCACTTAACCCCAATTGCCTCAGCAAGAAAAAAATTTTTTTTAAGTTGAAGGAAAGATATTTAATGAAACAAAGGGCCAAATAACCAACAATTTCAAGAAGCCATGCCAGTGACTAAGTGAATCTCTTTTGCATTACTATAATAAGAGTACTTAGTAATATTATTATATTAATAATACTACTAATAAGAACAATAGTAACTTGCAGTTCTATAGTAGTTGAAAGATAAATTATTTCATAATTCTTGTAACATTCCTGTAAGTGAGAGTCATGCTGGCAGAATCCTCATTTTAAAGAATAGGCTTTGATCAGTTAAACAACTTGACAGTTATCACAAAGCTAATTAAATGGTATCTAAGAGTTGACCCAGACATTAAATTCAGTGCTCTTTCTACTACATAGTTTCCTTCAGAATATCAAACATCATTGCAAATTATGAGCAAAGATAAATGAACTTTATGAAATTCTAAATAGAAGACCCAACACTGACTCAAATTTTAGTCTTAATAAGTATCTAATAATCAAACATAAGCTTTCAAACAAGTTATTTTGTAAGATTAATCTCTCATAAAAAGCTACATACTTTCTTAGGTTCTCTTTATACCAAGTTCATGCTTTCATATAGCTACCCACTATAACTTGGCTATGAAAACAAGCATTTAACTAATAGATTCAGGAGTTTCCCATGAATATTTCAAAAACAATGTGACTGCTGTCTAATTATTAATGTATATTTTATGACTGGTGCTTAATTTAAGACTATTTTCTTTTATGTTATGAACAAGTCGATAACTAAATTGTTTCACTTATTAAAATTCAAGTCAACCAAAACCATCTGTGTATGCTGTACAAACGAGCTATTATAAATATATGCCTTATGATAGCATCTTATAGTTAAAAGGAATCCTAAATTTAACTTTTGTCATTATTTCATATTCTAAATTCCTCATTTCTCAAAAATCTTCTTTTCATAGAAATATTACCAATAAAAACACAAAATATTTTACAATGCAGATTTGCCACTTTGAATAGAATATACCAGTATAAATAAAAGTTTAAATCAATTTGAAAACTTAAGAAAAAAATTCTGAAACATTTAATGAAGGCATATAGATTATATTTCAGGTACATTCAATTATTCTGGATTTTAGTGTACAAAAAGTAGTTACAAAAGCATAAAAGCTGAATCACTCAGTAGTGAGTAAATAAAAAAATTAAGATACTTACTTAGGAGTTGAAGGACCTCTTGGCCATGTTCCATCTTCATTTTTCTGCTCTATTACTAGCATCTGCAAATATGACATAGTAAAATGGTCTTCTATAATTTTAAAGTTAAAAATAAAAATTAATCCATGATATTTTTTCCTTTGTTTTTAGTCTAAAAAAGGCGTGGGGTTCAGATGTCATACAATAATAGGAAAATAAAACTCACTAGTATGGGTTAGATAGTGTAACAATTAGTTTTTGATCTTAATTTTGACTCATTTACCTGAGTAAACAAAACACCTATAAAATCTATATTATTATTTTCTCAGGAATCAATGTAAAAATCTGAAAACTCATTTGCAAAAAATGAGTACTATTTGTGTGACTTTAAGGAAAGTCATTTAAAGAGTGTATCATAATCATGCTCTATATATTTCGTCAATGGATTCAGATACATTTAGATACAGATAAGAGGATTGCTATGAGGAAGTAAGAAAAATGAAATCCTTACTTTAAGAGTAACAACACTGGCATATAAGTAATACATATTATATATTTATATTTCAGCAAGGAAAATCTCTCTTGATATTCTTGGGAAATGATGTAAGCATTATGACCACAAAATTACTGTACTTATGAAATTAAATGATCAGACCAAAAGAGCACTAAGCAATGTTAATCTAAAAGGAAAGTCTCTGGGAGTGTTAAGGATTGTCCTTGTTCAACATTTTTATCACTGACTTGAATAAAAACATAAATAGGATGCTTAATCAAAATTATCAAGAATACAGAACTTGATAGGAAAAGGCAATATATTAGAAAACATTCAAAATCTGAAAAATAAATAAAAAAACGGAAAAGTAGGCTAGAATCAATAAAATGACTTCTGAGGTGTCTTCTACCTCCTAATTATTTATTTTCCTGAACTGAGAAATAACTAAGGGCTTAGCAAACCAAATTTCTTCTAAAGTGAGAGGTAACTAGGGAATCAGCAAACCAAATTTTCTAAAAGTGGCTAAAAGAAAACAGGAATTTGAATAAGGGGATGTGGGTTTGAATCTCAGCTCTAACAATGCCAGTGACTCTGGGTAGTTCATTTAACCTTTCTCAGTTTCTATTTCTTCTTATATGAAATGAAAAAGTAGAGTTTTTGTTAGCAAAAGTGGTTTTTCAATCTTAAAGCACTATATATATAGATATACATACACATACACACACATATGACCAATTATTAACATTATAACACATAATTATGTTATATATATATATATATATATATATATATATATATACACATACACATATGACCAATTATTAACATTATAACATAATTATGTTAACAACAAAAGGTAACCAGGTTTTGCTGAAATAATTACCATTATTTTAGAAAAATGTCTGGATTACTTACTGAAGTTTAGAGTGGAAAAAAATCCCAGATATGTCACCTAGTTAAAATCCCTCATATTAAAAGTTGTATTAACAGAAAAAGGTACAGCTAATGATTGTACAGCTAGTTAGTAAAGAACCAATATTAAATGCCAATATTTATTTCACTGTAATTACTTTGAATTCACATTAACTTTAGTCTTTAGCAGAATTTTTTAATAGAAAAATTAGTAATATAGACTATTATTCTAAAATCAACTATTTTGTGCTAATATTAGGAAAATGCCCTATGGATAATATGAAATAGTAATATGTGTTATAGATTTTAGGCATTTAAATTTATTTATTTTCATGTTCAATACATTGGATATTATTATGGATATTATTATTATTTTTAAACTTTTTATTGACAAAACATATGCACAGGTAATTTTTTTTATAACATTATCCCTTGCATTCACTTCTGTTCCGACTTTTCCTTCCCTCCCTCCACCCCTCCCCTAGATGGCAGGTAGTCTTATATATGTTAAATATGTTATAGTATACATGGATATTATTATATTAAAACCTTAAACCTAAAACATATTGAAGCCATACCAGGGGAGATGTGGCTGGAGAGATATAGAGCAATTATTCAATTTTACTCATCTTGTCTCTAACCCAAGCATTCCTCAACACTCTTAACTGAAATGAACAATATCATCTTTCAGTCAAATGGAAATCTCTAAATAGCGCTTACCCCTATCTAAGTTCCCATAAAGTGTCTCTGGCAGCTTCCTCTTCTGAACAAATGCTTTTTTGGATAGATTTTTCTTTTTATTTTTGTTGGACTTAAGTTCATGCAGAATAGTAAGTTTAAGAGGGATGGTCATCAATAAAAAATTTAAATAAGTGTTGGTGTTAACAAGATGTTGGAAGTAATAGATGTTAACAGAGAAACTTTGAGGAAGTAAATTCAGTTAGCTGAATTGTAATAAAATGTGAATATGTACTATAAATGTATTTTTCATCAGCCTATATGCTCATTTATGTAAAACTGATTTTAATTCAAAAAAAACTTAATGGGAGCCAATCTCCATTGCTGTCTCCCATCAATAAGTGTCAATAATCTTCCTTTTAACAAGATGTATCCCAAGCAAAAGAATCATGGAATCTTAGGAGTTAAAGGAATCTCAGAGATCTTCTATACAAATTTAGCATATGAACACTTTGCTAAAATATATCTGATAACTCACCATCTAATAGTCTGTTTGAAATGATAAAAATTCACTCTTTTTCTGAGTCAAGCCACACAATTTTTTTGGATAGTTGTTAGGAAGTTTTTTCTCATAAAAATTGTTATGTATTATGGAGCTCCTAATATGTGCCAAAGTACTGTGTATGTATCTCAGGAGATAAAGGGACAGAAAGTATCCAAGCCTTCTATTCTGCGGGGTTAAGCAGTATGCGTTCTCTTTCACATGCTAATTCTTCAGATACCTAAAGAAAGTTTTAATATTCCTCATTCCTAAATCTTTTTTTCTCTAGGCTAAACACTTGATCAGTTCATTAATCAATATTATGAAATAGTTTCAAATGCATTTAACATTTCTGTACAAACCCCAAAACTTATTTGTTTAAAAAAAAATCTAAATATCTAGAACTGAACATATTTCCAGATGCAATCAGATGGAAAAGACTGACTAGAACTAGCATTTCAAATATTACTTTTCTTTTTGATGAAAAAGCATCATTAGATTTTTTTCCACTTTGGCTTATGTTAATTAAGGCTGGCTGCTAAATTAGCTTTTGGGATTTTCAACATGAATTGTTTATTTAATTTAGTCAAAATTCCACCTTTGTAGAGATAATTTTTGGGAACTAAATAAAAGCTTTTATATTTACCTTACTAATGTACTTGGTAAATACTTTACTTATCTTTACCAAAACTTAAGCACTTCTTATCTACCAAAAAGATTTCAGATCTTGAAATGTTTTAAATGTAGCAATTATCCTTTAAAGCAACTATACATTTGACAGACATTTGATATATTGATATACCTTTATCCAAATCACTGATAAAGGTGTTAGAACAGGACTAAGGACAGGCTCTTCTTTCATTAGATTTCCTTTTTGGAAGACAGTGATGCATTAATCAAGACCTTTTAGGTCTATTGAGTCTATTATGGATATTCAGGCACACATATATAAGTAATAAGTATCCAGCATACTTAAAATAAAAAGTGTTAACAAACAATACCTGTCCTTGATATAAACCAGCATCCTGAATGGTACTGTCTGGCTTATTTAGTGGCTCAAATGTATTACTCATGTATTTGTTCCATAATCTGGTCTCTTTTTCATCTGGAATATTGAAGATTTTTCTTATTTCTTTTTCAATCGTATCTGAATTTAAAGAAAAAAAATTAAATATAAAAACTTAAAAGTTGACATCAGATAAAGTTAATCATTAATTAATAGTTCAAAACTTTAAATAAGACAATGATATAGAAGCCAGGAAGTTGGACTTAAAGTCAGACAGAAGGAGTTCAAATACCACAATATATAAACACACACATACACACATACACACAGCCCTAGGCAAGTTTGTATACATAAATTCCAAAAAAAGTCATTAAAATGAGATTATGTTATTATACAAATAGTTTTTATTTCAAATGCATGTTTTAAAAAATTAATAGACATCCCATTCAAATCAGTAATAAAGAGATAAACACTTTTAAGTCAAAGAACTAAACAAAGTGCCCTTTTACATCAACTAGATCATTATTCACTAGACTGGATGTGAAATTTTTTTTTGAATAACTTCAATTATAAAAAATTAAACCAAGTCCATTAAAGACTGCCTTCAAAGAGATTACCATAAGTTTAAAAACACACCTTAAAATTAAAAACCAGGCCCTTCCAAATACAATACCCTTTGAATTATATCATTTCACTATCATATTCTATTTCTGTATATCAATTATATGATTATAAAATAAATCAAACACAGAAGCTTAATTTAGCATACAGAAATGTTTTGATTACATTGTTTTTTAAAATTCAGAGTGATAAGACTCATACTAGAATGTCCTAAATTTCAGAGTAATCAAAATCTACGAAATAAATAAATAAAATCAGTTTTTAAAAGTTCTATAATCATACAAAACTAAACATATTGAGGAAACTTAAATTTCTCTTCTTTAATATGAATCATTTAGGGTATACAACAGATCTTAAAAAACATTACTTTTAATTCAGATTTCAAAAATAAAACAGATATTCAAAACAAAAGCTAATTACACAAAATGACCTTAAAAAAAATCCAAATTAGATACCCTATCATTTATTAATCATACTTTTATCACATACTTTGCTAAAAAAGAGAAAATGTTAAAAGATCAGTTTTAGATAAAAAAAAAATTAAACATGAACAAGTTTTCAAATGTTCTTAAATTCTTAGTGGCAATGGCACATTATTTTCTCTATTGACATGAGTATGATCTTTCAGAAGAGTTTAAAAACTATTATAGTACTTCCTAAAGAGGAAATGAAAAAAATAAGGAATCTAGCTGCGGTTGAGGTTAGAATCTCTCAAAGTGACAGTCTATTCTCAGTTTTACAATGAAAAAGCCAGAACGAGGATCAGAATAGAAAAACTGAGTCCTTGAAGCTTTGTGTTTGTTAAACACCTTTGGCAAAGTCACCAAAAAAAGACTGATTCTCATGCTTTGCTGAGGCATGAATATGATCCTGGGTGCTTGATGCCAAGAAGAGACTGTCTATCTAAATAGGATGAACAAGGAGCACTCTAATTAAACAGAGAGAAATTATCATTAGGAAGTCATAGGCATTGATCTTGTCCTTTCTTCCTTCTCCCTGTCTGTCTTTCTGTCTGTCTTTATCTATCTATCTATCTATCTATCTATCTATCTATCTATCTATCTATCTATCTATCTATCTATCTATCTAGAGATGGCTTGTAAAGAAAAGATTTTTCTTTGGTCAGGGCAACCTGTGAAAAAAAGTAAAATATATCATGACTTCCAGTTCTCAGTGGCCCCCTTCCATTTACAGTCATGGTAGCAAGATAGCAGAAGGTAGTAAGAATCACTTAGTTTAAAAACTATTTGTGAACACAAATTTCATTATTAGTGCTTTCATAAGGTTTTTTGATCAGATATTAGGATGGTGTAACATTGGAAGAATCAAATCATATTAATATTGACAAAATGTAAAGTAGTTTTCATTTTAAGCCCATCATGTGTGCTTCTGTGATCATCTTAATTTGCAGTGTTCATCATAAGAGTATAAAGAGACTACCATGAAAACAATTTATTTGTGTGCCAACATCTATTGCAAAGGATGAAATAGAAAATTCCATGAAAAATTAAAGAAAATTTCCCTAAATCAAGTCAAAATATAAGCAAGTATTTAATGACTTCAGTAAGGAAGTAGGCTGAATAAAGGATGACCATAATTTTAAGGGAATATGGTTTGAAATTAAAAAATAAAAGAGTTCTGTCAAAAGTTTGTGGATAGACTATGAAATCAAAATGTTCTCTTTTGTACAACTAGAACTTTAATAGAAGAAATATTTTTTCTTCAGGTTGTAAGGGGTAAAATGTGAAGTTCATTTATCCTCAGTTGGGATTAGAATAGGAACAATGGTTGAGACTGATGATAAACCCTATATTTAAATAATTTTCTTAAGAGTCCCCAGACATAGCTTCTGTGATAGAATGCCTAGACAAGCCAAATTATAGTGAATTGGGCTGCACGGCAGCTGACTCTTATCTCCCCACCCCTTTACTATCAACAATTAGATACTTATCTGTAATTTTGAGGATCAGGGTGGGGCAGGAGGACAGAACAGCATGGGGAAAGGCTAAATGACAAAGGTGACACTGGAAAAGACAGGTGAGGAAAGAGTGCATCCAAGGGGGGCTGCCAATGCAAAGGCACATACACATGGTGTGTGCAAAAGTGCGTTGACCAGTATCAGTTCAACACACTGTAAAGTGAAACAAGATTATAAAATATAAACTATAAACTATAAAATAAAAAAAATATAAAAGTAGTAAAGTTTATATCTGATTGTAGATGCAACAAAATTTGCTGAGCAGGGAGGGAGGTGACATGATCAGATCCTAACTTTAGGAAAATTTTCCACTTTGGTAGCTGTATGGAGTCAGAAAGGGGAAAGGTTAGGTATGCTTAAATAAATACAGTATTTTGATTATTATTCAGTGATTTTTGGATTTTTTGATCAAAGAGAAACAAAATATATAGCTTAAAGGTAAAAAAAAAGTTTTGGACTGGATGAGTCAGTGTAGCTTAACAGATAGGGATATTGCTTTTGAAGCCAGGAGAACCGGGTGGGGGGAAAAAGGGGAGAATTTGGAACACAAGGCTATATAAGAGTCAATGAGGAAAAATTATTGGTGCATATGTTTGGAAAATAAAAAGCTTTAATTAAAAAAAAAATGAAGCCAGGAGGACCTGGGGTCAAGTCCAGCATCTTATATGAATTGTCCACTTAATCCTGACCAAGTCCCCTAGTCTCACAGCGTTCTAGGAGATTCTATAAGATTCTCTAAGGTTCAAAGAAGCCACAGATCTGTACTGTTAGGACTTTCTTCACCTGAGATTTCCCTATCCCTATTATCTTGGACTAAGTGACCTTTAAGACCACATTCTATTATTTTATGATATATTTTCACCTATCCCATCTATTAATGTACCATTTCTTTTTGATTTCATGAAAATTCATCTGTTATAGAAAATATGACTAATTCAACTAATTTAATTTAACTTAAGCATTTCATGTACTCAAATTATATAAAAGGTAAGGTTCAATTTATATAAACTTGATAAATATAAATCCAGATCAATATGACATTATTAAATATTCACTATCAATTAAACTATAATTTAGTAAGCCAAAAAAAAAAAATTAAACATTCTTAGTTTTCTTCCCCAGATATCTGATGGTTTCACTCAGATTTTCTCATCAAAAAGTTGAAAAACTTGAACTTTTAAACAAAGTAGAGATTCTTAGTTAATTTAGTTTAAGAATTGTTTTCTGGATTAATGTTACATTGTAGTAATTTTAAAAGATGTATACCGATTTCAATAATATAACTCACATTATTTTATGGATAATATTGAAAGTTATTCAGCTTTACATTTGTTCCATGCCCTCTAATGCAGCACCAAATATTCATAGGCTTAATAAGAATTCTCATTATGAATAAACTGAACACAATCATGCATTAGCAGTTAACTTCTCCCCCTAAAATGACAATCAATACAATGTAATAAAGAGCCCATTATATACTATTGCTAATAACCAGGAATAGACAGATATTCTACAAACTATTTAATATGTTTAACCCATCCCTCACTAGAATAAGGCATGGTTAATTGAGGAACAGATTTTTCTTATTACACATCAAAGAGCCAGGTGAAAAGTGGGTTCTTGCCATGAAGGAGAAGCAACACAAAACCCACCTCACTGGTGAAAATCAAGTACTCCCATAGTTCTGAGAGTGTGAAAATGCTGATTAAACAAGCTGAGAAGTCTCAGAGCCATCCAATCTCGGCTGGCCTCTTCTAACTGCTAGTGTCTCTTCCATGATGAGCATAATAGGTAAAAAAGCCAGAAGAGAGGCTTAATGTACCTGGCATTCTTTCCCTCTCTCTAAAGCTTTTAAACAAGACAAATGACATTGTCATTAATTCCAAATTTAAAAACAAAGAACCTGCTTTCATACATTAGTATCTAAAAATTTATGGGAAAATGCATCATGTTAATACATGAGATGATACAGGAAAAGCGATTGGTACTATGATTTCATTAGTCTGGGAAACTCCCAGGGAAGCCAACTCCTTTCAATAATGCAGGGCAACATAACTCTCCGAGAACTTTAAGTCTTAGAAAGTTGCCAAGAGTGCTGGGAACCTCAAATATCTGGCTCAAGGGCTGCATAGGAAGTAATGAAGGAAATAAGCATTTATTAAGCATCTACTATATGGCAAGGCACCATACTGAATAGGTAGGTTCTGCTATTATTCTTATTTTACAGTTGAGAAAACAGAGGCCAAAAGAGGTTAAGTAACTGGTCCAGAGTCACATAGCTAGAAAGCATCTGAGGCTGAATTTGAACTCAGATCAGACACAGTGCTCTCTGCACTGAGTCACAGCTGCCTCCACAATACAAAGGCAGTACGTGTCAAGATGCAGGACTCAAACCTAGGTCTTCTTGGCTTTGAGGAGGTCTGGCTATCCACTGAACCATGCTGCTTCTTGTAAAGTACTATAGGAGTACTTTAAATCCAATGCTAACTTCAAAAATCCATATAATATAATATTACTCAGTTTTATGATGCATTTTGGGGGGGCCTTCAGAATTTCAACTGCAGGGTTGAAAGAGAAGAAAGAGAAACATAATTGAGATGAATTACTAAAAATAAATTTAATTAATTTATTTAATTAAGCGCCATTAAAATTTCTTCATAATGCCATTTTTGTGCTTTTATATTCTCATTTATCTTTTTTCTAGTCTAACAAGGAAAAGAAGATAGTAACTATGTAGTAGTTAGGTTATTTTCAATTTTTAAAAAGGAACAAAAAAATTTACTAAGAGCTAAAGAATTTTACTTAAATAACCACTCTACTGTTACCAATTTTAATTCTCCTTCAAATAGTAAATGTAGTATAAGTTGTGTTGACATAAAATATAAATCTGTCTTTGAAAACATTTCTAATTAAAATACTCACAAAATGCAATGGTGACATTTTAAGACTACTTTAAGAACTTTACACCAAATAATTTTATTTCTGGCTAAAATTATACCAATATAACAACATTTAAGTTTCAAGCCAAATCCTTTAAGGAGAACCCCTGATGGAACTAGTAAGGTTACAATAGATTATCTGAGAGCAATGCTTTATTTTGTCAAAAAAAATGATAGATTTGTTCATACCTATTGTGTCAGCTTTGCTAAATCTTCGTGTTACAACATTGTTCATATTTCCATTTTCGCACAGCTTTAATTCTGTTAGATATACTTCTACTTTGCAGTGCTTTACAAACATACCCTGTTCAACCACCTGAAAAATAACAATTCAATGTCAACTATATAGCTAAATATAATTGAATTTCTTCAAAGATAATAAACAAAATCTTAAGGTTTAAAAAAAAAACTTAGAAATCTCCAATGGAAAATAATAATTATTTTAAAATTATTAACATTTTAAAAGAAAAATTTGTTAGACACAAATTCAAAAAATTTTGTAACCTGAATAAAAGTTAAATTATGAAGGTATATTAAGTAAATTAAAGTTTCAAAAGCTATGCTATTAGTATTTAAGTTCACTTTTATGTATTTAGAAATAAACAAATTTAAGGAAGTATAACAAAAAATTATTAAGTCATTTAATTATTTCTAGATTTTGTTCCTGATTTTAAGGAAAACTAAAAGTATCTTAAAAGTACTATTTTTACAAATAACTTTGACTTAAGAGTTATTAACAACAGTATAATGCTATATAACAGATAATTTTTATAAATGAAAACTATAAATGAATGGTAACTCTTAGCCAAAATATTCAGCCATATGCTCTTGTAACTGATATGTTAGTTTCTAAATGTAAGATGACTTTTAGTTTGACCTTAACTGTATATTTAGTAATATAAAACTTCAAATGATAAAGGGGTTAAACAAATATGCAAGAAATCAAACTTAATAACACAGACACACATATAGGATCACCTTTTAAAATATATATATATGTATATATATATGAAATGTATATAGAGAGAATTCCTTGCGATCTTCCAAAGGGTAACTGTGGGTCTTAGTTATGAACACTGTTTCTGAAAATAGTCAGCTGCCTGACATATGATACAATCGACAAATATGGTATAAAGGGAGGCTCCAAATGACTGCTGTGAGAATAACTCTATTCTAGTCTTGCCATCTTCTCTAGAGAACAATGATACTATGTTTTATGAAAGCAGAAGGATGCTTTTCAAATTATGTTTTAGTTAAATTTCTGATATACATAAGGAAACTGAAAATGCTTATTGTAATTTGTACAACTCTAATGCTTAATATTTACTACACAAAAATTATTATTTTAAATTTGCCTTAACAACTTACTTTATAAAGTGTAGCTGTTAATGCATAATATTAAATCCATTTTAAGATGACAAGAGAGAATAATGCCAGAGGATTTTGGACATTATAGAAACTATAATTAAAAAGAATACTTGGGGATCAAATACTCCCAGATACTCCCAAATACTTGATGATAATCAACTGTTTTCAGTGTAGGAGTAAATATAAGAATGAGAACCTGATACAATATAATATTCACATAACTTTAAAGAGTAGATAAAATACCTAAATTTCTATACAAGAAAAAAAAAAAGAAAAAACTTGGAGGCAGTAGATTAAAGTGTTAAAAGAGTGTCAAGCTAGCTGGAAGAGGGAAAATGCTCTGACATCAAGTAGCTGAGTCAAAGTCTCTCTGTTGCTATCTTTGCAATACCTATTTCAGCAGGCTTTGTAGAGTGCTTATAAAACTATAAAACTATTAAGTATGAAACACATGTTTTCAATGCTCAGTTTTCTTATTTGTACAGATTCAAGTTAAGAAACCCTATTAGATTAAAAACTCACAAAAAAACACTACAAGATATTTTAGCTGAACTTTTATTAGAATGGAGGGCTTTTTCTTCATTTTTAAAAGCACATTTTACCAATAAGAATATTGCTATTCTTATTTCTACTACCATAATGCATTTATAACTTTATATATAAACACTATTTTCATTTTACTAAAAAGTACCTTAAGTGAAAACAAAAGGAAATAGGAAAAACCAACTTCCAACAACAACAAAGAAAAAACACACAAGAAGTATCTGATGAAAGTTATATGTAACTTTTGAGAAACTATGAGAAACAATTATTTTCGAGAACTATTATGTAGTAGTCTGTTTTGGAAATGTGAGTGTCAAAAGTTCATGAAATTATACAAGACATTATATTCCAGGGCTGCCACAATCATCCTCTTACTACCTACTTTATTTTCTGTACCATAACCTCATGCAATCCCTACTGACAACAAATAACATAAGGGGATTAGAACACAATACATGTAATGCCCGAGTTTCTCAATCACAAAGTGAGTTTGGGTTTGGAAAACAAAAATAATTTCATTTAAAAACAAAACTATGATGCATCAAATGCATCAACAGGGGGAATATATCATGCAGTTCCTGAAGTCATTATTACCATTATCACTCCCCAATCCCATATACACTTCAAACCCTTAATTGCCAAGATAGTCAAAATGAATAATAAAAATAATCAAGCCATTATAAAGGAATTTCTGTCATTTTAGGGGTTAAGAATAGAGTGGGTTTGTGTGTGTGTGTGTGTGTGTGTGTGTGTGTGTGTGTGTGTGTATTAGAATCCTTAACAAGCTGTTAAGTCATTAGAATTGATAGAGACAATAATTATCTAATTTAATCAATATGACTGACTGATCTTACAAGGAGATGTTATGGGCTAGAACCTGAAACAAAGTACTAAGTGGAACTGATAGAAACAATGCTTGTGTTCACACCTTTAGAGAGCGCATATAAGCAAGACACTCCCAAGAAGTGTCCCAGGGCACTTTGGGACAGACACAGGGGCATTCTGGGACAGACACAGAGCACTCTGGGAGATACAGAAGCCCACAAGCCCACTCTCGGAGGTGGAGTCAGATTCATTCCAACTTTCACCTTGGCGTTGGCTGGAAACATTCAGAGTTGAGCTAGAGGCAAAAGACTAGCAACGAGAGCTCTATGAACCAAGGAAAGCTGAGGCCTCTAAGAAAGCTACCTGGGCCCAAAGAAGGAGAAAATAAATGTTTGGATTTTGTCAGCTGGCTATATTTGAGGTGATTATTACTCTGAATTGAAACTAAGGCTGCCTCTCCAGGAAACCTTCCCAAGAAACCTGCTCCCAGAGAATCATCTTATAGTGTACAAAAGAAGAGAACACTACATGAAAGTTTGTAATATCAAGGAGGAAAAAGCAACCATAAAATTCTTCAACATACTTTGAAGTATAAAGAGGGTATCCCTAAAGGTTTTATAAAGAGAAACATTTGGGGCAAATAAAAAATGTACTGATGTGCACAATGAAAGTAACGTGCAGAACTTCTGTTTTCCCTCTAAAGGTAGTAAAGACCAAAAATAATATGTTCAAGAAGGGTTTAGATAAATACATGGACAACAGAGACATAACAAAATATTAAGATAAATTCTAGTAGTATCTATAGTCCTACTTTCAGGGAGAAAGTATGCATGCCTAAAAAACCTGATGTCCCTTTATGCCACTATCAGTCAGTTATTTTTTCTTGTCTTTTAACCTCTTATTTATTGGTAAATAGGTTTTAATGTTATTTCTCTTAATTGTCTATATTCTGTAAGAAAGCCTTATGTAAGAAATTTGATACAGTTTCCAGTTGACCTTGCCTTCTTACATGTAGCAATTTTGTGCAAAACTTTTATATTTCATGTAGTCCAAATTATGCATTTTATCTTTTGGAATTACTTCTATTCCTTTGTTTAAAATTTCATCCCCTTTCCATAATTGTGAAAGATTTATGAATTTGCTTATCTTTTAATTTTTTTGTAGTATGATTTTTAACTTTCAGGTTACACATCCACATAGAATTGTGAAAATGGCTTAAGATGTTAGTGTTCTAAACCTAACATGAAGCAGCTAAACAGGATAAGTGCTAGTCCTGGAATTAGGAAGAACTGAATTCAAATCTACCTCTGATAACTATTAGCTGTGTATCTCTAGATGACTTCTTTAACCATTGTTTATGTCCCTCAAATGTAAAATGAGGTTGTTCATAAGATGAGATAAATAGTTGAAAAATACTTAGTACAGTACCTGGCCCATAAATGTTAGCCATTATCATTATGAAGCCTACAAATTCTATTCTCCCACTTTCATTTCTCTTGAAATTCTAGATGTTTTATCCTTCAAATGAAGTACATTATTTCTATTTATATTTTTTTTATTTAATATAAAAAACAGCCAGTGTTTTTGCCAGATTAATCCTT
Organism: Antechinus flavipes; assembly: GCF_016432865.1. Taxonomy (NCBI): domain Eukaryota; kingdom Metazoa; phylum Chordata; class Mammalia; order Dasyuromorphia; family Dasyuridae; genus Antechinus; species Antechinus flavipes. The sequence continues at coordinate 211,300,540 of NC_067402.1, forward strand.
TTAGAATATAGTTTCAATCATTATATCAAATTTTAAAATCCAATATCCATGTAGTAATGTGTCTTGGTGGCTATAAATTAACTTTAGTACTATTGTCATTTTTATTAGGTTGGCACAGCCCAACAATGATCACTGAACATTCCTCCAACTATTTAACTATTTATGTTCTTTACTACTTTAGGGAGCACTTTGTAACTGAATATATGGAATTGCTCAGAGTGCTTTTTTGTAGATGGACACCTAAATATTTTGCCTTCCATAGCTCTGGAAATGCATTTGATTTTTGCAAGTTTATTCTCAAGCCTGTAACTCTGGATTCTTTGATTTCTTTGATTCCTTAGGCTTTTCTAACTAAACTATCATGCTGTCAGTAAACAGGGAGTGTTATCTCCCCTTTGTCTAGTTTTTATGTCTTTAATTTCCTTCTCTCGTATTACTGCTATTGCTGGCATTTCTAAAACTATGTCAAGTAGTAACAGGTGAATGAGCACCCGTGATCCTAACATTTATTAAACCCTATGATACTGTCTGCCAGAGGCTTTGAGATTTCACTATTCCATCCATCTTGATTTATCACAAAGCATATAAATGCTATCAATAAAATATATCAATAAAAATGTGTGCTTCTAAAAAAGTAACTTTAATATCCTCCAAACGTTGAGTCTTGCCCATCCATTTTCTTGGCTAATCGTTCATGATACACCATAACATAACCAACCAGCTACTTAGGAAAAGAAATAGTACAAATAAAATCAATACTGACAAATCTGTCAGTTGTTTCTCTCTACTATGGACAATGGCTAGCACTTTGTAGTTTATCACGATGTATTTGGCAGTCTGATTCAACAAATATTTATTCAGTACCTCTTGCTATACTGCTGTGCTACAATGGGAGAAAAAAGATGTTATTTAGATAATACATAGACCTAACCCTCATAGAATTTATACTCTAATAAGGGAAAACAATTCCCTCTAGAGAACTGGGAAGAAACTTAAAAGTCTTCTAGTCAAAATCCCTTATTTTACAGTTGAGAAAATTACATTCTAGAGAAAAGTGTCAAAAAAAAAAAACAGGATATGTGGAGCTGCAATCTCAAGTTCTTGCTCTTGCAGTATATCACAAGGCATGCATTGGCTCTGTGAGGTACACAAAAATGTGACCATCCTGCCCTAGGATCACGCTGATACTGGTTCAGAGTCAGTACCTGAACCTTGGTCATCAGTTTTGGAAACTTTTCAATTTCCTGTGTTGCTGACCCAACATACCAAATTACTGCTACATAAAGTACTGCTATTCTCTTCTCTATACTTAGGGAACAAGTTAGTTAAAGGACAAATTAATTGTAAATTATGCTGTTATAAAATTCTGTCTTTTTTAGCTTGTGAAAACAAGGGTAATTAGTGTAAAAGGAAATCAGAGACTATGAAATGTTCAAACAACATTATATCCATGAGATATTTAAGCTCTCTTTAAAAAGAACTGACTATGTGATTATGATTGAGGATAGGCAACATCTTAAAAACTGAGGTCATACAATAACCTTAAAAAAAATTAGAGCAGGAATTCCCGAGAGCGGGGAAGATATAGAAGAAAATGCTTTGCTGACTCCTCCTAGCTAGTTATACTTTTGGTTCAGAGGGCTGTGATGAGACTCCCCAGAAATAAGGCTCTGAATATGTAAATATCCTAATTAACTATTATATTAAATATACTTCTTGGAAGCCAAATTAAATCATGACAGCTGGATACCAAATAGGAAAAAATGCACACAAAATAATCTCTATAGTCCTTTTTGAGCTTTGTTCATAAAGAATTATGGCCTTGATGCTTATATTCAATGTCCAAGTTAAAAACAGCATTAAAAATGTTAATATTTGACATAGGAAAGGCTCCTTGCTATTCTAAAGAATGTAAGATCATATGATTTTAATTATCTTCCCATATTTATATTTTTGCCAAGCATTTGTGTCCTTGAAATTTTGTCATTCTATTACCTACATATATTTTACCTATTTAGGAATATTTTTTAAAACAAGCATTAAAATATGAAACATTACAATAAAATTCAAAACCTGAAAGAATAAGTCTGAACTTCATTATGACTATATCATTATGACTATATGGTGACTAAGCAGCTATATCCAGGACATTCATATTCCAGACTATGCTGAGGACGGCCAAATTGTGATTGGCAAGGGGCAACTGAGAAAGGCTTGTCTCTGCCAGGCCCCATAGGGGTCACAGCCTGACAAGCAGATGCCAGGAGAATCAAGTTTGTATACTTTGCCACACCATACTAGTTAGAGCCTAAACGGTTTTTCATGGACATTTAACAGCTGGGGAAAAAGGCTTCTTGCAAGGCCAAAAATGACAGGTTTTTACATATATAATCAAATCAAACTTCTCATGTTAAAAAAAAAAAAAAAAAGACAGGCTTGCCCTTCATCTTTTTTTGATCATGGCCTTCAGGTAGGCCAATAATTTTTATTTGTCTTTTCTGGATCAATTTTCCAGGTCGGCTATTTATCCAATAAAGCATTTCACATTTTTTCATTCTTTTTAGTTTGAGATTGACTGATTCTTTCTGTCTCACAAGTCATTAGCTTCAATTTGTCCTATTCTAGTTTTTAATGTGTGATTTGCTTCAGTTAGCTTTTGTATATCTTTTTCTATTTGGTTAGTTTTACTTTAAAAGCGTTTTCTTCAGACAGTTTTTTCTTTCCTTTTCCAGATGCTGACTCTCTTATGCATATCTCTCATTTCCTTTTCATTTTATCTTCTATCTCTCTTATTTGCCTTTTGAAGTCTTTTATAAGCACTTCCAAGAAGCCTCTTTGGGCTTGAGATCAATTTATCTCATTCCTTGAGATTTCTTCAATGGACATTTTGTCCTCATCTGAGTTTGTGTTTTTGATCTGATCTGTCACCATAGTAGCTTTCTGTGGTCAAGGTTCTTTTCTGTTTTTTGTTCATTTTCTTCCGGTATTTATTTCCTCGTTTTACTTTTAAGGTGGAGCTCTGCTACTGGAGCATAGGGGGCACTATCCCAAGTTAGCTGTGCAGCTCTATGCCTTGGATTTGAGCACAGTGCCCCCTTGTGTTTGCATGGGGTAGTTATGCCAGTTCTGTTCAAGAAACAGTTTTATTTCCCAGAATTTGCCTTCTGAGGTGGGACTGGACCCTGCGCCCATGCTGTGCTCCTCTGTTGAGCCAGTTGCTGATTTGTTGTGATTAAGACCCTCTCACCAGTTTCCCCTGAATCTGTCTTAGCTGGACTTAACACCTTTTTCACCCCAATGAGACTGACTACTTTTTGAAGTTTTTTTCAATCTATCTTGAGCTGGAGAGAATTTCATTTTGTCAGACTCTGTTTCCAAGACTTGGTTTCATGTAGTTTTTCAAGGGAACCTGGAGGAGCTTTGAGCAGCTTCCTGACTTTACTCTGCCATCTTGGCTCTACCCTCGATCCACCTGCCCATCATCTCTTCTACATACTAATATCCTTTCCATCCTAGTTTATTTGTCACCTGAAAATTCTGCTAAGGCTCAATATGAAAGAAATGAACTTAGTTTATTTTCCAGAAGTATTTTGACCCAGATCAGATAGAAATCAAGAGGATGACTTGGGGAAGGGGAAAAGCTAGAGAAGGTTTGAGGGTCATTCTTCAGAGTTGACAAGATTCTTTTCTGTGGTATCATTTGTTGTTAAATTTTCTCAACGAGGAGAAAAAGATGTAAAATAAGACTGTTAATTTTAATTGTCATATTACCTTTCCTAAAATATGGTTTCCATCATTAAAAAGAATTTTTAAAAAATTTCATAGTACTTGTTACAATCTTCTCAAAAACCTCCAATGACTTTTCATTAACTATAAGATAGACGTATGGCCCAAGGTTTACTTGCATGAGCCAATTCCTATTTCTTAAAGCTGTTAATGCCTTTTCCTCCAAGGTTACTTCATATCTGGTTCTAAATGTTAAAATTTTATAATCTATCCTTGTTGTCTAGTAGAAATATAAGCTCCTTAAGGGTAGCAACTATTTCTTTTTTCTCTGTATTGCCAGCATCTAAGTACCAGTGCCTGGCAAACAATTAAATTCTTAATAAATGCTTACTGGGTAGATTAATAATTAACTATTAAATATCTAAGACTTTTGCTATCTATATATCCCTGCTTGGCACATGATCATCTGTGACACACTTCCCTACAGTCTCAGCTCACCTAATTCCTCTGTCCGCACTACACTATCCCACTCTTCTAAAACACAGCCTCCTCTAAACAATCCTCAGGCATCATATTTATCCTCTAACAGTTAATAGTGCGCATAATAGTGTCAACAAGCAATTACAACTTCATGAATCTACATGAAAACTAGATTTATTAGAAGAGAAATGAACATGCATGTGGACTAGGAAAAATTTACAATCTATATATAAATTTGCATATTTATGATGGTAGGACAAAGTAAGGAGAAAATACCAGACATTTCCACATAAAAGAAGTGTGTTATAGAAGGGAGAAGGTAGTAAAAGTAGGAAAAGGATAAAAAGCCCTCCTGAAAGAGGCGCAAGAAAATGGTAAAAACCACACTATTTCCCCTAGGAACTTTTGGACCAAAAAGATAGGAAATTTTATCTATTTACAAAGGTCCCAGACACGCAAAAGTAGTGCAGATTGTCTGGTATCTGTCCTGATTCTTAAAAACACACAGGAAGTCCAGTGTGGGATGCAAAGAACACATTATATCAACTGGTGGTGGAAGGGAAACTATATGACACTTTGACCACACATTCAGGGCCTCCTGCATATTCTGGGTCCAGTGTTTGTAGAAAACATGAAGTTCAGGATACTCTTTAACACGCTTAACAATACATATAGGAACTCAAATACTTTGTGAAATTAATGTGTCTTTGTATACAAATAGGACCTGTGATTTTATTGATCCAGAGAAACTTAGATGAAGATTCTCTCTGCCAATGTGCAATTCCTTGTGCTTAGCAGGTGTTTATTTAACAAAATTAATGAACTGAATGATTTTTCTGAATATAACTCACTTCTCTCTTTTAAGTCATGCTATAGTTTCTAATTCTTACCTCTCCAGAATTCAAAGCACCAAAAACTCTGTCCGAATTAAGAGTAAAAGGTCAACGAGGAAATACCACAACAAAAAGTTTGAAAAAGAAAAGGGATAATGTGGATTAACTATTAAGAAAGATAAGAGAGAGACAAAAGGGAGAAAAAGAAATGGAAAGGAGCCCTTAACTATGGTGCAAAATACCACATACCCTTACCTTTAAAGATATAGAACTGTATTAGAAACTATTCCTGAAAATGGTCTGATGAACATATTTTTAAAATTCTAAATAATTATGTTCTGCACCAACATCCTTTGCTATTAAAAAAAAGTTTATTATTTGAACGTTCTCCAACTTTTTAGTTTTGTTCTATTTTAGTTGGGTAAGAAATTCTGTGAAATGGCTAACTCTAATTACTTATAACTGCAAAATAGCAATCAATTTACAACCAAGTTAATATATATATCTGTAAAGTACTGCAATGATGAAGGCTATTAAACAACAAAGTATAAAATTTCAGTGAATCATTTAGTTTAGACAGAATTTTAAAAATCAAAGCCTGGCAGTACCATAAACTGAATAAAATCCTATAAGCATTTCAAATTCAGGATGAAATACCTTTTCCAACATACCCTTCATTTTTTCAAATTTTTCTCGATGGTAATATCATCCTTTTAGTCACTTAACTGAAAGGTTTGGGTATAAACCTTCATTTGTTACTCATACTCACCCCTCACAACTAAATGATTATCAAATCCTGTCCTTTCTACATCTACTCACATTGCCATCAGTGAGTACAGTACAGATTCTCATAACCTTTAGCCAGGATCAGTATAAAAATCTCCTAAAATAGTATCTCTTCTTTAAGTTGCCCTAATTCAACCCATTTTCTACACAGCCACTTTGTTAAAGGACAGGTTTGACTCTTTGTCCATGTTTACTCCCTCCCTCAATTCAGTACTTTTAGAATCAAATATAATTTCCTTTGATGGCCTTTAAAACTTTATAACCTTGACTCTCTTTAAGATTAGTACAAGGACTATCTACTACATAAATTCTTTTATGAATTCCTCAGTTGCTAATCTTCCCTCTTTCCTAAACTATCTCACATTTATTTTTTATATATCATGAATATACTGTTTCCCTCATTAAGAATGAAGGTAGTGATTACTTTATTTTTTTCTCTCTATATCCAGGTACATAGAGAAGCTCAAATGACAGCATGGATGCAAGTAACTTTGTAAACCTTGAGGCACTATACCAGGGGTCCTCAAACTTTTAAAATAAGGGGCCAGTTCACTGTCCCTCACACTGCTGAAAGGCTGCACTATAGTAAAACCAAAAACTTTGTTTTGTGGGCCTTTAAATAAAGAAACTTCATAGCCCTGGGTGAGGGGCATAAACGTCCTCAGCTGCATCTGGCCCACAGGCTGTAGTTTGAGGACCCCTGCACTTATATAAATGCTAGTTTATTATTAGCCTATAGTCACCAAGGCTTTAGTTTTTAAGTCTCTTCTGCAATCCTGCTGAATTCAAGAATTGTTTAGAGAAATATAGTCATGTGCAGGTAATAACCAGGTTCTCCAGAAATATTATAAGTTTAATCTACATTTATTCTAGGCAGTCAACAAACCAACAATTAAATTCTGATTTGTAGCAATTGTTAATTTTTGAGGTAATCACTCTGAAAACTTAATAGTAAACTGGTTGGAGCTGGCTCTAGCATATCATACTCTGTATTCTTAGTGCTTAGCACAGTGCCTGGAATATATAAGAGGCTTAATAAATGCTTCTTTATTAACTCAGCTGGGGAGGGGTAAGCAGATACACAAAAGCTGTAAGAATTTGGACTAAGTGACAAATATGGATAGATCACTCTTTTCAAGAGCTGCAAGATTGGCAGAGTCAGCTTGACTGCTATTTGTAGTGGGATGGAACACAGTCTCAGGATTATAGACAGGAGGAGGAATCAGCCAGCTTTTCATGAATATGAGATATATACAATGAGTGTTTGTAACTTGATCAATATCTATACAAAGTATATTTAGCCACTGTTCTCTCCTTTAACACTGCATCAAATATGTTATAATCACAGTATTTTTCAAAATTTTCTATTAAATTTAAAACCATACTATAATTCCAATATACTAGTTGTATAATACAATGAATTCTATATAACTTTAACTTTCTTCCTAAAATTATTCTTCCAAATAATTAATACTTACTCTATAGCATTACATAAGAACATAAGGTAAAAAATGCACTTAGCTAAAGTAGTTGGTACAGAATAGGAAGAAAAAATTTAGACTTGGGACCTAAGAAATGATCTTATGTAATAGCTGAGGAAATGAAGTGAAGTAACCTGCCCCAAATCACAAAGATTGTAATTGTTAGATTTCAAATTCAGGTTTACTTCCTTTTGACAAATCCAACAGTCTTTCTACTACTTTCTTTACTTTTTGTTAAACACCAAGATCGTAAATTAAACAACTGAAGTTTTACTAAAAAGGGCTTAATTCTTTCCTGCCTTATAAGGGAGAGCTAGAGTTTTTACCTAGAGTGAAAGAAAAAATGAGAAATTATGGATATGTTATTTATTCCTTTCACAGAAAAGATACTGCAGTCCTCTATCTATATTTTATCATAAAGAGGTACTGATTCAAAGTTAAAGCCCTGGAAAAAGATGGAGAGAATGAATATTAAAAACAATGTTATTTTTTATATGTGAAAATATCTCCATGGGATTTATTATTAATGTGAAGCTGATAAAAATGAAAAAGAGAAACAAATATGTAGGGAATAACATTGCCCTAAAAGATAAAGATAGAAGAAGTAGCTAGATGGGGGGATTGGGGAGGAAGGGGAAGGAATGACAGAATGACATGACTACTTATTCTGAATGAGCCTTTTCAATTTAATAAAACCAGGAATTTGATGAGGAATATTATATATTTTTTTAAAGTTTAGATAATGTATTGAGTATTCCCCATATTAAATTATATCAAAATTACTGGGAAAGCCTTAAAACATAAAAAGTTATTTTTTAACAACAACAAAAAACAGGCAAGAAATTTTCTGAATAATGAGTCTATTCATTTAAGGGTCACCAACTACAACTTGATTTATTCCCTCAAATTCTTTATAGAAGCACTAAATAGGAAATGGGAGTCTAGCAGAAAACATTTGCAATACTACTTTTGTAACTTTGTTGACCAATCTATATCAGTCAGCATCTACTAAGTTCTTGCCAAATATTGGTCAGCAGAATATAGTATTTGAATATAAAACTTTGAATCAGGGAAAGCCAAATTATAATAAGAAACATTAACATTAAAAATCAATCAACTTGGTTGATTAATGATACATGTCATTCTATCATTAATATTTGTTATTATTCATTTTTTAAAAAGGTGATAAAGGTACTGTAATCTAAAGCTACCAGCAATAAGTTCAAGGTAGTTATACCTCCTATGAACCGGTTTCCATCTTTTTGTTGTTATTTCTACTAAAGATTTTTTTAACTAGTCTCCTGAAATCCAGACCTGATCATCTATTAAATTCCTCTACAAAACTATGATCTTTGAAGATAAATCATGTACTAGAACATTAAGTAGGAGCAGTGATTATTTCAACATAAAAATTGCCCTATTTATCAATATCTTTTGCTTAGAGATTCACGTTCCTCTACCTCTCAGAAAAGATTATTTGCAAAATTGATCTGTAGCATATCAAAAGAATAAAAGATCATAAATGCACTTAGCTAAAGCAGGTGGTACAGAAGAGGAGCAAAAAATTTAGAGTTGGTACCTTAGAGATGATCTCATTTTATAGCTGAGGAAATGAAGTAAAGTGACTTGCACCAAATCACATAGATTTAACTGTCAGATTTCAAATTCAGGTTTTTTTCTTATGCCAAAACCTACATGGATTAAGGCTTTGCTTAACTTCTTTTGTTTTTTTTACTGCATCTTCAGGCAAAGACTTCAGACTTGAGAAAATTCATTATGGGATAACCTCATCATCCTATAAAAATCATCAATTTTGATGCCCTACCTTCTCACTACAGGGCCATGAATTCCAAATCACTATTTAGGGTTCAGTATAGGTTTGTCTTTATGTTTTTCTCCTGGCTGTACTACTCTGGGATTTTTCCCCTTCCTTTTTCTGTTTCCTCTTGTTTTGTCTTCCCTTTTTAAACTGAAAGTCCCTTAAGGGCTGGGACTGGACTGTCTTTCTCTTTTTGTATTTGTATCTCTTTCTTTCTCCACATAGTGCCTAACACATAGTAAATACTTAATGTTTATTGACTACTAAATAAACTTTTAAATATTCTATGTTTTAAATAGCTTCTTCTGGTTAAGGCAAGGTATAATACACATAAAGGAAAAATGACCAGTAGAAGGAAGTTGAAAACATGTCACACTAGGAGAGACTGAAGGAACTGAGGATATTTAAAGATGTCATGAATATGATAACTCTCTTAAGAACTATCAATGTCGAAAATGACTGAATTAGATAGATTTACATAAGCATAGAGGGTAGACTTAATGACAATGGATAATATCTATGCAGAGGAAGATTTTATCTTCATTTAAAGAAAAACTTTCTCATGCTGGAACTGTCCCAAAATGAAATAGGCTGCTTGAGTTTGTAATAAATTCTCTCTGGATAGCTACAAGTGAAAGATGAATGGACAACTGTTAGGGATGTTAAAGAAAGAATTCTTCTTTTAAGTATGCATTAGATTAGATGAATTCCAAAGCTGCTGTCACTTCAAGATTCTGATTCTATATTTTCACAAAAAATTGAAAATAGAAAGTTTTACCTCACTTGTTTTGAACACACAACTCAAAGCCAATAAATTTCTTTTTCATCTCATTCACAAATAGCTAATCAAAGATATTATCTGTATAGCACTTAGAAGAGTGTTTGGACATTGATAAGCATTGTGGTAAAGTGGTACATAAATATGTTCCCTGTCCCTCCTTGCGAGAATCTTCTTCCTAGACAAAATATACTAGCTCAGATGGAGGGAAACCCCCAAAATGTAAACTCTTTTTAGTTTTAGTCATCATTTTCAGATGACTTGCTAATTCTTAGATTATCTGTCCTTGACCTGTTTCCCTGGTTAGTGAAAAAATGTATCTTCCATTTTCTTCTTTTTTCAATTTTTTATCTGGTTTTAAAATTTGTTTTCTGTCAAGAGTAATTGTTTTTTAAATGTCCCATTTAAGGTTTAAGGGAGTTTAATTACTGGGGAGAATTTATTTCTATCATTTCTAAGCTATTTGTTCCCATTGCAATTTGTTCTTCTTTGTATCTCTTTTTTGTTTCTTGCAGATTCTCTTCTAACCCTTGTGGTCAAAGACATTCTTTTCTCTCAAACTATATTGGATGTGAAGTCTTCTAAGTTTGCCTTTTAGGATTCTCTCAAGTCCATATTTCTTCATTGTGGTTGGGATTTTCTTGTGCATAACTCTAGCTTCAGTTTCTAGAATGGAGCTTTGTGCTTGAGTCAGACTGTGCTTTCTCCATTATTCTTAGAAAGCCCTGTTTATTTTTGAATATCGTGGTTAATTCAGAGTAGGCCCTATCACCTGCAGGGTTTGCTAGATTTTTTTTTTTTTGCTCAGTGTCCAGTAATCTGGGATAGGTGTTTCAGCCTTCCTTTCTTCATTGTCTTCTGTAAAGGGCCTGAATTCTGGAGAAGTACACTTGAAACAAAGATACTTAACAGTAGGGTGTTAACTCAGTTTGATTGATGAGATGATGGTTCTCTAGTTTACATATACTTAGTATGGTGATGTAATGGTTGTCTAGTTCACACATACTCAGTGTGCTGTAATGATGTAACCATACTGAACTATTTAAGGGCTGAGAGGGCTGGAAATAGAGACATTCCATCTTTGGCCATTCTCCTGGTGGCTCTCCTACCTTCTGTACTCCTCCACTAAGATCAAGGCTGGTCCTCTCCAGAGAGCTAGTCTGGAGAGTACAGTCTTCATCTTGCACATTCCTAAAGCCTGAATTGGATCTCTCTTGCTGTGATCCTGAAAGATTCTATCCTACCTAATGTTATTGACAGTCCTGTTATTGCAGGCTTCCTACAAGTACTCAGGTGCTTAGCTTCTTAAGTCCTACCCTGCTCTTTTCTTCTAGAGTCCCAGCAGGTTACTTGAGTGCTGTGCTAGATACTGGCTTGCATTTAAATCTTTTTCAGTGGCTTTGATGTGGATTGGCATAGTCTTGGCTCCTCCTGACGGGGGACAGGGCTGCTATATGCATTTTGCTTTTCACATACACTGGTTTGTCTTTGCTCAGAACTCCCAGATGATTCTGGCAGGCCTTTTATGTGGTCTTGGACTGGATGCAGGTATTCATACCTGTTAGTCTTTAAGTTTCTTAATTATTGTTCCTTCTGGAGTACTTTACTATAAGAGCTTTATTGTGGAACATATGGGGGATCTGAGTTCCTCTAAGTTCTAACACAATGCCATATTTTGGTTTCAAATTTTCAGTAAGTTATTTTTGTCTTTTGTAAAATTTTTACTCCCAAAATGTGAAATTACCTTCAGTGATTCAAAGCAAAAGAGCATTATAACTGATGGAAAAATAACAATAACAAACAAAAAGACTACTTAAATTTAGAAAGTTTAAGGTGATGGTATTGAATGAGGGTGATTGTGTTTATAACAATATAATAAAATTTTAAGATAACTCCACATAAGCTTGAGAAGTAGCAACATAAGAAATTTAATGGTTCATTATAAAATTTATTCTGGCACTATCTGGAAATAGAAACCACATTAAAAGTAACTCTCACAGAACATAGTACAAATTATTTTGTGCTCTTTTCTGGTTAGACAATAAAAAAGGAAAGAGTAAAACACTAAAGATCGATATAGATTAAAAAAAAAAATAAAAAACACTCTTATACTATACCTGTTTTTTTACCAATATTTTCTAATGCTAACAATGGTGCAATTTATATTGTTTTGTATATATGTTCATACATGAGACTCTATAAATCATTCAGCCATCAATTCTTTGAAGATTTATTAAGTGAAAGGTACTGTTAGGTATTTGGGGGACAAAAATAAACATAGGGTCCTAATCTTAATTCAAGGACTTTTTAGTATAGGTAGAGGAGATAACACACAAAAATGAATGCACAAAAACACTTAGTTGTAAACAATTCAAGACAGAAGTGCTAAGTTGTAAAAATAAGAAAATAAGGAGCAATTTTAGAATCAAGATTAAATTATGAATTTAAAAGCTACCTACTATTCAAGTATAAGCTCTTTTGACTCCATTTTGCTTAAGTGTAATAATTATTGATTAATAAAATTAGAAAGAAATTATGATTATGGTAACAATTTTCAAAATGAGACAAGATGAGGTGGGATTCACAGTACATAGAGTGTTAGCTCTCAATGTACCAAAAGGCTCTGTCCTGGGCCTTTTTCTATCCTTTCTCTGCAATCTCTTGGTGACTATCAAATCCCATAAAATTTTCTCTCTCTATACAGATAACTCACAGATCTATATATTTATCCCTAGTCTCTCTCCTGAGCCAAACAAAACAGAAGTGGCATTAATCCAGTGTTAAATAAATTGTGAGTATTAAGAGAATGGGGGCTGAGGGATGGATTGGAGACAGAACAATGCAGAATGTAAATGGTTAGCTGATGACGGGAAAGGAAGAAAAGTGAGGTTGGTGTAGGGATGATGGACTGGGAGCTTCATTCCTTGACTAAATATAAGTTTCTTAAGGACAAGACTTTTGTCTTATCTTCTTATCCTCTTTACTATAAAGTATGAGGCACTTGATAACATATTTGTTGATTTACATCAACTGTAGGCAAAAAGGCCACAAAAAATAGAGTATTTTCTGGTTGTGGCAAATAAAAACATTTTTTAAAACTACCATTTTAGAGGAATCCAAATTAAATTATTAATCATTTTGACTAGTTCTTCTCAAAAGATCATGAAGCTTTCCATAACTTTTGTTTTTCTATTGCAATTTAATTGGGCAAAAATTAACATTTAATCAAAGAACAAAAATAATGATTTCCCTAATGATTTATTCTGTTAAATATGTGATCACACAGAGTAGTACAAAAAAAGAAATTTGAATTTAGAGTCAGAAGACCTGGATTTGAACCATTATTGCCTGTGTGACCCTGGATGTCACTTCACTTATTCAGCTTCAGTTCATCCATCTGTAAATTGAGAGAGATTATATCTGATGACTTTAAATGTCACTTCTGGCTCTAAATACATGATACATTTATTTATTTCAATCATTTACTACTTTAAAGCACTTTCTAATTGTTTCCCTATTCTTCAAAATGTTCAAAACAATAAGTTTTTTATACTTCATAGAATTAGATTTTTAGAGTTGAAAGACACCAAAGATACCATGTAGGCTAACATCCCAGGGGAAGGAAAAAACTGATTCCTGGAGAGATCAATTTTATTTTAAAACACTTGTCTCAATTCTGATGGAATTCTCAATCCTCAACAATGGAGGATCCAAACCAGTTCCAACTGATCAGTAACCAACAGAACCAGCTACACCCAGCGAAAGAACACTGGGAAATGAGTGTGGACCACAACTCTTTCTGTTGTTTACACTCTTTCTGTTATTGTTTGCTTGCATTTTCGTTTTTCTTTCCAGGTTATTTCTACCTTCTTTCTAAATCCGATTTTTCATGCACAGGAAGATAATTGTTTAAATAAATAAATATATATATATGTATGTATGTATGTATATGTATATACACACACACACACACACATATATATACACACACACATATATTTTATTTAACATATACTTTAACATATTTAACATGTATGGGACTACCTGCCACTTAAGGGAGGGAATAGAGGGAAGAAGGGGAAAAGTTGGAACAGAAGTTTTTGCAAGGCTCAATGTTGAAAAATTACCCATGCATATGTTTTGTTAATAAAAAGCAATAATAATAATAAAAAACAAACAAACAAACGAACAGACAAAAAACCACTTGTCATTTCTCAGGAAACGATTTCTCTCATATCTAAGGCTTTGTGATTAAGGTTTTAAGAAAGATTTTATTTTTACCTCTATAAGTGCTGTGTCAATGAAAGTCAAAGGTAGCTTTTAACTTTATATTTTTATAAAACTTCTTTCTCTAACCAGAAATTCTCTAAACCAGAACATGCCATTATTACCAGTTTAACTAGGGAGTCTTTAGATATCATCAAGACTTTCAATTTTGGAAAAGTCAAAAAAATATGTTGAAACAAAACATGAAGCCTTATTAAATCCTGCAAAATCAAATCAAGAACAACTGCATATTCAACCTTTATTAAAAAGAAGTATTTCAGAGTGGCTATAAAAGTTTAAATTTTTCTACATTCAAAAAATAATTACCAATGCTAACTTTGTTTTACCATTTCCAAATAACTCAATCTACTTGGAAGCAAATTATATAATAAATTCAGTCTATTAGCTTTCTTAGATTAGCAGACCTACATTCAGAATATGATCCATCCCTATTAGAAAATGTATATAACATAACAGAGACTTCTGCTTCTGCTCCCAGTGAGAAAAACTCAACCGACTGGACAAAGTTAACAAATCTACTCGAAGATATTTTAGTGCTTAGCACTCTTAAGTATATAGTATCGCCCTATGCTTTTAAGAATAATTTCAGTTTTGAGAGAAAAAAATCCTGACTAAAAAGTAAGCACAGAACTTTAGAAAGGTAACTATATAAAATTCTATTTTAAGATTTTCAATATTGTATGCTACAATGACAATAAATCCTGATCATTCTTCAATGCTGAAAATTACCTTGCGTGCTATTGGTTCCTGACCATCCATCAATGTGTACCAGCTGACAAGTTTATTCCAGCCTTCAGTTGGCAATAGGATATAATCCAATTCATCAATAAGATGTTCCTTAAGGGACTGAGCATCACCATCTGTGAGAGAAAAGTTACTCTTAATACATAAGATGTGATAGTACTTATTTCAATATGTTTAGGACATAATATATTTCACAATCTAATTCTCTTTGATTTAGTACTTTTTAAATATAAGAAATTTCCAAGTACTGATAAAAATATACACATGGTTTTAATTAATTGGAAAACTATGAAATCCAAATGATGATATTTATCTAAATTAGTTATCTTAGGAACTGTTTAAAATATACAAAAAATTATTTTAAATTATTAAAAAGAAAATTACACACACATACATACACAGAGCAGGCAAAAAGCATGATTTCTGCAAAAAAAATTAAGAGATAAGGAAGTCATATTCAATCTTTACCATCTGACAGTTGGAAATAGTCCATAAAATAACCTAGATCCACTCCCCCCCACCTCTGCCAAAGTCTGCAAATGAGGTATTAATTATTATGACATTATTATATACATTATCAGATATTTAATCTGTGACCTGGTTGCAGATCTAAATTCTACTGTCAAATTTCCTGTTGAAATGGAATTTCAATGACAGGGCAGTCAGAAATGTAATGGTAATTAAGTAGCTATAATCCTATTGGAAATGCTATTTTATTTCATGTTCAGAATAAAATAAATAAAAAATTTAAAAAAGTAGTTTTGATAATACTAAAATTCTAACCATCCCATGAGTTAAAAATAAAGAGTTCCTATTAAAATGAATACTTTCAAGATGGTCTGGTCACATCACATGCAGTATTATATTTTTATTTTAAAAAGATATGCTACTTAGTACATTTATAATTTTTGAAGGAAAAAATACAGTACTAATATATATTCTAGCTCTTTGCTGGAAATCAATGAAACTTTTTGGCTAAAAAGCTAACTTAATCTAAATCAATGAACACAATATTTTAAATAGCAGGATTTAGAAATAATAATAATAACAAAGCAATTTGCTATTATATAAACACAATTTGCTACAATAATTAAAATATGCTATTGTGCAAATAAAATAAAGGTCTTTCTGGATTTTAAAAAATATTCTACTAGTTGTATGTAATTATATTCTAGTTTTCTATGACATTAATGTACCACAAGTTAAGCTACTCTCCTGCTGTTGGACATTTGTTTCTATAATTTTTTTTATAATTAAGAAATAAAATTGCAATAAAGAGCTTTGTATACATAAATATGTTCCTTCTTTTTGATAATATATTGCAAATCTTGCTTTATATTTTGAATCTATCTCAGTCAGATGGAGCATGTTCTTAAATGATTATTAACAATTTGTGTTTTCTTCTTTTCAAAGTGTTCTGTTTATATACTTCCAACTATCCATTGGAATGAACAAGAGCTACCTTTGAAAATTCTAAATATTTCCTTAGGTTTTTAGTTGTCCTTTTTGCTAGCTGGTTCATGTGGTTTTCTTTCCCTTTCCCCTCAAAAGAAGTTCTAGCAGAAGGTAGATAATAGATATGGGAAAATCAATTATAGGAAGAGGAAACATAAGAATTAAGACCACAAAATAATGGCTTCCCCCCAAATGTCAACCATCTAGAAGCAAAAAAAGATAAAGAGTATGGTTCTACTCATCCTAAAATTAAAAAAAAGATTAAAAAAAAAAAGCTGAATTTCCTAATTAATATTTAAAACAGATAAAACAACAAAACTTTTTACTAAAGTCATTTACATTAAGAATCAATCTGTTTTTTAAAAGGTAAATAATCATTTTCCCCCTTGAAAGAATAAATTTGTACAATAAACCCAGAAAATAGTCTTTCATGTCATTTCTTATGTCCAAATAGCCAAGTACTTCAACAATTAATAGAAACCAGTAGGAATATTTACATTTTAAATGTAATTGCATCATGTGGTAACATCAAAACAAATGATTAACTAAGAAAGACCTCATTTCTTAAGTGGCTTTACTACTTAGAGGCTTCTCAAAAGAAGCCACCATGCCCAAAGAAACTTATTACTGGGGAAACCTCATCACTCTTCAATATCCTATCAACCTTAGAATTCTATGTCATCATCATCATCATCATTCCTGCTGCTTGGAGGGTGGAGCCATGAACTCATTTCTTTATATAAAGAACTTAGCTCAGAAGATTCCCTTATTTCTCATTTGGCTACATTATTTAGGGACTCATTGGACTTTTTTTTTTTTAAACAAGCCTCAGATACCTTCCCCTTCCTCTCCTTGTTCAGCTTCCTTTTGTAGATAGTTTTCCCTCGTTAAATTGTAAGCTTCCTGAGGTCAGTTTCTGTCTTTTTTCATATTTATATCCCTAGCAATTTAACACACTGGCTGACAAATAGTGAATGCTTATAAATATTTATTAACTAAATGACTCATTTAAAAAATACTTGCTAGCTGGTTCATGTGGTTTTCTTTCCCTTTCCCCTCAAAAGAAGTTCTAGCAGAAGGTAGATAATAGATATGGGAAAAATCAATGGGTATTATAGGAAGAGGAAACATATAAGAATTAAGACCACAAAATAATGGCTTCCCCCCAAATGTCAACCATCTAGAAGCAAAAAAAGATAAAGAGTATGGTTCTACTCATCCTAAAATTAAAAAAAAAAAAGATTAAAAAAAAAAAGCTGAATTTCCTAATTAATATTTAAAACAGATAAAACAACAACAAAAACCCTTGTTACAAGCTCTTTACCTCATTTAATTTAGTAAATTTTCGTTATAGCAGGAAAATAAATTACTCCAAATTCATGAAGATGTTTGTAGCCATAATTCTGAAGTGAGTGCTTTATAAATTACATATCCTTATGAATTCTATATTACATGCTCATAAAACTTTCTAACTTAAGTTTGAAAAGTTTGTTAATTTGGAACTTAGTATTCATTTTCCCACAGAAACAATGTCATAAATGGTAGTCAGATAACATATCCCATGAATCCCTATTTTAAATCTTAATGTACTAAAGCACAATAATGTATTAAGAATATTAAAGTATGTAACAATGTCTCTATGGGAAAGAACATTAGAGATCCAATATAGCATGTAAATACCTGACCTCTTTCTACAGTGAAGGATCAGAGAATACTCATCAAAGGATCTCTAGTCTAGCTAGATAGTGGGGAGGGCAATGGCCCTCAAGGAACTAGTTGTAGCTACTACTGGCCTGGAAAAGACCAAGGGAACTAAGACGCAAGGGAGAGCATGAGTACAGTGAAGACTGCAGGGAGAAGGCTGGCACTTATGTTGGTATTATCCTCAGGATAGTTTTTGATTTTAACTGGTTTCCTGGTCATCCTTTTCTTCTTTCTTTTATTGGCCTAGGGCTTTCCTTTACAATATCCCCCTACTTACTCAGGAGGAGGAAAATTTTATGCTTCTGAATGATATAAATAAGCATTTTTATATTATAAATGCTTATTATTATTATTTGGCACCTAATATGTACTAAGCACTATACTAAGCATTTGACAAATATTACTTCAATCTTTCTATCAACTTTGCAAGTAGGTGCCATTATCCCCATCTTACAGATGAGGCTCAGATGAGATAAAATTTATAGTGCTTTACAAACTTTAATGTGATAAAATCAATTTTGTTTTAGACCATGGCTTCTTTCCTTCTAAACCCATTTAAACAAAACAGTATCAAAACTTTCCCCTGATTTTTAAGTCAAGCATTCAGACATTTAGAAGTGCTCCCTGCTAAATTGGTCCTTTTTTTTTTTTTTTTTTTTTTTTTTGGCCTTTTTCACAAAGACCCTCAAAGAGAAAACAAAGATTACACAGGGAGCTTTCTGGGTAACGGTTTCTGATTCTCTATCCAGGAAGTGGGAAGCAATGATCTTCTTGGTGGAATCATTAGCTCTCTGGGTTTGCTTTTCTGGTACCCTGTCACTCAAGATCACCTGTTGTCTCTTTTGGGTGGGCCTCATTTACATGTGGCTCAACTTCATACTTACTGGCTCCCTGATTAGAATGTAAAGTCATTGAGGGCAGGGACCATTTTTTTTTGTCTTTGCTTAAAACCATGCCAGGCATATCTATATATCTATAGCATTTAAGAATTCCTTTACTAATAATCTAGACAAATTATTCAACCTCCCTGAACTTCGGATCTCGTCCTCTGTAAAATGAGGTTAATAATGCTTATTATATTCTTCCACATGAAGATGTTGAATGGAAAACATCCTTTAAAATTTAAAATGCTATATAAATGTGAATTTTTAATTATACAAATAACTAAGTGAAAATTCATCTATTTCAGGAAAAATAAAGAGATTTAGGCTTTCCTACACAGTAAATCCAGAAGTTAGATTAGAGGTCTGTGTTAAAAAGACAGAGAATGGAAAGGTAAGAATACTATAATGGTAGAGGTAAGAATGGAAGATGGAAAATGGAAGAGCAGGGTGACATGACAGGGACAAGGGAGAAGTAACAGGAAAATCACATAGGATTTACAGTGTTTTTCTTCAACCCATATCTAATCGTTGACCAGAATTGGCTCTGGTATAGTAAATGTGAAAAAAAGGTCAGAGTTTTGATCTTAGGTTATGAGGAAAAAAAAGTTAAGAAGGTAATTTTAAGTTTTAGTACTAAAGGAGAGAAGGGAATTTCTTGGGATGACAAGGCTGAGATGTCATTTTTCTGTGATGGAAATTTAAGACAGGTGTACTTGAACTGGAATAACAAAGAAGGCTTACTTACTTAAATTATCTTTTCAAAATGTTCATTTTCCCTATTTTCTCAATGTTAATAAAGTTAAATATTTATATTATTTCAAAATGAAGAACTAACTTGATCATAAATGAACACAAATAATCAGTTATACAGAATACTCTGGCATATCAGGTCCAATGTATAAAATTTATAATGCAAAGGAATTCATTTAACACATTAACAGCCTTACTTAAGGAAGACAATAATAAATAACCTTTAAGGAGTCCAGAATTATCAATGGGACCAGGGTACACATTTTGATCTCCCATCTGGTATTTGTCCCAACTGTCAAACCCAACATATTTTTTCCACTGTTTGAACCAACGGCTATCCACTAAATACCTAGAAAAGAAAAGAAAAGAAAATTGTTAAAGAAAATCAGTTTGAAACAAAAATATCATTCTTCTGACAATATAGTAACACTCAGAAACCATCCCCCCTTTTCCTTCATAAATTCTTAGCAACCTCATAAGATTACTAAGAATTATGGCAAAACATGTAATGTTCTTGGGGATGGGAGGACATTATCTACGTATAGAGTATTATTACTGAAAAACTTCAAATGACTATTTTAGAGGGGAGGGACTAAATCATAATTCTTGTGTAACTCTGTCCACTAGCATTTAGCATACTGTTAACAATAAAACAGGTATTCCAAAAAAAAAAAAGCTACTGAAATGAACATTAATCTACATATGCAATAATATGAACAGTGGTTATTGAACACTAGTAATTATTTCATTGTTTTGGCAAGTGCTGAATGAATAAACTCCCCCCAACCAAAACCTACTCTACAATTTTAGAATTTTCAGAGAGCTGCCTGGAGCACTAAGAGTACAATTACTTGCCCAGGGTTACACAGCTAAACAGTCAGGAAATACCTAAAAGTAGGTCTTCCTTACTTATTGAGGTCAGCACTCTATTCACTGCTCCAAGTACTAATTATGACAACTAAATATTCAATACATATTTTAAAGTGCCTGACTCTGTTTAAAAGCAAATCATGATTAAAAACAAACAAAAAAAAAGGAACAACAAAAAAATTAACTAATAGAACACAGTCTGCAAATGATCTTAAATATAAGACAAATTTGTATCATTTCTTTGCCTATAATAAAGCCCCAATGAAATAATCTATTTTTAAAACATTTATACTATATTCTATAAGTATTTTATCTATATTTGACTAGAAATGTTTATGGTTAACATGAAATTTCAGAGGTGGCCATTTGTTCTTCAGTCACATTTAACTTAACTCTTTGTGATCCCTTTTAGGGTTTTCTTGGCAAGATAGTGGAGTGGTTTGTCATTTCCTTCTCTAGCTCATTCTGCAGGTAGTGCACTTGAGGGAAACAAGGTGAAGTGACTTGTCTAGGGTCACACAGGTGGTATGTGTCTGAGACCAGATGTGAACTCATGAAGATGAGTCTTTCTGATTCTAAGCCCAGTGTATTATCCATTTCACCACCTAGCTGTTGAGGTGGCTATATGTTTCTATAACGATGCTCAAGTTTTCATCAGTTACCCAGTTGTTGGAATTCTAAAACTGTAATGAGCAACCTGGTACTGCAGTGGATAGAGTGCTAGACCTAAATTAAAGAAGACTAATCTTTGTGAGTTCAAATCAGGCCCCAGAGACTTACTAGCTATGTGATTTTAGGCAGGACACTTACCTCTGTTTGCTTCAGTTTCTTCATCTGTAAAATGAGCTGAAAAAGGAACCCCTCCAGTATCTTTGACCAAAAAAACTTAAATGGGGTCATGAAGAGTTGGAAATGACTGAAAAAATATAATTAATAAATTTTAGCTATTAATGTATCAGGAAGAGAAGTAGCAGTATACAACTAGAATAATATTACATACATTTCTATTAGCTATACCTAAAGAAAAACTTGAGAGCTGAAGAAAAAAGCCAGAAAGTGGCAAATAAAATGATCAAGGAGTTTCTTACTGTACATGGATAAAAGTTCTTAGGAATTATTTGTTTGGAAAGATGAAGGCTGGAATGGATAGGAAGAATGCAGATAAATTCCAGTATACTAGAGAGTATACCTTCAAACTTGGAAGAATATATTAAGACAAAAGGAAGGATAACTTTCCCTAAGGAAGGATAACTTTCCCTAGAAGATAAAAGATTTATATAATGTTACCTCAAGAATTAGTGCAAGAAAATATAAATAACAAATGATTTCATGTATGATAAATTTCTAATGAGCAAAAAGTAAGTTTTAAGGGTTACTTTCCTAATCCTTAACAGCTAATATCAGGCAAGAATGTAAAAAAAATGACTGCTCCAATACGACAACTTTTTATTTTCTCTATAGGAGTAAAGGCCAGGGGTGAAAAGAGAATATATTTGTTACCCAAAGATTGAACATTTAAATAACTATGCAGTTTAACTATAAAATATCAGTTATTTAAAGACTGGGTAAAAACTAAGAAATTCAAATTGTCACCATACTGTTGCACATGATAAGAAAGTGCACTATAGTATCACAAGTCTATTTTCAGCTTTATAATAACGCAAGAGGGAGGAAATGACATATTTATCTAAAACAACCCGCCCCCCCCCTTTTAATAAGTTTAAGCAGACCAGCATGTGGAAATTATAACTACAACAATCTGTTTAGAATACCTACTATAAACACTGTAAATTAACATTCAAAATAATAATTGAGATACAGCAAGATACTGAAGTCTGACTAATCAAAAAGAACCTCAATTAAGTTCAGTATTGTTTTGATATTAATTGAAGGTATCTTCATCTCACATATCTAATCAGTTCTTTATACAAATGAATTCTCCCTCCATCAACATCTCTTTCATTCACCTGTCCTTTCTATTTCTGCCCTTATCTTTTAAAATCTAATCTTTAATTAAAAACTGCTTAGTCTTCTTACTCAAATTTGTCCTCTTCCCAAAACAGACAACTGCTAAAGCAATATTTATAACTGACCATTCTGATGTCATCTAATTAAAAATCTTCAGCAAACAATTTTACCTACTGAATAAATATAAATGCCTAGCATTCAAGATTCTCCACAAGACAGTTTCAATATATCTTTCCAAGATATATGTCTTTCAATTGCCCTTCATATTCTTTATCTTCTAGTCAAAGTAAACTATACTTTCTCACCTGTATTTATCTTGTCCTTGACATTTTTTTTCTGTCATCCCTTACTAACATCTGGGTGGAATCTGTGTCATAAACTGTGGAGATCAAGAAGGATTAGAACTGGGAAAAAGTCATTAAATTTGGCAAATAAAAGATCAAAAGTAACTTTGGAAAGAGCAATTTTGATTGAATGATAAGACTGGAAGCCAAACTACAGAATTAAAAAGAGAAAAATCTTTTCTAAGCATGACTGTTCCTATTCAAAGGGGAATAGCCATGCTGATGTTTATTGAGAGTTGTGTGGTAGGAGTGAAGGAGTAAGGGAGGAGACCAAGAAGATTTGTAGTTGCAATAAATAGGATTAGGGATTATTTCAAGGAAAAGGAAGTAGAAACACTGATTCCAATGGGTAGTTTAATTGAAAAAGAAAAAATATAAGGTGATATAGCTAGAAAGAATCAACGAATCAGGTAAACCTTCTTGGACGATGGAGAGGAGGAATGCATGGGAATGTTTGCAGGCAGAAGGGAAGCCAAGAGATTGAAGTAAAAGAGAGAGTATGATGGAGGGAGCAGTTTACTGAAGAAGATGGCATGATATGTGTAGAGCGACTTGCCTTGGTAAGGAAAAAGGTTATCCATGTGAGAGGGGTGAAAGAGATGTGTGGCATAAGATGAGATGAGGAGGAAGAAGAAGCTCTCATCAAAGGCCTCAATTTTTTTCCTAGTAAAATATAAAGCAAGGTTCTCAGATGAGAGGTGCTGGCAAATGTAGCCATGGGAGGTTTGAAAAGGACAGAAAAATTTACAAGAGTCAAATGTGATGAGTGGAGTGTTAATCAGAAAGATGTAAAAGCACTGTCTTGCCATAATGAAGCCCATCTAAGGATATTTAGCATAAATTTATGATGAACTGAAGTCTGTACAATGTTGAGATGATTTTCTCCAACTTGATTCAAGCAGCATGTGAGGAGAAGCAATGGCAGTAAATTGGTGAAAGTAAATCAAGGCTGAAAGTTGGCAGGGCAAGATTATTATTCAGTAGTTTTTCAGTTATGTCCAACATTTCACGATCCCATTTAGGGTGTTTTTTTTTTTTCTTTTCTTTTTGGGGGGAAGGGGAGAGGATGACAACAGGGGAGTGATCTGCCATTTCTTTCTCCAGTTCATTTTACAGATAGAGAAGGTGAGGCAAACAAAGTTAAATGACTTGCCCGGAGTCATTAATTATGACAGCTAATAAGTGTCTAAGGTTAGATTTGAATACATGAAGATGAGACTTCTGATTCCAGGCCCTGCCCTCTATTCACTACATCACCTAGTTGCCCAGAGCATTATCAGGAATATGAAAAGGGGTCAAAGGATTCAAGGGAATAGTACAATGAAAACCACTTCACCAATGAGTTAATATACAGAAGAGAGTAGTGCCAGGGAAAGAAAAAAAAATTGAGCAGTCAAAGGATTAAAGATCATGGTAAAGTTGAAGCTATTGGCAAAACAGAGTTAACAGATAGAATGACAATAGATTGTGATCAGATAAAGGCATTTCAGAGTTCCTGAGCATAGAAGTGGTGCATTTGCAGGTAATGTAAGATCAAGAGTATTTTTGTTTGTGGCTGTGGGTGAGTGGAGGAATAGGGCATGTGAAATGAGTAAATTAAAGTACTGTGAGATTAGAGTAGTTGAGAGAGTTATCAAAATGTATGCTGAAGTTACCTAGAATAAGGGTAGAAGTTCAGGAGAGAAAAACTGTGAGCCATCACTCAATTCACTTAAGAAAGGCAAATAGCCTAAAGACTGGAAAATAAATTACACAATTATATGAAATGGAGTAGTATAAATTAAGGTTGAAAATACAAAACTAAGGAGCTTGGATTTTATCCAGTAAACAAAGGAGAACCCACTGAAAGTTTTTGAAAATCTAGTTATTGAATATCTAGGGGAAAAAATGATGATTATAAAGAGCCAGCAAGGCTTTATAAAGAGGCAAATATGGCAAAGTGATCTATTTTCTATTTTTAACAATTACTTAATTAAATAATGCAAGACAAAGCTATTGAGATTTTTAGCAAAGCATCTGATAAATTACTTCAAATTATTCTTGCAGAAAAGATGGTAAAAATAGACAATAAGAAGCAGATTGGATAATAAAACAATCAGAGGGATCCAGATATGGTTGTATAAGTAGATTCAAAGAGTAGTCATTAATGGTTCAAAGGCATCTTGGCAAAAAGTCTCTAGTGATGAACTCCAGGGATTTAAACATGACTGTTATTTATTGTTTTAATTTTTTTAAAAACCTATCTTATTATTATGGACTTAACAATAATTATGAACATTTCCTTATGTAACTGGCAAGGGGATGTCCCAGTAAGATTCAAGAAAGTTTTGAGAGGCTAAAAAACAAGAGACTTTCAAAGGTTAAGGGCAAGTCCTTCAGACAGAAAACAAATCTTCACTCTAAAAAGGGTGAGATTCTAAAACTTTAAGTGCATATATGAATATGTCTCAGCAAAGCAATATAAGTATAGACTATATGCAAACTTTTGTTTGTATTCAACTACAAATTCTCAAATATGAGTATGAGAAGTGAAAATTACTAGAATAAAAGGAACCACCTTAATATTAAGGCAGTGATTTTTAGTGTTGGGTCCCTAACCCAATAAACAGATTTCAGGGGATTCATGAACATGGACCAGGAAAAAAACAAATAAAAAAAAATTATTTTCACTAATATAATTAAGATGTATCAGTTCCTTCAATTATGCACTTAAAAAACATATTCTGGCATTAGAGATTGCCAAAGGGGTTCATGACATAAAAAGGTAAGGCAACATGATATGACTTACAGAGGTATAAAGCGATCGGGCTAGGAAGACTTTGTTAATAAGCGGAAGTCTCTTCTCATCTCAAATAGCAGACAGAGATAAGTCTCCAAGTCAATAAAAGGGGAAAAGTTTCTGCCTCTTCTTGGCTTTGTAAAAAGCACAGTTTTAGTACCAACAGAGATCCAAATTAAAAAAGACTGCAACTGCTCATCAAAGTGAGAGCACACAGGATACAGTAGTGTACTGACCAGTACTGAAATGCTCTATCTTGAGATGAGCCCAGCAGATGAGAAACCTGTCCAGCTTGACAGACACTGCTGCCTAATGATAGAATGACTTATGCAGCCCTTTGCTTAGAGTACTTGGTCCTGTCTAGTTATGGTTGATCCTGGTTGTATCTATACCTGTTTGTGGCACTATAACTATCTTCTTCTATAGGGTTAATTCAGATTTTTTTTTCACAACCTCCCTCATTATCTGAACTTTATACAAAAAACTCTCACTTTCTAGGAGA
This sequence comes from Antechinus flavipes, assembly GCF_016432865.1. NCBI lineage: Eukaryota > Metazoa > Chordata > Mammalia > Dasyuromorphia > Dasyuridae > Antechinus > Antechinus flavipes. Next base: position 211,326,730 of record NC_067402.1, read on the forward strand.
GCACTGATAATCAAGTTCCACATTGCTCTGTTAGGCTTGAATTCAGTCCCTTGATAGTTTATGTATCATATTGGAATAAAACAAACATTGGTAGTTATTCAATAGTAAGTTAAAATGAGATTTATTTTGCCATACCAGGAAAAGGTTATTCAACAAGAACAGACTTGAAAATACTTGGAGTTGATTCAGATGAGAAGTTATCCATTATGATCAAGCATTAGAAAACTCGTGGAGCTTCAACATGAAATTAGGAGGTACTTTTGGCCATTGTCAGAATAGAGTGAGGTTAATTTCAAATAAAATGAGTTTGAGGTAGCATTATCCATTAGATAATTTGTAAGTATGAGTCTAAAGCTTTGAAGAGAGGGTAAGACAAGCAGATAAACATTTGGGAGTTATCAGTAGAGACAGAAGTGGTAGCTGAAGCCTGAGAAGTAATATTGCCAAGAATGTAGGACAAAAAGGGCCAAGGACAGACTTTTGAAGAGAATAAAGAACCAGCTAAAGAAAATATTGATTCTAAAGCTAAAGGAGCAGAAAAAGTTGCAGTCACCAGAGAGGAGTCCTGGAAAAAGACCATTGTTTTTGACAATTAGGAGGCCTTTGGTCACTTAGAGCAGATTTAGTACTAAATTAGCAGAAATAAGGATTGAGAGAGAAAAGTAAGGATGTATAAACATCCAAGTAGAGATAGTTTTTCAAAAAATTACTCTGAAAGGGAAGAGAGAGAGATGAGTAAGTAAAAGGAGTAGAATTGTGAATAAAAGGTTTTTTAGAACTGGGAAGATTTTGTGGCAGTCAATAAGCACTTTTAAAGTACCTTGCAAGCACAAGGCTATTTATTAAGTAAATATGTACATGTAGCAGAAAAAAAAATGCAAATAGCACTAAATGACAAGGGAAAAGATTCATGACAAAGAAGAATAACTTCCAGAGCAAAATTTTGGACTGGAGAAACAATGGACTGGAAGGTAAATTAAGACTATGAAGAATATCCATATCACTATGTAATAAAGACAAATAAAAACATGTATCTTTCAACCTATTCTGAATTATTTTAAATACTATGTAGAAATAGAAAGGAGGATATAGGATAGAGCCTGAAGTCAGAAAAACTCATCTTTCTGAGTTCAAAATTAGCCTCAGATATTTACTAGTTGTATGGCTCTGGTTAAGTCACTTAACCTTTTTTGCCTTAGTTTCCTCATGTGTAAAATGAGCTGGAGAGAGATCACAAACCATTCCATTTCTTTGCCAAGAAAAACCCAGACATGGTCATGAAGAGTTGGACGTTAATGAAAAAAAAATGGACTAAGTCATATCCTAATTATTTCCTTCTAATTTGTAATCACTGAATTCTCAGGGAATACAAATTGAGAAAAATGAGAAAAGCAAGGTTATTGTGAAACTAAATTAGTTGATTTCATATTAAGGAGATTTATCACAATTTGATAATTCCATATCAAATCAAAGAGAGGATTCCCCATAGTAGTAAGAATCTGAAACTATTGGCCTTTCTCACATAGATTTGTATATGTAAATACTTTAATTGTTATCTATCAAAAAATCTTGCACTTATAAGATTATTTGAAAACGTGAATGTAGACCAAGTATTTTCCTATGTGCTTCTACCATGTCTCACATCTGTCCTTTCCTTCACAATGCTCATTGCTACCAACAAGTCCTCATTCCCATTACCTGGACTACTGCAAAAGCCTCCTCCTGTTCTCCATACTAATTCTTCAACTCTCATACAGTTGCGGGAATATTCCTGAATATGAACTGCTCCATTGTGCCTTATTATACCATTACTTATACGGCATAATTTCTGGTCCTTTTATCACCTTGATTGCTTTCTTTTGGCTGTATTATAGCTTCTCAGCTTTTTTTCTCCCCTTGGAATTTAAATTGATTATATTTTCAATTCAAATTGTTTCCACTTTCCCTCCTTCCTTTCCCAACCCAACTATTAAAAAAGCAAGAAAAATATTTTTTTCAATATTAGCCAAGTTACATATGCATGGGTGTGCATACACACACACACGAAATGAATTCATTAACTCTATGCATGTGGATATTATGTTTCATCATGAATCCTTTGGAACTGTGACTCATCATTTTGCTGATCAGTTAAATTGTAGTGTGCAGCAATAAACACTATTCTCCAGAAATGGGAAGACCAGGGAAGAGTTAAAAACAAAACTAGTACACCTTCTTTATTCTAGGTGCTACATCTTTCTTAATGTAGTCTACAACAGGAAAAGTCCACTTGACTGCCATGTGATAATATCAAACACAAAATGTTTGTTTCCATTTCCTCGTTTGTAAAATGACCTGGCAAATGACTATAGTATCTTTGCTAAGAAATGCTCAATAAAGAGTTGAACACAACTGAAAAAATGCATAGCTTCTTTTTTCCCCTCCACTCATGAAAAAGAACTCTGGATCTTTACTACTGAAATGCAAGAATTAAATTATGTCTCAGTTTCCTCATCTGTAAAATAAAAAAAGTTAATCTGGCTAACTTGTGGGGATCTTTAGTTTTAAACCTGGCAAATCTTGTTTCTATGAACTGCAAAATAAAATAAGTACACGTGTGTGTTTTTCCCCAAAATATTGGTAAAATGATAACAGCAAAGAAGGAGGTATGTGGCACTCCATTACAGACTTCCCTTCATCATACAAATTGAACAATTATGCCAAATATTGTTAGCTGATCAATCAGCTTACATTTGTCAAATTTCCTTGCCCATATTCTATTATCTTTTTTTTTTTTATTTCATAGTTAACTATGACAGCTGGCTAAAATTAAGATATACTATGTCTAGGACATTTCCTTCCATTATCAGTTCAGCAAACCTATCAAAAAGGAAATTAGTTTAATGTAACTTTTTCGCTCTTAATGATACTTCCATCTTTCCAAGAGCCCCTACAAAAAACTTTCTAAGAAACTTGCGATCTAAAGGCAAATGACTAATGATTCCTAATATTAAACACACACACACACACACACACACACACACACACACAGAGCATTATAAAAGTACAAAATAAAGTGCCAAAGATGATGTCCAGAGAAGTATAAAGCACTTTGGATATGGGATAGGATTTTGTGAACAATGACGATTCAGGTGGTTTTCTTCAAAGAAAAGAAGATCTCTGAGGTGATCCTGCTGGAAGGGTAGGAATTCAACACAATGACAACTGGGAAGAGAGGAAATTCATGGTATAGAAATAGAATGACAAAAGCAGAGATAGGATATTTATTGTATCGTGGTTCACTTTATAGTTAAGATTGTTAGCAAAAGGCAAAACCAAAATAAGAACTGAGTATTTGAGGCCCATGGTTATCTGTTAATATTTCACTTTTTCATTTTCTTGCTCTGATTTATGTGCATTACTGATAGAAAAAGGAGCTCCCCCATCTTTTGCTTAGATAGCTCACAATATACTGGTTCTTTAATTTTAATGAGAAACTCTTGATAATTCTCTATTTCATTAAAGACGCATGTTCCACAATGTAGAATTACACTCATATTTTTTGGCACAGTGTATTCCAAGATATCTTTTCCTTAAAGGTAGAAGCTGCCAAGTCTTCTGTTTCTTGGTACTTAAACTGCTTCTTTCTGAATGTTTACAATATTTTTTCCCCTTTAATGTGGGAATTCTGAATTTATATTACGATATTACCAGACTTTTCCTTTAGATCATTTCAAAGGGTAACAGATGAATTTTTTTCCTATCTTCATCTTTTGGTTCTAATATAATTGGGCAATTTTGATTTAAGATTCTTAAAAGTCGGTTATACAATTGGCTATGCAGACTTAAAAAAAAAAAATCATGGTTTTGAGCAAGTCTGATTATTAAATTAGTTCTCCTTGACCTATTTTTCAGGTCAGCTATTTTAATATTTGATATTTTACATTTTTTTCTACAAGGTGTTCCAAATCTAATAATTTAAAACTAAGACTTTTGGGTCACTAGCTTTCAAAGTTTTGATTTTGTATTTCTAGGTATTCTATGAAACTGCTGATAGCCAAATTCATCTATTCTCATTTTCAGAGAATCCATTTGTTGGGCAAAGTTTATAATTCTTTCTTCTCTTCCTTTTTCTTACAATTTTTCCTCTAGAGTTATTTACACTTTCAAAATCTTTTGGAGCAGCTAGTTGGTGTACTGGATAGAGTATCAACCTTTTAGTCAGGAGGACCTGAGTTCAAATTTGACCAGAGACACTTAACACTTCCTGGTTGTGTGACCCTGGGCAAATCACTTAACCCCCAACTGCCTCAGCCAAAACAAACAAATAAATAAATGGATGGATGGATAAATGAATAAATAAATAAATGAATAAAAATCTCTTTGTTCTTTCTAGCTATTTATATTGCCCTTGTGGAAAATTTGGTTCCTTTCTCTTCCCTTTTTTAAAGGTATGATGTTCATGTGTTATATTGCTATTCTTATGGTGAATTTTTTTTCCAGTTACATGTAAAGATAATTATCAAGATTTACTTTTACAAGATTTTGAGTTCCAGAAATTTTTTTCTCCCTCTTTCATTCCCCTCTCTAAAACAGCAAGCAATCTGATACAGGTTAATCATGTACAATTATTTTAAACCTATTTTCAGATTAGTTACATTGGGAAACAAAAATCAGAACAAGGAGAAAACAAAAGAAAGAAAAAAAACAAAAGGTAAAAATAGGATGCTTCTATGTGCATTCAGTATCCATAGTTATTTCTGTAGAATTTTCCATCCTAAGTCTATTGGAATTGTCTTGGATCATTGCACTGCTAAGAAGAGCTAAGTCTATCATAATCATCACACAATCACGCTGTTGCTGTATTCAATGTTGTGTCTTGCTTCTGCTCACTTTACTCAGCATCACTAAGCCTTTTCAGGCTTTTCTGAAATCATCCTGCTCTTTTCTTATAGAACAATACTATTCTATTATTCATATATCACAACTTATTCAGCCATTCCTCAGCTGATGGGCATCCACTCATTTCCAATTCCTTGCCAATTGTTGTTATAAAGAACTATTATAAGCAGTTTTGCACATGTGGGTCCTTTTCTCTTTTTATGATTTCTTTTGGATACAAACCCAGTAGTGGCACTGCTGGGTCAAATAAGTATGCATAGTTCCAAATTGTTCTCCAAAATGGCTAGATCAATTCACAATTCCACCAGCAGTGCATTAGTATCTACCCCAGTTTTCCTACATTTCCCCCCAACATAAATCTTTTCCTGTCATCTTAGTCAATCTGATAGGTAAGATAGTACCAGAGCTGTTTTAATTTACATTTCTCTAATCAACAATGATTTAGAACACTTTTTCATATGACTATAGATGGCTTTAATTTCTTCATCAGAAAACTGTTTACATCTTTTGTCCTTTATAAATTGGAAATTGACTTGTACTCATAAATTTGACTCAGTTCTCAATATATTATAGAGATGAGGCCTTTATCAGAAACATGGCTGTAAAAACTGTTTCTTAGCTTTCTGCTTCCCTTTTAAATTTGGCTGCATTCATTTTCTTTGTGTGAAATATTTTTAATTTAATGTAATCAAAATTATCCATTTTGCACTTCATATGTTCTCCATTTCTTGTTTGGTCATAAATTCCTTCCTTCTCCAAAGATCTGACAGGTAAGCTAATCCTTGTTCTCCTAATTTGTTCATAGTATCATCCTTTATGTTTAAATTATGAAATCATTTAAATCTTATCTTGGTATAGAGTGTAAGATTTTAGTTTCTGTCACACTATTTTCCAGTTTTCTTGCCAATTTTTGTCAAATATTGAGTTCTTATCCCAGAAGTTGGAATCTTTGGATGACAATTTTTTGATGCTGGTAACAGTTTTATTTCTCTCTAGCTTTAATTCATAAATTGAGATTTTGCACCAGGATGAGGCTATATTAATGCACCTTTTCCATTTTTGAATGATCTAGTTTGGCCCTACTTTGGTTTTTCCCAGGTTACTCTTCCTTCCAAATTTGAAATGCTGGATTTTTGCAAGCTGAGCACTGAATCTTTTCAAATGTTAGGGACATCTAAACCTAGAATGTCCTGGTCATTCAGCATGTTCCTCAGCACTTTTAAGCTCCCCCATCACAGGGCCTTCACCAAGAACTTTTACTGCCTCAGAAAATAGAGCCTAAGAGGTCTTTATTTGTGTCAGAAGGCTACCCAATACTAGCACTAGCTTTGCTGGTAGACTTCCTCTCCTTTTGCCCAGGACCTTCTAGAAAACTCTTTATGAAGTTCTGAGTAGGAAGTAGCAACTTAGTATAGTTTAATTCTTTTCCCTTCCATTACTTAGTGTGATACAAGTTTCAAGTTTTTGCTAGAGTTTGATAGTTTCAGAGGCTGGATGGTCTACCTCATTTTGCCTTACTGATTTCTTTAGATGTTCTCAAAATCTCTTGTGCATTATTCATAATTGTATAGTAAGGACTCCATTTTATAGGATCTCATGTGTCTTAAAAGCAGCATTTCCTTTGAGGGTCTTTAGCCATAGAATCATACCTGTTTCTTCTCTTTCCCATTTTGAAATCTGCTTTCCCCAAAGTACATGTCTATTTAGCATTCTCTTGTTACATTAGAGATTCCAAAATCACATAATTACTTTTTCCCAAGGTTCTTGTCACTTCTATATCAGCAATCACTTGTTAGAATTATATATACTATAATAGTAATTCTCCTAATTATGTCATCACTTTTGAGAAATGAAATTGTCAACAAGGCAAACCAATTTATCAGTTTCTCTTCTTTGAAAAGAATGATGTATCAAATTAAATCCCATTATTCAGTTCACTCCACCAAATTATTTTTAAACACCTCCTCCAAAACAGTTACAGTTAAGGTTGTAGGGTTAAGTACAATTTGCAGCGATCTCATCATCTTCTTCTAACTATGCCAAACCACAGCCCATCCATGCATTCTCATCTTGTGAGACTATTTGCCCAAGTCTTCTTATAAATCTTTCATATAGGGTACACTATATGCTGAAGATCTTCCTCTAGATCTCCTGACATGATGTGGACACTAATGGAACAAGCTGTCTGCTGATTATTTTTTATTCTTACCAATGAATTGACCCATTTCCTTTTCTGACCATATTTCTTTAGCACTACCTGGCATTTTACAAGTCTTCTCCTAGGAATACAGCCTACTCATGCCCACTGTGTGCCTCTATACTTGGATACAAGCCAACTATTTTTTCTGAAACTATGGTATTGCACAAATGCACAGTTTCCAGGGTGAATATTTATGTTAAAAAGTTGGATCTTTTTTTCAAAGAAGAAAGTGGGATTTTTTTTTTAAGGCACTGTATAATTTCTCAAAGACAATTCAATTGAATTTCCTCTTCCTAATTCAATCCAAGATTAAGTTCACATTGTAAACGCAGTGTCTGTTCCAATTCTATGTGCTATATTTATCACGGCCTGGATCACTTTGCCTTTCAAAATACTTCAAAGATACCTTCCTGGAGTGGATAAGTTTCCTACCAAATACACTTTCCCCAGTCTTCACAAACTGGTTATTCCTTGGCCAAAAGCCTGTCATTCTGGTATTATAGTCCATAGATATATAAATCAAAAAAAATTTTTTTGATAATATTTATCTAGACTAATTTCCCATATATATTTTTTCTTTCTACAGTACTTGCTATCACTTGGAGGGAAGAATAAACTATCACTTGGTCTTCTTCAAGGTGTCAAATTCCCTCCCTAAAATTTCAATCTCAATAAATTCACTAAAGATTTCTTTTGCTTATATCATTTAATTGTTTCAAAGTGGGCAGCAATTAGTTGGTTTGACAAACCTTTGTGAGCTCTCTCCATTACAACTTGGATATACACTTCAAGACAGTGCAATTCAAGATTGTCTTTGCTTTGTACTTATTGCCAGAAAACCACCAACTATCCTGATACCCTCACTTTGTCTTCCTGGGAACTGTATGACAAATTCATTCTTCCCTATGAATTCCTCAATATTTAACAAATATGGATGGTACTTTTTCAAAATGTGTGAAATCACCCTTACAAGACAAGTCTCATATTTGTTACATAGTTGCTATTTAATAGTTTGTTTTTTTCTTTGCTATCATATTCTTGCACTCAAGTGCTTCTGGACAGTAATTTCCTTCTATTTTATTAAATAGTATTTTGCCTATGCTAAAACCCATTCATTTTTTCACCTTATAAACTGTAGTTTAAAGAAATCTCCCTGTAACCCTTTTATTTTTCTCTAAAAGGATTATTTAAAAGTTTTCACATGGTTGTTTTACAAACTTGAAATACATTTGTTATATATGATTGCAAGATTCCTAGGTCTATCTACAAAAGCATATATGAACTACTATCTTCCTGAAGCACAGTAATTTTTATTCATATTTAAGAACCTAACTGTAAACATGTAAGAACATGTAAGAACCATGTTCTACAGGAAAACATTTTCAGTTGTAATGTGGTATATTGTTCCAGAAATGCATTTCTTCTGTAATAGAAGACTCCACTGAAGGGTTGGGCCTACTAATAAGTTAGGGAAAGTGATGGACAAATAGTAATGAGCTATGGTTATTTGGTACCTCCTTGTGCATGAATCCCTCTTAACCCTAGCTAACAATCTAGTCACTCCCCCTCCCCATTTTTTCCCTTTTGAGGACAAGCTGGAATAGTCATCATACTTCCCTTTCTAAATCCAGAAAGTTTTCTCTTTTTTCACTTATAACTCTCAGAGAAAAAAAATTCTGTGTAGGAGCTTATAGGATATCTTTGGATACATAAAGAACAAAAAGTTCAAATATATTTCAAGGTAATGCTGGGCGTTTTATCACAGATACCACAGTGGAAAAGGGCTGGGGAAGGATACAGATGATATGGGCCAAGGACAGGGAAATGGGTAAGGATCTGGTAGTATATTAGAGATTCAGTTATAGTTTTTGGCAGTTCTCTTCCATTGTTGTTAGCCGAAGATTGAAGTGAATGATGTTTCAAGGAGATTTCTAAGCAACGGCAAACATCAAGAAAAGAGAGATGACAGAGAAAAATCCTGAACCCCTTGTAACAATGAAGGTAAGGAGCTCCTGTGGTCACAGAATCAGTCAGAGACAGCAGCTACCCTGAGGTGTTTAATAAGGAAAAGTTGAGAATTGCTTATAAGCACATTTAACTATAAATTCAAACTTTAATAGCAATAGAACACCAACAAAAACAATTAAGATATTATATGTGCCAAAGAATATTGCTAGTATGCAATGTTTCTGTTCATACATATCTTTTAAGGAGGTTAAAGTAAATAGATGAGTAATTATGAATTAGCACCACATCATTCTAGATACTTAAATTTGGAAATCTACATTTTAAAATATTTTACTTTGGCAAAAGCATTATAAACTAAAGATAAAATTATTCTCCCTAGTATTTAGGTTCTATTTAAGATTTGAAACATGATTATTAAGAAGGAATATTTCTCCACAAATAGTTTTTGGGAAAAAGTGACTGGTTAATGCCATTTTCAGAGAGGTAGATCAATTTTTACTAGATTAATATTAAGTATTTTTACTATGCCTTTAATAAGGAAGATTCTAAGTAAGACGGAACAAATCATCTAATTTATTTCTTTTCATCTAATATATAAACTTCAATTCAAAAAATTGCTTACCTGTGTGCATTCTTACACAGCCAGGCATATTCTTGGCATTTAATACTTAACAACAATAAACACATTTACAAAGGAAACTTTAAAAATCAAATCTACAGATTATAAAAGGAACAATTCAATTAAACCAATATATGCACATGAAATCTAAGTGATACCTCCCCCTCGACAATAAATTATAATTAAAGTATCATTTGAGAAAGAAACACAGAATCATAGTTTTAGATATCACCTAGTCCAATCACCTCAATTTTTAGATAAGGAGATAGTAGCAGAGAGGTTGTTACATAAGATCATATAAGTAAAGTAGTAAATGACAGTGTCATCTATTTTCCTTCTAAATTCAGAGCATTTTTCAATTTACCATATTACCTCCTTATCATTCATAGCTAGAAAGTACAAAATATATATATATATATATATATATAAAACTTTCAATTTTGTTGGTAGTGAGTCACCTTAGTTCCTTAGGCAGGAAAAAAAAAAAGCAAACCTTTTTTGGTGATGTTTTAAAAATAACATTACATAAAATGATTTTAAAAGAAATTCACATGGGATAATAGCTCATCCACTTCCAAGTGGATTTTTATAGGTAAGGAAACCAAGGCCCAAAGAAGTTGTTAGTTGCCCAAGTCCTATCTTGCCAAAGTAATGGGGGGAGGCCTCAAATTTGAACTTTTACAGTTTCAAGTTCAGTACTATTTCTACTGCATCACGTTGTCTCTATAATCTTCTAGGTTTTTTGAGGAGGCAAGTGTGGTAAGAACAAATATCAGTAGGCCTTATTTCCACAAAGAACATACTAATTTTTCCTTAAAAGGTACTGATATTGACTCAGGGGTCTAAATGCTCAGGGTATGGATGCAGGTTCCAAGGTTTAATGGTATTTAAAAAAAAAAAAAAAAAAAAAAAAAAAAAAAAAAGGCAGCAGATCCTTTCTCACGAGTCTGACCACAAACAGTATCTTGGGCAACAGAAAAGCAGGAAAACCACACCCATATGAATCAATGCTGTATCTTTGCTGGATACCCTGCCTTACCTATTTAAGAGGATAAGTGAGTTTTCTTTTCTTTTACTCATGATAGAGTCCAAGTTTATATGTCTTGATATTGTTCATTTTTTGGAGGCGTTTAATAAAAACTACCATCAATCTATCAATCTTTTGGAGAATGAGAAACCAAGAAATTACAACCTTTAATATGGAAATACTTTTGCATGACTTCACATGCATAACAAATAAATTACTAGTTTTTTCAGTAGGTGAGGAACTATAAGAAGTGAGAAAATTTAGAACTTAATTTTTTAAAAAAAGAATACTAACAATAAATAAAATTTTAAAGAAATTACAGCCTTACTACTAAGAAAGAAATGATCTGTTAAAGCATGCAAATGCATACCATTATTGATTACTTAATTACAAAGATCTAGAAGTCATTAAATTATATTTGTAAAATTCTAAGTAGCACACAATAAAGAATACCTACTAACCATTTTGTATCAAATATACTAAACATTGATTACTTAACTGCAAAGATCTAGAAGTCATTAAATTATATTTGTAAAATTCTAAGTAGCACACAATAAAGAATAACTACTAACCATTTTATATCAAATATACTAAACATTTTTATTTTTTTTTTTTGCTGAGGCAATTAGGGTCAAGTGACTTGCCCAGGGTCATAAAGCTAGAAGTGTTAAGTGTCTGAGGCCAAATTTGAACTCGGGTCCTCCTGACTTCAGGATTGGTGCTCTATCCACTGTGCCACCTAGCTGCCCCTAAACAAAATTTTAAATTCTCTTTACATTACTGGATCAAAACAGTTTCACAGACGAGAGATGTGATTGCTGGATTATTATGAGGTTTTTGGTTTTATCCATAGAAGTCAGGAAGAAAGTTTACTAAAGGATGAAGCACTATCATTTGGTTATGCTTTGGCTACCATCATTTCTTCTTGTTGACTGGATTGGCAGCAGGATACTTAATAATGTTTGTTAACTGATAGAGTACAAAACCCAAATTTCATTCCAAAATAACAACACTGAATTATTGATTTGAATACTGAATGAGATATATTTATTAAGTGTCCCCTTTGAGAAGCAAAAGGGCTGGCCTAGGAGTCAGGAAGATCTAAGTTCCTACCCTCTGGAACATGTTAATTATGTAACCACAGGTAAGTCACTTAATCTAAGTGTCCTACATAACTCTCCAAAACTATAAATTACAAAGAAGTGGCCCATCTATACAGGATGAGGAAGTTTTCCCAGAGATGAAATTACAAGCTTTCATCCAATGTAAAAAGCACGGGGTACAATTATATCTCTAATAAAGACAAAAATCAAAGAACTTAAAAATCGACAAGAGAATAGATGTAGGGAATCTAAAATTTTTCACAATCCTAAATATACTTCCATTTCAGTGTGACATTCCCACTCCTCTCCCTAATTTACTCTACTCATGGTCTCAGAAAAAGGATAAATGAATGACTGAAAAAATAAGTGCCTATAAAGAGTTACAGTGACTGACAAGCAGGTGTCAGGACTGACAAACAAAGAGTCAGAAAGGTCAGATTGTTAGGCCCTGGATAGTGGGGCATATGTCCTCCTATCCCCCTTTTTATTTGTGTAATTAGACTTAGGAAAATTTTGTTTAAAAGAAAACTTTAAACCTTGAGGCTCTGACTCCCCCTTCATATACCATTGTGTCATAATGAAAGACAGAAAAAAAAAAGGAGTATCCAGATTGCCTCTCTATGACTCCATCCTTGTCCAAAAATGCCCTGGAAATAGAATTATTGTCAAGGACAAAGATATCAAGTTATGTTATCTAGTCTCCCTCCCCTGTCTGACAGGGCCTGATCAAAGCTCCAGGTTGTTAATACCAAGTTAACTACCCTATCTTTGCTCTTTCTTTGAAGTAAAGACAACAGCTACAAAGGCTAATTGCATTTTCAGCTTCTATATTCTTCTTGCAAACTCTATATAAACTTGCTTCAGTTTCTCTGTACCAAATGCTTTGGAAACATATTCCCAATCAGTCAGCTAGCTCAGTAAAACTCTCTACATTTAAAATAATTCCTAATCATCTCAGTTTCTCTGGCATTACAAAATAAGAAAAGATATAGGAAGAAATAGCATTACAAAGCTAAGAAGATATCCAGAAACAGACATGGTCAATTGTGTCAAAAGTTGCAAAAGGGTCAAAAAGAATAAGAACTAAGAAAAAAAGACTTAAATTAAAAAAAGAATTTAACATTCATAAATTGATTATAATTTTGGAAAGAGTACATTTAGTAGGAAGGTGAGGTCAGAAGCAAGTAGAGTGAGAAAGTGAAGACAATCAAAGATATCTCTAGAAACTTAAGTGATAAGGAAAAGAAATATACAATGATGGCTTGAAGGGATGACAAAATATGCAACGACTCAGGGAAAACAAACAAAAAATCACTTATAGAATGCCCTGACTGGTTTTAAATTTTGTATTAGTTGATATTTCAGGGGTCACACCATTAGGTTTTTAACTTTCCTGGGGCAGACACCCTCTCTGTACATTTTGTATTTTTGGAGCTTAGTATAATGCCTAACATATATCATAGGCTCTTAATAAATATTTACTGATCAGTTACTATATTTTCCACAAGGAATCCTGATAAAACAAAATAGTTCTCAATAATTGAATTTGGGGCTGCCAAGTAGAGAAAAATGAAAACTAATAAAGACATAACTGAAAATAACATGAAGGTTTAAAAGGGACAAGTGCAAAGTACATACTTAAAAGTTTTTTTTTTAAAAAGTTACAAGCTAGTCTGATACAAAATAGAGAATGAAGGGGGCAGCTTGATGGCATAATGGATGAGAGCAGGGTCAACCTGAGTTCAAACTCAAGCTTAGACACTTAGTAACTGTGTGATCCTTGGTAAATGACTTATCCTTTTTACCTCACTCTTATCTGTAAAATAATAACATCTACCTCTTAAGGTTGTTTTGAGATTAAAATGACATAATTATAAAGTAGCTCAATAATCTGGTACACAGTAATTGCTACATATAATAGCAATTATCATCACTATCATTATTATCCTTAGGTTTAAAGATGACTTAAGGGTGACGTATAAAATACATGTTAAATGAATCACATAATTTTGTTATTTAAACATCTAACAATGTTTATACGATATTGGGCTACAAAAAACAGAAGCCTAACCTGCACACCTGGAAATGGAAATGATCCTTCTATTAAAATTATCGATAAAATTTATATCTTATTTTTTAAAACAAACAAAAAACACCTCTATCTTCTGCCTTAGAATTTGAAAACTGCCATAAACTTTTAAAAGTGACATAAAGAGGGCAATGGAAAGGCATTTGATGAATGTGAGCAACCAAAGAGATTCTTCAAAGAAGAGGAAGAGTAAAAGAAGTCAATAAAAGGACAGAACAGGGCAAGGAAGGATAAGGAAGGGGGAAAAAAAAAAGGATTCATAATGAGCTTAGGTGGAAACACTACAGGTAGAAAAGCAATGTTGCACTATTAGTACCTTCCAAAGTAAGGAGAACATAAAAGACCTCTACAACATAGGCAGGAACTTCTGTGCTAAATTTATGGGGAAGATATATAAACTTCAAAAGCACAGACTAGCCAATATGGTTGTAGGTTAATAGGCATTTCTGGAGTGAATTTCCAAGTCAGCAATTTGCACTTTGGAATAGTTTTATTTTGTTTTTATATCAACTTCATTTACAAACAAAACCTTCCCCCCAAAATAATTTTCCTAGAGTCATTTAAAAAAAAAGAAGTTCAGCCAAAGTAAACAGTAGAACACTTTTGGTTAAAACAATATTCAGAAAGGTTGACTCCAGCAAAGAGCTAAAATGGGCACCAAATTGAATAAGGATCAATAAAATAAAATAAAAACCCTAAAACAGTGAGCTCCCCCATTCAGCCCAGGTCTGCACAAAAAGATAAATTCTGAAAGAGGGGACCCACCAGGGAAGCCACCTTGGCTTAGGTGACCAAGTCTGAAAATCTCCAATGTTCTAACTTAGGGGTCAGTGACCTATGAATCAAGGGCCAGATTTAATCTGTCTTCTGGTGTTTGTTTGTTTGTTATTTTTTTTATGGTTTAAAATAAAATAGAATTTTATTTAAAGTTGTAAAAAAAACATTTTAAATTCAGCAACATAAAACTGGTGGAGGGCCAAAGTGGACTACAGGCCACTCTGTTAACTTCTTGAAAACTTGGACAAACAAACAAACAAAAACCCATACACAATATTTTAAGAAAGTACTTTAATGTGTCAGGTCCCAGGCACAATTTATTATTTGTCCTGTTATTTACATATGTTACTATGTGTTTTCCAGGTTCCACCTCCATCCAGATCTGAAGGACACAACACTGTAATCCTAGATTCTAATTGGTAATCACTTCATCTTGCTTCACTCTCAGGCCCTGCAAGCTACTTCTTGAAGATCTCTATGGTATGATCTCTGAACAAAACAATTCTCTGTTATTCCTCTATCGGTGTTGTTTTCCCTATTACAGTGTAAGCTCCTAGAAAGCAACTACTTGACTTGTTTATATTTGTATCCTTAATGGTTGGCCCCATGCCTTGCATATAACTGCCTAATATTTTTTCTTAATTCATAAAATAGCCCAGATTAATTAGAAATAAAGGCAAAGTGGGGAAAAAGGTAAATGCCAGTCACTTCCTGAAAGAATCTCAAATTGAAAATATCCAGAAATGTGAGTAAAAATCCAGATTCCAAGTCAAAGAAATGACATAATTATAAAGTAGCTCAATAACCTGGTACACAGTAATTGCTATATGTAATAGCAATTATCATCACTATCATTATTATCCTCAGGTTTAAGGCAGGTGACCTTGCATAATCTTTCCTTACTTAAATCCAGTCCACTTTCATGTCACAGCATCACCTCTTTGACTTCATGGTTCTCTTCCATTATAACATTCATTATGATAGTATAATATATAGTATTATATTATATATTATATAATAGTATAATAGTAAAGGTCTTTCTTTTTTTGAAAATCATTATCATATTAACTGACATTCATTTAAGTACTTTCAGATTCATAAAGTACTTTTCATGCATTTTCATTGAATCCTTCCAATATCTCTATGAGGTTAATATAGTTATTGCAAATAAAGAAACTGAAGTTCAGAAAAGTTAATAACTTGTCCACAATCATACAATTAGCAAATTTCTGGGTATGGATTGAACTATCATCCAATTAACTCCCAAGATGAAAATTCTTACAATTATAGTGTAAATACTGGCATTTCTATTTTTTTTTTCAGAACATGTAAGAATTAAACAATTTTAAAAAGTAAAATTTGCTTAATGTTTACTTGTTTCAAATCTACCAAGGTGACAATTTTCAAGAAATGTGATACAGATGAAAATTTTTTTTTCAAAAAAGCAAAAAAACCTACCAAAAACCTTTGTGCTTTCAAAATTATGGAGTAGTGATGTCATAGCTTTAGTACAATAAGAGTATACCAAAAAATTCATTTTTTAAAGAGTTTTCTATTTTTTCTTTAGTCATATAATGGGTGCTCTTGATAATTCTAAAGCTATAAAGTACAGAAAAGTATTAAACTGCCATGGAAAAGAGGGTTTCCTCAAGTGGGGGGAGTACCCTATACAAATGAAATCACACACCCTACACACACACACACACACACACACACACACACACACACGTATAAAAATATAAAAATTAACATATATATCCTTTAATATAAAGAGTACTGTGTCAAAAAAGTTTTTAAAAACAAAACCAAAAAATGTAACAGAACATAAATGATTAGCTAATGTGATAAAAAGAGGAAAGCCAAATGACAATATAGTATTTTAAATGGATGAAAACTTACAAAAATATAAAATACACAGAAAAGAAAAATAAATTGAAAAAATAACTAATTCAATATCAGAAAAAAATAGAAGCCTTAAAGAAACTACCAAAATAAAAAATCCAGTACCAGATGAATTTACAAATTAATTATATCAATCAATTAAAAAATATCATGTAAATAGTTTGCAAAGACAGAAAAGGATGAACAGGGGCATACAGAAAGTTTATGCTAAGCTTTGAACATTTTAAGTTATCTACCTACCAAGCTATTTGGTTCTCAGTCTTAATAGGCAATTGGAAATAGAGAGACTAGAACAGATGAAAGGTTAGTGCTAGATAAGATCCAGTAAAGCCTGAAAAGGGAGGACTCAGAGAAGTAGTAAGACAATTAAGAGGAAAGAGTAAGGAAGAAGGTGATGATGGTATCAAAGGCTGCAGAAGGATCAGTAAGGGCTTGAGGAATGAAGACAGGCTATTAATCTTGCCAATTAACTGAAGCTAACTTTGGACAGAGCAGTTTCCATTAAAGGAAGAGACAGGAAGTCAGATTTAGAGTCAAATGTTATTTATACCTCATTTTGAAGAGGACCAATGACATCACAGGTGATGGCTTGAATAGGTGAACTGAATTTAAGTAACACTGAGTTGCACAAAGTCATCAATCTCATACTCCCTTTTAGTCACTTAAGTCCAATGGGCACGACAAAAGTCAAGACCTGAGTGTCTGACTAACTTCTATGTGTCCCAGATCACCTGCTTCAGTTTTTTTCATGGCCATTCTGTCAGGAGGGATCTTCATATGCTTGGTGTAGACAACACCCTGACTCACCAAAGGGTTTTAGGGTATATTGGGTATTTCGAGGGTTTGGGAGTATAAGGAGTATTCAAGAACTAGCGTCTGATGACAGAACTTGGCTGGGGATGTTTATCCACCTTAATGTTCACTTTTCCTCTCGAGTTTAACTCTTAAGAAATTACAGTGTTCAATGTAGTCACAGTAAAAACTTCTTGTCTTAGCAGACCCATTAAACTAGGTTGAAAGTCACCAACAGAGCATTAAGTAGAGTGAAAAGATTCCTTGGTCCCTTCAAATCTTCTAAATATTCTTGTTAACCTCTTCTGGACGAGTTTAGCTTGTTCATGCTCCTCTAAAAATATAGCTTTAATTATACCCTCATTTATCCCATCAGTAATGGCCGAAAATTCTAAATGGAATTTAAAGAAATGAAATTTAATTGTCCCTTAACATTTCTAAACTGATATTCCAATTCAATTACTCTAATTCTTCTCATTCTATTAACTTAAAATTGGCCTCTTACAGCTTGTACTTATGGCTGCTAGACAGATAAGAATGCTGAGTTTCGAGTTGGCAAAACCTGAGTTCAAATCTGGTCTCATACACTTAGTAGCTGTAGCACTTAACCCTATTTGCCTCAGTTTCCTCATCTGTAAAATGAGCTGGAGGAAAAGTCAAACATGACTAAACTGAATGATCAAAAGCTAGTACTTACACTGGTCCCCAAAGTAAATTGGCCTTGGAGACACCATAGACCTAGATATTTTTACTTTTTTTTAAAAACACAAACCAGTCTTCTGATAAACTTTTTTTCCTGAGTAAAAGAGAGTCACTGGCTAAGTATAATATAAAAAAATTATAGAATTGGAAGTCAAGGGAGCTGGATTTTAATCTCTCACTAGACCTTGCATTAGATACTCCTTCATATCAATTCACTTCTCTAAATCTCATCTGCAATTCAACAATTCAACTCAGCTAGTACTTACTGTATGCAAAGCCCAATGGGGGGTAATGGAGATACAAAGACAAGAGAGAAACCAGTCTTTGTCTTGAAGACACTTCCTAATGGGGGAATCCACATGTAAAATGAAGATGCTAGTCTAGGTGATTCCCTACCATCTGCTCTCATATCAGACTAATGAATTCTACAGCAACACTGAAAGGGACTGTCTTTTAGTTCAATTCTTACCCTAAGCATTCAACAAATGGTTCATTCAGTCTTAGCTCACTCAATTGAAAACCTCCAATCAGGGAACTATCCATCAATCCATTTCTTTCTTTCCTTTCTCTTTCCCTTTTCCTTTTCTTCCTTCCTTCCTTCCTTTCTTTCTTTCTGACAACTTTAGTTATAAGAAGTTTTGCATAAAGTACAGAAGTTATTTACACAACAAACTTTTGCTGGGATTTCCCTCAGGAATGACTTCCAAGGGACTGAAAAGCTTACTATGCCTCAGAATCTTTCAACTGAAAATTAAATTAGTTTCATCATTAGCAGGTTATTCCAGCAACTATGTTTAGGATGGAGTAGAGGAATAAGGGATGACAATGGATCACTTAACATAATGTTAAGTACTAAGCAAGGGAAATAATATAAAAATGGATTATGACAAGAGATGCAGAAATGGGAAATAAAAAGAAAAGATTCAAAAGATGCTTACAAAGGGAAAAAGTTAGCATTTACAGGCAGTATGGGTATAGGAGTGATGGTAGTGAACCCTGAAACTAGATTCAGGGCCTCAGACTCTGAAAAGTCTGGGAAAAAGCATACTTTTCCAGACAGGCCTTTTCCAAGTTAAGTGGTGTCATTCAATTGGAGATCTTGGTCAAATCACCCTCCATTGATCTTTGGGAGTGGCCAATGCTCTTCAGGAAATTCCAGGTTCTGGGGAAAAGCCTTCAAAATGATTTTATTCAGTTGGGAGATTTGGGCCTGAAATTCCTATTGAGTGGCTTGAAACTCCAAGATAATTACTCTCTTTTAAAATGGAAATCTAGGCCTGGGGGCACTGACAACATTGAGGGATTCTCATTCAATTTTCAATGGAAGCCCAAGCCCCAGAGTGCCAATAAAAGACAACTCTGAAGTCCAAATCTCAGCAGAAGTCTGATACAGGATTATGCTTTGCCAAAGGACCTCTCTTCTTTGCATAGCTGCCTGCCATGCCTCTTGCCCGCTGTGAAGATACCCTCTTCTCAGTGATAATCTTTGTTATCTCTCTGACAGGACCTTGCCACTGAGGAGTCTGTCTTCTTAGCAAAGTTGGCTTCTCAGTGCCAACAAAAATCCTTTTTGTCATTCAGACTTTTCAGGTTTGCTAATTCTTTCACGTTTGACCTGCATCTCTGACCAAAGGGGATTCTGACACCTCAATTCTCTACCACTAGAACCTCATCAGGAGGAACAGAGTTGACAAAGAACAACATTGGGGCAATAGAAAAACATTGAACTAATAGAAGCTCAAAGTCTAGTCTTAGGTTATACATCTCAACAGGGCTCAATACTTCATTCATTCATTCATTCATTTACATCTCTACCAGACCTAATTTGGTATATTGGCAGAAATGAATTTAATATTAGGCATATGATCTCGAAACTTTCTTTAAATTCTTTAAATTTCAGAATAATACCTGCCCAACCTATTTCATTTGGTTCCTATGAAATTAAGTGAGTTGCAATTTTGTGGGTGCAGTTGATGATAGGGAGAAGTGAAAACAGATGATTTCTGTAAAGTGAACAAAGTGAAATAGAGTTGTAAGGTAGGAATGAATGGAAAGGAAAAGAAAGGAAATGCCAGAGAAACTTCAATTTATGTACTTCAAAGATAAGGCAATCCCAAAAGCTGCCCCTCCCCCTCCCCTACTTTCTCATATTCCAACAATTCACAATGAAAATTGCTATTTTCCACATTCAGATACCTAATTAGCATGCACATCACAACACCATTGGACGGTTTGATTATTAAAGGCAAAAAATGCAAATTAAGTGGATTTTTTTCTTGCTTTAAGATATAAAAAAATTTAAGTCACAGAATATTGTTGGAATCCTTGCGAAGTGTTAAGTCATTAGAATTGATAGAGACAATAATTATCTAATTTAGCATGGTTCAGTATGATTGATCTGATCCCCTATGAGGAGATGTTATGGGCCAGAACTTGAAACAAGGTACTAAATGGAATTGAGGAGACAATGTTTAAATCTAGTTTAGAATTGGTTTCCCAGTGATATAATGATTGGTGTATACTCGGTGTACAGCATATAAGCAAGAAGGTCTCAGGGCCAGACACAGAAGCACAGAAGCCCCCTGTCGGAGGCAGAGACAGATTCATTCCATATTCCACCTTTGTGCTGGCTGGAGATATTCGAAGGAAGGTAGGGGGCTGAAGCTCAAGACTTTGAAGAACACAATAAAGGACTAGATTTTAACTCCTGGCTGCGTTTGAAGTGATTATTACTTGGAACAGAAACTAAGGCTGCCTCCAAAAACCTCCTCAAGAAACCTGCTCTCAGAGAGAACCATCATATAGTATACAAAAGAAGAGAACACCACAGAATATAACTGGAATAAAGTGGCATAATTCTGTTACAAAAGATAAAATAAGTTATTTAAAATTTCTAGACACCCACTAATTTGACTTGAATAGGAATCTTTCACTTAAATAACAATTAATAGTTATATATTATACACTTTATACACTTTACAGTATATAAAACATTTTAAATATATGGCACCACCTTTTGCCCTTTTATGTATCCCCAGTTCTTAGCAAAGTACCTGGCAAAGACTATGGGCTTAATAAATGTTTACTGACTGACTAAACAACAAAAACATTATGAGCTAAGAATTGTTGTTACTATCTAATGAGTTACTAATGAGAAAACTGAGGCTCAGGGAAGTTTAGTGACTTGTCTAAGGTTACATAACTATTAAATGTCTAAGGACTTTAAATTCATGTTTCTTCAAATTCCAAGCTCAGTGCTTATTCTACTACATCACATTGCATAGAACTTTATAAAACTTTTTTAAAAAGGAATATTCAGATTAATTTTTAAAAGTTATATTTAAATCTATCATTAGAAATTTTCAAAATATGTGGAGGCAAGAGATGCCTGTAGCAAACTTTTTTTTTTTTTAAAAGGAGAGTGTGAAGGGGGTGGGGGACAACTAGCTTTCATTACTATAGAAAGCTTCCAGTAAAAAAAAATTCCTTCTCTCAGTACAGATCAACAACTTTTGAACTATTTAATAGTCTTGAAGAGTTGCCAGAAATATTCAGAGGTTAAATAACTTGCACAGTAACCAGCCAGCAGGAGTCAGAGGTAGGACTTGAATGGAACCTAATGCCCTCCAAAACTCTTCATTTACTACCCACTAATTCAGAAAATCAAATCTCAGGCGTTTAATGTATCTTGTGACTTAAATTCTATGTTACTAACAAATAAATGTAAATTAAGAGATAATAGAAAGTCTGGATCATTTTGGTTAAATAAAGACATTAAAGTTGGATTTTACAAGAGCTTTGTAATAACTAAAATACTTTGGAAAACTTTATTTTGAAGTTATTTGAATTTTTAAATTTTTAAAAACAGCATATGTCAACATTACAAATTTACTAAGCATCATAAGTGACTGTTTTCCTATTTGTAGAACCTTTAAAAGGGATTATTTTCTGGTTTTTAGTTTCACTCACTATTTATTTATTCATTCATTCATTTTGCTGAGACAATTGGGGTTAAGTGACTTGCCCAGGGTCACACAGCTAGCATTAAGCGTCTGAGGTCTTCGTGATTTCAGGGCTGGTGCTCCATCCTAGTGCGCCACCTAGCTGCCCCTCACTCACTATTTATAAAGCATTTTGAATATTCCATAAAAACAGTTAAGGACTGAAAATATTAAACACCTATCTGTCCACACATATCTACATAAAATATAGATGCAACATTTTAAATTATTATTTATTTATCAGGATTCAAAGGAAAAGAGGATTGTAATAAAAAAAAAAGTTAAGCTGAAACAAATGAAATCAATGCCCAGTGAAATACAAGTGCATTTAATTAATAAATTAATTCAAATTAAAATTTTTTTTCATATTTCTAGGCATATAGAAAATGTCAAATTTATAAGAATACAACTGATTGATAAATGGTCAAAGGATCTCAGGCAATTTTTTGACGAAAAACAAAACAAAGATACATATAGAAAAAAATGTTCTAATTCACTATTGAATTATAAATGTAAATTAAAACATATTTTAAAAAACTTTTTCAATAGTATTTTATTTTTCCAAATACATGTAAAGATAATTAAATTAAAACAATTTTGAGATATCATCTCACACCTATCAGACTAAAATGATAGCAGAGAAAAATAGCAAACCATTTGTGAGAGCAATCTGGAATTAGCTCAAAGAATTTAAAAAACTGTATATACCCTTTAACCAGTACCACTATTGGACCTATTTCTCACAGTGATCAAGGAAAAAGGAAAAGAACTTACATGTTCTATAATATTTATAGCAGCTCTCTTTGTGGTGGCAAAGAATTGGAAATTAAAGGGATGCCCACCAACTGGGGAAGGGTTGAACAAGTTGCAAAGTCTAATTTTGATAGGTATAGCTCTTCCATAAAAAATTAAGAGCAGACTGATTCTAGAAAAACATGAAAAGACTTGCACGGAATAATAAGAAGTGATATGAAGAGATTATATATAGTTAATAGTAATATCATCTGATTAACTGTAAATGACTAAATTATTCTGAATATTCAAATACTACAGATTATATTATAAATATCAAAATCAACTACAAAGAACCCATAAAGGAGGATGCTATAGACCTCCAGAAAAAGAACTGAAAAATAGAAATATATATAGAATGATATTTACAGATAGATTAATCTATATTAAATAGTAGCCTTCTCTAGTATGGGATGGGGAGACAGACAATTCAAAACTTAGAATGTGACCAAAAAAATTAATTAGAAAAAAAAAAAAGATACCTATTTTCCAGACAGGGCCAATATACTGGTTTATGTTATTTGAAAAGAAAAGCTTCTATTAATTAATAAGCATTTATTAAACACTGAACAACGTACATGCCAGGAACTGTATTAGGCACTAAGAACATAAATACCAAAAAAAAAAAAAAAAAGAAACAATACTTTCTAAAAGGAAAGACTAGTGCAGATGTAATAATATGCAGAATAAATGTAAAAATAATAAATAAAAGCAAGACAGTCTGGAAAGTTGGGGGGATTAGGAAGGCTTTAGTTCTTAACCTTTTTGGAGTTGGATGCTTCTGGCAGTCAGTATGATGAAGCCTAGGAATTCCTTCTCTGAAGAATATTTTTAAAGGACAAAATAAAATACATAAGATTTCAAAGGAAATCAGTTATATTGCAATAGTTATCAAATATTTTTTTAAATTTCATGGAAGAAGTCCAAGTTAGGAAAACCTGAATTACAAAGTTATACTTAAACTGCTTCTCAAAGGAAGAGGCAATTTTAATTTTATGAAGTAGTGATGCAGAGCAAGAGAATTCCAGGAACGGGGGACAGTCATTGCAAAAGAAATGACCGGAATGCCCACTTGAAAGGAAGAGAAGCCAGTTTGGCTGTATTATAGAATGAGGAAAGGGTAGAATGAAGCAGGGTAAAAAAGATTAGGGCTAGATGAAGGGGCTTTAAAATCTAAACAGATGGGCATATATTTTATCCTACAGCCAATAGGAAGTTGCTGCAGTGTATTGAGTAGGGAAATGACAATTAGTTAGATTAGTACTACCTTAAGGAAAATCATTTGATCCTCAAAGTCAAAGAGGTACACACTAGAGGGTTTTTTCTTTGGGTAGTGACAATAATACAAAGAAAGAAGACTATTGATGAACTATGTAAAAAGTATAGAACCATGGCTAGGTTTCCTCCCCCTTTTTAAAATTTTTTAAATATTTTATTATAGAGGATAGTTCTAGGAAGAAGTGGAGAAAATATTAATACATTTTTATTTTAAAAATGCACAGCAGAGGGGAGAAGGAAATTCAGAAGGAATTGAACTATTTTGCTACTACTGTGTGAAATTTATACTCTAAAAAATTCTTTATTACAAGTCCAGGGTCTCATACAAATCATCTTTTCTGATCTTTGCATACTGAAATGCTCCCATTTGCTGACATTCAGGTTCCTTAATAAGACACATATTTTAAAAACTGATCCCATATGGAATTTTTCTGGATTGAGAACTGTGGTATACTTTTCATCGATAGATTTTTAATTATGCCAAGCAAATTAAAATAAATTTCCCAAAGTTATTTTTAAAATGACATTAGAGATAACACCAAAATTATTCTTAGTCTATTCAGAACTCTACAAGCACATATATATTGCCTATAACACTATTTAAACAATTTAGTTATGCTAAAGAGGTGCTAAAATATAATAAAATGCAGAAAAAGGTCAATAATTTAAAAAAAATTACACCTTTGTTTTGTAAAGCAAAAAAGTCATTCTAAAATAATGAGCATTTCTATTTTAAGTCAAGTTCTGCAAAAAAAGATTCAACATCTCTTGGCAATCAACTTAAGCACACTTATCCTGATCTGTCTTTTATTACTTTCTTAACATAATTTGAATCATTTCCGTTTTGTAAGCAAAAATGAAGAATACTGTCAACTTCATATATCTAAAAATTAAGTTATTTTTCATTTAGTGTTTCTTCATAGTGGCTATATTACAACTCTATTTTTGTTTTCTAAATCCTCTCTACTTTATCCACTATTCCAAAGTTACAAAACACAGGGAAAATATTTCATCCTAGAAAGGACTGCTTTACTACTATTTTATTAATTATTTTTACTCTCTTCTCTCAAATATATAATGGAAAAATATTCTCAATAATTTTGTTGTAAAGCAGAAACTTCCAGTGCTACCTATTTTACCCAACTCTTTCACCACTTTCCTCCCTTTTAAAAGCAGAAGCATTACTAAGTCATATTTAATTTAGATCCACCATTAACTGTAATGATTAATCATACTTGTATAAAGTTTCCTATCTTTATTATAAAGTTAATTTCTCAATTCAAGTACTAGTTTTCGAATATCTCTATCATACAACATTCACTATTTTCTCTAACAAGTATGCACTTAGCACTTACTATGTGTCTAACCCTTTACTAGATACTCTGGTACACAAAAGTAGTATAATAGTGTCTTTCCATAAATAACTTACAGTTTAGCTATTGAAATATAATACTATTTCCTTTAACTTACTCACAAATTAACTTGTATTATACTTAGTTGTAAAATGTGTATCCTTTTCTCTTATTCTCTTTTCCATTATTTGATTATAAGTTCCTTGTAGATGGCATTTTTTCATTTACACATATAGGAAAAGTTCATGAACAAACAAAACATATATAGTCTCACTTAAGATAAAATAGACTATATATGGGGGCAAGGACCTGGTAATTAAGAATATGCTAATTTTTTGGAGAACAGCTAAAAAAATATGGTATATAAATAAATGGAAAACAATTGTGCTATAAGAAATAATAATAGGAATGATTTCAGAAAAAATCTTGGAAGTGAACTGTTACAGTAAAGTGAGCAGAATCTGGAAAAATAATTTATATAATAAAGATAATACTATAAAGACAAACAACTTTAAAAAACAAGAATATCTATCAATGTAATGTTCAACCACTATTCCAAAATTCCCATGATGAAACATCTCTCGATAGAGAAGTGATAGACTTAGGGTGTTGATATTTTCTGGATACAGCCATCGTAGGAATATTTTGTTTTGACTGTACATATTACAAGAGTTTTCTTTTTCTTTTCAATTGGGAAAGGCAGGAAGAATTGGGAAACAGACTTTTGTTCATTTTTTAAAAAAATGTAATTTTCTTCCCCTAAAGTAGATTTTAATAAACATACAAATCTATTTCTAACATGTTTCCCCAAAAATTCTATTACTGGTCAGCTGTTCCAATTATGGCTACTTCAAAAATATTAGTTCATTTACAGTGGGCTTATTTGTCTACAATCTTGTAAGTAAAATTTTCCCATTAATAGGAAATCTTTTTTTTTCCTCCTGAGGGAATTGGGGTTAAGTGACTTGCCCAGGGTATCACACAGCTAGGAAATGTTAAGTGTCTGAGGCCACATTTCAACTCAGGGACTGTGCCACCTAGCTGCCCCAATAGGAAACCTTTATTAAGGGTTAATAAAAATAACTACAGTTTATACAACACTTTAAGATTTGCAAAGTGCTGTATAATGTTATCTCCTTTTATCCTCAAAATAACTTTGTGAGCCAAGTGCTATTGTTATCCTCATTTTACACAAGACTAGTAAAATGTCTTAAGCAGAGTGACCAAGGCAGAGAGAGATATGAAGTGACCCAACTCAGGGTCAACAGGTAGCTTTTGAGGTAAGATTTGAACTAAGTTTAAAAGAAAAACATCACTTTAATTTAAAAGCAAAAAACAAAAACGAATTAATATTATTGACACTAAAAATATCAGACTTTTTTTTTTCTGTTCAGAAAACCCTCTGCCAAATTATAAATAAAATATAGCCCATTTATAAATCGGTTAAGTCTTCCAATATCTACAACAATAAATCCACCTTCAGCCCCTTTTGTTTTTCTTTAATTAAAGTGGAAAATGGTGTAATTCATTTATTGTATGATGGCATTTTACTACTAACACCACATGTTGGCCTCAATTTCCTCAATGGTAATATAAAAGCAGCAAGAAAAAATGATCTCTAAAGTTCTTTCCTATTCTAAACTTGAAAAAAACTTTCAGATATGTAAGGAGAAAACTATTTTCAGTAACTTTATCATAACGCAAATACTTAACAGTAATCTTTAAATAAAAATGGGTAAGTACATGATGCTCTTATTTGTGACTATAACTTCTTACTACACACTACTTAAAGCATCTGCAATTTCATTGGTGTATGTGTTCCCTCCACCAACCAAAGTTTAAAACTGTTTCATGAATTCAGAAATTGGCTTCCTGAGTTGCTGTGGCAAAAATTCATCACTTTCAGTCAATCTGGCAATGAGCTTCTGTGGGCTTAGTGAAACTGATCCTTGGCCTGTACTAGATTGTATCATTAAATGATATTACTAAAAAGGTAAGTTTTGAAAAGTTAATATACTAGTTTCTATTTCAAAGCCTAAATTTAATTACAAAGCAATAAATGTTCTTTTACTCAAAGTAGGACAATTACTGACTCCATTCTGAAAGAACCATGTGCCTAGGTTAAATTAAGTAATCTAGATATGCTTAATTTTTCCAATGATTAGTAAAGTATACAGATTACTAAAAGGCTTTCAAAGTTGTTGTCCTGTATGGTAATTCCACAATTCATTTAAATGTAGAAGGCACTTGCCTAAAGTAAATAGCAGCTAGGCCAATAAACATTTGTTAGGGACCTACACTAAAACTCCAAGCATTTTGTTAAGTACTTAATAGAAGCTACAGAGCACCAACTATATATACACAAGCCAATTGAAGAAAATATCATTCAGGGTACTTGTTCATAACTTAACTTCCAAAACATAGCATTTTAAGAAAGCAGCCAACTAGCATTTTTAAGTACTTAATATGTGCAAAGCACTGAAGATACAAATCCAAGCATAAATTAGAATATGAATTTAGATAATGCTTAATTTTCTTGAAATTTAAAAAACAAAATCAGACAAAAAAAGTTTATATCCTCCAACTCCACGAATTTGGGTCATCTTTTCCTGCATATTGTGCTTACCGAAGTGCCTGGATCACAGTTGTCTCTTAACGTTTATTAGGGTGTCTGGATGGCTCAGTGGACTCAGCAAGACCTCACTTCAAATTCGACCTCAGATACTTCTTAGTTGTGTACTTAACACTCTGTCTGCCAGAGTTTCTCATCTGTAAAATGGGGATAATAACAGCACCTACCCTCCCAGGAGTGTTGTAAAGATCCAAAAAAATAAAAATTGTGAAGTGCTTAACACCACTCCTGACACATAGTAAGCAAAATATAAATGTTAGCTATTACTATTATCGTGATTATTGACTAAATAGCTGAATGCTTCTTGCATATAGCCTACCTTTATACTTTCAGCTTATTGGGGTTACCAGATAAAAATATTACTTCGTTTGTTTCAGTACTTAGTACAGTGCCTCAAACATAACAGGCCCTTAATGTTTACCCAATGACTGACAGAGTATGAAACATTCCCCTCTTTGGGATGGAATTAGCTACCTACCTATCTTGGGTAGGTACAAGTATTCTGAGTCGAGTGTTTTACAAATATCACCAGCAAGTTGGTTCAATTCCCGCGGACTTATCTTTTTTTTGCAGGGCTCTTATCCCCAGAGTCCAGGAGGTACGGGCTGAACTTCAAAGTGAACCCCCGCCCCCCTCGCTACCGCCACCACGGCCGCTGCTGCATGACAAGCTCCCTGGGAAGCCCGAGACCACGTGGGGCCTCCTCGATCCGTGTAAAGGGCTCACAGACCCGCACTACTCCCCGACAGAAACGGGAAACTCAGGTCTTGTTCCTCTTTCGCAGTACCTCGACCCATACCACCTGTGCGGCCCAAAGCCCGCAGCCTCCCCGGCCCGGAAGGATGCAACGCTCCCACACGAGCAAACTTGGCGGTCGGTCCAAGGGGAGGAGAGTGGGGGAGGAAACGACGGAAAGAAAGGAGGAGAAGCTCCGGATCCGGGCCGGATGGGACCTGTCCACCCACGCCCCTTCCCCTCCCTCCGTAGGGGATCACCGGATGAGGGCCCGAGGCTGGGAGCGGCTTGGAAGGGCGGGACGCAGCGGCAGCCCCCACGCTCTCCCGGCTCGCGACCTCTCACCTCCAACCTAACCTCTGACCTTCTTGCCACCTCCCCACCCCCCCAGTCCTCCACGGTCCCACTCAGACCTGCCCGTCCCACACCTGTCACTCAGCAAAGACACCGGCCCCGGTGCTTCCCGCCCGGTTTCCCTACGGCGTCCCCCAGGCAGCCGCGGGCGCCTCAGTCCCCGCCCCGCCCCGTCCCCCTCACCAGGTGTCCCCTTTCCGGAGCGAGGTTTTGAGCAACGTAGCGATGTCGGACTGCTGGGTGTCCAGATCCGCCGCTCCTCCCTCCGCCATCTTCTCCCACTAGTGGTAGCGGAGGCGACAGCGGCGGCGGCGACAGCGGTAGCGGCGGCGGTACCGGCGGCGGCGGCGGCGGCGGCAGCGGCGGCGGCGGCACCGCCCCGGAGCATTGTGGGAACACGGCGTCCCGCGGCCCCGCCCCGCCGCCGGGTCGGCAACCTAGAGAGACGTAATGGGGGAGGGGAGGGGAAGGGAGGAGCGGACTTTGGAGGGAGGGAGGAGGCCGATGGGAGCTTGGCCAAGAAGCGCGTGGGCGTCCTTTGCTGCCCCCTAACGGCCAGCGCCAAGGCCGACAGCGACAGTACCACCACCTTGAACTTCATTGGTTCTTTTCAGCGAGTAAAAGCTTCCTATCCACGGTCCCCCACTGGGAGCCTCTGCTCTCTTTTTATTTGTGGCTGGGTACAAATCGGTTCTCGCTGCTCTGGGCACCTCTGCTTTCCTTCCCTTTCCTCTCCAGGGGCCAGATTTGTGCGAAACCTTGTTTTTCTGACAACTCTAGCTAAATAAAATGTGTGTGTACGCGAATGTACCCGCGCGCCTGTGGCCAGATATGTGCGAAACATGACAACTCTGGCTTATAGGAGTTGTGTGTGCCCATGCCAAAGACCAGATGTGTGTGAAATGTGACAACTTGGACTTAATAGGAGTTGTGTGTGTTTGCGTATGTATTTGTATACACATGCCAGTAGCTAGATGTGTGCAAAACATGACAACTCTAGTTTAATAGGAATTGTATGTGTATATGTGTAGGCCGCTGGCCAGATGTAGGCAAAGCCTTATTTTCATGACAACTTTCGTGTGTGTGTGTGTGTGTGTGTGTGTGTGTACTTGTACAGGCAGAAGAGCAGCTAAAATACAGCATGGCAATTTTGTTAGCTACTTGACTCTTGGGTTTGCTTCAAAAATCCCCTTACTCAAGCTATTTGAAACCCAGGTAGAGCAAGAAAGAATTGGAAATTAAAACCCTTGGCCATAATGCCAAGACATTTTTGCTCTTCAGCTCTCCATCTTCCTACTGGTATCATATTGTATACCATGTAGGGCCAATAATGGGGTTGCTTTATATGGCATGCCCATCCTCTCATTCAAATAGACCCTAAACAAGTTAAATTAAAAGAATTTTGAAGTCTGTGCAGATTTTAAAAGTAATGAAAAAAATCCACATTGCGCCCATTTATCTTCATGCCAGTGAAGACCATACTTCCTGGCCCCATTGCCTAATGTTTAACAAAAACTTTTAAATCATTACATGTGACTAATTGAAGCTCAAGTAAATTTAGTGGTTTTAGCAAAACAGTCCCTCACTAGAATATGAAGAGGTCCAAGGTGGGAATAGAACAAAATTGCATATTAAAAAAAAAAAAAAATCTAAGAGCTTCCCAAAAAGGGAAAGGAGAGAAAGGAATAGAACATTAAGTACCTATTATGTGCTGTTTTTGTTTAAAAAATTCTGTGCTTTTGTTTTAAAAATTCTGTAAAGCAATTTTTCTGAAATCAGGTCTTCTGATAGGTTCTCTTGGCTGTAAATCATTGATTACCTTTGTTTCACTATTTGTAAATAAAATCTGTCTTAATATTTTTTAGGGATGTGGCTGAGTAAGGTTAATAAGATAATTTTAATAAAATATTTGATTGTAAGAGATTCAGCACATTAGCTTTCTTCCATTAAAAATTCTTTTCTTCTTACCATAAACTTTGGCAGGTTTCAGACCAAGCCAGAAAAGCTTTTAAGTATGGATGGGCCAGATTGACTAGATGTCATCAGAGGAACAGATCAGCTAAGTTCAGAAAAGCTCATCAAAAAAGGATTGGTCGCCAAGGGATTTTTTTTTTTTCCTCCAACAACTCATTAAACTCAAATATATTAGATAGTTAGGGTCTGTGTGACTGAAGGATGATTATAGCCACACCGATGAAATAATATGTCCTTTTTTCTTTCTTCCTTTTTCCCAGTGACCTCACTTCTTACCTAATAATGGGGATTTTTTTTTTTTTTTAACCATTGTGCTACCTCTGATATGAGAGCCTGCAAGCACTTCCTAGTCTTCAATTTAGAAACCAGAAAAGTAAGCAGGTTCTTAAGTGCCTTGATGACAGCAAATAAAAAAAATAAAATAAATCAATGGTTTTAACTTTAGATAACTTCTGATCTCTTCAAAGAATGACACTCCTACTATTTGTCAGCTTTAGTGAAGTGAGATGCTAGAATTTTTTGTTTGTTTGTAGTTACCAATGGCAACATTTGTTCATTCAGTCAACTTTTTATTAAATACCTTCTGTGTTCAGAGCACTGTTCTAGGTACTGGAGGAGATATAAGTTTGTATTAAAAAATCATCTCTGATGTTCTGGAGCAGTTGATATAGACTCAGATACTTGTAATTCAGAACATCGAACATGTATGTACAGTTAAAAGGTGTAAAATGGAGTACTATGTGAGATACTCGTGGAAAGGTTCTTAAAACAGTACTTGGGATAGTGGCAAGCATACTGAACTTGAGAGGCAAGAGGAATCTGTGTTCTTATCACATTTCTGATACTTAAACATCTTTGTGACCATAGATGAATCACTTAGCCAGATTAGGAATTGGAGGACTTCAGTTCAAATGCAGGTTTTTCTGACACTACTTTCAGTTAACACTGCCTCCCTTTGGTCCTCAGTTTTCTTATCTGTGAAATGAAGTTATTGAACAAAGGTATCTAAAATATCTAAATCTAAGATTATACGAACTCTTTCTCATTTCCAAAATAGAAATAAAACGTGAATTGTACAATGCATGACCTGATATTCTCTGTCTAGCTTTGGTTGGCCTACTTTGGGGCTGTTTTCAGATCTATTGACTCATTGTTGAAAAAACTTGCCATTTTGTTAGGATATCTGAATGGTCCTTTGGTCTTCTCCCACTTCCCCTCTGCTCTAAAATAGGGGACCAAGGTACAATATCTGTTAAAAGAGATAGCTTCTAGCTTTTTCCTCATTGGCTATGATGGAGAAAAGTATGACTCCATTGAGAGCTGAGGAAAGGACAAGGTACTCTACTGTGTATCATGGTGATCCCACCAACATGGGAGCTAGTACTTGGAGAATCCAACTAGGTGAGCTTGTTCCTGGGTATCTAGCAGCCCCTGCTTTTCTTGTGTTTCCTTCTTGGAGCAGATGATTGTGAGATCCAGAAAAGATGGTAGCATCTGAATTGTTTACTTTGTTGTATAGGGAAGATCATTCTGCCATAGTGTAACACTTAAGTTCTTTCAGCAATGAATTGGAGGCCAGAAGCAGCCACAAAGCTGGAGGGTCAACTGGAGACAAATGGCAAATACTCTCATTCTGCATAATTCATATTACATTTATATTACCTAACTTTATAAGGTTGTTGTAAGAATCACATGGGAAAATGTGTATAAAATACATCATGAATTTAATATACAATGTGTATGTATTAAAATACTCTTGTAAATGTTAGGCATCCCCCATATCTCTGATTTGGCACTGTACCTTGTATATATTTGGCACTTAATACATATTTATGGAATTGAATTAAATAAAACTTCCAAGGAATATGAGAAAAAGTAGAACCATTTATACTTTTTTTTTTTTTTTTTTTGGCTGAAGCAATTGGGGTTAAGTGACTTGCCCAGGATCACACAGCTAGGAAGTGTTAAGAATCTGAGACCAGATTTGAATTTAGATCTTCCTGACTTCAGAGATTGTTCTCTATCCACTGGGCCACCTAGCTGCCCCAACATTTATACTTTTCTTCTCTTTTCCCTTCCAATGAAAAGTATTTACACATTGGGAAGAAAAGAACAAAAATTGTTAAGGAATCTAGACCCGAAGTGGATAATATCACTCTGGCAGGCCTCAGTGAGTTTGGAATCACCTGGATGAGGTGAACTTTTCATCCAAGGGATATATATTGCAATGGAAAGGGAACTTAACTTTGGAGTCACAAGACCTAGGTTTGGATGCTGTCTCTGATTTTTACCCCCTGAATGATCATGCATAAATCACCCATTCTGGGACTCAGTTTCCTCATTTGTAAAATGGGGGAGGTGAACTCAACTCCTCAGTCTTATGATGACCTCAGTCTTAGTGAAATTGACTGGAAGATCATCAGCTATATGGATGGAAGATTTAGTTATCATTGGCAAGGAAAAGGCAAAAAAAAAAAAAAAGCTCATTATGTTGAAAGAGAGAGGAAGTTGATAAGGATTGAGTGAACACTTCTGGGGGCCTACCTATTAAATGGTAAGTTTATAGTGGGTAGGAACTGTGAGAAACTGGAATAGTGGGCATTATTACAAAATGATTATGTCCAGAACAAAGTTTTTATTTACTGTTTGATATCAAGATATTAGCATATTATTCTTCACTTATCAAAGACAGAATCATCATCTAGAATGCATGCTTTTTTTTTTTTTTTAACTTATCTGGAGTTGTCTTCAAATTCTATGGAGATACAGAAAATAATGATGGGAAGCATTCCCAAAAAGGAATCAACATCTCTTAGACCAAGAAAGATACAGGTATAATAAAAATTGACAGTGGATAAAATTGATATATTTTGACAGCTACTTTGCCTATCACTGAAATACTTTTATAGATCTAAAGACTGACATAATAATGATATTGGAGGCTTAATCTTGGGACCCTTCCATGATTCTTATAAAAATGGACTCTGGAACGTTATATCACTTTAAAATCTCTACCCAACATTCTGAACAGATTTTCAAGTCATTTAATAGGATCAAATCGATCAATATTCCATTCCCATATCTGTGCCTTTACATTGGCAATCCTTATAGTTGGATTGTGCTTCCAATTTCCTCTAAGACTCTGGCCAAGTGCTCCATTCTGCATGAAATATACCTTTCTGGTCTCCTGATTCCTCTATTAGTACTTTCCTTCACAAAAGTCACCTTATATTTGCTTTGCATGTATAGGTATTTGTACATGTTGTTTCTTCTGATAGAATTTAAGCTGCTTAATAGCAGAGACTTTCATAAAATAAAATATTAAAGAGCTCACAGAGGGTATAGACAAAAAGTTTTTTTTATTCTCCAGGATTGAGAACACCCAAGGCAGCAAGGCTAAGCTTTGCTACATATAGTTATGGCTAGACAAAGAACCAAGCAATAAGGTGTAACTGCAACAATGTGGCAAGTTTGCCTAGTGACAAAAAAAAGTCTATTCATAGCAGGTCTTCATGACCAGAATGTGATTTCCTGCAGATGCTTGTATGAGCTCAGGGACCACTTGGGGCTGGTTTGAACCGAATCTGACTTAGCATACATATAGCAGAGTTCATTCAGAAGGTGAGCACAAAGGACTGTTATACTAAGTTTAGAGCACAGTTTGCTTGCTGGATCTTACCTCTGGAAAACAATGTATCTCCTAATAGTAATAAAAGAGACAAGTGAATAGGAGAGAAATGGACTTGATATGGGGGTCCTGACAAATTTGTATTCCCAGTGCTTTGGAATATAAGTAACAAATAAATGCTTATTGATTAACTGACTGATTCTTGAAATATATTTGATCCAAAAGATCTTCACAAACTGAAATAGAAAGACTATAATTACATAGCTAGCTATATAGACAATTGATTTTGACAAATCAGGTTATGTTATTTCTACACAGATGATTCTCACATCTTGTATATTTAGCTCTCTTCTTTCTCTTGTCCTCTAGTCCCATATCTCTTAACTGCCTAGTAGATATTTCAAAGTGTAGTTATATCAAACTCAGCATGATCATAGCAGAACTCAACTTTTCCACCAAACCAAATCTTTCTTTCAGATATTTCTATTACCATTGAGAGAACCATCATTCAAGTCACCCAGATCTTCAGTCTCAGTATCATCTTTACTCCTCACTCTTACTCACCTTTACATATCGAATCGTCAGACTATTTTTTTAACCTTCACAGCATCTTTAATATATGTCTTTTTTTCTTTCCATTTAGACAGCCACCCCATGCTAGTACTTCCTCTTCCCTTCTTGATTATTGTCTGGACTGTTACAATAGCCTTTTAATTGATTTCCTATTCCAAGCCATCCTCCACACAGCTGTCAGTGATTTCTCTAAAGTGTACTTTTGATCCCAGGATCAAATATAAAATCCTTTTTTAGCTCTTTATTACCTGGCCTCTTTTCCCACAGTACCAGTCTTGTTACACTTACTCTTCTTCACACACTCTATGAACCATATCACTCTACTACTGTTGCTTGCACATGACCTTTTCATTTCCATCAACATGCCTTTGCATTGGCTGTTCTCCAGGCCTGAAATACCCTCCTCCCCTTTACCTTTGTCCCTTATTTTCTTCAAGATTCAGCTCAAATAATGCCTTCTGGTACTCCTTCTAGTTGCTGGAGCCTTCTTTTTGAAGATTACATTTTATTTGCCTTGTAGAAATTGTCCGTGGACCCATTCACCTTTATTTGTTTTTTCAATGGTTAGCATAATGTCTGACACTTAGTAAATTCTCAGTAAATGATTGTGAATTGACTATATAAATCTTCTAGACATGCATGTTGTTGCCTTCCAAAAAGTTCTGATTGACTTCTCTTTCTCTTTCTTCTCCTCCTCCTTTCCATCTTTCTCTTACTGCTACTACTACTGCTGCTGCTGCTACTATTACCATTCTACCACTACCACCACCACTGCTGCTACTAACCACTACACAAGCATTTATGTAGTGTTTTAAGGTTTGCAAAATATTTTACAAATATTCTCTTCATGACTATCCTAAAGCATCATTGCTTTTATTATCCCCATTTTACATATGGAGAAACTGAAGCACAAACTTACTTGTCTAGGATCACATGAGTAGTGTCTAACATCTGATTTGAATTCAGGTTTTCCTGACTACTGATCCATTTCTGTCTATTGTGCTGTAGGAGCATAATTTTAGAATCTGAAAGAACCTTGGATGCCATCCAGTTTACCCTTCCTCTGCCCCATATTTTACAGATTAGACATTGAATTTCAGGGATGTTAAGAGACAAATCAAAGTCATATAGGTAACAGGTGGTATAGCTGAGATTTAAATTCCTCATGCTAATGGTAAGGAATGACAGGAGAGAGAAGTAACTTCTTCATTGTCTTCTCTAGGTTGATTGTACCCACTTGGCCATATCTTTTCTTTTCTTTTTTTTTTTTTTTCATTTAGAGATAGATCTATAACATAGTTAGAAGGATTTTCCAGCATCAGAGCAGACTTTGCAGAACAGATTACACTTAGAGACTAATATGAATACTGAGGGGGAGCTTCATGATTCTGTCTTCTACATAGCCTTAAGCACTAAGATAAAGGCAGGTAGGTGGCACAGTGGATAGAGTGCCAAGGCTGAAGTCAAGAAGACACAGTAGATAGAAAAATGAGCCAGGAGTCAGGAAAATCCTTCTAGCTCTCATAGCCTAATAGATAGGGTATAACCACTTTTATAGTAAAGCAGATTCAAGAGATATTTGGAAAGATCAGACATCTACATTTATTTTATGATAGGATAACCTGGATTGGCAAAATTACCAGGTTTGGATATCTAAAGAAGATAATTAGGAGCAAAAGATTTTTTTTAATAACATAGGTTTGATAATTTGGTCCTTCTGTCAGATTATTTCTCATAATAGAATTAAAAAGCCATGTGTAAGAGAACACCATTTCATTTCTCTTATTGTTCTTATTCTTGGGGATGCAACAAGAAACTTGGAATGGATATTAGAACATGTTCCTGCATTGTTAGAACTTGTTAGAACAAGTTCCTTGGGACACTCTCATGGTTAAACAAGCTTAAAAACGTCACCCAAAGTCCTTGAGAATGGTCATCGGTAGGCTATTATGGGCTGTTAGCTTTGTAAGTGCACACATACGCAGGTATGTAAGGTATCATGGACCATTTTGCAGAATTAGCACAACTGTGAACTGAAAAACTGAAGGAAACAGCTTTTGGGCCACATGTCTTTTTTTTTTTTTTTAAACTTTCCTTAAAAGCTTGATATGTATATTTGGGTCTAAAATCACTAAACTATTAGGACAAGATGTTGGGTTTAATTAGAGGACCTAATTCTCAGCTGCAGTTTCTTGATATGTAAGAGGGATAATATGTCTCATGGAGTCATTGTGAGGATTACATGAGATAATAAGGGTAAAGCATTTTGCAAGTATTAAAAGGACCTCATAAACCAGAGCTTTAGTAATGATAATAATTTGCATAGCAATATAGTAATAATAATTATTAGTGATAATTATAATTGGTCAAGTTAATTTTTCTCTGCCTTAATGTCCTCATCTGTAAAATAAAAGGATTAGACAAAATGACTTCTAAGTCTCTTCCAGTTCCAAATCAGCCTTCTCAGCACCAGGGGCCTCTTCATCTTGGAACATCTGACCATCCCTCTCAACCTGAAATATCCTTCTGTAAGACTTGCCTTTGTTTCATTTGTGAGTTCTTCAGTCCTTCATTGTGTGGAATGACCCAGGCTGGCTTTCATTATCCTCCTGACCTTGTTTCTAGCTTTTGAATTTCATAATCAAGGCCACATACACACACCCCTTCCCTCCCCTCATTCCCTCCTACTTTTCTTCCCTTGTATGTGGTGTTTTCTTCATTAAAATGTAAACTCTGATGGAAAGGAGTATCTTTTTTTAAAAAAAATTGTATTCCTAGCATTTAGCAGATTCTTGACCTTGTGAGTGTTTTAATAAATGCTTGTTTCAGTCCTTTCTTTCCTTCCTTCCATTTTTCTTCTTTCCTTTCTTCCTTCCCCTTTCTTTTCTTCCCTTTCTTTTTTTCTTTCCTTCTTTGCTTCCTTCCTTCTTTTCTTCCTCATTCCCTCCGCTCTTTCCTTCTTCTTTTTTTTCTTCCTTCCTCCTTTCTTTCCTTTCTTGATGTGGTAGCACACTAACAAATAATGTGATAGTATAGAAATAGAGGATTAGTAAGTTCTTTTAAAAGCTAGCTGACAGAATAGAGGAGGCATGCAATAACCAACTCTCAACCAAACTGAAGGAATGCCAAGAGGACAATCATACCAATTTTTTTTGTGTGGTTATGACATTTGGCTCTAACTTAAATATCATTCAGTGTCCTAAGCAGTAAAGATATTAGTGACATCTATATCTCACTTTTCATGTCAAATAGCAAGACAGAATAAACAAGAATGAGCTTCTGGAGTCCAGCCAGTTCATCAGTATCTAAATTATGCTGACTATTTCTCATCTCCATTTGACTGGACTTGGGCCAAGGATAGATGGCTGTGGGATACTGAAATAGCTTCTGTAAAAGTTGAAATTGTACATTTTCTCCATTGCCTTTAGTATAAAAATATAACATCTTTTGTTTGGCATTCAAAATCTTTTACAATATGGTTCCAGCCTACCTTTTCAGGTTGATAATAGAGCATTCTGCCATATGCATGGTATGCTCCAGCCAAATTCGACAATTTTCTCTTTTCCACCTTTCTATCTCTGCGAGACTGTCCTCATTGTTGCCTCTCTCCTCACCTCTGCTTCTTGGAATACTTCAAAGATTAGCTCAACTGCTGCCTTCTTTAAGATGCCTTCTTTGATTTGCCCAGTGGTTAATACCGTTCCCCCAAATCAATCTATATGTGTTTTTATATATCCTCTATTTACCAGTGAATGTGTTGTATCCTCCTAATAGAATCTATGGTATATGACAGCAGGTATATGACTCTCTCACTTTGCTGTCAGTATCTCTTATTCCTGGCTCATTATAACTGCTCAAGAAATGCCAGTTGATTGTTATTTGGAGGAGCCACAGGGACAATAGGCATTAAGTTAGAAAGGTTGTCCCATTCCAAGTCTTCAAGGGAACAGTTTCTATTGGGAGAATAGAAGGGGTTGGCTGGATGATAACTCTCCATTATTCTATCTACAAAAAGGCATATTGGGATGGAATATCTACTATGTATTAGTATAGGTATACAATTATTCTTTTACAAGTTTGGAATAAAGGAAATATGCTGGCTCCTGTAATTAGTTTTATACAAATGGGGGAAAAATTCAAAGACATGCTCCTTTTCAATATTTAGGATATGAAGTATATCCTAAAGTACAGTACAAAAACTTTCTTTAAGAACAGAGAAGTTGAACACCTTAAATGACTTTCAGAAATTGACAGATGTCCATTGGATGCATCCAGTGTTAGGCTTAACTATCTATAATTACAACCATTATATGACATTTTAAGGGGACACTGCTTTTTAGACTCACTCCGCTTAAGAAAGAAGCTCAAGAGACTCTGAGAGAGGTTGAACTGACTTTATCAATGTGGTTGAAAGAGTCTCAAAAAGCCTTGGAAATGACAATTTTTGCTACAAAAGAGGCACCTATAGCAGTACTTCATCAAGGAGACAGTGTGATTGAGTGGATGACCCTCCAAGCACAACCAGACCAAAGCCTTCTTTCTTATCCAGTGCTTGTGGCTAGAATCTTATTAAGGGCCATTAAGTAAGAAATACAATTTTCTGGGATAAGACATGACAAAATATACACCTTTTATACCAATGCACAAATTAATATATGCTGTATAACTATCCCAGAGTGGCAAATTTTATTGGCCACAACTCCAAATTTTACACATGGGTCTCCCTCAAAGATAACCTGGGTATTACATAGTTGGCAATGGATTGTTGAAGAAAAGGTTTCTAAGGTTCCTCTTAAAGGGCCACCATCTTTACAGATGCATCGAAACTTAATATTTGTACTGTATACTCTCATGACTTAACGTAAAAAAGAGTAGTCAGAACTTCCTTTCAGTCTACTCAGCAGAATGAATTGTATGCAATCATCCTAGCTCTTATTATCTGGCAGATATAATATCTGATTTGGCCTATTCAGTAGGTGTGGTACAAAGAATTGCCACAGCCCAAATAAAATTTGTAGCTTCCAATATATATATGTATATATATATATCAGCTCTTTAAGGAAATTCAAGAGCAAATGAGAAAACGTCCAGGTAAGATTTATATCTTGCATGTCCATTCTCATAGTGAACTTCCAGGTCCTATTTTTTATGGAAATTCAAAGGCAGATTGTCTTCTCACCATGTTAGCCAATACGCCTTTATTTCAGGCAGCCCAAGAGTCTCATTCTAAATATAATCTGGCTGCTGGAGCTTTACGTCTGTAGTTTGGGATAACAAAAGAGGAAGCAAGGAGCATAGTAAAAGCCTGTATGGCTTGCCTTCCTTTCCATACTCCTATGGTCCCTCCAGGGAAGAACCCTCCTGGTTTGAAACCCAATGAAATTTGGCAAATGGATCCATTATAAATTTTTTGGTTGTCTTTTATTCATGTTGTGGTAGACACCTTTTCAGGATTCACTTTTGCAATACCAGCAGCAAAAGAGACAGTCTGAGTGATTACCAAATTCCTTATACAAGCATTTGCAGTTATGGGTGTGCCACAAGCAATAAAAATAGACAATGGACTTGCATATACTTCTAAACATTTTGCACACTTTTGTGCCCAGTATCAGATTTTACACACCACTGGCATATCCTTTAATCCTCAAGGACAGGCAATAGTAGAGAGGAGAAACAGAGACATCAAGACGTTCCTCTGAAAACAAAAGAGGGAGCCATAGATAACCCTAGAGAATTTATAAACTTAATTCTATGTACTGTTAATTTTTAAATTTTTGATGAAGATGCATTGGCTCTGGCAGACAGGTTTTATAACCCACTGGAAGGGCAGTGTCCAGTGTGAGCAGCTCCAGTATCTTTAAATAATCGCCAGGGGATGTGGAGAGATTCAAAGAGTGGTGAATGGAAGGGACCAGACAGACTAACCACTTGGGGCAGAAGGTTTGCTTGTGTCTCTACAGAGGGAGAAGGAATCAGATGGGTGCCAACAAGCCGGATCCACTTTGTCCATTGGAGAGAGACAGAAAAAGAGAAGACTCTCGAAATGAAGGAGAAGACCCAAGAAATATCGGATGATTCCATCTCTGACTGTGTGCCACTGAAAGATTATGGCAATTAGCACTGTGTGTATGGCAATTGACTCATGAACATTACCATAACCATAAAAATATTTGTTAATGAGATTGATGCAGGACTTCAAAACCTACAAGAATCATTGGATTCCCTGACACATGAAGTGATGGACAATAGATTGGCTTTGAACTGTCTCCTGGCTACTGAAGGAGGCATATGTATGATTGTTATTTATATATCTCCTTCTAGGACTCATGAAAATCTTTTATGTCAATTCATATTGTTTATTACATCACGACTTCCTGTGTGATTCCTCTCATGCTGATTCATCTTGTTTATTGCATCATTACTAGCCTGTGTTATACTACTACTTGCTTGTGTGATACCTCCCATGCTGATGGATTTATATATACCTGTTTCAATTAAAACCAAAGAAAGCGGGAGATACAGAGAGCCACAGACAGTGGGGGAAACTCTTGGTGAGGTATAAAACCCTTCAGCCCAGATTGAACCTGCTGACAATGTCTGGTTTGGCTCTCATCTCCCCTTGAGGCATCTCACCTTTCCTGAGAAGTCGGAGTGGGGGAGACCACCTGTGTTCTACTTGAAGTAAGGGATACTTACAGTAAAAAGAGGCGTTTAGGCAGGGTGTTTATAGTTAGCACTTGCTGTGTGTTGTAGTGATGTAATGGTGCTATAGTTAGCACATGCTCAGTGTGCTGTAATGATGTAATTGTACTAAGGTATTTAGGGGCTGAGAGGACTTGAAATAAATGGACTCCATCTTTGACCATCCTCATGGTTCCCTGCTTCATCACTCCTCACTAAGACCAAAGACTCAGACTGGTCCCAAAATCCTCCAGGGAGCTAGTCTGGATCTCATATTTTGGCACCCCAGCATAGGGGCTCTAGAAAGCATAGTGGCATCCCAACTTGGGGACTCTAGAAAGCATACTACAGATCCTGAATGGCCTGATGATTATGATAAGAGTTAAACCCTTTGGTTAAATTTTCACTTTGTGTAAAAAACCCCTTGATTCACTAAAGAGTCCAATTGGGCTCATTCACATGAATTAAATTTAGTTTTGGGAGATCCTGGCCTATAAAAAGAGAGATTGAATTCTTCATTTCCCTGATTCCTAGATTTCAACCTGCAGCATCAGGGTAAATCTTTTCAGTTAGAGGTATGGCTGATATCTTGATTTCCTCCAACAAATATTATCAGTGTTCCTTATAGCAACCTATTCAGTGTATGGAATGGAAAATATTTACTAAGCTCTTACTATGTGTTAAATACTGGAAATAGAAATAGAAAAAAAAGACAACTCCTACTCTCAAATAGCTCTTCCATTCTAATTAGAGAAGACAACACTTATAAGAAGATAAGACTGAAGGACAGATGAAAAAGTCATGGTGGCTAAAGGAAATCAAGTATAATCTAAATATTTCCCTAAATACAAAAGACATATTTAAGACACAAAAAACTTGTGAGTATGCACTGGCAAAGACTTTAAAATATAACACA
This sequence comes from Antechinus flavipes, assembly GCF_016432865.1. Classification (NCBI taxonomy): domain Eukaryota; kingdom Metazoa; phylum Chordata; class Mammalia; order Dasyuromorphia; family Dasyuridae; genus Antechinus; species Antechinus flavipes. The sequence goes on from NC_067402.1 coordinate 211,369,706, forward strand.
AATATTTAAAGCATGAATAAGCATTTAATTTTCACATTGGCTCATTGTTGTTCAGACAATTCCTGCAAAGTCCATACTTTCCTGGAAATTTAAGGAATGGTTTGAGCTCATCCTTCTATTGGTGGTCACCTTCCACTTTAAAGTGCATTGTAGTAGCTTCATAAAACTCCTCCTATTCCTAGTCAGCACTGATCACCCTTAAACTTATAAGGTAGCTTTAAATCACTTATAATTGCTGTTTGGTTATCTATGCTCAGAAAAAGAAACGCAAAGCACTCACTTAAAGCTTTGAGATCTTATCTTAGAACTCAAATAGGCCATATATATATATATATATTCACTGGCATGAGCAAGAACCTACTCCTTCATAGGAAGTCCAAGGGAAGGAGCTCTCAGAGTTACAAGCCAGACTTTTAGAAGACAGAAGACTAGAACTTGTCTCTTCCTTTAAAGTCTGCCGAGTAGGCAGTTTTTCCTGTCCCAGTGGCTAGACTCTTTTATACATCTCTTTCTGCTGCTATCATGGAGACTAAAGGATTGCTTAGTACAAAGTGCATCAGTGCTAGAGACATGTCCTCTATAATGGCCAAGGGAGCTCAGCTCAGTTCCATACATAGTCCTTGAGATAACAAAACACAATCAGGGTGGCTCCCAAGTATCCTCATTTTACTTGAATGTATTTTACAGAACAATTTGTATCCTTCACAAGTGAGAGGAGATGGCATAAAGTAACTGCCTCTGGAGTTTGAGGGTCCAAATCCTGTCTTTGGTATTCATTACTTGTGTGACTTTGGATGAGTCTCCTTGTGTCTCAGCTGCCTTGTCTCTTAAATGTGGAGAGAGAAGCAAATGGCCTCTGAGTTCCCTGCCAGCTCTAAATCTAGACTCCTTTGATGTCTTAGTGTCCAAGAGTGGGATCTGCTAGTGGCTGCTGGGGATCTAATTCTGACTAGCAGAAGATCTTTTCATGTGAGAAATACAATATAATACAAGGAAACTGAGAGGCAGTTGCATTCTCTGACCTCTCTCCTCTTCCCACTTGCCTCCAATTTATTTCATTCCCAATTCACAAACAACATCTGTGTCAGTAATGGCTGATTTGCACTTCCTTCAAGTGTGTTATGATTTACAGCTGTGGGGGCTTTTGGAGAATCGACCTGCCCCTTCACACTTCGGCACGGTCCTTAACACAGGAGGAATTAAAAAATCTTTCACCACTAATGATTTCCTCTGTAACAAATATCAATTCTTCTTTTTGGTCAAAATCATTTGTTCACATAAACTGACAGTGATGAACTGCTTTCATGCTCTAGTAGATTTCTCTAATTTCTTTAAACTTGTTATTGTTGAATCATTTTTTAGTTGTATCTGACTCTGTGACCCCATTTAGGGTTTTCTTGGTAAAGATATGGAGTAGTTTGCTATTTTCTTCTCCAGCTCATTTTATAGATGAAAAAGCTGAGGTAAACAGGGTTAAGTGACTGGTCTAGGGTTACACAGCTAGTAAATTTCAGAACTCAGAAAGATGAGTCTTCTGACTCCAGCCCAGCACTCCATCCACTGTACTGCCTACCTGCCTTAAGGTATCCTTGATCACATAAAATATGTGATCACACATACAGATACACATTTAATGCAGAATTCAGGAAGTCTCCACTTTAGGACATTTGACTTAAATTTGAACAACTATTCAGGAACAATTTGTCTTTCCAGATGGGACCACAGATAGTTCTTTTTCTCTCTTTGTTGCCTACCTGCAATTTCCCTTTCTTCTGCTTTTCCTTCCCATCAAACATTCCTTTTCTTCTGCATGTCTTATGGGTCACAAGACTTCAAATGACAAAAATAGTGATTAAACCTGAGACTGTTTTTCTCTACTGATTTTCCTGATAATTCAAATATCTTCAAACACTCTATAACTGTAAGGGTTCTAACATGGGTTTCTCTTCTCCTTTACTGCTTCACTTGGTCATCTCATCAGTTCCCATGGACTTAATTACCATTTCTATGATGGTGCTTCTCAAATCTACCTTTCCTGGCTCAGTATTTTTGTTGACCTCCATTTTTGGATTTCCAATTGGCTCTCACACTTCTCAAACTGGGTGTCAGTAGCTGTTCATAAGTGCTTCTTGATCAATTGACTTGTTGAAGTTCATATAGCCAATACATATAGGAGGAGACATGTCCAGGTCTTTCTGACTCTAAGACCTTCCTATTATCTGTTATACCACACTGTTTATCAAGTAGATAATAAACCTTTAAAGTATATGTAATGTTCTGTCATTCTTCTATATCACCACATAAAATGTGGAATGACCACTTATTGAAACTCTACAAGCAATTTTATTAGCTTTGTGGCCACTGGAACCATAGCCTTTGTTACTATATTTAAGAGAGTTGGTTACCTATAAAACTTGATGATGAAAGAATTGCTTTGATTTTAAAATGTTGACACTTGAGCAAACCTCAAACTAAATTAAGCTGAAAACAGCAATTGTTATTCAGGAGGTGGGTTTGCACTTACATAGTCTTGAGAAATAAACATCATATTATATTACAGTACTGATATGCTCAGAAAAAGAAGAGTGAGAATTCTTCCTGTGACTTACATTTCCTTCATGATGGTGCTCCTTGAAGAAAAGAAAAGCAGATAAAGAATTGAGAGAAATCACTATTTTAATTCCTTAAAAAGTTGTAATGATAATAATTTATATTTATACAATTTAAATATATAAAACTCTGAGTTGAGTAGTGTATATATTAATATCTCCATTTTACAGATGAACAAACTGAAACTTAGATTAGGTGATACCCTCAGGATTACATATCTATTAGGTTTTAGGCAGGACTCAGATATATTGGTTTCTCCTAACTCCTTGTGCAGCTTTCTTTCCAAAATGTAGTTTTCTATATTTTCTTTCTTTTCATTATAGTGAATGTTCTGAGCTATTTCTTTTTAAAGCTGAAAATAACATTCTTTGTCTTTCCTCTCTTATAATGTAGTCTCTAGTAAATTGTCCAGAATTTGGAATGATGGATATATGCTCAGCTGTACTCTGTTGAGTTGCTGGGGATAGTAAACCAATTTAACTTGGAGTAGAAAATGAACAGAGTGGGTCTTTTTTTTTTGCCTGATAAGAAGTCTGAAGACAAGGTGCTGAACTATTTTTAAAATGCACTATCTTAGGAGATCTCTCTATGAGGTTCATATTGGTCACTTGAATAAGGAAAAAAAGGAACAAATAAAAAATAAGACAATAGATAAAAACTTTTGGGATGCAATCAAAGCAATTCTTAAGGGAAAATGGATATCGCTAAACACTTTGATTAACAAAAGATCAGTGAATTTGTTATGCAATCAAAAATAAATAAAACAAATCAAGAAACACCTATACAAGCAATAAATTTTAAAAAAAAACTAACCAAAGAATAAAATATAAATTTTAAAACTCAAGAAGAGGTAAACAAAATTAAAAACAAAACAAAAAAACCCCAATAACATTGAATTGATTTTAAAAAGAGGATCTTAAAAAAAAACCTTAACAAAATATATAAACAGTTAACAATATAAAACAGAATCCTCAAATTGTCAAAAAAAAAAGAGGATGGGGAGAGCTTATGATAAATAAAGATTCAAATAAGTAAATAAGGGAAATTATTAGCAATCATTTTATCTAATGTGTCAGCAAAAATTGAAATTTAAATAAAATGGATGACTAATCCTCTAAAAATAAATGCTTATTAATAGAGCATGAAATAAAAGCATTTAAAAAAAGTAAGTCTTATTGGTGTTTCTTGCTTTTATATTACAACTGTTTCTGGATATCAACTTTCTTTCCTGTTACCTAGAATAGAAACCTCTCTAGTAAAATGGAAAACAGGTAAAGACAAGACAATGACTTTAGTGTACCGAAAGTCTGCTCTGGTTCTCATACACTATGATTGGTTTGTCAATTACATTTGTATGTTCCCTTTATATATTGTACACAATATACTGTTTATTCCATTTGTATTCATAGATTTGCTATTGCCTTAGAGCTAAAAGGGATCTCAAGACTATCCTGGCCAATCTTTTTATTTACAGATGAAAAAACTGAGCTGAGGGAGGTTAAAATAGTTACAGAAATAGTAAACATTGTGGAAAACCTAGAAATTATGTATCAGAGTTGGAGACTGATTGGGGTTTGAAATCAACATGTTTGGATACTTTTTCCAACAGAGATTTGGAGAAGAATGTAAAAACTATCAATTGGAAGAGGAGATCCAAGTTCTTAGAGTAGGTATTCCAACAGACCTCTGCTCTGGTACACAAAGTTTTCCTGTTGATCTCCTAAATTTTCTGATGCTGGAAAACTGTCTCACCCTATTTTTTATAGACTCTGCTGATCCCAAAATTTGATTTGAGGCATTATTTCAAAATTGTTTGAAGGGAAATGTTGAAAGAGTTAACCTGGATTGCTGCCTTTGATCTTCCATCTTGAGTTTGCTTATTCAATTATTATTATTGAATTTTTCTACTGTATCTGTTTTAAAGGGCAATTTCTTTTAGAGTAGATAGATGCTTTACATTTTCATCTAGTTGTTTTCAGTCCTTTGACCTTGTTTTCATATTTATTTTTTTTCTCCTGGAGTCATGTGTCTATTTGATTTTTTTTTTTTTTAGGGAGCACATTACTTGGTAAATTTTTCAACATTCTGTAACAAGTAATTTATTTTCTTCCTGTTTTTTCTTCAGAACCTCATTTCATCTCTAATTATATATTTTTCTCTTATTTCTTCCAAGTAATCTAGCCAAGCCAAGCCAATTTCCCCCCTCCTCCATTTCTTTGTTTTAGTTGTTGTTTAGTTGTCTTCTGGATTTATCTTTTATACTTCTTTGACCCATAGTATTTTTTCATTGTGTTTGATGTCTTTTTTCTGTTTAGTATATATACAAATTCAGTTTTTAAATTGGGACTTTGTGCTCATTGCTGTGTAGCATTCTTGAATGGATTAATATGTATGTATGTAGTCTTTATATCATTCTGTCCTCAGTTTTGACAATGCAATTCAGGAAAATGTGGCTTGTGCTAGAAGCTACTCTTTTTCTCAGATCTTAATTTCTGTCAATCTCCTGGTGATCCACTGTGCATTTAAGACTTGCCACATTTCTTTTTTTTTCTGGTTGTATGATTATAAATAGGCTGTTATTTCAATTTTCTATTAAGTCCTGAAATATCCCAGTAAGTCTGAGTACTAATCTCTGGTTTCATGCATAATATCCTGGCACAATGTTGGTTTTGTCTCTGTAGGATCTAGTGCCTCCCAGGAATGATTGGCTGGGTCCTGCGTCCTGTGCATAGGGTTGATTCTATCCTCTGCTGCTCTTTTGAAAGTCTAGAATTGGGATATTGCTCCAGATACCCAATTATTTGGGCTGTTGATGGCTTGTAATGCCACCATTCAGGACTCTGATTGACTAAAAATCTATTTGTGGGTGTTTGTGCTGGTTCCAATTTTCTTTCTGCCCTAGTTGGCTTTAAATTAGTTATCAGGCTTTGCAAATTTCTCTGGAGAAATCCCTTTATCTACTGCTGCTCTCTTTGGCCATTTTTTGGTATAATTCTGGATTTGGCAGATAAGTTTTTTTTTTTTTTTGGATTTCTTTATTATATTTTTTCTTGGACTCTGTTCAGATATTTGTTAGGTTTCTTTGTGAGACTGGACTTCTCCAAGATCTTTTATGTTGCCGTCTTAACCCGAGATTTGATTCATATATTTGCAGTATCTACCCTTAACATGAGAACACTTTGTTCCTCCAGAGCTCCCATTTGTGGTTTCTTCAGCTGGGCAGTGTTATTACTTTCTTACCATCCTTCTTAAGCTTGGTTTTTGCCTTCACCTTTTTATTGAGTCTATTCTTCTAAATGTTACCAGTGACCAGCTCATTTCTAAATCCAATTTTAAAAAATTTCTTGTATTTCTTTACTTACCTGTAATTTTTTCATCATTGATCATTCTATATTACTGAATATTCTCCCCTCATTTTCAGGAAATAATGAATCATAGAATCAATATTCTAACTGCAAGTCAGGCTGGTTTTTCCTAAAAGAATACCAAGACTGTCATGGTGATTATACTAATTGTTCTGGGTTGGGTCTGAGTCAGAACAGTCTCCAGGTAGTTTCCATATTAGGAGGAAAATGAGATTCAACAGGTCATTTCAACTGTTCCTTAGTAATAGAAAGAGGAAAATATTCTATAAGGAGATACATAAAGGACACCAGGATGGATTCAGCTGAGTAAATCTACTATTTGGTCTACTATTGTGGTCTGCCAAGCATTAGGGAACAAATGGAACTTCAGTGGCTGCTTTGTACTCAAGTGATTAGAAAGTGAGAAAAGAGATAAAAATTTTTATGGTTCTTACTAGATCTCAAGAACTGTGCTATAAGTGCCTTTTGCAAATAATTATTTCATTTGATCTTCACCATAACCTTTTGAAATAGGAGTTATTATTATTCCCATTTTACAGTTGAAGAAACTGAGGCAAAGATTAACTAACTTGCCCAAAGTGATACATCTAGTAAGTGTCTGAAACTAGATTTGAATTTAAGTCTTCCTACAATAAACTGGGAAAACATTTTTACAGTCAAGGGTTCTGATAAAGGCCCCATTTCCAAAATATATAGAGAATTGACCCTAATTTATAAGAAATCAAGCCATTCTCCAATTGATAAATGGTCAAAGGATATGAACAGACAATTCTCAGACGAAGAAGTTAAAACTATTTATAGCCATCTGAAAATATGCTCCAAATCATTATTAATCAGAGAAATGCAAATTCAGACAACTCTGAGATACCACTACATACCTGTCAGATTGGCTAGAATGACAGGGAAAGATAATGTGGAATGTTGGAGGGGATGTGGGAAAATACAGACATTGTTGGTGGAATTGTGAACACATCCAGCCATTCTGGAGAGTAATTTGGAACTACGCTCAAAAAGTTATCAAACTGTGCATACCCTTTGATCCAGCAGTGTTTCTACTGGGCTTATACCCCAAAGAGATACTAAAGAAGGGAAAAGGACCTGTATGTGCCAAAATGTTTGTGGCAGCTCTGTTTGTAGTGGCTAGAAGCTGGAAAATGAATGGATGCCCATCAACTGGAGAATGGTTGAGTAAATTGTGGTATATGAACGTTATGGAATATTATTGTTCTGTAAGAAATGACCAGCAGGATGAATACAGAGAGGCTTGGAGAGACTTACATGAACTGATGCTGAGTGAAATGAGCAGAACCAGGAGATCATTATATACCTCAACAACGATACTGTATGCGGATGTATTCTGATGGAAGTGGATTTCTTTGACAAAGAAATCTAACTCAGTTTCAATTGATCAAAGATGGACAGAAGCAGTTACACCCAAAGAAAGGACACTGGGAAATGAATATAAATTGCTTGCATTTTTGTTTTTCTTCCCTGGTTATTTATATCTTCTGAATCTAATTCTCCCTGTGCAACAAGAGAACGGTTTGGTTCTGCACACATATATTGTATCTAGGATATACTGTAATCTATTTAGGACTGCTTGCCATCTGGGGGAGGGAGTGGAGGAAGGGAAGGGAAAAATCGGAACAGAAGAGAGTGCAAGGGATAATGTTGTAAAAAATTACCCTGGCATGGGTTCTGTCAATAAAAAGTTATTTAAAGAAATAAAAAATAAAAAAAAGAATTTAAGTCTTCTTGACTCTAGGTTCATTGTTATATCCATTCCAACACCACAAACTTCTAGCAATAATGGCAATATTCTGAAGTTTTAGTCTCTTTTGATAACTAAATTTCAAGGATGCTCTAAATGTCTTTTAAGGAAAAACTAGTCAAACCTGTCTGGGTACAGGGGTTATGATATTGCACCTTTCATTCAACACTATCCTTATTCCCTAATTTCTTTTGCTGTTCCTTTTCTCTCCTTCACTGCCTTCTCCTTCTCGTCTATGACCCTTAATATAGATGATCCTCAGGGGTTTTTCTTTGGCCTTCATTTTCCTGCTTCTTTAAACTATCTTTCTTGGCAAATTTGTTTTGTTTCATGGTTTCAGCAAACAACTTTACACAAATAAGTCCCTGATCTATTCACTGATCTGTTGAGTTAAAGATACCCTAAATGACAGATTCACTAGATTTACAAAATTTACAAAAGTTACCAAAAAAAAAAAAAAAGATTTACAAAGAGAGAGTTCTAGGGATGGGGTAGAATAAGAATGAGAGCTAGTATTTACACAATGCTGTAAAGTTTGCAAAGTGCTTTTTAATATATGTTAACTCATTTGATCTTTACAACAACCCTGTGAGGTAGGTGCTGTTGTTCAGTCCAGTAATTTTTTGCTAGTCATGTCCCAGCTCTTCATGATCCCATTTGGGGTTTTCTTGGGAGAGATACTAGAGTGGTTTGCCATTTCCTCTTCATTTTATAGATAAGGGAATGGAGGCAAATAGGATGAAATAACTTGTCCAGGCTCACACAGCTAATTTGAATTTGGATTTAGAAAGACTCCACGCTCAAGACTCTATCTACTGTACAACCTAGCTTCCCTCAGGTACTTTTATTATCCCTATTTTACAGCTAAGGAAACTGAGGCATGGAGGATTAAGTCACTTGCCCACTACCACATAGGTAGTGGTGAAGAAGAATTTGAACTTAAGTCTTTCTGATTTAAGTCTTGTTCTCTATTCATGGAGCCACCTGGTTACTCAAGGCAGGAAAGTGCCTGCTTCTCTTTCTAACTTCATTGTTTTGACTTTTGGTACTATCATTTATCTAGTTTCCTATGGCTAAAGCATAAGGTTTTTCCTGCCTCTCCACCTGTCAAACTCAGAGAGGTACCAAATTTTTTTGATTCCATTTCTCTTTATTCTCACCCTCCTAAATATTATCTATCACATTGTCTATTGCATTTATTCTTTTAACTCCAATTTTCCTAATTCTATTTTTAGGTCATTTTAATTCATTCTTCACCTTCCTTCCAGAATTCTCTCCTCCTTAATCAGATTTCTATTGCCTTTTGATTAAAGCTCAAGATTCTTTACTTGGCATTCAAGACCCTCTATAATGTGATTTTCCCTAATTTTCCAGCTTTATCACATATGTCTCCTTTAATGCAGCAAAATGACTGACTGTTGAATAAGCTATTAACTTTCTTTGAAAATTTTTTTTATTCATTTTGAATTTAAATCTCCTCCCAAAAGAACATTTTCATGTTTCCAATACAACATAAAAAAGAGAATTCCATATAAAACCATGAATTTTCATTTCATACTGTTTATCTTTTTAAAAACTACATAATAAATACTATACATAATTTTCTAAAGCTATCCAACTTTTCTGTGCTTCCTTCTAAATTTCCTTTTGTTCTCTACTGTGTGCTTTTATTTTTTTTTCTCCCTCCTTCCCTGCCCCACCCTAGAGAAAACTATCATTAGACACATACTAAAGTAAAACTGTACTATATACACAATTCTTTATTTGTCAGTTCTTTCTCTGGATGTGTGGATAAATTTTCCTTCATAGATCCTGTTTAGTTAATTTGAATATATCATTCAAAATGACTCAGTTGTTCTTATAATAATATTGCTATTATTGTACATGATATACTCTTGGTTCTGCTCTTTTCAATATATAGTCTTTGTAAAAGATTGTTGTAGTCTCCTAGTAGTATTTTATTTAGTATTTTTGCATTCAGATTCATTAAACTGGTCTGTAATTTACTTTCTTTGTTTTTGCTTTTCCTAGTTTAGGCATCAGTACCATATTTGTTTCATAAAAGGAGATTGGTAGAACTCCTTCTTTGCCTATTATCTTAAATGATTTATTTAATATTGGAATTAGTTTATCTTTAATTGTTTGGTAGAATTCACTTGTAAATTCAACTGTTCTTGATGTTTTTTTTCCTAGAAAGCTCATTTATGGCCTGTTCAATTTTTTTTCTTAAAATATTTTTATTTAGACATTCTATTTTCTCTGTTAATCTAAGTAGTTTGTATTTTTATAAGTATTTTCCATTTCACTTAAATTGCTATTTTTTTGACATAATTGGGCAAAATAACTCATTATAGTTGCTTTGATTTGATATCACTCTTTGATTTTTAAACAAGTGATTTGGTTTTCTTTTTCTTTTAAAACCATATATTAACCAATGGTTTATTTTATTAACTTTTTCATAAAACCAATTCCTTGTTTTATTTATTGATTCAATGGTTTTCTTACATTTAATTTTCTTAATCTTAACCTTTAAATTTTTAAGATTTCTAATTTGATGTTTAATTGGGAATTTAAAATTTGTTCTTTTCCTAGTTTTTTAAAAAAATCATATAACCAGTTCATTAGTCTGCTCTTTATTTTGTGAATATAAGCATTTAGAAATATAAAATTTTCTTCTAATTACTGCTTTGGCTGCATCCCGTAGGATTTGGTAATTGCCTCTTCATTGTCATTTTCCTTAATGGAATTATTGATTGTTTTCTATTGTTTGTACTTTAACTCATTCATTTTTTAAATTAAAGCTTTTTATTTTTTCTCTCTCATTCTTTCTCTAACTTTACAAAATAATTTTCAACATTAACCCCTACAAAACCATGTGTTCTAATTTTTTCCCTCTCTTCCCCTGGCCTTTCTCCCCAGTCAGCAAGTGACCCAATATATGTTAAACATGTACAATTCCTCTACACAAATATCATGCTATCCAAGAAAAATCAGATCAAAAAGGAAAAAAAAATGAGAAAACAAAATGCAAACAATCAAAAACAAAAAAGTGAAAATACTATATTGTGGTCCACATTCAATTCCCACTATCCTCTTTCTGGGAGCAGATGACTTTCTTCATCACAAGACCATTGGAAATGATCTAAATCACCTCATTGTTGACAAGAAACATGTCCATCAGAATTGATCATTGTATAATCTTGTTGCCGTGTACAATGATCTCCTGGTTCTGCTCATTTCACTTAGCATCAGTTCATCCTGCTGATCATTTCTTACAGAACAATAATATTCCATAACATTCATATACCATAACTTGTTCAGCTATTCTCCAACTGATGGGTATCCTCACAGTGTCTAGTTTCTTGCCACTGAAAAAAGGGTTTCCACAAACATTTTTGTACATCATCCTTTATGAACTCTTTAGGATACAAGCCCAGTAGAAATACTGCTAGATCAAAGGATATGCACAGTTTGATAGCCCTTTGGACCTAGTTCTAAATTGCTCTCCAGAATGGTTGAATCAGTTCATAACTCCAACAACAACATATTAGTGTCTCAGTTTTCTCACATCTCCTCCAACATCCGTCATTAACTTTTCCTGTCATTTTAGCCAATCTGAGAGATGTGTAGTGGTATCTCAGAGTTGTCTTTATTTGCATTTCTCTGATCAATAATGATTTTTTCATATGAGTAGAAATGGTTTTAATTTCTCCATCTGAAAATTGCCTGTTCATATCCTTTGACCATTTATCAACTGGTTGAATGGCTTGAATTCTTACAAATTTGAGTCAATTCTCTGTGTATTTTGGAAATGAGGCCTTTATCAGAAGTCTTGAATGTAAATTTTTTTCCCCCAGTTTATTGCTTCTTTTCTGATTTTGTCTGCATTGGTTTTGTTTATACAAAAACATTTTAACTTAATATAATCATTACATTGATTACACTGATACATTTTCATAATGTATTAAAATTCTTCTTTGGTCACAAATTCCTTCCTTTTCCACAGATCTGAGAGGTAAACTATCCTTTGTTCTTCTATTTTGCTTATAATATCACTATATCTAAATCATGAACCATTTTGATCTTATCTTGGTATAAGGTATTAGGTATGGGTCAATGCCTAGTTTCTACCATACTAATTTCCAATTTTCCCAGGAGTTTTTGTTAAATAGTGATTTCTTATCCCCAAATCTGGGGTCTTTGAGTTTGTCATACACTAAATTACTATAGTCATTGACTATTTTGTCCTATGAACCTAACTTATTCCACTAATCGTCTACTCTATTTCTTAGGCAGTACTAAATGATTTGTTGACTGCTGCTTTATAATATAGTTTTAGGTCTAGTACAGTTAGGCCACCTTCAATTTGCATTTTGTTTCATTTATTCCCTTGAAATTCTTGACCTTTTGTTCTTCTAGATGAATTTTGTTATTTTTTTCTAGCTCTGTGAAGTAATTTATTGGGAGTTTGATGACACTGAATAAGTAGATTAATTTAGGCAGTATTGTCATTTTTATTATATTAGTCAGCACTTGATGTTTTTCCAAAAGATTAGATCCGATTTTATTTCTGTGGAAAGTGTTTTGTAATTGTGTTTGACTTGGCAGGTAGATTCCCAAATATTTTATTATCTATAGTTAGTTTAAATGGAATGTCTTTTTGTATCTCTTACTGCTGGACTTTATATAAAAACATATATAAATGCTGATGATTTATTTGGATTTATTTTGTATCTTGTAACTTTGCTAAAGTTGTGAATTACTACTAGTTATATTAGGATTCTCTCAGTACCATCACATCATATGCAAAGAATGATAATTTAGTTTCATCCTTACCTACTCCATTTTTAAAAATCTCTTTTTCTCCTCTTATTGCCAAAGCTAACTGTTTAGTAATATTGATACTGGGCAACCTTGTTTCATCCCTGTTCTTATTGGGTATGGTTCTAGTTTATCCACATTTCATCTGGTGCTTGCTGATGGCTTTAAATAGATGCTATTGATCATTTTAAAGAAAACTCCTTTTATTCCTATATTCTAGGAGAATATCCTATATTCTCCTATATTCTCTTATTTAAAATAAGAATGGGGATTGGATTTTGTCAAATGCTTTTTCTGCATCTATTGAGATAATTATATGATTTGTTAGTTTGGTTATTGATATAGTCAATTATTCTAATAGTTTTTCTAATATTGAACCAGCCCTGCATTCCTGGTATAAATCCCTACTTGGTTATGGTATATTATCCTGGAGATAACTTTCTGTAATCTCTATTTTATTTAAAAATTTTTGCATCAATATTCATTAGGAATACTGGTGTATAATTTTCTTTCTCTGTTTTTACCCTACCTGGTTTAGGTAGCAGCACCAGGTCTGTGTCAAAAAGAATTTGGTAGGATTCTTTCTTTCCCTATTTTTCCAAAGAGTTTGTATAATATTGGAATTAATTGTTCTTTAAAATTGTTAGAATTCTCATGTAAATCAATCTGGCCCAGGAGATTTTTTCTTAGGAAGTTGATTAATAGTTTGTTGATTTTCTTATTCTAAAGTGGGACTATTTAAGTAATTTATTTCCTTCTCTGTTAATCTGGAGAATCTATATTCTTGTAAATATTCATTCATTCACTTAGATTTTCATATTTATTGGCATACAGTTGGGCAAAACAGTTTCTAATTATTGCTCCAATTTCCTTTTTATTAGTGGAAAGTTCATCCTTTTAATTTTTGATATTAACAATTTGATTTTCTTTTCTTTTTCTGATCAAATTAATTAAAGATTTATCTATTTTTTGTTTTTTTCAAAAAACTGGCTCTTAGTTTTATTAGTTCAATAGGTTTTTTACTTTCAATTTTATTATCTACCATTTTATTTTCAGAATTTAAAATTTATTTATTTGCTTGGAGGTTTTTTATTTATTCTTTTTCTAGCTTTTTTAGTTGCACGCTCAGTTGATTGATCAACTCTTTCTCTTTTTTCTCTTTCTCTATTTTATGCAAGTAAGCATCATGAACTGCTGAGAAACAAGTATACACCATTCTGTTTCTATGCAATTTTTTCCAAAGATCTATCATACCTACCTTTTCTAAAATTCTATTTACCTCCTTAACTTCTTTCTTATTTATTTTGTGGTTAAATTTATCTATTTCTGAGAGAGCAAGGCTGAGATCCCCCAATAGTATAATGTTGCTGTCTATTTTCTTCTTGCAGTTCCCTTAACTTCTTCTCTAGGAATTTGGATATTATACCACTTGGTGCATATATGTCTAGTATTGATATTACTTTATTACCTATGGTACCCTTTAGCAAGATATAGTTTCCTTTCTTATCTCTTTTAATTGGATGTATTTTTGCTTTTTCTTGATCTGATATCAGGATTGCTTACCCTACCCACCTTTTTTTTCTCCTGAAGCACAGTAGATCCTGTTCCAACCCTTTATTTTTACTTTGTTTGTATCACTTTGCTTTAAATGTGTTTTTTTGCAAGCAACATATTGTAGGATTATGACTTTTAATCCAGTTTACTAGCTGCTTCTGTTTTATGGGAGACTTCATCCCATTCACGTTCATAGGTAAAATGACTAATTCTGTATTTCCAGCCATCTTATTTACCCCAAGTTATACTTTTCTCTTTCCTTTTCCCCTTTCTCTCTTCCCCAATATTTTCCTTTGACCACCACCTCCCTCAAGCAGCCCTTCCTCTTTAAAGCCCCTTCTCTTTCTTTATACTTTTCCCCTACTACTTCTATTTCTCCTTCTATTAGCTTCTCCCTTTCCTTTCCCCTTTCCCCTACTTCTCTATAGGGTGAGACAAGTTTCTCTGTGAAACCAAATATGTCTGATATTCTCTCTTTGATCCAAATCTGATGAAAGTAAGATTCACACAATGTTCCTCCTTCTTTCTTCTTTCCCTCATTTATAATAGGTGTTATTTGCCTCTTCATGAGATATAATTTCTCTCATTTTATCTCCATTTTCCTCTTTTTGTGGTATAATCACCTTTTCACTTCTAATTTCTTGTTATATTATCACAATAAAATTATACCTGCACTCTCTGAGTATACCCATAACAAAGATATAGTTCTAATTTTTAGTGAATTATTTAATTAAATTTAATAGAAAATTTTGAAAAACATTGTGATCATAGCATATTTTCCATTTGTTCAATTCTAATTTTTAGTGAATCATTTTCTTCAGTTATCTTTTTTTTTTTTTTTTAGCTCCTTTTGTATTTAGCCAATTGAATTTTTAAATGAGTTGTTTTGTTCAATGGATTTTCTTTTCTTTTTCACAAATTCTGTTTTTCAAGGAGTTTTTCCATTTTGTCAGATCTGTTTTTAAGGAGTTATATGGTTTTTCCATTTCATTAAGTCTATTTTGTAGGGAATTATTTGCTTTTTCCATTTCACTAAATCTCTTTTTTAAGGAATTTTCTTCAGAAAATTTCTGTTTCCTTTTCCAAACCCTCTTGCAAAGTTCTCTTTTCCTTTCCCCATTTTTCTTCTAACTCTCTTTTAAGAGCCTTTTTGAATTCTTCCAAGAGAAATTTGTGAGATGGGGACCAATTCATATCACCCTTTGGGACTTCATCTGGAGGTGATCTGTTTTTAGTGTCCTCAGAGTTTGAAATCTGTTCTTCTCTTTTTCCATAAAAACTATCTGTGGTCAGAGTTCTCTTTACTTTTTTGCTCATTTTATTAAAAAAAGGTTGATGTGTATGCTCTTAGGGCAAAGGGGAGATTGTCCAAGCTTCTTCTACCTGTGACAATGGCTGTGCTGGGTTAGTGCTGACTAATTTCCAGTGCTAGATGGGTGTAGCCAGTTATTCTGGGTTTCAGAGGCTCACTATTTGCTTTTTGTAATTGCATTGGATATCTTACAGCTAATCTGCTGATCTACTGGTTTGCAGCCAGGACAGAGTAGCCAACACTACTATAGAGATACCTCTCAGTATATTCCCCAGATCACAGACCCCACACTGCCCTGGGTCTCTGCACTGTGTTTATGCTTGGCTGCCTCCCTTCATGCCTGATTGAAACAGACCTTTTCTGAAGTTCTTCCAAAGTATCTTCTGCTGGAAATTTGTTACATTCCAAATATTTGTGGCTTCTGTCACTTCAAAACCAGTTCAGAGGCTTGATTTGGTATTGATCTGAAAGAAATCAGGGAGAGCTCAGATAAGAATGTGTCTTCTCTGTGCCATCTTGGCTCTGTCCCCTCAACCCACTCATTTTTTAAGATTTATTTAGTCTCCAACTAATTTTTAATCTGTGTTTCCATAGTTGCATTATGAGCTGAAAAGGGTACATTTAATATTTCCACTTTTCTGTATTTAACTATAAAGTTTTTATGCCCTAAAAATGGTAGATTTTTCTAATGGTACCAAGGGTGTCTTTCATTTCTCTCCAGAGATTTAGATTTATTTATTTAGATTATTGAAGATTCTATTCACTACTTTAACTTCTTTCTTATTTATTTTTTATTAGATTTATCTAATTCTGAGTGGGGAAAGTTAAAATTCCCCATTATTAAATTATTACCATATATTTCTATCTATAATTCATTTAACTTTTCTTTTGAAAATTTAGATGCTATAGTACTGTCAACCCCTTTACTCCCAATTTCTTCTACTGTAATATTTCTTCCATTCATACCTCACTTGTATGAAATAATTGCTTCATTTTATCTCTCCCTATCCAGTTTAATTTTTTAAAATCATTCCATATATTCAAAAAATCATAGCTTCAGGCAGTCTCTTCTTTGTTTTCTAGGTCAGTTGTTTTCTAATAAGATATTTCATTAAAAAAAAATTTGTCTTAGTAGTTCATGTTTTATAACAGGCTACAACTTAGCTGATTGAGAGACACTGTCTAACTTAAAATGTTTTATAACGTTAGTTCTCCCTTGCCCAATTCTATTTTACCATGTTATTTTTTCTTAAGTTTTTAGATTTCCTTTTCCAATTGCTTTACTTTCTTTTCATAATTTTCTTGGTTTTCTTGGATTGCTTTTATTTTTTCCCCAATTTTTTCCTCAGCTTCTTTTAATGTTCTTTAAAAACTTTTCTAGGAACTCTTTTGGGACTTGTAGCCATTTGACATTTTTCTTAGATGTATGAGTGATTATTTTTTAACTTTACTATATTCTTCTGAATATGAACCCAGATCTTCTCTATCCCATAGTGACTATCTATAGTCAGATTCTTTCTCCTTTGCTTACTCATTATTATTTTTTAGTAGCTAATTACAGTGGGACAATTCTAACTCCAAGGTGTGTGAGTGGGGATTTAATCTTCCAGATTTTAGATTTTTTTGACTTTTGTTTTCTGAGTGCTGTTTGGGGGTCTGACTTAGGGCACTTTTCTCTTCCTTTGAGCCATAGTTCGGGCCTCCAGTCAAGCTGTTATCCCAAGTACTGTTGCTCCTTGCTGTGCTTCTTCAATGCTGAAAACTGTAGCTCTCTCCTCTGCCATGAAATGGAAACTAGGGATTCTGTTCTCCTATGAGTGCCTATAGCCAGGAGAGTCCTTCTCTGTTACCACATTCTCTGCCATGAGCTTACTTCTCCTTGCCTATAGCTGCAGCTTCATATCACTGTGTGGTCAGCACAACTGGATCTAGCATCCCAACATTGGAGGATTATTGCAGGCCGATTAGCCCAGCAGCAACCAAGAAGTTTAGCCTAGGAGCAGATGGGCTGGAGGATGAGCTGACTAAAGTGTAGGTCAAGTGGGAGATGAAAAGCAACTCCATTTATTCCATAGCTAGCTCAATTTTATATAGAGTATGAAATAAGAAACACCTGGATCCTGTCTGAAGGGAGCCAAACCAGCACCTCCTTGCCTCACTTCCTTTAGTGGCTTTGCCCAATCATGGGAAGGTCTCATGGAGATTGTGCTGAACCTTGAGCCTGGTTCTCATAGAACAAGAAAGTTGTAAGCCCTGACCTGGACTGAAGGCTTAGATTTTGTTTAATGTAGTGTTTTTCTTATTTTCTCTAAAATATGATGGTTCTTTGGGAGCAGGTTTCTTGGGGAGCTTCTGGAGACAGCCTTAGTTTCAGTTCAGAGTAATAATCATCTCAAATGCAACCAGATTGTTAAAAGTTTAAATCCTTTATTGTCTCCTTTAAAATAGCCCAGTTAGTTTTCTAGGAGGCCTATCTCCCTCCTTGGTTCCAAGAGCTCTTGCAGCTTGTCTGTCAGCTTCAGTCTCCAGCTCTCTTTGAATCTTGGGTCTGAACCTCTCAACTGAATTCTTCTTTCAATCTCTTCAACTGAACTTCTGACTGAAGAAGCTCTAAGAGCTTCTTATATATGATCTCTTAAAGGTGTGAACCCAAAGGCTGACTCTCCTCCTTTGAGAGAGTGGGATTGTGGGAGGTGTAAACTTGTTAATCTCATATTGAATACTGAAATCTCCCAAACTTGTGAACTAATGTGTGAGCTAATGTGTGAACTCTCAAAGATGTAAACATAAGCATTGTTTCTATCAATTCTAGTGACTTAACACCTTGTAAGGATTATAACAGAATAACATTGGAATGGATTGTACCTATATATGGATTGTTAGAGACTATTGATTCTGATGAAGAAACATTTTACTTCTAGGGTTTTTATAAGAAATAATGGAGAGGGATTGCACATTAAGTAACAATTCCATACACCTGTGCATCCGACCTCATCAGGGAAAGTAGAAAGAATGAATCAGATTCTTAAGAAACAAATTACTAAATTAATGTTAAAGACTAAATTGCTTTGTTTCAAATGTTTGTCTATTGCTTTGTTAAAGAATTAGAACTATTCTTAGAAGTGATCTGGGACTTACCTCATATGAGATTGGTTTATTTCATTTGGGAGGAAAAAAGGAAAGACTGTCTTTTGAAACCAAGGATAGGTTTTAAAGAAATTATATACTGGAAGTGTCCTCATCCTTTTAGCCCTTAGGAAGCAAGGATTGCGGAAGTAGACAACACCTTTGGAGTTTACAGTTCCAAGAGAGTGGATGCTTACTAAGTCTTGGAAGAAGCAGAGGGGGAAGGACTTTACCAGACATTAGACATGACTGAGACTGCAGTCTGGAGGCTGAGAATGAAGGACCTGTGGAGGAACCTGAAGAATGGACTGTTAAAAACAATTTATAATCTCTAAATTTGACTTTGCAATTAGGAATGTTTTGGTGGGAGGTGGGAATGTTTGTGCATAGAGGAATTTTAACAATATGGTGTTGTACCCGTTATTTATTATTTCCAGAAAAGTTTATAGGGACTCTTCAATTGGAGAAAATTGAATTAACATTTTTTAGGATGAAGAATCTATGAATGTTAATTCTGATAAGACTCTTTAATGAGAAATTAGGACAGTATATACTATATTTTATGTGAGTTTTAATTGATTGTATTTAGTCATTTTAAAGCTGTTCCCATTATTTAGGGAGATTCTTAGACCAGTGGACTATGTTTTTATTCCTTTGAACATGCTTAATACCTGAACATGTTTTGAAATAGATTGGTTATTGAGCATCTTAAAGTAAAATGATTTGTGTAATGCTGAATTTAAAACCTATCTATTTAGATATAAAGATAAGCTATAAACTTTCTAGGATGAATCTCTTATTGTTATCAATGTAAATAGGTGTAGTCAAAATGTACTTAGGATATGTGATCCTTGAGAGATAAATTCACCTGAAGCTTCGATTAATAAGACTTGCTATTTGAGATAAAACCTCTTGGGATTGTAACTGATATTATTTTGAGTTTTGAATTCAGATATGATTGATATGATTGACTGATGGATCATCAAGCCAATAATCCACCATCTGAAAGGAATGTGCCATAAGCGACTTAGAGGAAAGTGATTCTGAATTGTTTTAGGTGAAGGTTAGTATCTGGGCAAGAGTTGGGAGGACAATCTTGGCCTCCACTTAAAGTGGAATCCTTCTACTCAGTTTCCCACTTGATTATTCCTGAGTCTGACTATACAGTGGAATTGTTATTGTATACAATTAGCAAGAATGCTTTACTCTGTCTTGTATGTGCTCTCAAGCTGAGGCCTGAATGACCAGTTTTTGATTATAATCATGTCCTGCTTTTTCCTCTTATGGCAAATTTCTATTATCAGGGTAAGAGTTCAGTAGAATGTAAGATATTGAAGTTTCCTAACAGAAAATGTGGTCATTATATCCTAAATAAATTACAAATGAGCATTTGGGCTAGTCATCTATCTGTTGCTAAATGGATATATTTGTCTATTTTTTTTCTTTTTTAGCTTTTTTGTTGTTGCTGACTTTTGTGATAGGCATTTTTATTAAAAGCTATCTACTCTAATTACTACAGACACAAATGGTTGGGATGATAGATGGCCCCCAGATGAGAGTTGGGGGTACAGAACACCAATTTGTATGCTGAATAGGCTCATTAGACTCCAGGCCATGGTTGAATTAATTATTAACCAGATGACAAAGGCATTGGATTAGCAGACCAGGCCATTCAGACTAGGGAAGCACTACTCCAGGCTAGACTGGTATTAAACTACTTGTTGGCTGAAGAAGGTAGTTTGTGGGAAATTAAATTTTTGCTATGTGAAAATTGATGATAATGGGCAGGTAGTACAGGAAGTTACCCAAGACATCAGAAAATTGGCTCATGTCCCATTCCAAACCTGTTCCTCACTGATGGGATCTGTGGTGTGGGGTTTGTCACCAAATGATGGCAGGCACCAAAAGTTGGGGTGCTGTCATGTGCGGAATTCACAATGGACATTCTCTTTGGCAAAAGGTAGATTTATTTATGAGAAGAGATTACAGAAAAAATAAAGAGATAAAATAAAGACTAGGAGTGGCAAATATTAAATAAAATTGAGAGAGTATAGTTAGCAAGAAAAGAGCTTTTAACAATTAACAATGGAAAAGACAAGTTCTTCAGTGGAATTCACAAATTTACAATAGAAATGGAGTACCTGATGAGGTTGGGGCATGCCCTTAGCTAGCAGGCTAAATCCTGAAAGGGATTTAGCACCTTAAAAGAGTTAGTTATCTGTAAGGAGAAGAAGTAGAATTGGAAAGTATAGTAGAGTTAGGGGAGATCCCACATGGAATGGAGGAAGGAAAAAGATATCACAAGGCAGAATGCTGTAGTGGGCTGACCCAGACTAAGGCAGTAGCCATGGAATGGCCCACAAATAAGTTTTATAGGGAAAATTTAGCCATAGGGACATGACTGTATTTCCACACTAGAAAGATTGAATAACCTGGAGGGAGAAGTCCAGTTAGACTTGGACTTTTAGAGGGTAGGATCAAGGAATCAAATTGAAAACAGGTTCTTTGGTTCTTGAAAAGGATGGATTTCAGTAGAGAAAAAGGACAAACCAGACCAGAGGGAGTGGGGACTGAGAACAAGATGGTTGAGGAAATGTATCAAAAATAGTGTGAGAGGTCTTCAGAGATTCATAAATAAAGAGGAAGAATTGTGCAGGATAAACTGAGTGAAGACCTCTCATGAGAATATGGCCTTAAATTGTGCCCTAATTATGACTTGAGATTTTGCAATAACAAGTTGAGCTATAGCTAAAAAAATTACAGGTGTTTGATTATCTTGGATGAACATGCCCCTTCTATTTCCCATCATTTCTCAATTAGCATTTAAGTACTTCTTTTAAAGGTAATTTATTCTTTTGATTTTGGGATAAACTTCTACATTTAGGATGTTAACCCAGACTCCCCCAGACAATGGGAGAAAAGGTCAAGATGGGGGGGGGCGTCTCTGGTCAACATAAATCTTGTGTTTTGAAGTTTGTGCTTTGCACTTCTTTATTGACAAACACCTAGTCTATTGGGAGTTGCCCTTTCTCATGAGAAATCCCTTTTTGCCTTTTTTTTTTTAACCTGGAAAATCTCTGATTTTAATTTGGGTTCACTGTCCCACACACTCTGATCCTTGTTTTGTCCCAAGGCTTTCAATTACTTCTCTTAAATATCTTCTAGAAGAAGGGGGAAGGAACCCTGACTTCCTTCCTAGAGTAACTGAATCTCTACTTTAGTGCTTCCCATCTAGGTGACCTTGGTCAAGTACCTTTTCTTTATGGAACTCAGTTTCCTTGTCTATAAATGAGAGGCTTGGGTTAGATGACCTCAGAGATACCTCTTAGTTTAAACTCTGGTGTTATTCACATCCCATCTTTCCTGAGGTGTGGTACTGCAATGCATGTTTAACTCATGTTTTATTCTAGGTCCAAGATTCTGTGATAAAATTCCCAAGAAGAGCTTTCCCTTTACTTCATTGCTGACACAGGAAGACACATAGGCTTTTGAAAGAACAGGCAGAGATGGGAATGAACAGCCAGCTGTTTAGAATAGTAAGTAATAATTAAACAATTTTAAATAACCGTACAAATATAAATAATTTGCATAAGAGGAGGCTCAAAAGAACTCACTGAAATGCACATGGGATGGTTGAAAAGATAGTTGGAGAGGGAAAAAACCTATGAAAGCAAAATCACAAAGTCCCTGAATTAAAAGAAGCATTTAATTGACTCAGAGGTTGCTTGTGATAGCAAACAATTCTATTGTTACCCATTTGATGATACTCTCCATGGATCAGAAGTATGCACAGAAAAAATATTATAAAACAATTTTAACTCTTAACAGAAACTAGATTCTGGATCACATTCTCAGAATGATTTTAATGAATTATAGACTTGATTGACTGGTGGCCACTTTTGGAGTATCATCTGGTCATCTCTTCTTTCTTCTTGCTGTTCTTTCCAGCTGTCTAGCTTCTTATACTTGATTCCTCAAGTCACCCTGTTATCGATGGCTTGAGAAACTGAGTACCAAATTTAGAAACCATTACCTTTTCTTATATATTAAGGTAAACACTGGATGAAAAGAAAGGAGCACTGGTATAACTGAACCTTTAGTTATTTCTCTATTCAACCAAAAATGAAAATATACTTAATGGTAGTTAGGGGCCAGGAAAAATAATTTTTTAGTCTTTTGCTTTCATCTTCACTAATCACTGTCATTATCATTATTTTTTATGTTCAAATGACTAGGAAAGGGAAAAGAAATTCTGAATATATAAATTGAGTGCCCTAAATATTAGGAACAGCAGATGTAGGACACTATATTTACTATTAGGAATCCTTCCTGTTCTTCTAATCTAAGGAGAAATGCTAAAGAAACGATAGTAGATCACTATTGACTACAAAATAGAAAATTTTGATTATATCAAATTGAAAAGTTTTTGTACAAACAAAACAAATGCAGACAAGATTAGAAGGGAAACAATAAACTGGGAAAACATTTTTACAATCAAGGGTTCTGATAAAGACCTCATTTCCAAAATAGATAGAGAATTGACTCTAATTTATAAGAAATCAAACCATTCTCCAATTGATAAATGGTCAAAGGATATGAACAGACAATTCTCAGACGAAGAAATTGAAACTATTTATAGACATATGAAAATATGCTCCAAATCATTATTAATCAGAGAAATGCCAATTAAGACAACTCTGAGATACCACTACACACCTGTCAGATTGGCTAGAGTGACAGGGAAAGATAATGCGGAATGTTGGAGGGGATGTGGGAAAAGTGGGACACTGATACATTGTTGGTGGAATTGTGAACACATCCAGCCATTCTGGAGAGCAATTTGGAACTATGCTCAAAAAGTTATCAAACTGTGCATACCCTTTGATCCAGCAGTGTTTCTACTGGGCTTATACCCCAAAAAGATACTATAGAAGGGAAAGGGACCTGTATGTGCCAAAATGTTTGTGGCAGCCCTGTTTGTAGTGGCTAGAAGCTGGAAAATGAAAGGATGCCCATCAATTGGAGAATGGTTGAGTAAATTGTGGTATATGAATGTTATGGAATATTATTGTTCTGTAAGGAACGACCAGCAGGATGAATACAGAGAGGACTGGCGAGACTTACATGAACTGATGCTAAATGACATGAGCAGAACCAGGAGATCATTATATAGTTCAACAACAATACTGTTTAAGGATGTATTCTGATGGAAGTGGATCTCTTCGATAAAGAGAGCTAATTCAGTTTCAATTGATCAAGTATGGACAGAAGCAGCTACACCCAAAGAAAGAACACTGGGAAATGAATATAAACTGCTTGCATTTTTGTTTTTCTTCCCAGGTTATTTATACCTTCTGAATCCAATTCCCCCTGTGCAACAAAACTGTTTGGTTCTGCACAAATATATTGTATCTAGGATATACTGTAACTTATTCAACATGCAAAGGACTGCTTGCCATCTGGGGGAGGGGATGGAGGGAGGGAGGGGAAAAGTCGGAACAGAAGTGAGTGCAAGGGATAATGTTGTAAAAAATTACCCTGGCATGGATTCTATCAATAAAAAGTTATTTAAAAAAATAAAAAAACCCTTCCCCCCCCCAAAAAAAAAGAAATGATACTAGAAATTTTTCTTTCTAATGCTACTAATGCTCTCTAAACTGTTACATCTAGTGGTATCTTCTTGATCCTCATGTTTTGGTTAGCTACCTTATTTTCCTGGAGATTTTCTTTATTTAATTTCCTTGACAATTCCCTCTTAAGTTCTTCTACCTTTTTGATCACTGCTCATTCTAATTTGCTGAATCATGTCCATCTCCTTCAATGTTCTCCCATGAGTCATTTTCTCTTTATTGTTTCCAGGATTTCATCACCTCTTAAAGAGTTTACTGTCATGACTATTCTGATAACCTTCACATTTTTGTATCCAATCTTAATCTTCTTAAACAAGCAAATTGTCCTACATAGCCAAGCTCATATTAAATAGATACCTTCATGTGACTATCTCATATGTGTCTCAGATTTTAAAACTTGAATTTCCCCCTAACTATAGCCCTCTTTCAAAATTCCAAATTTCTGTTGAAGCACCTTACTTTTACCTAAGTTCACAACCTCACATTTATTCTTTGTTCATCCCTTCTTCTCACTGTGCTTCTCTTGCCCATCTACTTTCTCCCATCTAATCAGCTGCCAGATCTTTTTTTTTAATTATAGTTTTTTATTGACAAAATATATGCATGGGTAATTTTTCAACATTGACCCTGGCAAAAACTTCTATTCCAACTTTTTCCCTCCTTCCCTCCACACCCTCCCCTAGATGGTAGGTAGTCCCATACATGTTAAATATATTGTATTATGCAATATATGTATACATATTTATACAGTTATCTTGCTACACAAGAAAAATCGGATTTAGAAAGAAGGTAAAAATAACTTGGGAAAAAAACAAAAATGCAAGCAAAAAATAACAGAAAGAGTATAAATGCTATATTGTGGTCCACACTCATTTCCCAGTGTTCTTTTGTTGGGTGTAGCTGGTTCTGTTCATCACTGATCAATTGGAACTGATTTGGATTCTCTCATTGTTGAAGATAGCCACATCCATCAGAATTGATCCTCATATAGTATTGTTGTTGAAGTGTGTATAATGACCTCCTGGTTCTGCTTATGTCACTTAGCATCAGTTCATGTAAATCTCTCCAAGCCTCTCTGTAGTCATCCTGCTGATCATTTCTTACAGAACAATAATATTCTATAACATTCATATACCACAACTTAGCCATTTTCCACTTGATGGGCATCCATTCAATTTCCAGTTTCTAGTCACTACGGAAAAGGCTGCCACAAACATTTTGTCACATACAAGTCCCTTTTCCTTCTTTAATATCTCTTTGGGATATAAGCCCAGTAGTAACACTGCTGGATCAAAGAGTATGTACAGTTTGACAACTTTTTGAGTATAATTCCAAATTGCTCTCCAGAATGGTTGGATCTGTTCATAACTCCTTTAACAATGTATCAGTGTCCCAGTTTCCCCACATCCCCTCCAACTTGTGTCATTATCTTTTCCTGTCATTTTAGCCAATCTGAAAGATGTATAGTGGTATCTCAGAGTTGTCTTAATTTGCATTTCTCTGATAAATAATGATTTGGAGCACTTTTTCATATGGGTAGAAATAATTTCAATTTCATCATCTGAAAATTGTCTATTTATATCCTTTGACCATTTATCAATTGGAGAATGACTTGATTTCTTGTAAATTTGAGTCAATTCTTTATATATTTTGGAAATGAGGCCTTTATCACAATCTTTAACTGTAAAGATGTTTTCTCAGTTTATTGCTTGTTTGCATTAGTTTTGTTTGTATAAAAGCTTTTTAATTTGATATAATTAAAATTTTCTATTTTGTGATCAATAATGATCTCTAGTTCTTCTTTGGTCACAAATTCCTTCTTCCTCCGTAGGTTTGAAAGGTAAACTATCCTATGTTCTTCTAATTTATTTATAATCTCATTCTTTATGAACCCATTTTGATTTTTTCTTGGTGTTCAGTGTTATGTTTAGGTCAATGCCTAGTTTCTGTCATACTAATTTCCAATTTTCCCAGCAATTTTTGTCAAACAGTGAGTTCTTATCCCAAAAGTTGGGGTCTTTGGGTTTGTCAAAGACTAGATTGCTATAGTTAGCATTAGCTATAGTATAGAATCCTTACAAAGTGATGTCAGTTGCCTAATTTATCATGGTACTTAGTAAATTCTCTAGCTCACTAATATATTTAAGTACTCAATGGAGTTCACACTTTTGGGAAATTCACAAATCAGTATTCAGTATGAGATTCACAAGTTAGAAACCCATAATCCCACTCTCTCAGAGGAGTCAACCTTTGGGAGATCAGAGGCTCAGTTGGTAGTTCAGTTGAAAAGATTCAGAATGGAGGAGCATCTGTTCAGAAGAAGCCCACTCTCGGAGGTGCAGCCAGATTCATTCACTTCATCTCACACCACCATGGTGGCTGGTCTCCTGTACTTCCTGCACTGAGATCAAGGCTAGTCTGAAAGGCTCTCCAGAAAGCTGCTCGGCCCCAGGTAAGGAGATAAGACTGGGAAGGAGAACATTTGGATTTTATCAGCTGGCCATATTTGAGGTGATTATTATTTGGAACTGAAACTAAGGCTGCCTCCAGAAACTTCCCCAAGAAACCTGCTCCCAGAGAGAACCATTATATTTTAAAGAAGAGAACACCACAGTTATTGACTATTTTGTCCTGTGACCTTAGCCTATTCCATTGATCAACTAGTCTATTTCTTAGCCAATACCAAATGGTTTTGGTGATCACTACTTTATAATATAGTTTTAGATCTGGTACAGCTATGCTACCTTCATTTGATTTTTTTTTTCATTAGTTCCCTTGAAATTCTTGACCTTTTGTTCTTCCAGATGAATTTTGTCATTTTTTCTAGGTCATTAAAATAGTTTCTTGGGAGTCTGATTAGTATAGCACTAAATAAATAGATTAGTTTAGGTAGTATTGTCATCTTTATTAAATTCGCTCGACCTATCCAGGAGCATTTAATATTTTTCCAATTGGTTAGATCAGACTTAATTTGTGTGGAAAGTGTTTTGTAGTTTTGCTCATATAGTTCCTGACTTTTCCTTGGCAGATACAATCCCAAATATTTTATACTATCGACAATTATTTTATTTTTATTTTTTTTATTATAGTGTTTTATTTACAAGTTATATGCATGGATAATTTTACAGCATTGACAATTGCCAAACCTTTTGTTCTAATTTTTCCCCTCCTTCTCCCCACCCCCTCCCCCAGATGGCAGGTTGACCAATACATGTTAAATATGTTAAAGTATAAATTAAATGCAATATAAATATACATGTCCAAACAGTTACTTTTCTGTACAAAAAGAATCAGACTTTGAAATAGTGTACCATTAGCCTGTGAAGGAAATCAAAAATTTTAGGTGGACAAAAATAGAGGGATTGGGAATTCTATGTAGTGGTTCATAGTTATCTCCCAGAATTCTTTTGCTGGGTATAGCTGCTTCAATTCATTACTGCTCTATTGGAACTGATTTGGTTCATTTCATTGCTGAAGATGGCCATACCCATAAGAATTGGTCATCATATAATTTTATTGTTGAAGTATATAATGATCTCCTGGTCCTGCTCATTTCACTCAGCATCAGTTCATGTAAGTCTCTCCAGGCCTTTCTGAAATCATCCTGTTGGTCATTTCTTACAGAACAATAATATTCCATAATATTAATATACCACAGTTTATTCAGCCATTCTCCCACTGATGGGCATCCACTCAGTTTCCAATTTCTGGCTACTACAAAGAGGGCTGCCACAAACATTCTTGCACATACAGATCTTTTTCCCTTCTTTAAAATCCTTTGGGATATAAGCCCAGTAATAACACTGCTGGATCAAAGAATATGCACAATTTGATAACTTTTTGAGCATAATTCCAAATTACTCTCTAGAATGGCTGGATGTATTCACAATTCCATCAAAAATGTATCAGTGTCCCTGTTTTCCCACATCCCCTCCAACATTCCGCATTATCTTTCCCTGTCATTCTAGCCAATCTGACAGGTGTATAGTGGTATGTCAGAGTTTCTACAGTTATTTTAAATGGAATTTCTCTTTGTATCTCTTGCTGTTGGATTTTGTTAGTGATGTATAGAAATGCTGATGATTTATGTGGATTTATTTTGTATCCTGCAACTTTGCTAAAGTTGTGAATTATTTCTAAGAGCTTTTTAGTAGAATCTCTGGGGTTCTTTAAGTATACCATCATATCATCTGCAAAGAGTGATAATTTGGTTTCCTCATTACCTACTCTAATTTCTTTAATCTCTTTTTCATCTCTTATTGCTGATGCTAGCATTTCTAATACAATATTGAATAGTGATGGTGATAGTGGCATCCTTCTTTCACTCCTTATTTTATTGGGAATGATTCCAGTTTATCACCATTATATATGATGCTTACTGATGGTTTTAAATAAACGCTACTGACTATTTTAAGGAGAAATCTATTTATTTCATTCCTCGTGTTTTTAATAGGAATGGGTATTGGATTTTATCAAATGCTTTTTTTGCATCTTATTGAGATGATCATATGGTTTTTGTTAATTTGATTATTGATATAGTTAGTTATGTTAACAGTTTTCCTAATATTGAATCTCAGCTGCCAAATCTTGTTCATTCCACCTTCATGTTATTTTTTGTTTGCTATTCCTTTTCTCTATTTGCGTAGCCACTACTTAGGTTCAGTCTATTACCTCTTACCTGGACTATTGTAATATTCTTTTAGGAACAACATCTCTTACTAAGATGATTTTATAACCCAAATTTAGCATTAGAAAAACAAAAGAAAGACATTCATAGTAGATCAAAGATTATATACTTACTACATAATTGCATAGTTGCTATAAGTACACAGGGAAGTTTAGTTAGATATCTCAAGAAAAGGACATTTCAATTAAGGAAGGGCTATTCATCCAGGAATCAGTCTCAATTTAACTTAATGTACTAATCTTTGGTCAGTCCTGAGGGAGATTTGGCTAGCTGTATTTGTACTCAGCCATCCAGCTAGGTTCATAATAGAAGCCTTAGTCTGATGAATCAATTAAATCTTAAAGATTATTTCAGTACCTGAAAGGAGGTAGGGTATTAAGATATAGATCCTAGGGTTGCCTCTCAGTCTTTCTTTTTCCCTATTCCCCTTTTATACATAAGTGTAAAATTATAGTGGTGTGCAAATACTTGGAATGAGCAGTACTTTTTTATTTTTTTATTTTTATTTTTATTTTTTTGAGCAGTACTTTTGATGTGGTTTTATTTTGTGACAGTGATGGTGATATTCTTGTTTAGATGATATATTGACATAAAATACCCCCTCCATAATGAGATGAAATTGGATTGAACTGATTTCTGCACCTTTGGTTAGGGTTTTTTTTTTTTTTTAATCAGGAGAGTGAGTGTTGGATTTTCTGTCAAATACAAGTTTCATTGCTTTCCATAGTGTGTGTGTGTGTGTGTGTGTGTGTGTGTGTGTGTGTGTGTGTGTGTAGACTTTTGGGGTTAAGTGAGTTGCCTAAGGTTACATGGCTAGTAAGTGTCAAGTATCTGAGTTTAGGTTTTTGAACTCAGGTATTCCTAACTCCATTCTGCGACCTAGATACTCCTTAGTTATAATTATAATTCTTTGGTTTTTAACAATTGAGTATTACTCTAAGGAAAAGTACTAAAGTTATAATTCATAAAAGACACACTTTATTGAACATTAGAAATATTGGAGCATTATTGGTGTGGGGAAATCAAATATTTAAAGGATCATTCATTGCCACAATAAAACTAATAGCAAATTGTATAAAAATAAGCAGGTATAGAAAAAAGAATAAGTATCAAAATAATTTAAGTGTTTAATATATATAAAACATTATTTAAATTGAAGGTACAAATAGAAATATGAAGCACTCCCTGCTTTCAGAACTCACATTTTAATAAGGAAAACAACAGCTAGAAGGGATTTGAGATGAAAATCAAATAGAAAGACTCAGAAGTCCTAAGGGTGCAGCAAAGTAATGACAATATTTTATTTAATGTCATTTAATGTGAATTATATCTATATATATATTTCCTTATATTAACCATTTGACAGAAAGTCAAGAAGTTTAGTGCCAAGAACTTTCTTTTCTGGATCTTCAGTAGCTATGGTCCCTTTAGAGGAACTTGTCAGTTTGAATATCCATAACAAATGCTCCTCTCAATGACAACTACTAAAATGAGGATGCTAGCATTGGTAATCTGGGAGACACTGATATTCCTGAGGCTGTTGGGTTTAGCTATCCAAAGGAAGCAGTTAGTTTCTATCAAAGTTGGTGGTGGCAGGTGAGTCCTTTTTCTGTTGTGGGTTGCTTTCAGCAATGATGGCTCTGAAGGACTTGTCTAGGGGACATTGCAGTTCTTGAAGTTTTGGGGCTTAGTTCTGGGCTGTTTTCACCATATTACAAAGGGAGGTGGTTTAACCTTCCTGGCATATATTGTGCTTCCTTCAGAGTGCCTTCCTTAAGGCTTTAGCTTAGGTCAGCTTGCCCATCTAGTTGTTGGCAGTTGGTTAGCAGCTGGTTAGAGGGATGGTGGAGATTTTCGATTCTTCTTCATGATGTTTGCTTCCCAAGATGATGGCAAACTGAATCAGTCTCCTTGCTATTTCCCCCAAGTCAAAATATCAGTTTTTATCCAACTGTTGCCATGCTTGGAATATATTCTTTTCTCTTTTATTACATAGTATCCCTAGTTTCCTCCAAGGCTTAGCTCGAGGGCCACATCTTCTTTTAAGCTCTTCTTGCTTGACCCAGTTGCCAGTATTCTCTTCCTCCTGAAATTATTTTATATTTACTTATATATGTATCTTTTATATCCTCTATTAGAATGCAAATTCCTCGAGCACAGAGACTGTTTTATTCCCCACCTTCCCCAGTTTCTACAATCCATCACAGATAGTAGATGATTAGAAATTATTATTTTTAGTTCAAATTACAGTATGATGGAAAGGAAAGAGATTTGGCAAAAGTCAGAGGTAAAATTTAACCCTAGCTTTAGGGTTAAATTTTCTAGGGTTAAATTTTACCTCTGACTTTTACCAAATCTCTGACTCCAGAGCCCAAACTCTTTCCCCTGTACTAGAATGTACTATCATACTAAGGTGTACCCTTCCTGAGTGTTGTCCCATAGAAACGTATCATTCCAGAATGATTCTGGACAGTTTAAGGAGCTTCCTGAAGATGGGGAAGAGCAACTTGTAGCTTGAAACAGAAGACAGCATGCAGGGGTCCTCAAACTACGGCCGCGGGCCAGATGCGGCAGTTGAGGATGATTATTCCCCTCAGCCAGGGCTATGAAGTTTCTTTATTTAAAGGCCCACAAAACAAAGTTTTTGTTTTTACTCTAGTCTGGCCCTCCAACAGTCTGAGGGACAGTGAACTGGCCCCCTATTTAAAAAGTTTGAGGACCCCTGATTGGTGTTTCTCTCTTGCTGTGTATGGTTTTTGTCCCATCCACTTGAGCTATTATAAACTACATTCTTACATTTTTATGGATGTCCAGATTGTGCCACCATTATTTGTTTTCTTAACAATTCCTGCAGTGTGAAGAGAGGCCCCCTACAATTTTTCTATAGACCATCACATAAGATTTGTACCCTAAAGCAGAACCTATTTCTATTAAGAGATCTAATCTTAGTGCCCATTTACATTTCAGTGACTGTAGTCATGATGTAGAAAAATTGGCCCCATTTCAGGTTAATTACACAGGGCTCACAAGTTTAGAATAGTCTGAAGAGTTAGTCCATTGCTAGGATGAACTAAATAATAGTTCCAAAGTTCTTTGAGCAACTTGGGAAAAGAAAACTAGGTAAAAAATTTCATACTATTGGTTATGATTTATAAATGCATTTTCTTTCATAGTAAATAGATAAATGCAAAGAGTATTTTCTTCTGAAAAGAATGCCACTGGTGTATGATAAATGTTAAATTATAGTCATCTTGAATCAAAAAGATTGCTTGGAGCCAGAATGCTATGAGCTTTTTGGATTTACACAGTGCAGTTAGCTTCTACTAGCTCAAGTCCTAAGCACTTAAGCACACAATAAACCAGAAAATTAGTCCATAAATGGTACCCTTTACAAATAATCATGAGTATATAGTGTTGCTAGGTTTAATCAACTGTGTAATGTTTTTAAAAAATTGCCTCTTTTAGTTGATAAACTGAAATGGCTGTGAGGCTTCATTCCAGCCTACAGGGTACATGATATGCATTTATAAATATATAATTAGGTAGTTCTTAAAGCCAAATTTGCTACAGCCACCGTCAAAGCATGGCCAGCATCATAAGTACAAATGCCCTTTTGTTGTTTGTTTTGTCTTTCTTTTTTTTTTTTTTTGGGTGATGTTATTACATCTGAGTGGTGCGACTCAAACTTTGAATACAGTTTTTGGTTTCAGATAATTGTTTTTACTATGTAATATATTTTCCAAAATGATGTGCTAAGAAGTGGTCTTTTAGAAGTATATTGGTTAGCAGCTAATTTGCACGTACTTGATAATATGACAGGAATCTATGATTTTATCATCATAAGGAATTCTTGGTGTGGAAGTTCTCTCTCTCTCTATTAAGACAGGATGGCAACCAGTTTATGACTAATGGATGAGATAATAGATTTAGAATTGGAGGGGAACCTTAAGGTTATCTAGATCCAGTACTTTGCAGATAATCAAATTAGGACCTAAAAGGAGTAAGTGATTTGGTTCACACAGGTAGCAAGAACAAAGTTAGGATTTCACAATCATGTATTATAACTTGGTTAGTCATTCCCCAGCTGATAGACATGGCCTCAGTTTCATTTTGGTTGAGACATAAAGTATGTAGATGCAAATAGAAATAAGGTTTGGAAGCTAGGGAGTCAATTTAGGAGGGCTTAGATTTCCAGTTCCAAAGAAATTGTAACATACAGAAAGCAATAGGGAACCATTGACAAGTTCTGAGCAGAGGAATGGCTGATCAACTGTGTGTAAAAAATTGCTAAATCTGGCTAAAGTATGAAAGATGAATTAGAAGGGAATAGAGAAAAGGCTGGGACAGTCTATGCTGAGGATATTGGAAATACCTTGATGGATGGAAATGAGGGTCTGAAATAGGTTGGTGACTGTAGGAATAAAGAGGAGAGGATAAATTTTAAGAAATGTTGCAGAACTGGAATAAACTTGATTTGTTATAGACTGGATGCAAAAGATGAGGGAGAGAAAATAATAAAAAATAACCAAAGGATAATGTGATTTCCTTTGTTTAAAAAAAAGAAAGAAGTACATGGTCTTGATACCTAAATCAGAAAAGAGTCAAAATAGACAAATAAAACTATAGACTAAATTGCCTAATAAACATTCATGCAAAATTTTAATAAAATATCATCAAGGGGATTTCAGTTATAAAAATATCATATACTATGACGGGATTTATATAGGACTGGTTCAATATTAGGAAAACTTTAGTATATTAGTATATTAGTATATAGGATATACTAATAATAAAACCAATAAAAAACCATAAGATTATTTTAATAGCTGCTGAAAAAATTTTTGAGAAAATACAACACTCATTTCTCTTAACACTGGAATTCCTAGCAATAAATGGAACTTTCCTTAAAATGCTAAGTAGCTTTTATCTGAAATAAAGAGCAAGCATTATCTGTGATGAGAATAATAAACTTGTTAATAGGCCTTTCCACTAAGAACAAAGGTGAAGCAGGAATGTTATCATTGTTACCATTACTATTCAATATTGTACTAGAAATGTTATCTATATAAGAAAAGATAATTAAAGAAATAAACATAGGCAAATAGGAACAACTATCACCTCTTACAGATGATATGATGGTTTACTTAGAGAACCCTATAGAGTAAACTGAAAAACTAACTGAAATAGTTGCCAACTTCATCAAAGTTGCAGGATATAAATAAACCCACCAAAATCATGAACATTTATGTACATTACATACTTTATTATAATAAAATCTAACAGGAAAAGATACAAGGAGAAATTATATTTAAAATAAATTCAGATAGTATAAAATATTTGATGTTCTTCCTGCCAAAACATATATAGGAACTATATGAACACAATTACAAACACTCTTCATACACATACAGATCTAAATAATTAAAGAATATGTTGCACATAAGTAGGCTGAACCAAAATGACAATGTTGTTTAAATTATTTTATTTAGCTTCACACCCATCAGATTACCAAATAATAATTTTTTTTGGAGCTAGAAAAAGTAGTGGAGTTCATGTGGAGGTCAAAAATATCAAGAAAATTAATGAAAAAAAATGAAAAGAAAGGGAACCTAGCAGTATTAGATCTGAAGTGATGTAAAAGTTGTATACAAAGCTGTAATAATCAAAATAATTTGTTACTGGAAAAGAAAAAGCAGGGTTGATCAGTGAAAAAGATTAGATATACAATATTCAGAAACAAATGAAAACAGTTAACAGTTTGATAAACTCAATTATCACAGCTACTATATCAAGAACATGTTATTCAACAAAAACTGTTAAGAAAACTCAAAAGTAGATAGGTAGAAACTAAGTATAACATAACATCTCACACTGAATGCCAAGATAAGTTCAAAATAGGATCTTGATTAGGACATAAAGGATGAAAGAGTAAGCAAATTAGTGGAAGATGGAAGAAATTATCTTTCAGATCTATGAAGAAGAGATTATCATTAAAAAAGAGATAGAAGTTAACTGAAGGTAAAATTGATTATTTTGATTACATAAAACTAATAAGTTTTTGAATATATAAAAATAATGTTAAAATTGGATGAAAAGCAAGAAAATATAAAAAAATTTGCAGCAATTTTCTCTGAAAAAAAGCTCTTACTTCTAAATTATGTAGGAGATTGAATCAAATTTAAAGGGAAAAAAGCCATTCCCCAATTGATAAATTGTCAAAAGATATGAATAGCAGAGCATGGTACTTAAGCATTTAACACAATCCCTGGCATGTAGTAGTAGGTGCTTAATAAATGTTGAATGAAGAAGGAAGTTTTTAGAGGAAAAAAATCTAAAAGTCAATACCCATATGGAAAAAGTGCTATGTCACCAAAAATTATAGGAATGCAAATTAAAATAACTCTGAAATATCACCTCATATCCTCCAAATTGGTTAAAATGAGAAAAGAAGAAAATGGAAAATGTCGGAGGGGCTATGGGAAAAAGGGTACTATAATGGTAGAATTGTAAACCAGTGGAGCCTTTCTGGGAAACAGTCTGGAGCTATGCCCTCAAAGTTATTTAATAGGTTCATATCCTTTGACTCAGCAATACTAGTATTAGGTCAAAGAGACCAAAGAAAGAGAAAAAATATCCATATACCCAAAAATATGTATCTTAATTTTTTGTGGTGACAAAAAATTGTAAGCTGAGGGTGATACACATCAATGGGATAATGACAGAACAAGTTATGGTATATGAATGGGATGGCATACTATTGTTCTGTAAGAAACAATGAAAGGATAGTTTCAGAAAAAAACGAACACCTTGGAAATCCTTGCATGAACTGATTCAAAGTAAGTTGAACAGAACCAGGAAAACAATTTGTGTAATAGTAACAGCACTATTTTAAAAATATTGAAAAACTTTGAAAGACTTTGTAACTGATCAATACAAAGACTGATCATGATTTCAAAGGATTTTTGATGAAACAGGTTATCCATTTCTAGGTAGAGAGCTGATGGGTTTATCTTGCAGTTTGAAGAACATTGCCTTCTCTTTGCTCCTCTTCTTCCTTTTACCTTCTTTGTTCCTTCTTTTTTCCTTCCTTCCTTCATTTGTTCATTTGTTAGTTCCTTCCTTTTTTCTTTTCTGTTTCTTTTTCTTCTACACCCCAACTTGGCTAATTTAGAAATTTGTTTTACATGATTATATATTTTTATTTTGAGTTTGATTTTTATTGACCTCTCAATGAGTGGTATAAAGAGAGAAGGAAAAAATTCAGAAGTGAAAATAAAGTAAAACTGAAAAATGAGAGGCTAATATGGAGAAAAGAGAAAACCAGCCTTTGAGTCAACCTTTAACCTACATCAAGCTTTTGACACATTCTGCCAAGGTGATCCCAGGTAAATCACTTAATCATTTAGTCCTCCTTGCAACTCTTGAAGACAATGAATGCTAGAATAATTATAAACTTTCCAGGAGAGAGGGAGTTTCCTTTATCAGTGAAATCAAACAAACAAAATCTTTTGTCCCTATACATGTTAATAAGCAGTGATTCATATTTTCCTATCAGTCAAACCTGGAAACATTTTACGAAGTAAAAATTAGAAGAAAAATTAGTTAAATTAGTTAAAAATGAAATTATTGCAGTTATTGAAACCATCCAGTGAACTATTTAGTGACAGAGAAAGACAAGTTTATTGATTGTTTTGTGTTTGTAACTCCAAAACAGTCACAGATATTGATCCCAGAGAAGAGATGATAAAACACAATTTCTCTACTCAGTGGAGAGAAGTGAGGGAGTAATACTGAAGTTGCACATAACATCAGTCAAGTATGTATGATAAAAGTTTAACAACCAAAACTCTGGGAGGAAATGTATTCACAACATACTTTTAAGTTTAATCTGCATTATTAGCATTTTCTCTATTACTTTCTTAAAATAGACAATTGACAAAACAATAAACCAATAAACCCTGATTTGTAGCCTTTGCTGATTATGAAGATATAAATGCTCACACTGAAAATTTAATAATCACCTCCTTCATAGAGCTCAAGCTGGCTCATCATACGCCTGGACTCAGTCAAGGTATTTTTTTGTTTTATGTGGTTCTTTGGGAGTGGGATATGTGGGGCAAATCAATGGATGGTTATATTAGGGAATGACTATGGTGTAAAAAAAGCATCAATAAAACTTTACAAAAAGCAATTAAGAGCAAAACAGAGGAAAGAGTAGTTTTACCTGTCAATTGACTTATTATCTTCTTTAAAGAAATTTTAGGATTATGTTGCTGTCTTTTCCTGTGATAGCTCTATGATGATATTGAAACAAAAGTTCATTTTGTGTTGGTGAACTAAAAAAAAATCTTCAAATTTTGTTATTAGTATATCTAATGAAGTCAGCTTTCCTCTAAATGTCATTGGTATTTTAAAATTTGCTCAGCAAAGAGAAATAATGTAGTCTAGTAGGTGGACAAGCTGGCTTTGGAGCCAGGAAGACCTCAATTCAAGTTCCATCTGATTAATACTGGGCACATAATCTTAGTAAGCCATTTAAATTCTCTGTTTTCTTAGACTAGAGGTTTCAAACTCAAATAGAAATGGCAAACCATGTATCCATACATAAGGATTCTCATAGACAGTATATTGACTTAGTTTTAAATTTTAATTTTATCTCTGTTTTATTGTGTTTCTGTTTATTTTGTTAAGTATGTCCCAATGACATTTTAATTTGGTTTGTGCAACACTTCGGAGTAATGAAGGGCCTATGCAACCTGTTGGTAGTGTATTTGACACTTCTGGTTTTAGGAAAATCTCCAAGTAGATAATGCCAGCCTACACTGACAGAGAATGTTTCCTCATTCAGTAGTTCCATATGACAATGCGATCACAGATCAAGTTCCTATATTAATGACTTGGAAAAAACATGTTGACAAGAATATTTTATAGATATCAGAGCTCTATATAATTATAGCTCTATATAATTATAATTAATACAAATCTTATTTTCATTATAAAATGACATAACAAAGGAAGCCTGAAATCCTAGGTTATAGCAAAATGGCATTACAAATTTAATTTAACAAACATTAAATTTGTATTGTGTAAAAAAACACTGTATTAGGACTTGGAGGAGATATAAAATGTTTAGAATATATATAGACCCTTCCCTGAAGAAGTTTACATTCTAGTGAGAATAATATAAATGCAGTGAGAGAAATGATTCTTTATTTCTTATATTAATAACCAATTATTGGCATTAGGACTAAAGTGTTTTCTATTTCCTCAAGCAGAAATCAACCATTATGGGAAATCTGGGCAACACTTACACCCAATCAAGAAGGTTAAGATCTAATCAAAGAGAATAAAGAAATTCTAAGTTTAAGTAAACTCGTAGATTCCTGCTCATTGTGTTTAGTCATATTGGTTTGAAGTAGAAATGAATTCCCTCTTTGATAGGGATGTTGATAAATCTCTTTAACAAAAACTGGTGATCAATCTTATATACTCGAAAACTCTTATTGGAATAAGCCTACCTTTCATTATGATATTCATTCTCTCATTGCTTGTTAACTAATCAGAGTTGATTTCCACCCTGAGGTGTCCTCCCCTTTTCAAAGAGTCTATAATTATTGAAGATTTGACAGACTAGTTTTCTTTGCTTACCTACGGGAAACAATGAGCCTATTTTGTTGACTGCTTTCTAGACATAGTTATTAACAATGATAATAATTTATACCTACACCCTTTCTCTTGGAAAATTTTCAATGATCACAGCAGTTAATCATAATGTCCAATATTATAAGGTATGTTCCCTAGAGCAGAGGTGCTATTTTTTAATTTCAAAAATATTTTATTTTTCCAGTTGCATATTGTTTCCAATATTTATTTTTGTAAGATTTTCCGTTCCAAATTTTTTCCTCTCTCTCCTTTCCCTCTTCCCTCTTCCCCAAGACAGCAAACAATCTGTTATAGGTAATACATGTGCAATCATTTTAAACATATATCCATATTAGTCATGTAACGAAAGAAAAATCTGGACAAAAGAGAAATATGAGAAAGAAAAAAGCAAACAAAAAAACGAATAAAAAATAATATGCTTCAATCTGTATTCAGTCTCCATAATTCTCTCTCTGGATGTGGATGGCATTTTTCTACCCTAAATCTATTGGAATTGTTTTGGATTACTGTATTGCTGAGAAGAACTAAGTCTATCATACCTGATTATCTGCATAATGTTGCTATTACTATGCATAGTGTTTTCTTGATGCTGTTCATTTTATTCATCATCAGTTCATATAATTCTTTTTAGGCTTTTCTGAAATTAGCCTGAAGGGCTTCTTAAACTTTTCCCACTAGCAACCCCTTTTCTCCTAAGAAATTTTTACATGACCTTGGGTATATAAATATATAAAATAGATATACAAATCAACTACTTGCTGATAACAAATCATAATTTTATAACTTCCCATTCAGTTACATTATCTCATATGGGAACATAGTCTCCAGATTAAGAGGCTTTGCTCTAGAGAAATTATAATGTGCAATGTGGGTTTTAGGAATAGGTTGTTACAAGGGGATTTAGAGTAGCTTTTATGAAGAAAACATTATTTAAGCTGAACTTTAATGGATAAATATGAATTCAGCATGTGGAAAAAGAGCATAGTCTCAGACTCATGCAACTGTAGAATTGGAAAGAATCTGAAAGGACATTTATGTAGTTCAACTCTTTCTGTTGAGGAACAGAATTCCCTCCTCTTACTGCAAAGCAAGTGATCATTTAGTTTCATCATGAATACCTTTAGTGAGATGATGAATCCATCTCTTGAATCAGTGCATTCAACTTTTGCATTCTTCACATGAGTTGAAGCTTATTCTGTCGTCCTATCTAAATTTGACGCTCTGTAATTTTGTCTCATTGTTCCTAGTTTTATCCTATGGGATCACAGAACAAATCTCATGTTTTTTCTTCATAAAATTCCTTTAAATACCCCCAACAGCTAGGTACTTAGATACTTACTTGGCTGTATGATCCTGGACAGGTCTCTTTATCTTATAATAGCACCCCAAAGTTGTTGTGAATATAAATGAAATATATGTGAAGAATTTTGTCATTCTTAAAGTATTATTTAAATGCTAGTTTTTCTCCTCTTCCTCCTCCCCCCCCATCATTCTTACTCTCTTCTTCTTGCTACTCCTCTTTTCTCTCCTCTTCATATACTTTGGAGTCACCAAAATGACTATTCTTTCCTGGACATGATCCAGCTTGTCAATGGTCTTTCTAAAGTGGTGCCCAGAAATAAAAAACTTTAAAAAGCAAACATTTATATAATGCTTTAAGGCATGCAAAGCATTGTACACACCTTATCTCATTTGATCCCCATAATAACTAGAAAAGATAAAATGGCAATATTATTGCCATTTTATGTTGTGACATAGGAGCCACCTTTCGGTGGTAGCTGGAGGTCTAATTCAGACCTGTAGAATGGATCTCTTCATGTGAGAGGATGATGATGATACAAGGAGACTGAGAAGCAGTTGCTGTTCTCTGACCTCTCTCCTCTTCCCTCTGCCTCCATTTTATCTCATTCCCAGATCGCAATACCTGTGTCAGTAAAGGCTGCCCTGCAACTCCTTCAGATGCTATGATCCACAGCTGTGGAAGCTCTTAGAGAATTGACCTGCTCCTTCACCTAGGCAATTCATCTTAACAATTTTATAGATGGAAAAAACTGAAGCTAGGTGAGATTAAGTGACTTGCCCATGTTCATACAGCTGAGTAAATGTCTGAGGCCAGATTTGAACTCAGGTCTTCTTGATTCCAAATATAGCATTGCTTGTCCACTGGGCTACCTGCCTGCCTGCCTGCCTGCCTACCTATCTACCTACCTACCTACCAACCAACCAACCAACCAACCACTGGGTGGCTTACCTGCTTACCTATCTACCTCCTTCTCCTCCTACTCCTCCTCCTCTTCCACCATCATCACCACTACAACCACCACCTTCACACTCCAAGTGTGAACTGATCAAGATAGAGCATCTAAGATCTATTACATCACTTGCTCTGAATATTACTTCAGTAATATAAACTATAATTATAGCTGTTGATCAATATCGAACTTAAAGTTCATCAAAACCCCCCAAGTTCTTTCTATATAAATTATTTTTTGGTTATATTTCCTTCATTCTGTACTCAAGAAGCTGTTTTTTTTTTTTAATCCAAGTATAGGATCCTTATCCTGATAAAGTAACATTTTACTTGATTGAATGAAATTCACTTCAACAAATACTTATCAAATCTCTGCCATGTCTAAGATACCATATTGGACACTGAGATATAAAATCAAAAATTTAAAAAAATCCCTGCCTTCAGGAGATTGTGTTCTATTGAATTCAATCAATTATTCTACCCTATTAAGAAATTTTGGATCTTGATTTTCAATTAATGAAGCAAAAATCATGTTGAGATGAATATAGCTCACCCAGACACAATCATATATAGAAACTGAACTATTAGTGGTATTGCTGGATCAAAGTGTATGCAGTTTTATAACCCTTTGGAGAAATAATGTACATTATGGCATATCATTGTATTTTTAATATTAAGAGGTAAATATAATTATTATTGTATGAAATTGATTAAAAATTTCATGTCACTTTCAAAGTGACAGAGTAGGAAAAAGAACTGCTTTTTCATAGCATCATAGAATTGGAACTCCCTTTCCCCTACTTTATAGACAAAAAACCTGATGATTAGAGAAATTAGATCACATACCCATGATCTCAAGGCTAGTTAGTGGAGGCTAGTTACTGGCAGAATCTTTAAGCTTTTTTGGACAAAT
Source organism: Antechinus flavipes (assembly GCF_016432865.1). Lineage (NCBI taxonomy): Eukaryota > Metazoa > Chordata > Mammalia > Dasyuromorphia > Dasyuridae > Antechinus > Antechinus flavipes. The sequence goes on from NC_067402.1 coordinate 211,411,409, forward strand.
ATCAGATAAATTCTCTCTTTTGATTCTCAGAAATATGACCTTTATAACTTTAAACACATTAACAAAAACTAACAACAAAATTTCATGGGCCTGAAAGTTTGTTATCAGCTCACTAGAATTCTACCACTCTGCCCACATTTACTCAGTGTTCCCAGTTCCCTCCTACCTACATCAGTTCCCTGTTACTGATCCCCATACCAAGAGGCCACATGAACAGAAGCACAAAGCTGCCGTCACTCCCATAACTTCCCTCCCAAGCACTCAAAATGCTTTGTTTCCTTTAGAGCCAGAGCAGAAAGTCATGGAATGATTTCCAGGGCTGCAACAAAACAAAATATTTATCTAAAAATAGATATTACTAATGTTTTATTAGAAACAATATCACACACTAGTGCAACAAATTGAATAATTGCAATGGAGGTATGTGTGTGGGAGCTGGTCAATAAGAATCTAGTCTTAATCATAATGGTGATTATAACAATAGCTAGCATTTATACATAGTGTTTTAAGGTTTGCAAACATATTATCTTAATTGCAATGGATTATGCTGATATGTTCCTTCATATGGACTTTAGAATATGTACAGGAATCCTATACCTATCTTTTTATCTCCATTGTGAAAAAAGGACTTTTGATTGGTTGCTGAGTTAGAATTTAGAGTGTATCAAAATGATTTGAGTCAGGAGAACTGGGGGATTCAGTCTCCCCCCCCCCCCAGCCTTTGAATGATGATCTTGTCAGTTCTGACTCAGCAGTCAGTCAAAAAAAAAATCTGTATTCCTCTATTTACCATAAAGTAAGCAGGTTGAACAGTTATAGTCAACATAGTCTCACAATAATTCCCCTTTCCCCTGTGATCTTTCTCCATTCTATTGCCATTCTTTGTTCTAGTATTATATAAAATATATTACTAGTCATGAATAATTGTTTGTGTCATGCTGTGTAGACAATAAATTGGAAATCAATTCAATCTGGAATAAAAGGTTATTACTGCCTATTGAAGAGGCAGGCACTAGGCAGAGAAATACTCTCCTCAGAAACTCCCAGACCTAATGGGACCATTTTCTAAGCTGGTAATAAATATGAGAAATAAAAGCAGTGGGGAAGATCTGTAATTTGAATTCATAAATCAACGCAAGACTATTGTTATTGACAAGCCTGGAGCACAGATTTTACAGAGAGAGAAATGTTCTCTCTCTGGCATACTTTATAGAGAATATTCCTCTGCTTGATCTCTCCCCCCTCCCCCCCCCCCCCCAGCCATTCATTGCTACTCATAAGATGATTCGTTTTTGAATCCCTGTTGTATTTAAGTGACATGGTGTAAATACCTATTAGGTATAAGGGGAGTATCTCTGAAATATTTTAACTTTTTGTTGCCTTATTTAAGCATTGAGTTCTATTTCCTTCATTCTGTTTCTCAGAGTATCAGTCATGTAGGTAAGGTTGTTCACTTTTTACTCCAATCTCTTTATTCTTATTTAGGTTTTTTTACTTAGGTTTTATTTACTTACTTAGATTTTCTAATTTCATTTAAAATTTAATGTTTCAGCTTCTCCTTTATTTCTCACATAAATTTTTAGAGTCCTTGTGGACAATACATAATTTTTTTTTTGGAGTTTTTGTAGTTATTTCAGAGTTATTTTCTTTCTCTAGCATTTTATCTGGGGATTTCTTTAGCTTATAGTATTTATTATGAGAATGTTATATGTAGAGCTTTAATTCTTGAATTAGAACTTTATGTCAGAGTCTGACTCTGCCTTTCTTGCATTACTATATGAGATATTAGGCCTACCAGCACTGCCCGTTGAAGTAGTAGGGCTAAATCATAGCACTGCGGTAGACAATTTGTTTCCCTACAGACTCTGAGTGCAAAGCCTTCTTCCACAATGTTTGCCTCAGATCTCAGTTGTGGTGTGAAGTCAAGAGTTAGATGAAGCAGTTGTATCAGATCCTGAACACTGCTTTAGTCTAGAGCTCCCCTCTGTCTTCTGTGGTCTTCCCAATTGGTAATGTTGACCATGTCAATTTACTTAGGTAGAAATCCTTTTTGACCTTTAACTCCAAGTTATTTTTATTAGATTTACAACATACTGTATAAGGTCTCCTATCCCCCAAACTTAGATAAACAATTCTCTAACTGAATACTTCTTCAGCTAATTTATCTAGGTAGAAATCCTATTCAAAGTTTGTAGCTTCAGGTCTTGCTCCCTGAAAGGAAATCTGAACTAGATCATTGGGTTTCAATTTGGTCTGCTGAGCCATCCCTCAACTTCTGATTATCTTTACTCTGCCAATTTTCTATTTGATAAGTGACTTGGAGTTTAGCTCCAAACTTTGGTCCTTGCTGGTTTGAAACTAATCTCTTTGGTGGTCCTCAGGCCATGAATACATAAATGTTGGTCTGATTTCGTTGAGTTTTCATACCAGAAACTTCAAGCCTAAGAGTTACCCTTAGGTTCTGTCTCCTTCTGTTATCTTTTATGGGACAGAAGAACTCAGTGGGCTCCATCTTTAATTCTAAAATTCTGTTTGGAGCTTTTATTCATTGTTAATAGGTATTCTGTAGTGGAACTGAATCTGTTTCTTGCCACCATCTTAACCAGAATTTAATAGCTCTTTATTTTTATTTATTTATTTGCTGAGGCAATTGGGGTTAAGTGACTTGTCCAGGGTCACACAGCTAGGAAGTGTTAAGTTTCTGAGGTCACATTTGAACTCATCTCCTCCTGATTTGAGGGCTGGTGCTTGATCAACGGTGCCACCTAGCTGCCCTGAATTTAATAGCTCTTTTGAAAAAGACTTCTTTTAAAAAATCAGTTAAAATATTTAAAAAATAATTTTTATTGATTTTTTTGTTTTAGTTATTTTTACAAACTTCTTGTCAATAATTAAAATATTAGTACATTGTATCCCTGTCTCATTTATTTTAAATCACAGATGTTCCTTTATTGTCATTTTAATTCTATTATCTTACATCCCAAATGCCAGAATACCTACACTAGTTTGCAAGTATGATTTTATTGAATCTTTTATGTAAATACAGAGCTGACTAGAAACATGTCCTTCAAAAATAGCCTTGGTAAATAAGAAACTGCTCCAATTCAAATTTTCTTCTAATTCTCATTCTACTTATCCTTATAATGAGATCACAAGAAAATATAAATCAAAGCAAGAAAATAGAAGTTGCATTGTGTTTTAAATTTTTAAAAAACATTTATTTAGGTTCCTGAATTTAAAATTCTACCTAAATACACGAATATCATAGTAACTAATATTCTGAGCAAGAAAAATGGTTTAAAAAAAGAAAATTACTTTTGTAGTTTTAAAATAACATTTCATCCCTTTATTTCATTTTGTTCTTTATTAAAGGGGATACCGTATCTCTAGGTTAATATTGTTCCTTGTATTTATATAGGATTTAAAAGTTTATAGAGTATTTTATAATATATTATCTCTTTTTATTCTTACAACATCCCTGTAAGGCAAATGAGATTATTTTACAAAGGAGAAAACAAACTCAGAATACTTAAATGACTTAACATGTTAATATGGTAGGAACATGAAGTTGGATTTGAACTCAAGGTTACTTGATTTCAAATTCAGTTTTCTATCCACTACACCACACTGCCCCTTGTGATTTCTTGTTTTAATAGCTTAGTAAAGTAACAAATCACTTAAGTGCTTGTATCTCATTCCTGGAAATACTGGAGTGGGAAGAACAAAGGGAATTGATGGAAGTTACTAAACCTAGAACTCTCTAGATAGATCTGTGGTGCATAGAATAATGATTCTTGAAAAGGACCAAAATGACATCATGTTACAGTCAAGTTATAGTGTGTCCTACAGTGGCTGATCAGACCAAAACGAGCTCGGAATACTCTGCTACAGGTTGGACACAAATAGTCCATATAAACATTTAGGGTGGCTTCTCTAACTGTGGATCTCATATTTCTTCTGAGCTAATTCAATTCTGCTTTGCTTATAGAGCACAGCACCTTCTTTGATGAGGGCACGCTATGTTGGGTGATCCTGTGCCAGTGTCTCCCATGTCATATAATTGAATTCTAAAGTTCTTAAGAGAGACCTTGAGAATGTCCTTGTATCACTTTTTCTGAACCTTGTGCTTGTCCTATGTGTTTTCCATAATATATATATATTATGATGGATAAGGTTTCAAGCAGTTTCCTCACTATATATCCATTAAAAGGAATTCTTCTCAATCTAATCAAGGAATCTCAAGTCTATGTCTTCCTGAACAAGCAAGTTGAGCTTGGTAGAGTAATTATTCCCATAAAGTTTGCACCTTAATTGGGAGAATTTCTTTTAGTAAAAACAACAACAACAACAATTTTCCCAAGACAATTCAAATGGAAGCAATTCAGTTTTGTGGCATGGGGCTGGTATATTATCTAGGTTTCACAGGCATACAACAATGAGATCAACACAATGATCTGTAGACCTTAAATTTGGTAGGCAAATACTTCTTCTCTCCTACATTTTACTTTGGAGCCTCCCAAACACTGAGCTAGCTCTGTGTCATCTCATTATTAATGTGGACATCCCTGGAAAGTATATTGCCAAGGTAAGAGAACTTATCCATAGCATTCAAAACTTTTCCATTTGCTGTAATTGATGGTTCCACACATGGATGTTGTAGTGCTGGTTGATGGAGGACTTGTGTTTTCTTGGTATTAATTGTTATGCCCAAATTAGCACAAGCAGCAGAGAATTGATCAATACTTTACTTCATCTCAGCTTCGGAGGCTGCTTTGAACACACAATTATCTGAAAACAAAAAATCATGCAGCAGCACTACTGAATCTTAGCAATGGAAGAAAGGCAATTTGGTGGTTCAGTGGATAAAGTGCTGGGTCTGAAGTTCAGAACACTTGAGTTCAAAAACAGCCGTAGACATTTACCAGCTATGTGACCCTAGACAAATCACTTAACCCTGTTTTCCTCAGTTTCCTCATCCATAAAATGAATTAGAAAAGGAAATGGCAAACCATTCCAGTATACTTGCCAAGAAAACTCCAAAAGGGATCACAAAGAATGAAATGATTCAATCATTCACAACTGAAAATGATTCAAAAACAAAATGGTGGAAAAGATCCTAAATGCCCTCTTAGCAGTTCCTTCTACCTGTTTTATGATAGATATCTAATAAATATTATATATATATATATATAATATCTATTGCTGGAGAGAAATGGAACAAAGTTTTCAGTTCTTTCCACTCAGTCTACCTTTTGGAATTTCAGAAACCTGATGGATAAGGTTTCAAGCAGTTTCCTCACTATATATCCATTAAAAGGAATTCTTCCCAATCTAATCAAGGAATCTCAAGTCTATGCCTTCCTGAACAAGCAAGTTGAGCTTGGTAGAGTAATTATTCCCATAAAGTTTGCACCTTAATTGGGAGAATTTCTTTTAGTAAAAACAACAATAACAACAAAAAACCAGCAGCTGAAAGGTTTGACGGGGAATAAGAAGGGAATGTTTTCCAATTTTATAGGATGTATAGAATCAGTTGTGATAGAATGATTGTTGCTGCTCTCCTTGGAACATCTCCTTTTCCACAAAGTATCTTCTTAAGTCATCCTTAAGATACAAAGAGGTCACCACTGAGAAATTCTCAGACTTAGGTTTAGAGCACACACAACTACTTAGGATGGCTTTATTTATACTTGCATTATTATTGCACCCCGTTCATATCCTTATCCGGCTTAAACATTGGGACAAGAGTAATGAAAGGAATAGGCATTTCTTAATCATTTACTATGTGCTAAGTCCTTTATAACTATTATATCATTTCATCTTCACAATCACCCTGTGAGATAGGTGCTTTTCTTATTCTCACTTTACAATTAAAGAAACTGAGTCAGACAGGTTAAGTGACTTGCCCAATCTAATAAATGACTAAGGTTGGATTTGAAGTCAGATCTTCCCATATCCAGGTCCAGCACTCTATCCACATGTCTCTAAGTTGACAAAGTCCCTGACTTAAAAAATTCCCAGTTTATGAAACAGCTATACACATGAACTGGTAGTTAGGAAATGTGTGTCACTACCACCACTTATATAAACATATATCTTTTGTTTTGCCCAATGGGCAAACAAATTGGTACTCAGAAATATGAGCCCTATTCCCCACCCTTGAGGAGTGGGGAGGATAAAAGTTTGGGAGATATGTTCCTGGCATTTAGAGTTGAATTTAATAGTGTATTTTCTGGTAGAAGACATATGATAAATAATGCTTGGGTGTAGCTGAAACAATACTATTATTTCCATAGACATAATCTTGCTCATTGTCATTAGTTTAAAAATACATAACACACTGAAAGCAGGGACAATTAATTCCACAAAAAAGTGTTACAAATGTAATGATGTTACAGTGGGGTTCCTTGATATTTAATTACTCAAAAATCAATTAATAAAAGAATAGCTGGGGCAGTTAGATGGCACAGTAATCAGGAGATTGAAGTCAGAAGAACCTGAATTCAAGTCCTACCTGTCACTTAACACTTATTAGCTGTGTGACCCTGGGCAAGTAGCTTAATCCCAATTGCCTCACCAAGAAACAAAAACCAAACAAACAGAAGGTGCAGTGGATAGAACACAGGCCTTTAAGTCAAGATGGTCTGAGTTAAAATTCAATTTCCTTTACCAGCTGTGTAACCTTTGGCAAGTCACTTAATTCTAATTGTCTCCAAAACAAAACAAAGTAAGAATTCATTAAATGCTTACTGTGCCAAGATCTGGATATACAAAGACAGGAAAGGAAACAGTTCAACATGGACACATATAAAAAATATGCATTTTACAGTAAGTACAAAGTAATTTCTGGAAAACAGACATCTGGAAAGGTGAAAAAGATATCATGCAGGAAGCAGAGCTAGAGCTGAGTTTTGAATGAAATGGGATTTTAAAAGGTGGAGGTAAAGAGGGAGGTCCTTCCAGGCATGGGGGACAATCTGTGCAAAGGCAAAGAAACAGATGGAACGTCATGTAGTAGAACAGCAAGTAAACTATACAGTACGTGAAGTGGAATGATGTGAAATAAGCCTAAAGAAGTAGACAAAATCAGCTTATGAAGGATATTGAATATGAAAAAGAGGAGTTTATATTTTTCCTAGATAGTATTTTGTGATGATTTTAGGGTGGGGTCTGGTTATGATATATTAATGATATTATTGTAAAATTATGTTAGAGCTACTTTAAGATGGATATTTCTAGGGTATACTGTACTGTGTTAATTAGGCTTTTGTTGGATTGACCTATAAATTTATAATTTTCATTAAAAAATCAAACATTTATTGAGCATCTACTGTGGATCAGGCACTGTGCTAAATAAAGATACAAAAAGAGGGAAAAGACAATCCCTGCCCTGAAACAGCTTATAATTGAGTGTACTCAGTTTCTAATTATATGCTAAACAACTTTTTTTCTAATGAAAATTTTTTATTGTTCCAGAAACAGAGATAAAGTATGTTTTTGAGGTTCCCCTACTAAAACACTGTTACCATAACACATATGACTCAACAGGCTATAGCTAGCTTCTCACTGGTGATATTTTCTAAACCAAGATATATGAAATTGTTTGGAAACACAGTAAACTGTGTTAAAGCTATAGTGAGCATTTGTCCTGAAAAGAAAGGAAACCATATTCTTGGCTAACAACTGGGAATCAGTATCATAATTACAAAAAAAATTGTAGAAAAAGATGATTTTCATTCCATTTTGGTAAGATGCTTATTCAGATCTTTAATTGTCATTATCATTGTTATGAACTATTTTTAAAGTATGCTAAAGTTTGGTTTTCTGCACTTAGAATTAGAAATGTCCATAACCAGTAGTTAGAAAATAGTCAAGGACTCCCACCAAAATGCATGTAGAAAATCTAGAAACATAACGTTGCTGAAACTAACATTTTAAAATATGATCACAATCAGTTCACGAAGCTCTTGCTGTATTGACAAGAAACTTCTAAATTAACTTCTGGAATACAAGAACTTTCTACATTGACATGAACAAGAGAAAATTTGACTTTTATACATTTGAAATTCATAGAATTTTGAAATTACATGGAACCTTAGAGGCCATTTTGCCAATTTGTAACCAAAAAGGAATTTTCCCTAAACTCACCTAAATAAACAATCATCTAATCAGTGCCTTTCAGGGAAATCCCATCTTCTTTAGATGCCCTAATTGTTAGAAAATTTTTTCTGAAACTTGCCCTTTTGAAATATTTATCTATTTTCTCCTGGTCTAAATTGAACAAATGCACTTACTCTTTCCTTTGACAGCCTTTCAAATGCTTAAGACAATTATGATGTCCTCTTTTGAGACTAAACATCCTTAGTTCTGCTGCTGGCATTAGCAATATCATTATTGCCAGTCTGAAATTGTAAACTACCAGGCTGCAAGAACCATGTTTGTGTATATTTATATTTGTACATGGAGGAACTTACTGCCTTCCCTCTGTGAACTATTTCCACAGCTCTATGGAGCTTGCATATTCAATAGCTAGAGTGAAGTCTCCCATTATATTGTAATTTCCTCTAGGGCAGGGACAAAATTTTGCATGGATCTTTTGCATGTCTTTTGCATTTCAGTAAGCCCTTAAAATCTCATACCCAAAGGGCTATGAAACTGTGCATACTCTTTGAGCCAATAGTGCATTATTGGGTATGTATCCCAAAGAAATCATAAAGGAGGGATAAAAATGTTTATAGCAGCTCTTTTTGTAGTGGCAAAGAATTGGAAAATGAATAGATGCTCATAAGTTGGGGAATGACTGAATAAGTTATGGCATATGAAAGTAATGGAGTATTATTATTCTATGAAAAATGATGAACAAGCTGATTTTAGAAAGGACTGGAAAGATTTACACGAATTGATGCTGAGTGAGACAAGTAGAACCAGGAATACATTTTACACATTAAAACAAGATTGTGCACTGATCAGCTACAAAAGACTTGGTTCTTCTCAGCAGTTCAATAATCCAAGGCAATCCCAATAAGATGGAAAACTCCATCTGCATCCAGAGAGAGAAATATGGAGACTGAATGTAAATCAACACATGCTATGTTCATTTTTTTCCTTCTTTTTTTTTCTCTCATGGATTTTCCCTTTTGTTATGATTTTTCTCTTCCAACATGATTCACAAGAAATGTGTTAAAAATGAATGTACATGTATAACAGAAAAACATTAAAATAATATTTATAAAATGACTGATAATTCTGTTGTTTGAACTAGTTTATTCTAATCGTCCAGCTGGCTTACAAGCATCAGTTTGTCTATGATTATGAGAATAGCTTAGGACTCTGTCCTGTGCCTTAGTATAATCAATGCAACAATAGAAGATGCCTTACTTTATTCTATCTTCCCATCCCACACAGAGGCATCAGTTGCAAACTCCAATTCTGATCTCAGAGTAAAAACAGGATTTTTTTTTGGGCAAATAGTATTTTATTTTTTCTAATTACATGTAAAGATAGTTTTTGAGTTCCAAATTTTTCTCCTTCTTTCCTTGCCTGCCAGGATGGCAAGCAATCTGATATAGGCATACAGGTGACATTATGTTAAACATATTTACACACTAGTCATGTTGTAAAAGATGAAACAGAACAAAAGGGGAAAGCCACAACCCCCCCCAACAAAACCCAAAAAAGTGAAAATAATATTCTTTAATCTGCATTCTCTATCTTCATAGTTTTTCTCTGGATATAAATAACATTTTCCATCATGGATCTTTTGTAATTGTTAAAGATAGATTTTTTCCTTTCAGTGGCATCTTGCAAGACATGGAGTCTAGGGGCAGGCACTATCCACAAATCCTCTGGTTTTGGTATTGACTTATGCATATAATTATGATCAAAGCTAATGTATAGAGGTTTGCAAAGCATTTTATGTATGTTACCTAATCTGATTTTCATATCAGTGTTATGAAATACTTTATAAAATAATTATTATTTTACAGTTGAAAATACTGAGCCTGAGGGAAGAGATTGGTTCAGAATCACATAACTTGTGAATGTCTGAGAGAGGATTGAACTCAGGTTTTCCTGACAACAAATTTAGTGTACTGCATTGTAGCAGATTCATACACTCCATGGGCTTCAAAGCCAACCACTTACATGAAGGGGGAAGTTTCAGTTTTACTCATTACAGTTTCTAAGGTGAAGATTTCAAAGTCAGAGTGTTGGATAAAGAACTAGAATAGAAGAATTTTATCCAGGTTTATTTATGTCCAGTTTCATGAACAATAACATTAAAAAAAATTAACCTTCTTAAAATTCATTTTATTTGTACTCTAGTGGATTTATTTCCACTCTTTATTCTCTAGCATGCTCAGTGAATGCCCTCCATCTCCACTTTAAACCTAGATGATTAAAAGAAAAAAAAAACCCTAACTCTAAAATGTTTAGCTGCAACTCATGATTTCTTTCATGATGAATTATATTGTCAAATAAATGAAGAATAAATAAACTATCCAAAGAGGCTCCATTTCAAATCAGTAGATTTTTAGATAGAGCAAAGGACATGCTCAACGGTTCTAATAGGTCTTTAAAGGGAAACAATTCTATCTGCCAGAAAAAGAATAGATGGTTAGAGAAAGGTTATTCAGGAGAGAAAAGAGGAAGAAAGTAAATTTTCATTAGTTTAAATCAGTGCACTTTATTGTAAAAGTGCCCAGCTCAGATTGCAGTCAATAGATTCTTAGAATGCCTAGAGAACCAAGGTCACATTTAACTCTTTCAAATTCTCTTGGAAATTATTTAACAATGGCAGAGAGGGTTTGTGAAAGCTAGGTGGGGTAATGGAGATAATGTTGAATTTGGAGTCTTGTGGACCCTACTTTACTCCTACATCAGACACTTACTCAGCTGTATGATCCTGAGAAGGTCACTTAAACTCCTTCAGTCCAAGTTTCCTTGCTCATCTGCAAAATGAAGATAATGACAGAATGAATAAAACAGAATTTTTGTAAGGACAAAATGATATGACAATATGTAAAGTGCTTTGTAAATTGTAAAGCACTTTATAAATGATGTTATTATTATTACTACTATTTTTTACTATTATTATTAATATCATGCACTTCTCCCCTGTGTTGGGATGGAGTGTGTGTGTGTGTGTGTGTGTGTGTGTGTGTGTGTATGTGTGCTGAGAATTAGCAGGTGATCAATAGAATCCAAGCCACTAAGTACAGTAAGTTCTGCTGTAATGGACATACACATTCCTGAAAATCACTATGCTATGCAGAATCATTCAATCATAAAAAACAAAGGGCTTATGGGGAAAATGAAGTTAAGTCATAGCACTCAAAAGCTTTATCCATGACATTAAAAAAATCTTTTTTTTAAATGGCAGTACAATTTTATATATGTTGAGTAATTAAAAAATATAGAAATGCTACAGAGTGACAGCATCCGGATTTCACAGTCTCAGGATATTATTTGATCTGCTTCCCAGTTCCCATAATGCCAGACTGGCAAAGTCAATGAGAGGGCAACCTCAGTGGGTAGCAATTCCCAGAAGCATGTGTGGCAGAAGATGGGGATAGAGAGTGGAGTGCATGGATTTGGACCAACCCTCCTCCCCCCAGAGCTTGTACTGTACCAGAAAACATACAATAAATGTGGCATTTTACCTGAAAAATACCTGATTTGTTTGTGGAAGTGGGTATCAGAAGGGTTGCAACTTGTGTTATTTTGAAATGGTACATTTTTCACATTCTCACTGTTTTTTAAGTTAGAAATGGTGCATAAGCAAACATGAAATTCACATTATGCTCAAATTGTTCCCTAGTAAAAAGGAACAGTTAGTTACATTGAAATAAATTTGCATTTCCAAACCAAGTGTTATAGCATAACTAACCATAAGTGTAATGGGCCAAAGGAATGAATTGTACTTAATGCAAACTGAGTGAGCTAAGAGACAATGATGAACCCTTCCCATTATTGGAATTATTGATTGTTAGCTCAACAATGACATTTCTTGCCATTGACCTGCCCTTGTTACACAGAGAAGGAGGGAGCCATGACCCTGGCATAATAAGCATGATTGCAGGAGTATACTGATAAATATTTCACAACTATTTTTCATGGGGAAAAATGTACACAGGACATAGCTAGGTTTAATTTGCATTATTAATATTATTCACCATCACTTTAAATCTAGATGATCAACAGATCAATAAATCAAGCCCTGCTTTGTAGTCTTTGCTGATTTCTAAGATATAAATGCTGACACTGAACATTCAACAGTTTGAACTGGTTCTAATATAGCTCTACATGGTTATAACCTAGGGTTGGGAATCAGAGAATGACAGAAGTAACAGGTCCAGTGAATTGGGCAAGAAAATATAATCACAATCTAATAGTAAAAAGTTCTAAGTTGGAAGAAGCAAAATTTTGTTGGAACAAAATTAGGAAAACACCCCAGAGGACAGAGGCCTTACCAACTCATAACTCCTCTCATGCAATTGAGAGGAATTCAGTTGAACTTACATCTTTATAGGGCAGCAGCATACTAGCCATTTCCCTTTGTTACTCAACTATAGGTTTTTCACTGTTGTGTTCAAATATATAAGATAATCCTATAGAATGTGGACAGCTTTGATTACAGCAGTAGTGAACACCTGATATAGTGGACTTCTAATATTCAATTTTAACAGAGGACATAAGAATAGGAATTGAACTTAGACTAATGTAGAGAGGTAAAGGAAAAGTTCTGTTTAATGATGGTTGACACTGTAAGTAGTTACTTAAGAGAAATTATTGAATTTCTTTCCTAGATATTCTTAAAGTAGGCATTTTTATCTGAAAGAGTTTGAGTGAAGATATGTTTAGAAAAAGGAAGAGGAATTATATAATAAAAATTGAGATTATTTTCAGCCTAAGATTGTATGGCAAAAAATTCTATGTCTAATGGGCAGCTAGAGGGTAAAGCAGGGAAAACTGGAGCTAAGAAGATTTGAATGCAGATTACTAGCTGTGTGACCCTGAGCAAATTTAACACTGTTTGCCTCAGTTTCCTCACCTATAAAATGATCTGGAGAAGGAAATGGCAAACCACTCCAGTACCTTTGCCACACAAAAAGTTGAACATAACCAAAGCCACTCAATAACAGCATTCTTCTTAATAGATTGACTCTCAAAAGCTTCCTTCTATACTGTTCTCCTTGATGTCTTGCATAATCTGACTTTCGTAGACAATAAAATGTCAGTCTTATTTACTAGATAGGTTGGTAGATAGCTACATAAAACATTTATTAAGTGTTTACTACATGCTAGGTGCTGTACTAAGTGTTTGGTATACAGAACTTAATGGTTCCTTCTTTCAGGGAACTTACATTTCAGTGGGGGAAGATAAAACAGAGGGGAGATGAAAAGGGGGTGGTGGGGCACTTAAGTTGGAGCAAGGCAGCTGATGAGGAGGTGGAGCAGATTGCAGAGTGAGCCTGGATGGAAGGGAACAATGTGCTTCACACTTCTAATGTGGCGGTTCCAGACAAGGACATTGAGTCAGCCTCAGGGTGGAGTCAGATTTGAGGTAAAGTCATACAATATGGGGTTGGAACAGCTTTTTTGAGTGAGTTGGAGGTAAGGGAGGAAAGCACATATGTCTGGCCAGGGTAAATTGTTATTAATATCAGAAAAGCTGGAATCTTTGAATTTGATTTAGTCATTGCTTTGTAAAAGATATGAAGAAGTAGAAGAATTAGTGCAACCTTAATATCCTTGTTGGAGCTTTCTCAATGTTTATTAGAGATAAACATACCCACTCCTCTAATGTTAAATAGAAATATTTTAAAAATATCAAAGGATCTCTAATAGTCCCACTAGTAGAAGACCTTACTGAAGGAGTGTTGAACTTTCTCTGAATGATTGCCCAGTGAAATTTCTGCAAATATTTCAAATATCTCAACTCTCCTACTGAATTTTATTCCTGAAGCTCATAGTTGTCAAAAGAGGGAGAGTTTGGTAAAGGGAGACCAAGAGAAGGAGAGACAGTTTGGTAAGTACTTTCTGAATGTTTGGGATCAATAGGAACGGGAAATGGACAAGCAGCAGTACTGTTTGCTATAAATTCAAGCCTCTTTGAAATCTTGTGCTTCCCAGTGCTCTATTATTCAAACATTATGATTTTCTGGATAATTACATTGATGAATGAATGAATGAATGAATGATTGTATATATTAAGTGATTACTATATACAAAGCATGATATCAGCAACAAGGATGCTTTTTCTACTAGTATAGACTATAGCACCTGCAAATCTTAGTTTGTTTGTTACTGTTATTCTTGTCTTTCTATAAAACATCTTTAGAAGATTCCTTCAATTTGTTAGACCATAGAAAATTTTAGGAATTCTAGGGTAATACCTGGATTATCCCTATGATGCCCTAACTCTCTGAACCTGGAAAAGTAACATAATCCCCTTTAGTCTCAATTTCCTGAAGCTGGGGATATTAACAACACTTTACTTAACAGACTTTTTGCAGAGATATATAAAGTACATTTCAAACATCTAACACTATAAAGGGTATTCAAAAAGTATTAAATTAGTTTAATTTAAATTATGATTATTACTGTTATTATTTTAAAATTCAGGGGAACCAATGCAGCATGTTAGTTATCATCTTAAATATTTCACTTTCATTCCATGGCTAGCCCACTTTTTTTCCCCCAGCTTTATATGATTTTCATAAAATTCAAGAACTTTGGAGCTGGAAAAAGACTTCAGAAGTCTAATTCCCGTTACAGAAATGATAAGTAGTCATGTACCCTTTGCTTAAAAAAAAACTATTGGAGGAGATGGGAAGGGGCAAGAAGCCCACCATATCTCGAGGGGACTTATCCCTCTTTTGGCCACTCTAATTGAGAAGAAATAATTCATCAATTTGAACTCAGATTTAGCTCTTTATAAGATTAATATTGATTGAGTCCATCTGTTTCTTCTATTTACCCTCTGGGACCAACTAGAACAAAGCAAAACCCTCTTCTATATGAGAATCTTTCTAATAATAATTATTTCTTTCCTAAGCCTTCTCTTCTCTAAGCTTTTCACTGGACTTCCCCATGTTTCAAAAATTTGTGATTTTATTAATTTGGGCACATCTTCCCCAATGACCATCTATGATATAGTAGACATTGTCTGAGAATTGCCATGACCAAAAAATTTATCATTTTATGACCAACATTGTAATGAAATTCTGAAATAAAACAAATCTTTCATAAGAAGTTATTAAATATATACATGGAAATACTATAAGAAATAGGCATAATAATACCACCAAAATGATATAAACAGAAGCTAATCAGCGTGATTGTTGTTCTTTCTCACTCATTAATATTTTTCTTCTTGAAGAAAATGGTGTGACTACAAAGTGCAGATTAAGGCCAGACACCAGGTAATTTATCTTATTTGATTTTATTCTTGTGAAAAATGTACTTTGTTGATTGAGAAAAACTTGAAAAGGACTCTACAAGTTATTTTTCTATAAAAAAATATTTTAAAAAGAACTAATTTTGCACCCCACTTAAGACATTTTTATTAAAAACAACAATAGATTAATTGTCTAATTCTAACATCTTATCCTCAAACACTGGGAAAGATTTGAAAAGTTCATGTTAAAATAAATATATACCTTCTGAAACATGTTGTTTATGTTCTATAAAAAATATCAGAAATGGATATTGATTAGCACTTGTGTTCAGGAATGTTGTTCAAGGAGATTACTGATGCCACTCTGATCAAGTCTCATTATACTTCTGGAACCCAGTTTCCTTATATATATTTATTTCTAAGAAAGACATAAATAGATACACACGCATAGATGGGGAGAGAGGAGAGAGAGAGAGAGAAGAGAGAGAGAGAGAGAGAGGAGAGAGAGAGAGAGAGAGAGAGAGAGAGAGAGAGAGAGAGAGAGAAAGAGAGAGAGAGAGAGAGAAAGAAAGACTAACAAACACTAACACAAATATATGTGCCCAAGAGCCATTTCTCAAATGACTAAATGGTTAAAGGATATAACAAAACAATTCTCAAAAGAATAGCCAATTAGTATTAATGATATAAAAGATTTCTACAAATCACTAATAATTGTTGTTCAGTCATTTCAGTTATATCCAAATCTTTGTGATACCATCTGAGATTTTCTTGGCAGAGATACTTGGAGTGGTTTGTCATTTCCTTCTCTAACTCATTGAGGCTAGTTTTGTGTTTGTGTTTTCCTGACTCCAGTCCTAGCACTTATTATTAGTCCTAATTAATAATAAGAGAAATGCTAATTAAAGCAACTTTGGACTTTCACCTTTTACCTAGTAAGTTGACAGAGAGGATAAAAGATGTGAATAGTCCATGTTAGAGGGACTATAGGAAGATAGGTACACTAATGCAATTTTGGCAGAGTTGTGATTTATAGAAGTCCAGCTATTCTGGAACTCACTTTGGAACTATGCTAAGAAAATGGTCAAAATATCCCTACCTTTTGATGTAGAGATCTCATTGCAAGATTCATACCTCAAGGAGTTTAAAGACAGAGAAACATGTCATATACATATAAAAACATTCATAACTACCACTTTTTGTGGTAGCAAAAAATGGGAAACAAAGTAGATATTCAACAATTGGTAAAAGGCTAAACAAACTGAAGTACTTTAATATAATGGAATATTATTGCATGAATGTAAGAAATGATAAAAATGGAGGTCAGAGAAACATGGGTGACCTTGTATGAAGTGTGGCAGAGCAAAGTAAATGGAACAAGGAAAACAATATACACAATAATCACAACAATGTATCTGAAAAGAACAATAGTGGCAACAAACTAAAATGGAATATTATGAACTCTGAAGAAAATGTGAGAATTTGTATCTTTCTGTTTTTAAGGTGGTTTATAATTATATATAGAACCTTGCATGTTCTATGAAGCTTGTTTGATAGAGCTGTTAGTTTTGCTGAACTGCTTTACTTTCTCTTTCTCTTTTTCTTTTATTTGTTCCAAAGAATAGCTTATTAAATATGTGAAAGGAAAGGATGTATTTGGAGATGAAGATATAAAAACAAGAAATATCATTAAAAATAAAAACAAAGAATCCATTGATTTGTATAGAAATCTACAGCTACTTTTCTTGTTCCCTTTTCCTATTGTATCACTTACCTTGGAAGCCAATTAGATGGACCAGAACTCTGGGTCTGGAATCAGGAAGACTCGAATTCAAATCCAGCCTCAGACATTTAGTAGCTGCATGATCCTGAGGAAACTCTTTAATCTCTGTTTTAGTTTCCTCAACTGCAAAATGGGAATAATAATAGCACTTACCTCACTGTTTTGTTGAGAGACTTGAGATCATTTGTAAAGTGCCCACCACATAATAGGCTCTTTGTAAATGCTTATTCTCCTTCCTTTTTTGAGTATGCACGTCTATGTATTTTACTTTGAAATGGACTTATAATTGACCTTCAGATAATGTTATTTAGTTCAAATCAATTCAGTAAACAATTTTAAAACAGCCATAATTAGGATATTTGGCATCTAGGACAAGTTGGAGAGACAAAAACACAGACTGCTGCTGGCAAAATGCCAATGATGCCTATGATGTTGGATGTCCTGTATGGTGTGGCTCCCCATGTCCATGATATAACATGGGAAATCTGGCCCATCAGCTGATGTTCAGAGATAATGTAACTTGGGTAGTGGTGGCAGGTCATGAAACTAAAAAGGGACTATGTCACCACTTGATACAGATCAATAAAGCACAAGGAGGAAAAGTGCCTATCACCCATCCCTGTGCCCTACACATGGTAGACAAAAAGCAAAGCCCTGATTGCTCTGTGCTAATTAAAACTGATTAAGCATTTACTCTGTTAATTATTCATGCATAGTTTTAAAGGTGATATTTTTCTTCCTTAAAAAATTGCACAAGGATCTCCATTAAAATTTTGAACTTCTAGATTCCAGACACTATTATCTCAGTATTATTATTATTTGCATAGCATTTGCACTCTAATGATGCTTTAGGTTTAGATCTGAAAAATATTTTCATCTATGTTTTTATAGGTTTCCCATGAGTTGTCTATCTCAGTATTACTTGGAATATCTCTACTACAGGCAATTCTTTTCATTCCCTTTGTGCACCATTACACTGTCCAATTAACTGCTGCATTAAAAAGGGCATTAAAATTTTTAGAGCCAAAATGTCCTTTTAAAAGTTTAGTCATTACTATGGGTACTTTTGCGAAGGACTGAAAACAACTCCTTTTATGTTTTGTTGCTTTCTTGCATATAATTAAACTTTATCATCCCCTTTTCTTTTAATCTTTTTTTCCCCTAGATTGTTGAGGAAGAATTTTGTTTTTGGCTTAACAGAATGTGATGTGCACCTTTTCTATTTTAAAATTTCTTTTTATTTCTGCTACAAGCAATGGTGTTGTTTGCTTCAATAGTATATATACTAAAATTAGAAGGGAACAGACAATTACTAAAGCTCCTATGCAAAGATGTACAATAAGTGAAGTGTTCTATATTTTAAAAAAATATCATTAATAAAATAATATATATAACACAATATGTATGTGTATGTATGTTTGCTGTTCAGTCATTTTTCAGAAGTTTCTGACTCTTTGTGATGGAATTTGGAGCTTTCTTTTCAAAGATACTGGAGTGTTTATCATTTCTGTTTCCAGATCATTTTGTAGATGGACTCAGGCAACCAGGGTTAAGTAACTTGTTCAGTGTCACACTCCTAGTAAATGTCTGAGGCTGTAAATGAATTCAGAAAGAGGAGTCAACTTGACTTTAGACCCAATACTTTATCTGCTTCATCACCTAGTTAGTTTACATGCATGTGTGTGTGTGTGTGTGTGTGTGTGTGTCTATACACGCATACACGTAGTACAATACGTGCATGTATATATGTGCACATATAACTGAGTATGAAAACAAGAAGTTTAAAAAGGAATAGAAATGAATAGATTAACTTTGTTACTACCTTTTAAAATTTAATATACTTTTACAAAACAAACTATAAATAAAGTAATTAATAGCATCATATACAGTCCATTTTTATTCCTATTTGTGTATTGGCATGTTTGTGTTTTGGGAGTATTAAGCTTAAAATTTTAAAAAGCACGTTTTTGAAAAGAGAAAAAAAGGCAACAGAGCATCCTTTACCTAAAAATTTTGTTCCTGTAGTTGCCACTTGACCACTAGAGGTCAGACGTGCACCTGAAATGCAAAACGTCCTGCTACTTTCAGCTATTCAATGGGTTCTAGGTATGTTCAACAAGAATGAATAACAGTATCAAAATGGAAAGAAGCTATGTAAACGAAAGCGAAAGAGTGTGAATAGAAGAATGCACATCTCAGCTCCCAGTTCTTCTCAGACTCAGTCTTTTGTTGATGACTATAAAAAAAAAAATCTTGCAGACGGTGAGAAGTGCCTAGATGTCTTTATTTATTTATTTATTTATTTATTTATTTGTTTGTTCATCTATTTATTTATTTAGCTGAGGCAGTTGGGACTAAGTGACTTGCCCAGGGTCACACAGCCAGGAAGTGTTACTTAACACCAAATTTGAACTCTGGTCCTCCTGACTTCTGGGCTGGTACTCTATCCGCTGCACCATGCTGTCTTTCTTAAAACTGAGGTCCATCAAAGTAAAGTGGCTTGTCTTAAGTCAAACAGTGAATGTTGGTTCCATGATCAGTATTCTTTACATTATATCATATTTCACTGAACCAAAGACCTGATCAAATCTCATCTTTGCCACTCAGATCTTGGACAAGTCAGTTGACCCTCAGTTTCTTCATCTATGGAAGCTATAGAATAATAATATCATAGACTCATAGTTTTAAAACTGAAATTTTACACCTTAGAGATCATCTAATTAGACTATCTCATTTTACAAATAAGGAAGAAAGTCCAGGGAAATTAAACAATTTGACCAAGACTACACAAAATGTAAACTGCTAAAAGAATCCACATCCTTTGAAGCCACAACCACTCTTCTTTTTCTGCTGCAAGCAATGGTGTTGTTTGCTTCAATAGTATATATGCTAAAATTGGAAGGAAACAGACAATTACTAAAGCTCCTATGCAAAGATGATGTACAATAAGTGCTTGTATATGCTTGTATATTATTATATGGGCATATAATCTATATTACACTATTATATGCTTGTATAATAGCTCAATTCTGTCATCTCTAATATCTTTCTAATTTAGTAATTTTGGGATTGTTAATTCAATTCAACTCCGTAGTTAAGTACTTATGATGTATTTACCTTCTAGCTGTGTGACTAAGGGCAAGCCTTTTAATCTCTGAGCCTCAGGCAACATACTAAAATGATAAATTCTAGATGATCTGTGATCCTCTTTGTTAGAGGAAGCTTGCCTAGTAATAATGACACAGGTCCTTGATATTTTGATGCATAAACATATAAAGATGAAACAATATGTGGTCACTGCTTTTAAAGAGTTGAAACAGCACATAAATAATAATAGTCACCTGGAACTTTATTGCTAGTTATGGGTGGGTGAGGGACAAGAAGAAGGGTCTGTAGGGTTTTATGTTGAGACAGAGCTAGACATCTTTACAAATACACTAATTGAGGCTAACTAGATTCCCAGCTATTTTGGCATAGCCCAAATCACAAATAAAATACATAAATATAACCACAGGGTGTGATGGAATTTCTTTGGTATCAGTACCTGTATTTCATGTCTCTTTTATTCAGATGATTTCTGTCCACATGTCCACTTTTCCCTTTCTTCAAGAAGGGGCGTAGACTAAACAGACAGCATCAATGTTCAACAAGGAAAGTTAAGCCGATACTATGAACCTTCGGCTCTCTTCCCCAACCTCATGCATTTTCCTTTAATAAAGTAAGTGGAATAAGCATAGGAAGACCATTTCTTCTGATGATTCCTATACTCTAAGATCAGTTATTAAATACTGGATATAAATATATGGATAAAACATATCTTACCTTTTATTCAACAGACCTTCAATTATGCAGAATATTTTTACAAAAAGTAAGCAAAAAACACCTTCGAGGAGCCCAAAATTGGCTTTACAAACCCACTTGTTAATGCCCATGAACTTTATCCCCTGCAAGAATTTTTTATTTTATACACAATTATAATAACACTGTCTGTCTGGTTTCTCAGCATAGGGAAAATAAGAAGTACAAAATTAGAATACAGTAAGGGAAGTAAGGAAAACTCTTGGGAAACATATGTTGATGGCATTTTTAAATATAGCAACTGATTTTTAAGGAAAACCAAAAATGCATCCCCCAAAGAAACCCAAACAAAAAACCCACAAACTACAAACAACTTCTAGAATAGCACTTGGTTTGTTTTGTGTGGGAACAAATGATCCTACTATAATTACTTCTCTGGAGCTGCTACCCTACTTCTCACTTACATGTCAAGTTACCAGATCATGGATACTAATTCCTTTCAGGAGTCTGAGGAGTTGGGGTTCTGTTCTAGTGCTATCATTCATGAACCCCCCCATTAATGTGCTTCCTTTCCCTCCAAATGATCAGTTGAAAATAATGAACTACACTTAAATTGTATTTGGAAAGTGGTTATTTGCCAAGGTGATACAATAAGAAAAGTTGGTACAAACCATACTTCCAAAAGTTGTGATACACTATCCTACTGGTACACACAGGTTCTAGGGGAAATCTTTTTGTTTAATGATAGCTTTTTATTTTTCAAAATACAGGCAAAGATAGTTTTAAACATCCACCTTTGCAAAACTTTGTTCCATATTTTTCTACCTCTCCCCCACCAACTTCTTTCTCCCCTAGACAGCAAGCAATCCAATATAGGCTAAACATGTACAATTAATTTAAACATATTTCCACATTTATCATGCTGCACAAGAAAAATCAGATCAAAAAGGAAAAAAGCGAGAGAAAAAACAAGCAAGCAAACAACAAAATAGGTGAAAATATTATATTGTGATCCACATTCAGTCTCCTGATCCTGTCTGAATATAGATGGCTCTCTCCATCACAAATTCTATTGGAATTTGCCTAAATCATCTCACTATTGAGGAGCCAAGTCTAGGGGAAATCTTAAAGAGCACATGTGGTAAAGGGATAAATCACAGTACCAGATTACTGAAAATTCTTTTCACACAATGTCAGGAAATTCTCTTAGACATGGTTTAGGATCCCTCTCTGCACCCACCTCCTGGACGCTTTGTAGAACTGTGAGTCTGCGAGCAATTTGTCCTTAATTCCTAATATAGATACTGCCACCGGCTGCTGCTGGCTTGGGACACAATTCTGTGTATCAATGGAAAGATAGCCCCAAATTTTCTGACCCTTGAAAGTTCAAAAGGTCTTTCTCTGCCTAAAAGATATGGGTAAACAGCCTAAGGCTGAAGTTATTGTCTTCTTCTTTTCCAAAGTGACTTTCTCAGGGGCTTTTAGCTGGAATGCTACTTAACTGGTTCTCCATCTGCTAAAAGTCACATCTCAGGCAGCTGCTCTAAATACTTAGCTTCTGAACTGGTCTTCTATTTTGACCTACAAAGTATGACTAAATGTCCTCAAAACAATCCAGTTTATTCAAGAACTCTTCATATTTAATCTGAAAATGTTAATTTGTTGATTAATTTCATATTTGTTATTACCTCAAGGTATCAGGGCATTGAACCATTTATTTTAAGTTGGGGGTGGGATGGCTTAACTGATTTATATTAATCCCACCTTTATATACTTTATTAGCCTTTGAAAGTATATATTAAGCATGGAATAAAAATGTGTTTATAATGAATAATTTACTAAGTGCTACTTTTTACTACTCTATGCAAATCTCTATTCTAAGCACTGTGAATTCAAATAGAAAAGTTTAGAGTATCCCTGCTCTCAAGGAGCTCTCATTCTGATGGGAGAGAAAACACATATGATAGGTTTTAACTGCCTCAAATGGAAAATTCCCTTGGTCCTTAGGATGCAACACAAAGCAGATGTTAATACTTCTTTGGAAAATGGAAATGTTATTGTCATTTGAAAAATGGAAATGTCATTTCCATTGATAAAATCACATCAGTTTGATGTTAAACTTTTTGACAATGCCAGAGACTTTGTTGGCAAGAAGTTTCCTTCCTGGGTCTTCAGTAGCTGTGGCTATAGAACTTTCAAGAGTAGTTAGTTGCCAGGCTGCATCTCCACAGGATGATAGCTGAGGGCATTGGGCTAGAAACAATGTTATTTCCAAGAATCTTGGCTTTAGAGTCCTGGGCTGACTCTATTTGAACATGAAGGGAAATGGTGGCCAAAGTGCTGGTGATATTGATTTGACTTGTCTGGAACATACTGGTTCCTATCTCTCCCTCAGAGTGCCTTGCTGCTGAATTAAGTCTCTGCTCTCCTGAAGTTGATTTTCCTGTCCACTGTGTGGCAGATGGTTGGCTGGCAATTGATGGAGATGGCTGACCTTTTCTCCATAGGAGCTGCTTTCCTGGATTATTGGCTGTGAAGGATATGATGATGTCTGAAGTATCAAGAAAAAATATGTATACACATATATTATTTAAGAAGAAAAATGATAGTATATATATTATGGAAAATTTTCTATCAAAATTTTATTTTAAAAATCTGATACTTAAAGAGGTAAGCTTCAAAATTACTTGGAATATCTACTTATACAAAATAACCCATTCCCTATTAATAACATCTGTCACAAATTTTAGACGTTGGAAAGGATCTTAGTGATACCAATTGTTTCTAGACCTTGCAAATTGTTACCATAAATCAGTTATGTACTAACAATAGTGCCTACTTACATAAAGTTTTGTGATTTATAAACAATAATACATTTAGCAGAAAGCACTTTTTTCCCCAATAATTTTTGTGAGGTAGGTGGAATTCATATTATCATCCCAATTTTGTGGATGAGAAAATGAAACCGGGATATTAGTAGCTAAATTTAAGCAGGGAGGCAATGTGGTCTTGTTGAAAGAGCAGAAAAAACTAGTAATGACCTGGATTCTATTCCTGACTTTGCCCCTAATTAATGATATAACCTTGTCCAAATCACTTCTCTGATCTCATTTTCACCAACTGTACAATTAGGAGATTGCACTAGATGATATCAAAAATCTTTTTCCACTTCAAATTTGTAGGATTCTAGAAATGAGAGTTAGAATATCTGAGTTCAAACCCAGACTGTAGTTACCATATAATCACATCACTTAACCTCTTTTATAGTCTATAAAATGGGGAGGAAGCTGGGTAAGATAATTTCTAAGGCTCACTTTAGTTCCAAATCCCATGATTCCATAATCTCATGTCCAAGCAGTTAATCCCCTTAGTATGTGTTGTACCATTTTCTGCTTAAAGCCTCTCCTGATTCTCCAGAATTGATTGTGCATTTAATTTCTTTATATATCTTTATATTGATTCCTTTTGTAGTTATTCTCTGTTTGTTATATACAATATACACAATATATGTGTCTATGTACGTATACATGTGCATATGTGTATTTATATGCCAATATGTCTACTTCCTAGCTATTTCTACCATATTCATACCTGTTCTTTGGCTATCATCCCCATTGTTCTCCCTTCCCTGGAACTCTGGAGAACACCGCTGGCTCTGCTCATTCTGATAGGTGGATTTTTGCCTTATTTTGTTTAGAATCAGGCCTCTTTATCACTTCCTAGGAGTCTAATATCCCCAGTACTTGCACACTTGCACATCGTAACTACTTATAAATTAACTTGTTCATTCATCTTCTCACCATGCTCCTCTCCTTTTTTTTTTTTTGACAATTACTAAACTAGTAGATGAGGGAATGCTGTGGATATAATTTACCTATATTTTGGCAAAATTTTTAATGAAGTAACATCATTTTGAAAAAAATGGAGAAATATAGATTTAAAAATAATAAAATCAGATAGATTCAGATCTGGTTGGATGGCTAGACAGAAAGTATAATGATTAATAGTTTGATGTCCATATAGCAGGAGGTCTCCAGTACAGTATCCTAGGGATCTATATTTGTCCCAGTGCTCTATGTCATTTAAAAATATTTTAATTTTGTCATTTTTATAAATAATCGATAACTAGGATGCTAAAACTAGATAGATTTATTGTTATTCATATGTTTACTTATTTAATAATAAATTAGATAATACAGATAGAAAGCTATTTGATATCCTTATCAACAATTTGGCAAGTTTGATGGCTTGGGAAAATATTGAAGCATGGAGGATTTGGAAGTAATGGTGAGGACAAAGTATAGGTGCAGGAGGAGTAAAAGGTTGAAGGACATGAAATTACAATCAGATAAATACATTTCAGACCTCTTGACCATGGAAGCAGAAGATATATGGATAATAGTGAGATCAAGATTATGATCTTCTCTTTTTGAGGCTAATGTAGAATGGAGAAATAGTTCAAGGCAATTGAGTAGAATAAGGAACTAGGAGGTTCAGCTGTTTAAGAGAATATCAACATGAGATCTCCGCTAATAAAAGGACATGAATTAAAGTGTAAGAATGATCTAGGGATTGGTAGATAATTGTCACTAGTTTCTTGACTGGATGATAAATTTGAATGGAGTGTACTCTAAGGAGATAGAAAGGTTGCTATGTGATGACAGCTGAGGGAAAGTCTGGAAATAGCAATGATGAGCAAGAAAAAATCCCACTTTCCCCTCCAGAAGCAATGAGAGAAAGTTCAATTGGTACTGGTGATCACTGTCATAAGATTTTGACAGGAACTGTGTTCCTGTAAGTGCCAAAAAAGTGAAAAGAATATGAAAGGAAGAGATTTAAATTGGAGAGATATATGTTAATTAATCAAAAGGAATGCCAGAGGTCATAGTGGAAAGGGCAGGTATATTTGGAGTGAGTTAATAGAGGATCAGGGTTGAGGAGGATCAGGACATGGGAACAGGCAGCAAAGAGTATGAGTTGGCAAAGAAGTTATTTACTTATTGGGAGTGGGAATCAGTATCACTGAGACTAGAAGAATAAGAGAGAGTGGGAGTTTGCTAAATTGGTACACTTTAGATCTTTACAGTCACATTCATAAACAATAGACCATAAAATAGATAAAATCTCATGGGACTCTTCAAATCCCATTGCAATTTTACATTAGTAAATGTCTGTTTAAACAATTTCCTACGTTTCTTGGATAGATAGTTTAGGATTTGTAGTTTAATCCTCCATGGGACTGCATGTTAACTGCATGATATCTCAAAGATAACTTTATAGCAAGTTGCCCTGATTATCTGAAATAATTGCATTTTCAATTGAAATATTATTTTCTCTTTTTCTCTTATCTGTTCTTAGACAAAAGCTTCTCAAAAAGAGTACCATAGTCAAAACCTGGACAAAGTCCAAATGAACTTCAGGTCTACCACAAGACAGCAAATCTGGGATCAGAGAGAATCTCAGAATTAAACACCCTCATTTTTCACATTAGAAAACTGAGGCCAAGAAGGGGTTAAATTATGTTCTAAAGTCATCCCTGATTAAAAAATTGAGATCATCTCATTCCAAATGCATAGTTCTTTTATATTGGTGTATTTTCAAGGGCTCTGAGAAGAATCCTTACTTCTGAGAAGTATCCCTGACTACAACTTTTTATAACTATTTACTGAAGCCCTAAAAATCTATTGTTTAGGATTTTTTCTCCACTTTAAAATTTCAGTGTCTTTAAATGCAAATATCCCCTGGGACATGTAACAATGGCAGGATAGTGTGAGTGAGGGCAGTTTTCAAGTGAACAGAAGTGACAAACTCAGGGAAGCTCTTAGACATTAGGGAAATCAGTCAGAGTGATCATTTAGCTTTGATTTCTCTCCTGATTAGTGTCCATTCATATAGGATGGTCACCAAAATCTTAATGTAGTCTTAGGTTATTAAAGTTTAAAACTACTCTAAACTTTTGCAACACTCTCCACAACACCTTGGCTATTCAGCAGGTGGAATTTTAAAAAATCATATGTTAACTTAGATAACCAAATTTAAGTTGAGAAGCAACATTCAACAGAACATTGAATTTGACACATCTTTAGCCCTGAGTATGAATCCTATAACTGCTTTGTAAATCTACCAATGCACTTAACCACTGAGAGTCTCATTTCATTATTTGTAAAATGGGAAAAATAATACTTTTATTATCTAACCCATGATTCCCCTGATGATGAATATGATTTGTAAATATATGTTTATTAAGAGTGCCATGTGTATAGTACAGAAGTGCCAAACCCACTAGTTATTTGACCCTAAGCAAGTCATTGCTCCTTTTTTAGCCCACATAATAGTGGTACTGATCTAACAAGGTTGTTGTAAAGATCAAATAAGGCAATATATGTGAAATACTTTGCAAAAACTGTTATTATTGTTGCAATTCAAAAGATATCCTCATCAACAGGCATTTATTATTAAGTACTATTATGCTTTAGACTCTTGTTGATTAATTGTTTAAATGAAACAATTCCTACCCAAAGAAGTTATATTCCAATGACACAATAAGTGTATATAACTAGGGTGTGGCATGTGACCAAAATCATGCAAGATGGAGTCATCTATATAGGTGATGCTATTTTAGGTGGTCCAGAAATATACTAAATTCCTAATATATTCACATATAATCACATAGGCATTGATATGCATGCAAAAATTATAGAAAGAACAAAAATAAATAAATAAAAGGTAGTTGGGATGAGGGTTATTGGAGAGAATCAGCAAAGACCATGTAGAAAGTGGAATTTGAACTGAATTCTGCAGGAAGAGTAGGATTTTATGATGTAGAGATAAGGAGTGAGAGTATGTTTTAGGCATTGAAAATGACCAGTACAAAGGCAGGCAGATGGGAAGAGTGTTATGTGTGAAGATCAGAGAAAAACTCAGTTTGAATGGATTGTGGAGAATGGGAAGGGGTGTTAGAAAGCGAGATTAGGTTCAATTTGCAAAGGACTTTAGGAGCTAAGTAGAAAAGTTAGGGTGAGAATTAGTTTATATTTTATGCTAGACATATTAGGGAGGCACTGGAGTTTATTGAATAGAAAAAGTGATATGGTTAGACTTTTCCTGATGGAAAATCATGATAGCAGTAATGTAAGGGATAGACTGGACTAAAGGAAGTATTGAAGCTATGAGACCAATTATAAGTTGTGGCAGGATATAGGTGGCAAGAACTTGAGTTAACAAGGTGATATAAAAGAGAAGGAATTAAGTTTGAGAGGTGTTATAGAATTAGAAATGAAAAGTTTGGCAATTAATTGAATACATGGGATAAGGGAGAGTGGGGAGTCAGGGATAAAATCAAGAATGGAAACCTGGGAGACTGGAAGAATGGTAGAGGTACTTTAAGGTGCATAGGAAGTTTAGCAGAAGAGTGAATTTTGGAGGAAAGATAACCATTTCTGTTTTGCACTTGTTGAGTCTGAGATGCCCTTGGGGCATCCAGTTTGAAATAGGAAAAAACCCAAGAAGCCAGGAAAAACAATTAAAAACCAGATTTCTGAAGGACATGATGGGGTCTTTAGTGCCTAGAGAATAGGGAGAAATATACACAAAAAAGGGAAAATAAGAGAGGCTAGTGTTCCCCCCCAAG
Organism: Antechinus flavipes; assembly: GCF_016432865.1. NCBI lineage: Eukaryota > Metazoa > Chordata > Mammalia > Dasyuromorphia > Dasyuridae > Antechinus > Antechinus flavipes. Next base: position 211,440,020 of record NC_067402.1, read on the forward strand.
AAAAAAATTCCTGTTTATCTTTTTCTTTTGTCTTTTTACAACTTTTATACATTAGATCAATTTTTGCCTGTCACAAAATCCTATTGGGTATTGTAATAATAACAACAACAACAACAACAATAACAATATAGCTAATATCTATAAAAAACTTATGTGCTAGACATTGTGTTAAGCACTTTATAATTACTATTTCATTTGATCCTGATAACAACTCTGGGAGGTAAGTGCCTTGAACTTTGAAGAAAGCTAGGGATTCTAAGAAACAGAAATGAGGAAGAAGTACAATCCAGGAATGGGGGACGTATTACCTGAGAAAAGACACAGAGAGAAAGACTGGATTTCTGTGTATGTGTGAAGAATAACAAGTAGACTAGTTTAGATCCTTTTTATTGTATGTAAGGGTAACTAAAAGGTTACCCTAGAAAGATAGCCAGAGATTTAATTGTGAAGAATTTAAAATGAGCTTTCACTTTTTTATTCTAGGAGAAATAAGGGAGCCACTGAAGCTGTTTGAGCAAAGGAGAAACATGAGCATATCTGCTGTTAATGGCAGTTGTGAGGAGGATGGATTGGAGAAGTAGGAAACAAAGTAAGAAGTCTTGCTTGGTGCTCACACATAGTAGGCAATTATAATCTGGCTGATTGACTAAAAAGAAAAACAATTTGGAAGTTATTGAATAATATAGACAAGAGGTAATATATATTTAAATATTTTAATTTATAGTTCGCATGCATGTATGTAGATTTGTGCATAGACGTGTACCCATGTATACACATACATGTTTAAACATATAAGCAGCAGTGTGTATTGCATGCATGTACATGTATGTATGTGTGTGTATATATATGTATGTATGTGTGTGTGTATATATATATATATATATATATATATATATATATATATATATATATATGTATGTATGTATATGTATACATATGCACACCCAAACTAATGTGGTGGTTAATTGAGTGGAGAGAAGAGAATGGATAAGAGAGATTTTGTAATGGTAGAGTCATTAAAATTTAATGATAGATTAAATATAAAAGGAGAATAAAAATAGAGTTTGAGAGTGAATTTGAGTTTTACAAATCTGATTTTGACTGAGAGAAGGCCATTGAATAATTGTTGGTACCTTTGGAGATAACAATTCCAGTGAGTGATAAAGTCACAAGCCAGTTTGCAAGGAGAATTGAGAGAAGAGAAAAGAGATGTATGAAAAGAAACAGCTTTTTTTTAGGAGTTTGTGCATTGAAAGGAGAAGAAAGCTGATACCTTAAAAGGCTGGCAGGATCAAGTAAGGTTTTGGGTTTTTTTTTTTTTTTGAAGGATGGGAGACACATTTGTAAGACAACAAGGAAGAAATCAGAAAATAAAAAAAATTGAAAATTGAAGAAAGGGATGATTATGGTAGAGGGGATAATTTGCAGGAGATTACAGGAAGGACTGGGACATAAGAAGCATGTAGAAGAATTGGCCATAGTAAGGCATTCCTTGTTTTCAACAGAGACAAGAGTAAAGGAGAAGAGAAAGGGGAATAATGTCAAGTGGGAGAGGCAGACATGGGGAGAATAGATAGCTCATAGTAAATGGTCTTTATAAAATATGAAGAAAGGTCTTGTCATGAAAAGGTTGAGAAGGATTAGGGTGTTATGGTGTGCTTGAAGAAAAAAATAGAAGGTTCAGAATAGGAATTGTAGGGAATGGGACATAGACTCAATTAGGGAAGACTAAAAGAATTGCCATGAACTGGGCAATGACACTCCAGTTTTGGTAACACATTTTCGGTGACATGCATTTGTTTCATGATTTCTTACTATATCATATTGGATAAGAGCAGAGGAAGTAATCCAAAGAATGGGATCTGCCATAACATGAATGATGATTTTTAAAAGGAGGAAGGAATAGAAGAGTAAGTTTTAATCTCTAGGTTTATTTTTGCTGGTTTTTTATATTTTAAATTGGATCTGTGATTTCATTTGTATTGGGAATAGTGAAGATACTCTCTTTACTAGTGTAGATAAGCAGTTGCTCTTCAATTTATAAATTTAGAGTGGTGTTAGGAATATTGAGACATTCAATTACTTTCTTAGGGGCACATAAGAAAGTATGTGTCAGAGCTGGGATTTGAACCCATATCTTACTGACTTGTTATTTATCTTCTAGAACAGAGGTGTTAATTACATGACCTACAGCCACATGTGACCTATAACACTTCCTGAGCCTGAGTCAAATAAAAATGCAATTAGGAAATATTCAACAAAATAAATAAAGATACAATAAAACATAGTATTATGTATACTATACTCATTATGCAGCTTTCAGAGATTCTTATGTATGCATGGATGTGTGATTGCCTGTAAGTATCTAAGATTTTTATTGGGATATACTCTCCTAATATCTTTGTGATTTCTTTGTTAATTTTATACTTTTATTTATTTTCTATCTTAAATAAAATAAGTTTGCCTTGGTGTTGATTTTCTGTTGGCTTAGTCACTTTAAATTTCTGGATCTCAGTTTCTTTTTCTAAGCAAATGAGAGCATTTGCTTAGGTGATATCTGAGATACTTCCTAGCTCTAAATATATAATCCTATGATTCTAGGAAATATTTTAGAGCTGTAAAAGTGCAATAAATGAGCAATGGAGGTGGGGGCAGTGTAAGAAGAGTTGGGTTTTACCATCAGACTTAATTTCTCCAAAATATTTCAGTCCTTTCCTTAGTAGGTAAAATTTCTGGAAAGCCTTCAATTCTTTAGAAATGCAGATTTGAGATTTTTCTGGTTAATTCCTATTTTGCTTATCATAAAACTTGAATTGATGTGAATTTAAGATGAGCCAGCTTTCCATAGTGGATAGTAGTATGGATCTTGGAGCAAGAAGAACTGGATTCAAATTCTGCTCCTTACATTTACTGGTCACAACAGGAAAATTTCTATTTGCTTCTTGCATCTAAAATTCCAAAGTATTAAATCATAGAGTGAGAGAATTACAGATCCATCCTGTAAATCAATATAAGGCATGACTGTCAGCTTGGTATGAAAGAGCATGAAACTCTCTTGGAGGAAAACATGAATTAACCACTGCACTTTTCCTTGTATTCTTTCTATTTCATACTGTGATTCAGAATTTTTTTTTTCAATGCAAAAGTTCAAATCAATCCCAAAGAGAGAGATAAACCTAGTAAATTCACTCTGCAAGAAAAGATTACTTAGCATAGTATATGCAAATAACTCAATTTTGAATAGATGTGTGCCAAATCTGTATACATGCACAATCTGACACTGCTACTTTCATTTAGAGAAGTGTCATAAGATAGATAAGTTTTGCTACTATAATTGTAATTAAACTTGAAATGTGTAAACATTTCTTCTAGGAATTCTGGTTGAATTTATTCTTAAGTTATGTTTTGTTCTGAGGCTTTATTTTTAGATGTTTTGGAATTATTCTTCTAGATTTGTGTTTTGAACATCCTTATCACCATAATTGTTCTTTATAGTGGGAATCTCTTTTAGTTTCTTTATTTTTCCAGTATATTTTCCATCTTTGGACTTTATATGAGGGTTGGGCTCTGCATACTGATCGAGGAAATATCTGGGTTGTGCTTGTGTTTTCTTTAGTCCTGCTGCTAAATTTTCTGGGTACTGAGTATTGTATTAGTCTAGAATTTCTGGAACAGTTCAGGCTGATGATATTAAAGTATTTAGTGCTCCCTAAGTTGTCTGATCCAGGTATAAATATGAGTGCTGAAGTTTTGGACTGAACTCTGCAAATTCCTGGTCTGAACTTGGGTCTGAGCAATACAACTGTGAGCTTACCCCTAGTTGGAGTTCTAGCAAACTAATGCTGGACTCAGTCCCTGTCAGCAGCTAAAAAGCTCTGCAAGTGTTAAAAACCATAGGCTCCTTTTTGGTTATTCTGCTGTATATTCAGATTGGGTTAGAATGTAGAACATAGATTTCATTCTGCTCTCAGTCAGAGTCATATAACTGTTGCTTATTTCTGAATTCTCTCTGTTTCATACTATGATTAAGAATGAAAAATTGACTAAATTGGAACTATGGATAAGAAATTTACAAAATAATATTTTGATCTATTTGTTAATTTAAAAAATACTTTCTATACAAATGAAATAGATGTGTCTAAGGTGGCACAGTAAACAGAGTACAAGGCAAGGAATTAGAAAGATCTGAATTAAAATCCATCTTTAGAATCTTAGAAGCTGTGTGACCATGGGAAGGTCACATAACCTGTTTGTCTCAGTTTCCTTTTCTGTAAAATGAGAATGATAATAGACACTATTTCCTAGGGTTGTGGTGAAGATCAAATGGGGTATTTTTAGTATGCTTAGCACAGTGCCCCCCAAATGGTAACCACTATAAAAATGTTTATTTTTATTATTCTGTACTTGCTTCTCACTCAAAACCTATCCTAGGATCCCTGTATCATTACCCCTAGGGTCAAATTCTTTCCTCAAATTGCACTGGATCTATGACTAAGGTCTAGTTAGTCAAAGACAGAGCTGGCATTTGACCCCATTTCTTCTTACATAAAGTCACAGACTCTCTCTGTCAGATCCCTTTTTCCTCTATCACATAGTTCAAGCTAATCCTCATTCACTCTGTTTTTTTTCCTAGTGAAAATCTATGTCCAGTGTCTATAGACCGCTCTATCTCCCTGTACTGATCTAGGCTGGAAAAATGATCTATAGGGAGTTTTTCCATTGATTTCCCAAATTAGGACTTGATCGGGTGCATTTTCCAGATCTTTGTTTAATAGTTGTATGGGATAGCTTGGCTTTACTTCTTGCTACTCTGTCAGCCTGACTAGTTTCTTCTTTCATTTGATTACCTACAGAATCATAGATTTTGAGTTCAAATGGTACAACCCTAACCTCTTGATTTTACAGTTTAGGAGATTGAGATCCAGAAAAGTTAAATGAGTTGCCCAAAGTTATAGTTACTAAGTATCTGAGTCAAGGGATGAAATTAACTTCTTTGCAATGCTCAAGCATGATAAAATTTCAATATAATTGATTTTCAAAAACCACTAAAATGACACTATTTTATAATTACATCGAACTGTACAAAACAAAATAGAAATACATGCACTAATTGAAAATGTGACCCCCTCACATGACCTGGACACACTGCTTGCTTTCATAATCATTTATGTGAGGAAATGTGAGTGAAGAATTAAATATATTTTTTCAAGTTACAGAATAAACAACTTTACAAAAAAACAATCTAGGCTTTTGTTTTGACAAAATTTATGTGATGAAATGAGATGAGATGAGATGAGATGAGAAAACAGGGCACTTCTGTGAAACATGCTGTCTTTTTCCTTCCGAAGTATTTTGAAGGGGATTTAAGGTAGAAAAAGAAAAAAAAATGGGCATTTTGAAGGTAACAGTAAAAGAGATTTTATAGTGGTTTTTCTTCTGAATTTTGGATATTCCCTGTTGTTTTTTGAAAAATCTGTTTTCCAGTTTATTAGTGCAAGGTTCTCTATTTCATACTATGATTCAGAATGATAAATTGCCTGCATTTGTGAAAAAGTTAGAGCTATGGATAATGCATTTACAAAATAATATTTTCATAATTTACAAAATTTAAAAAATATTTGTCCTGTAAATAAAATAGAAGTAAATAGTGTTACTTATTAATCATTTGACTGATCTTCAGAAGCAATTCTCACTTCATTTTAAAGAACTAGACATTTCTAAACATGAATGTATGGTGAACCCATTTCCTATGAACAGTTTTGATACATTAGATCCTATTCTTATTCAAATGGCAGCAAGATTTGGAATGCCACTCTGCAGAATGAACTGAAGATCATTTTTCTAATCTACAAATACAAAAATTGTAAAAAATTTTATCAATATCGTATATCATATTTTATTGCACGGTTACGGTTTTTTGTATGTTGTCTTAATTTTATTTTGATAAATTGTGAGCTTGATATTATGGCTTACTCTAAGGCCAATGAAGGCTGGTTAAGACATATAACAAAGGAAGAACTTTGAAGACAATCAGGATGAAATTGCTGATGTATTTTTGCATTTGAGCAAAATATGAATTAAGAAAATTATAAAAAGCAAGGATTATTTAAAATTTGTTTTTTGTATCCCCAGCACCTAATATGTCTGTCATATAATAAATCATTAATTGTTTTATGAAGTTTTATGAAGTGAAGGAAGTTGCCTTTTTTTTTCTGTAAAAAAAGAAGTATCATTACATAAAGTGGAAACTACTGGTATTCAGGGTGAACTTTTCTTAAAATTTTTATTATCAACTAATCTGAAAAAACCCTACCTGAAAACACATTTCTATGAGACAAATCTGCACGTCTTGACTTTTTACAGATTCATCAAGATAAGCTGACAAATACCTTAGTGGAAATCATCTCTTGGGATTTCTTTAAGGTGACATCTGCATAAAAGTAATATTCTGGAACCATAGAATTTCTTTTTTCTCTCTGTCAAAAGGAAACCTGAACTCTAGCTACGTCAGTTCAGATTTCTAACCCTATTCTCCCTCTGGAGGGAGACACAGTCCAGCTTTTATATCAGATTCCATTTCTTCCCTTCTCATCTCACTTACTCTCCTTTTTCTGCAGGACCATTGTTTCTTTTCAGCACGCGATAGTAGCAACTTGCAGAATTGACTGTTGGGGGAGAAGCTGAGGCGATGCTGCCGGATCTTTCTATCCCATTTTACTGCTAAACTCAGCCAGGAGCTGAGGGTGCTAGAGACTTCTGGAGTTTCAATTGGATTTTGTTGGATGTAATTCATTCCTAATTCTTGGGAGAGATAGGTGGGCTAGGGTCTAGATAAGATAGCAAAACTCTGCCCCTAGAGGACTTTTTTTTTTTTTTTTTTTTTTTTTAAATCTCCAGTTTCTTTTGCCAGCGCAGTTTTCGAAGGAAGGACAAGGAAGGAAGGTTTGTAGATCTTATACGTTATAGGTTCCATACGTCCTTTTGGGGGATTTGTTTCCTCATTACCGCCCCTCCTTTTCCCTTCCTTTTCTCCGTTCCTGGAGTCTCTAGTGAAGTGACATAGACGACATCTGCCCGGCTGTATTCGACGTTGGGACTCACACCTTTTCCTCTCTGGTGACAGTGCCAGTAATAGTTGGGGGGAAGAGGAGGGACGCAGGTGTTGGCACTCAGTAAACGGCAGGTTTCCGGGGACCATTCGGAACAATCTAGAGCCACTGCAGCTGTCCAGGAGTTGCTGTTATCGGGACTCCAGGAGCCAGAGCAAAGTCACCGCAGCTAGAGAGAGAACGCGCTACCGGAGACCTGCCAACAACAACCTTGCTACCAGGACCAAGGAATCAGGCTATCTCCGGTAAGGGAGTACCAGGAGAGCCCGAGATCCCTCTGGTTTCTCACAGTGTGCCTGCCCTAAGCTCCAACAACATCTTCCCTTGGCTACTCACCGGGTGAGACCCCGGAATCTCGGTATGCCCGGGAAACTAGACAATTCATGGAAGATGCTGCTTTCTTGAAGGTGAACCTACAGTTTGCCTTTCCCAAGAGAGAGAAGGGGAGAGAGAGGGCGGAAGGAAAGAACAGAGAGTTGGTGTGCCTGCCTGGGTGTGAGAGGGAAAAGGAGAGAGAAAGAGAGAGCGAGAGAGAGAGAGAAAAAAAAGAGGCAGGTTGTGATGAGGATAAGTCCTTTCTCTGCATTAAAAGCAAACAAATCGAGACCAGTATAAAAGCGGTAATCGCTGCAAGAGACTCTTAGATTCCGGCAGTTGAGCTAGATCTCACCGCTACTCCGAGGACCAGTGGCGGGAGCTAGCTGAGCTGCCCAAGGCTCCAGGACTTGGGCTTTCTCAATCAACAAATCTTTTGATTACTTTGGCGCTGTGGGAGCAAAAAAAAAAATTTTTTTTTAAAGAAAGAAAGAAAAGAAAAAAAAAAAAAGGAGAGGGAGAAACGCGCATCCTATCCACCACCTGCTTTGGGGATTCCGGTTTAGATTTCAGGAAATTCCTGAAACCTCTCTTTGCTATCCAAAAGGAGGAAATATACTCTCGCACATATACACACGCACACGCAATCATACACACGCACTCGCACTCACACACACACACACACACACACACACACACACACACACAGACACGCGCGCGCGCGCACACAGGGTCACACTCATACGCCCGCTCCAAGCACACACCACCAGACCGCAGGTCCCTATGCCCCTGGATGGTGAAGGCGGATTGGGATTTGGCAAGCGATGCAAGAACTATAAGTCTGGCGCTGGCCCCCGGAAGCTACTGGAGCATCACTAGGTGTTGTCACCGGGAAGCGGGGCTGAAGGTAGGTGCGACAGCAGCCACTTCAGTTCCCTCCCCAGCTGGAGGTTCCGTCAAGGGGTGGGGTGAGAGGGACTGGCCTGGCGCTGTAGTAGACTAGGACAACCCTAGCGGTTTGTGATGGTGGGAGAGCCCACCATCCTCCTCTCCCTTGGTGGTCTCGGTCTGCAGTGGGGCACATACGGGTTGAACAATCAGTGTCCTACCTTCCTGCCCAAAGAAGTGCCATTGTAGACACTCAAGGGAGAGGCGAAAGTGTCGGGTACACGTTCTAGAGACACAGTTGAAAGGGTTCTGTGAGGGGCTCCCTCTTTCTGCTCCCAGTTCCTTTGCTCCTGAATTGATCAAGGATCAAAGACATGGGATCCCCAGTCTCAGATCAATCCCGGATTGTAACCATATTGGACTCCTAATAAGTAGAGTCTCATACTAAGAAGGATCAATGGGATGTGTCAGGTCGTCTTTTTGAAATCCCCACTTTCTGTCCACTTCTGATTAGTTAATTCTCCGGCCTGTCTGCTCAAGGTGGGGCGCTTTAGCGAGATTATCGATTTCTCTACCCAACTATTTTCATAAAACACCGGGCTGGTAAGCTCCAGAGCCTCAGATATCCAGAGTTACAATTGCTTGGAAAATGATCTCTCGGGTTTCAGGATAACGATGTAAAAGAATTAAGAATCGTTTCAAGAACAACCTTAAGAAAAAAAAATAACTTGGAGAACCTGTGATTCTTAACCTTTGCTTTCCGAACAGATACACCCCCAATCGTGGGAATGATATCGGAATTTTCTTTCAGGGTTGTTTTGCTGATCCTTCTTCTTCTTCTTCGTCTTTTTTTTCTTTTTCTTTTTTTTTTTTCTTCCTTTAAACAGCTCAGTTAACCACTAAGTGGTATTTTCTTTCAGGCTACAGACTCTTGCTCACTTCGCAGTGGGGAATTAGTTCGCTCTAACTGGTACCCTGGATAGGAAAGTTTTGCAATTGCGCCCTATTTCTCTGAGAACAGTGGGATTAGTTGTCTAGCCTCTCCAAGTAAAGAACACACAGCTGGAACTCTCTGCGTTGTTATGCTTGCTCTAGTTGGAGCCAGCACCTTCTTATTCTGTGTATTATCTATCTTCCCGACCAAGAGTTAAACAATTGCCTGAAGCGCTAAGAATCAGACTTGTAGTTACTATCTCGGTCTTGAGGAGAGTTTGGCTTGAGGCTGTTCAGACAAAGTAAAACACCTTGCTCTTGGGATCATGGAAGGAATCTCTTATAGACTCTTCTACGGTTCTTAAATGTGAGGTATGTTTAATCCGAACTCTCAAAGTCTTTTAAAGCATCAGGGTGTTTTAGGGTCTTCTCTCCTCACCTGATAGATTTAAATAGTCATTGACTAAATGATCATTATCTGGCTTCTGGCTTCCCTGCTAGATTGCCTGAGACATCAACATTCAGACTGTTAGCAATTAACTCTTTAAAATGGCTCTATTAGGCAATATAAGCAAAGGCAAATCAGGAATTAATTTCAGATTTCTTGCTAAAGTGCCAAGATAAAAGAACTTGTCGAAATTGGAAGCACTTCTGAAGCCATTTTAAAACAACAGCACAAAGATTTTCTTTAGTATCCCAGTTTTCTATATTTGCACATTTGCTGTCCTGGTGAATCTCGATCAATTTCAAAATTGACATTCAAGTTTTCATTAAAAAAAATCACACATAATCCAATTTCTTTCTTCCTCCTTCACACTCTATTTTGATCTTTATAACATCATGGGGACAATTGTTTTGATCTTTAGCTTACTATTGCCCTGCTTTTTAAAGATAAGCTGCTACCTGTAACCACACTGGACTTAAGCATTATTATCATTTTTCTGATTTCTGAAGAAATAGGTTGCATTATTTATAGAAAGAGAATGAGAGCAGTGCTACTACTTACTGAATACTTAGTCTGCCTATAGTCAAGCATAGAGAGAATTTTAAATGAGAAAATATACAGTTGGGCTATGTTGCCTGGTTAGCAGTGTATGGTTTTTGAGATGAAAGACTTGATTCTCTTAATACTATTTTAATCAGTATATTCAGTAGACTGCAACTAATCCAGCAAGTGCATTTGGTCACATGTTTGCACATAGCATATATCTCTTAAAGAGAAACCAAGAAATTCAGACATTAAATTTGACACCTGTACTGTAATTATATAGATTGTGTTGGAAATGAATACAGGTTTGGGAGTGTGTGTGCTTTTATATATGTAAATTGGAGGTATTGTAGCAATTACAAAAATGATGTAAAGATGTATTGAAATGCAAGTTTGTGGAGAAAGGGAACATTCTGTTTAGTGACTACATTTGCTAACAACCAAGTTTCAAAATGTAATGATGTGGCCCTAAAAATGAACTCTTTTCAGATAAAGCTGTTTTATTCTTTTCTGAAATATAAAATGTTAAAAGCTAATGAAGACATCAGAGTTCTTAACATAATATCCTACATATGATCATAACTTTCTCCCCTTTCCACTTTTAAAATTCTAGGAGTCCTTAATGATCTTATTTTAACAATGACTCTTTAATATAATATTTTTAATAACAGTTCAATATTAAAGTTGCATTTTAGTCTCTATCATAATGACAATATGAATTACCTGTTACAGGTAGAGTTTAATAAGCAGCATTTATCTCTATTGTATTTCTTAGGCATTTCCCCCTTTTTGTCTAATATAAGATATCAAATGAGTGCTCTTGTCTGTTTATGCCTGTATTAAGCCTTGCCTATATAAATTGACAAACATTTACCCATCTACTATAGGATTTGATCCAGAAATACTTGAAAGCACCACCAATTTCTTTATCTGTATTTGAAATGATGAAACTACCAGAGACCAAACAGTTCTGTGCCCCTGTTTTTACTTCTGCAGTATTTTATTAGGGATGCCTCATTAAGTCACATTATTCTGCAGCTGTTTTGCTCATTGAAGATTCAAGTAAAAATAGGGAACTTTATTGTGCAATGCAGTATTGTTTTCTTGGTTAAAAACTGTAAGTTAAAGCAGAAGTATACATCTAGCAGATTCTCCTGTGATCTATTCCTGGCCTTTACAGATGCAATTCATCAACCTGTATATTAGTAGGACTCCATCAAAACAAAGAAAATTAATGCATTAAAACTAACAGATTAAAAAAAAAACTGGAGCTGGATATGAAGGCCAAATTGACTGAAGAGATTTCATATCTGAAAAATTTATATACAAGCACATTTCCACTATTTTGAAAATCACATTTCAGAAAATACTTTATGGATATAGCTAGTGTGAGTCATTGATTTTTGTACTTCTGTACAATATGGTGAATTTGCCATTTCCTCTGAACATTTAATGGTTAAAGATTATATTTTGTTGTTCTTAGTTTTATAGATTTAAAGTCAGAAGATATCTTAGATACTATTTGGTGCAATCCTCTCATTTAACAGAGTGGGAAATTTAGGTCTAGAGAGATTAAGTTATTTTTCCCAAGTCATGTAAATAGTAATTGAATTTGAACTCAGATCCTTTGATTATGGATCAAATACTTTTTTCATTGTACCAGGCTGTTGCCTTCTTGGGAAACTACTTGAATTTTTGCTGTAAATTATTACAATGCTAATTAGAAGAACATTTCAAAATGCAGTATCATGTATGATTTTTAAAGAGTGAATTCTGTATTTAAATTGAGATCATTATCTTAGACAGGAGCAGTAGGATACAGCAAATACTGCTAAGCAGTCATAGTTAGGCTCCTTTTTGGTGGATGCTCTTTTTCTGATAGAGTTTGGGCAAATGGCACCTACTCATTGCAATACTTCAATATTCCCATCTGTAAAATTGGGATAACCTAGCATCAGTTACTTTATGAAAATCACTATGAGAATTATTTAGCCATGGTCTGCTAAGTACTTTTAATACATTGAAAAAATTCTATGAAATTGCATTTGCTATTTTAATAGTTTTATTTATAATGATATTCTGTCATGATACTGATTGAGTGTTAGGAGACAAGACTATCAACAATAGCTTTTCATGCCCTGTTGAGAGGTATACTATCCATCCTTGAATTTGTGAGAAATATTATTTGACCCATTTGCTTTCCCAAGTATAAAAGGATCCTTGGCATACAAGGTATCTTGTAAAGCAATTATCTCATTCAATCTCCTACTATATTCTACACCCCCCCCATTTTGTTTTTGTAGATATTTTGACTCACCAGGCTCAAAATGCAAAATTAAAATTTTTTTTAAAAAATTGCCTTCTGTGCAAGAATGTTTGAGGATATGTTTATTAAAACAGCGATAGGGAATTTTGATACATTTTAAGCACTGAATATCTCAGTATGCAGTATTTATTAAAGATAGACCTCCACAGTCAAAACACAAACCATGCATAACGTTACAGCATTTATTTTGTTCTACAAATTATAGCTACAGATTTTTCCAGAATCAAACTCAGCCTGTACTAAAAAAGCATATTAGGTTGCCAAAGACCACCCACTTTCAATGTGTAAACCAATACACACTTCTGTGAGCATATGCTGGGTTTGGGACTCACTCATTGATAGACAACCCTGAAAATAGCGTCAATGGTAATTTAGCCTGCTAGCAATTGAGAACTCTGCCCATTGGAAATTCAGGCATTTAGTTTGTTTTGGGACTAAGGTGAACTGTGAACAAACCAGCAAAGATGAATATATTCTGTTCTGTTCTTTGTAATTCATAAGGGCTATGATACTCTATTGCAGGAGCAAAATTTATGTTATCCTACCGGATAGAATGCTTTTAATCATCTCCTTCATCCTCTTAAGTTACATCCTAGGAGTTGTAATTGTTTTTTGATTTCCCCAGACTGGCCACTTAGCCGAAGGCACAACATTTACCAGTACAAACCTTAGATTCACAATTCAATTTATATTTATATTGCTTCTTTTAGAGACTATAGATCTAGGAAAACTCTTTCAAGAGAGATGCAGTAATGTGATAATATTGCATGCTGGCAATTGTGGTGAGATACTGAATACTGTACTTTGACAAAATGAAGACAGCTGGCCAAACAAGTTTTCTTTGCTCTTTTGTCTCCTGGGGTGTCTGAAGATCTCTCTCCACATGATGCCTGGAGAGTTAAAAAGGAGCTTTTGATAAATGTAAGATTTGTTTTACTAAATAACTTCATATCTCTTGCAGTAGCAAACCAGTCATCTGTATAATTGCATGTATGTGAGTGGGTAAGTGGGTTGACCTTTAAAGGTCACAAACCTCCTAAACCTTTTATTAAATGGTGTTAATTGTCAATGGCCTCCAGTAGCTGCATGTGGTTTCCTACTGTTGACCCTCATTATACATAGTGATAATATCTGGCTTCCATTATAGAATTGTGCAGTTATTTCTATGGAGATATTGTTTAGAAGTGCTATGGAAAAGGTCCATAATAGTGTGAGTAAAGAAAGTTTTTTGGAAAGTTTAAATTTATGCCTAAGACCTGAAAGCACAATATATCATAGAATAACTTTGGCTATGATGAGTGATATATATATATACACACACACATATATATATGTATATATATGTATGTGTGTGTGTGTATATAATTTTTAGTGCTATAACTTATAATCTGATATTTTTATATATGGAATAAAATTTTTACACTTTTTCACTTCTATACTATCCTGTGATTTTCTCCATCACTCCTTTTTCTCTCTGCATAGAGAATTTTCAGTGATAATCGACACAAAACATGCAGATATGTCAACATGTTTGCCTCTTTCCCCTTGCCTATAATAAAGATCATGTCTGTACTCAGGTTATATCATCTGTCCTTGACCATCTTTTCCTTGTGCTGTACTCATTGGATTGGTGTAAAGAAAGAAAGAAAGAAAGAAAGAAAGAAAGAAAGAAAGAAAGAAAGAAAGAAAGAAAGAAAGAAAGGTTACATGAGCATAGAAATCTTAGCAACAAAGCTCCATCTTTTGTTGTCAAGACAACAGGTGAATTTTCAATAAAAAATCAAGAAATATTTATTAAACACCTACTATGTGCCAGATGCTAGAGATATATGTACATTAATTGGCACATTTGTTACTCATTTAGACTTCTTCCAGATGGTAGTCCTTCAGCTGAGTCTTAGAGGAAAAAAGGAATTCTATAGGTTGAAGATGAGGAAGAAGCTCTTAGGGGATTTCCAGTGCAAAGACAAGGAGTTGAGAGTTGGAGTGTTCTGTGTGAACACAGAGAATAAAGGAGAAAAAAAGGCCATTTTGATTGAATTGCAAAGTGCAAGAGAAGTAAGATATGTTGGGACCAAGTTGTAAAGACTTTTAAATTTAAGCAGAAGTCAAGAGTCACTCGGAATTATTGGTAAGGAAAATCACTTTGAGAGCAATGATGGACCAGTTGGGAGATCACTGCAATCAACTAGTTGAGAAGTGATGAGGAAGACTATGTGAGAAGAGAGAAGTGTTACATGGGAGAGATATGGAGATAAAAATGGCAAAATATGGCAACAGACTAGATGTGTGAGGTGAGGGAGAATGGGGAGTTAAGGATGATGCAGAAGTTATGAATCTGAGATACTGCAAGACTTTTTTAGATTATAAACTCCTAGAGGACAAGGACTAAATATACCGCAGTTCTCTTTCTGTTTATTACAACATAGATAAAACATGCATTCATCCTTTTTGTAAGTGATGGTAATAGTGATTATGATGGTGATAAGGAGATTCACATGGAGAGTGAATCTGAATGTTTCATTCATGTTGGTGATACTTTGTTCTTGATTTCTCTTCTTGTTTGTTTCTTTATCTAAAATGTTTTTTCTTTCTTTCAGTTTTATACAGGATAGACGTCTCTAGACACCCCATTCACACCTTCCTTCTTTTTTCCCTTCTCTTAACTCCTGCAACTAAACAGAAACTTCTTTAGGGGTCGAGTGTAGTCTCGAGTTTTAGTTGTAAATGCATTTAGCTATCTAGTCCCTGCAACCAAGAAGAAAATATAGCAGAAATTGAATATAAAGTCCACAGGATGATTTAGTTTAATGTTTCTCTTCTGTTAGATAACCCTATAGCTATTTTGTGGTAAATCTATACTAGTAAACCTTAAAATGTTTTGTAAATATGAGTTATTAGTAATAATACTAGATTATGAGCTCTTCAGTCATCCACAAACATTTATTAAGTGCTTACCATGTGCCAGGCAGTGGTGCCAGGGATGGAGAACTGGGAAAAGCCTCTGGCAGAGATTAGGATTTGACCTAAGTCTTGAAAGAAGCCAGGGAAACTGGGATTCAGAAGTGACTAGGCAGAACATTCTAGGCAAGGTGAAACTTCCAAAAATTCACATTACATCTTTTTGATAAAAAGATTTTGGTACAATGTGTCATAGAATCAGTGGACAAGGGGTATGCTGGAGTCAGCTTGTACTATATCAAGAGAACCAATTGTTAAATATTTAGTGTGAATACTTATACTTCATAAATGGGCAAAAATACAAATCAGTGATGGGAAAAATATTAATTCAGATTAAACTTAAGAATATATCAGAAACTACATTTTTTGGTGAAGTCTTGTTCAACACTTATTAGCACATTTGGAAAAATGGTTATCAATAACCAATTTATGGGGGAAAGTGAGGTTTTTTAAATTAAAGTTTTTATTTTCAAAACATATGCATGATTTTCAGTATTCACCCTTGTAAAACCTTGTGTTCTAAATTTTTTTCCTTTCTTTCTTCCCACTTCCTCTCCTAGAAGGCAAGTAATCCTATATAGGTTAAACATATGCAATTTTCACACATACATACATATATATGCATAAAACGTGCAATTCCACAATTATCATGCTGCACAAGAAATATCAGATTAAAAAGGAAAAAATAACAAAGAAAGCAAAGTATAAGGAAACAACTATAAAAAAGTGAAAATACTATGTTGTGATCCAATACTCAGTCCCCATAATCCTTTCTCTGAGTACAGATGGCTCTCTTCATCACAAGACCATTGAAACTCTCCTGAAATACCTCACAGTCAGAATTGATCATCATATGTATAATCTTACTGTTGCTGTGTACAATGTTCTTCTGGTTTTACTCACTTCACTTAGCATCAGTTCTTGTAAGTCTCTCCAGATATCCCTGAAATCATCTTGCTGATTGTTTCTTATAGAATAATAAAATTCCATGACATTCACATACCATAACATATTCAGCCATTTCCCAACTATGGGCGTCTGTCCACTCAGTTTCCTGTTTCTTGCTACAAAAAGGCTGCTACAAACATTTTTCCACATATAGGTCCTTTTCCCTTTTTTATAATCTCTTTAGGATAGAGATCTAGTAGAGACATTGATGGATAAGGGATATGCACAGTTTGATAGCTCCTTGGGCATAGTTCTAAATTGGAGAGCTGGGTTTTTTCCTTGTCCAATTATTACCTTGTTCCAAGTTCAGTCAGTATTGACCTCTGTCAAAAATATACCCCAACTAAACCATTTTATCTAGGAAAATTCCTGCTTATTATGTTCTACTAAGATTTAGGTGGGAATAAATTCTTTTATTAAGTTGCCGAGAAGGGGTAATTTGGAAGTAAATGATATAAACAAAGTCATGTCCCCCAGTCCCTCACTATAATATTTATTTTAATATTATAATATTCACTCTCTCTCATTACATGTTAATCAATAACACTGCCACCCTTAAGGAATACTCTTAAGGAACACACTGAGTGGATTCCATGATTGGTCTTTGCAATCGAGAATGTCACTGACCTTTTATTAATAATATGCTAGCATTATTAATAAAATGATTAGTTACCATATATTATGTCTCTTAAACATTTTAAACATCACACATCACTCCCAGTGGCTATCCAGTAAAATTTTTGTTGCTCGATGTTTTTATGAAAACTAAACCTATACACTATGTCTATTTTTTTTCATGAATATTGCTATGACTATTCTGTATTCACATTCCTTATATAGGATGTAAATTCTTTAAGGGTAGCATCCTTTTTTCCACTCCAATATAGGTAGTTTCAGTATATCACTGTGTGTGTGTGTGTGTGTGTGTGTGTGTGTGTGTGTGTGAAATATTGAGTTGTCAGACTCTGTCAGAAAGAGTTTCAGAGATTCCTTTGTACCTTGGTCATTCATCTGAGGTCCAGCGTTTGGTTTGTAGTTTTTCAGGTTCAGAAATTTGATGTTAATCAGTTCTTCTAGAGCTGATTAAGTTCAGGGGAATGGATCACAGTAAGCAAACTCATTAGAGACTGATTGACAAGCCAGAATGTCACTTTATTTATACTGATAGATTAATAATCTTTAAATTTAATTATTTATTATATTCTTAATTATAAATTTATATTTTTCCTTTTAAATACCAAACAGACCAGATTGCTTGTTACAGCTGATTAGCATATATTCTCCTTTGAGTAGAAAACCAATTTATAGCAATATATCAAGAACTTTTGATTTGTCCATATAAAATCATAGAAAATTTCTTTGAGGCTCATAAAGGTTAATTGGATTGCCTGTAGTCCTCAGGTGGAAAGTGTCAGGGACAAGATTTAAACATGGGCCTTCCTGTGCTCTATTCACTATGGGCATTGCCTAAGGTTAACTTAAGAAATCACATTAATTAAGTAAAATTAATTAATTTATTTTTGTTAGATATATCAGTTGCCCAGATGTTACAAATTCATTATCTGGTTGCTATTTTGATTTTCAGAGATATTTTGAAAATATCTATGATAAAACTGTTGCAAAGAGGATCCTGGAAGGAGAGTCAGGAAGTGTAGGGTCTTTTTTTGGCTCTGGTAACAACTAGTTACAAGCCCTTTTGGCAAAGTCATAAAACCTCATTTGCCCCCATTTTTCTGAACTTTTTAATGGGTGGGTTAAACAAGATGAGTCTTAAAAATCTCTTTTAGTTGTAAATTTCTAAGAAATTATAAAAGTTCTGAAAAGATAAGAGTTTTAAAAAATGTAGTCATTATATAGTCATGATTATGAGGGTGTGAATTATTAGATGTCCTTATTCTATCACTGAAAATATTTTCATGAGGAAAAGCACTATAAAAATATATACTTGCCCATCTTCCTTTTTCTTGTTTCCTACTTTTCTGCCTTCAATTTGTTTGCCCTCCCATTTTCTCATCTAATTGAAGTACTTCTTTCAAAATCTTCATTTTTTTATCAATTTTTTCATGTAATTTCATCACTTCTCATGCTTACACTGAGTATAACATTATATTTGCTATTACCAGGTTGTTTTCTTTCCAAATGAAGATTTTTTTTTCCTCTTCTGGAATCCAAATTTCTAACTGTTAACTTTATGTAAGCAGACATCGGAATTGTAATTATTCGGGGATTGGTTACATAGATTGCTTTATTTCTGCTTCCTTTCTGTTGTATGTACTCCTTTGAACACTTTATTGTTCATTGTCATCTCTGCCAGAAGAATAGGAAAAGAAATTTTAACCTGTCAGATTATATATTCATAAGCAGGTTTGGTTAAGGAAGAAGACTAAAAGTATGTATGAAAGCAGCTAGTTTGAATCATCATTGGAACTCATTTCTCCACCAATAAAAATGGATAATTCTTGTAAAAATTGTTTTTCACTTTTCTATATTTTGAATAGATGAAATGTTTTATACTAAATTGCCTAGTATTCCCTAATAAGATAGAAGGAATATTATATTATTTTAGACATGCTTTTTTGGAGGAAGCTTAGACTTTTTGCTGATGATCATGTTAAAAACTAATATAGAAACTCATTGTAGAAATTTTAAGATTTACAAAATTCTTTCCTCAAAATAAAATTTCAACAACTTTGAAATACATAATATAAATATGTTATATATAGTTGATCTGGGCCTGTGAATTCTCTGGTATAGAAAACTCATAGTGAGAAAAGTTCTCCTATGATAGTTATTATTATTATCATTATTATTATCACCAATGCATGTCAATACATACTCTGCAATTTAGAAAGTTGCATGTGGGCACTTAGAGATTAAATAGCTTGCTCAAAATTATATATACGGCCAGCACTTGCCACAGATAAGACTTAAACCCAGATCTCCCTGACTTCATGGCCAGCTCTATAACAAATTTTGTACTCATCTTACAAATGAGCAAAAACTATGTCTTAAGGAAATTAATTATTAAATGGTCACACAGTTGATGTGAGCCAAGATTCATACTCAGGTCCCCTAATTTACTGGTCTAGTATTCTTCTCTACTCAGCTGTCTCTTAGTGATGAATAGGTAATTCAGATGATAGACTTCAGATCTAATATGAATTATATACAAAGTTGTTTATTTTACTTTTTGCTAATAAGATATTTGGGCTTACTGTATTTTCCCCATCCAAATAGAAGGTGGAATTGCATAATGAACAAAGTATTGCACTAGGAGTGGAGAGCCACCTTTGAGTACCAGCTATATCACTAATGGGGCAACTAGGTGGCGCAGTGGAAAGAGGGCTTGGAGTAAAAAAGACCTGAATTCAAATCCAGCTTCAGACATTTACTAGCTCTGTGACCCTGGGGACAAGTCATTTTGCCTCAGTTTCTTAATATGTAAAATGAGCTGTGGAAGAAAATGGCAAACCAGTTCATCTCTGGCAACAAAACCCCAAATGAGATCATGAAGAGTTGGACATGACTAAAATGACTGAACAATAACAACAGTGTCACCAAATATTTGACCATGGACAACTTATGTAATTTCTCTCAGCTTAGTATCTTTTACCAACTATTGTATTTTACTAGTGTCAATCCAATCTCACACTGATTCTTGAACTCCAGGACCATGCATACTAGGAAAAAAAATTGTGAAAGATGTTTCTTGCAATTAGAGAGATTACCATATGCTGTAGTGAGATAGATAAAATATATATGATGAAAAATTTTATTTTATTTTTTAAATTTTTATTATATTGACAAAACATATGCATGGGTAATTTTTCAACATTGACCCTTGCAAAAACTTCTGTTTCAAATTTTTCCCTCCTTTCCTCACCCCTTCCCCTAAATGACAGGTAGTCCCATACATGTTAAATATATTAAAGTATATGTTAAATACAATATATACAGTTGTCTTGTTACACAAGTAAAATCAGATTTAGAAAGAAGGTAAAATAGCCTGGGAAGAAAAACAAAAATGCAAGGAAACAATAACAGAAAGAGTGTAAATGCTATGTTTTGGTCCCCACTCATTTCCCAGTGTTCTTTTGCTGGGTGTAGCTGGTTCTGTTCACTACTGAGCAATTGGAACTGAAATTTGGATCCTCTCATTGTTGAGGAGAGCCACTTCCATCAGAATTGATCCTCATACAGTTTCTGTGTATAATGATCTCCTGGTCCTGCTCATTTCACTGAGTATCAGTTCATGTAAATCTTTCCAAGCATATTTGTATTCATCCTATTGGTCATTTCTTACAGAACAATAATATTCCATAACATTCATATACCACAATTTATTCAGCCATTCCCCCATTGATGGGCATCCATTCAATTTCCAGTTTCTGGCCACTACAAACAGGGCTGCCACAAACATTCTTGCCCATACAGGTCTCTTTCCTTCCTTTAAGATTTCTTTGGGATATAAGCGCAGTAGTAACACTGTTGAATCAAAGGGTATGCACAATTTGACAGCTTTTTGAGTATAGTTCCAGATTGCTCTCCAGGATGGTTGGATTTGTTGACAACTCCACTAACAATGCATCAGTGTCCCAGTTTTCCCACATCCCCTCCAACATTCATCATTCTTTTTTCCTGTCATCTTAGCCAATCTGACAGTTGTATAGTTATATGTCAGATTTGTCTTAATTTGCATTTCTCTGATCAATAATGATTTGGAACACCTTTCATATGGTAGAAATAGTTTCAATCTCATATGATGAAAAATTAAAATGAGGATTTATGAGGATCAAATAAAATGTGTGTAATAGAGTTTTGAAAAATATAAGCAAGATCTTTATTACAATGGGGCTGTCGGACTGAGCAAGTTGCCTTGAAAAGTAAGCTTTCTGTGTAATTGTAAGTGTTCAAATTGGAGGTTCGTTGAAAAGTTGACTCCTATTTTGGTCAAAATATTGAAAATACCTACCAACAGTACAAATTGATTGTGTAATTACTATCAGAGACATTGTATTGTGTTTGTGGGCACAATCAAACTTCAAATTAATACAATATCTAAATCCTTGATTTGAATGAGACATTCTGTTTTTTGCTCACAAGGCTGTTTCATGAACACCAGCTATGTTAGCTGATCATAAATACCATGGTCAAATTAGATACAACCAGTTAAGATTAATAAATCATCTGTAGTCATGGACAATTTCATCCAACTGGTATGAGATTGGGTAGAAAGTCTATATTAATGTATTGGTCAACCTGTCATCTGGAGGAGGGGATGGGGGGAAAGGAGGGGAAAAATTGGAACAAAAGGTTTGGCAATTGTCATGCAGTAAAATTACCCATGCATATAACTTGTAAATAAAAAACTATAATTAAAAAAAATTTCTTGGGTTGTAAAAAAAAAAAAAAGAAAGTCTTATGTTAAAAAACTTCTGGTTCAAGAACTCTGATATTCTCTGAACATTTAAAAAAAAGTTTTTTTTAAATAGAATATTCTGAGTATAATTCTTGAAGGTAAATAGGTACCAAAAAAACCCCAGAGGGACATCATTTAGCTAGGATTAATGGTGAGATAATCTGAGAAGGAAGGAGATGTCAATCAATGAACAAAGAATTTATTAAGTCTCTGAAATAGGCTAAGTGCTGGAGACATAAAGACAAAAGGGAAATAGACCCTGCTCTCAAGAAGCTTATATTATTAGGAGTGGGAGTTAGATAATAAATTTAGGCATAGATAGCATGCATAAATGAACATAAAAAGTAACCTTAGAAG
Source organism: Antechinus flavipes (assembly GCF_016432865.1). NCBI lineage: Eukaryota > Metazoa > Chordata > Mammalia > Dasyuromorphia > Dasyuridae > Antechinus > Antechinus flavipes. The sequence goes on from NC_067402.1 coordinate 211,462,264, forward strand.
GAAAGGAATGAATAGGTGGGGATGACAGCAGTGGAGAAAGACCTTAGAAGGAGGTGATTGGGCGTGTTCCACTTACTCAGGTTTGAAAACTGGATGCTGTCATTTATTCCTGATTCTCACCCTCCCTCCATGTCCAATTTGTTGCCAAAGTATCTCAGTTTTACCTTCATAACATCTCATTATACACCCTATTGTCTCCTCTCACACTGCCATCATACTGTTACAAATATTCACGTCTTCATACCTGATTTATCAAAATAGCCCACAGTTGATTTGTCTGCTTTAAGTCTCTTCCTCATTTCATTCTATTCTCTACTCCCCTGTCAAAGCAATCTTCCTAAAATGTAAATATGACCATGTCAATCTCTTTCCAGACTGACCACCATTCACCCATTACTTCCAGCATCGAGTGTAGAATCCTTGGGAATTTAAAGTTCTTCATATGCAGGTCTCTTATCTTTCTAGTCTTTTTACACCTTAGTTTCCTCTCCCCCACCACATAATCTTCCATCTAATAATGTCCCTCATTTGAAACCTTCTTATTTTTTGACTCTAGGAACTTTTTCTGGCAGTCCCCCATGGACTCCTCTCTGCCCATCTCTGCCTCTGGCTTCTGTGACTTTCTTGGTTTCCTTTAACTCTTGACTAAAATCCTATTTTCTACAAGAGATCTTCTGGATTCCTCTTAATGGTAGTTCCTCTTTTCTATTAATTATTAGCAATGTATTATATATATATATATACACACACACACACATTGAGAATACTTGTTTGTACAAAATTGTTTGTATGTTATTCCCTTTAGATGGGGAGCTCCTTGAGATTGCAAACTTTTATTTGGCCTTTCTTTGTTAACCCAGAATTTAGCACATAGGTGCTTATTGACTGACCAAAAGAAACAAGAGACTCTAAGAGGTAGATAGGAGAAGAGAGAACATTTCTGACATGGAGGACATTTTATACAAAAGCATGGACTCAACAGATAGAACATCATGGACACCTGAGGCACCTAGTTATAGGAGTGTCATTTGGTAAGGTAGAATAACTGAGGGTGTGTAATATAGTAAGCAACATGAGACACATGGGAATACAAGAACTCTCAGATTGGGGGAGATTTATACAGATACTGCAGATGGCCATGTTTCACTATTTATGCTTTCATATATCTCCAGCTTATCAGAATAAAACAGTTTGTGCCCTCAAGGAGTTTACATTCTAAAGGAGAAAAATAGACATGTTTTATTTTATTTTTTCCTTCTGTATGGGCAGGAGTGTGCTTAAGCAGCTTCAAATCTAAGCTTAAGCAGATTCAGACAGGTAAATTATTAAATTTTCAGCTTGAACATTTATATGTCAGAAATCTGCAAAGTATAAATCAAGGGCTTGACTTATTATTTTGTTGATTGTCTTCCCTTAAGAACATAATAGAGAAAATATTTTCAATGCAAATTAAACTTAAAAGTGTATCCTGCATGCATTTTTTTTTTTTGGCTTGGGGCAACCCTTACCAGCACAATCTTGTATAATATATGTAAAGCAAATACAACGACATTTTTGTAAGGAATGGAGAGCTCTAGCAACTGTGGATATCAGGAAGGCTTCTCCTAGGAGGTGATGGACAGCTCATCACTTTTGAAATCATTACCCTTTCTGTCAAGGGCCCATTCTTCCAGTAACCCAGATTTGAAATCTCAGCATCAACTTTGACTCATCTTTCTGATTCTCACCTGTCACATTTAATCATTTTCCAAGTCTTGTAGTTTCTACCTCCATGACACTTTGCACCTGTCCACTTCTCTCCATCTTCCCCCAACTATCGTAGTTCAGCACCTTTCTCTTGATGATGATATACTCTCTATTGTTCTCCCTACTTCAAATCTCTCTATTGATCCATCCATCCCAGTTAGTTGAAAGTAACAGACCCAAAGCACGGGTTTGATTGTATAAATTTCCTATTCAAAAAACTCCATTAATTTCTTATTGCTTCTAGGGTAAATCCCATGTTCCTTAATTTGGCACTTAAAGTCTTTTATAACTTGGTTTTCATTTATCGTTCCAGGATGATTAGAATTACTCCTCTTCATAATAATAGCTGACATTTATATTGTGCCTATATGTGCCAAGCACTGTGCTAAGCACTTTACAAAAATTATGATTCTCATGACCATCTTTAAAGGTAGGTTCTATTGTTATTTCCATTTTACAGATGAGATAATGGAGGTAAACAGAAATTAAATGACTTGCCCAGGATCACACAGCAGGTATGTGTCTGAGGCAAGATTTAGTGCATGAAATAGCATTAAGTATGCAGATTTTTCTCAGATAACATTCTCTTTCTTCCTTCCAGGCTTTGGCTCAGTCAGTCCCCTCTTACCTATAATTATCTTTTTTCTTACTCATCCCTGTTTGACACCCCCAGATTGCTTCAGGACTCAGAGTTCCACTTTCTTCATAAAGCTTTGCCCTTGTTGTTAGTGACACTCTCTACTCCCATTATTGTGTGTTTATTTTGTACATACTCTCCATTTATTTGTGAGTATGTAAGTTGTCATTAGAATGTAAACTCGTTGATGCCAGAGATTTATATTTGTATTCCCAGAACTTACACAGTGCTTGGCACATGGAAGACTCTTAATGAATCTTGTCCGATGATTGATTGGGGCTCTAGTTTAGCATTACAAATGTTCAGGATGCCGCACATATCCTCATACACCTGGGAGTAGAATTCAAGGTTTCTGATTATAGTCCAGTGCTTTTTTATTTTTTCTTTTTCTATACATATCATCTCTCCTGGAAGGCTATTTAGGGAGTCCCTAAATGACCTGTGTGTAGTTACATTATTCTCTCAGGCAGGGAAAATGTAATCCTCTAGTATAAACCTAGAGTGGTTTTTTTCCTCTCTTTTTAATTCAAATCTTGTTTCTTTTTCATAAATTGGGAGAATCAGGTTCATTAATTTCAGTACATAGAATATCATTTTCTCCAATCGACTATATGTAGACAACCTCTTAAGGTTAAATTCCACTTTCCCGGCTCTCTTCCCTCACCCAGTAACTTTCACAGTCTGAACAATAATTACTTCTTTCTGGGACTTAGATGTTAGGACTTCAAGAGCTATGATTTGGATCCTTGGGGCATATAAGCAGCAATAATGAGTTTTTTCCAAATGAATTTGCCACCTTATAACTTCAAAGTGAACTTCTTTCTGACCCCTATCTTCCTCTCTCCTTCCTAAAATAACCTTTCCAAAGGAACTGATCATTTGTGAGTTTGAAGATGTAATGAATCTCTCTTTCATGGAGATCTACCTTTTCAGTAAACATTTGTTAATGTTATACTCAAAAGTAGGTTTTGCGTCAGCTACCATCATTGCTCTGGCATCTGTCCTGGTACTCCTGTGACCTAGGCTAATGTCCCAGCCAGTTCATTATACAGAAATGTTTAAATTGCAGCTTTCTAAATGATGGAAGTTCTCATGCTTTTCTTCCTGTGTAATATACACAATAATAATAATCAAGGATTAGATTCGGAAAGGTCAGTTTGGGTGAATGACTGAAGCAGCTTTTCTCTTCCTACAAAGCTTTTCCCTATAATCCTTATTATTATTAATATTAACATTAACAATATAGTAATGTTAATGCCAGAAGACCGTAAAGTATTTTTTCTGTTAATTGCTTTAGTAAGTTCTGTTGTATAAATTAAAGTGGATGCATCCAAAAGCAATGACACAACTGTCCACCTAGGTTTTAGAGTTTTCAAGATGACCACAGGATGATGTAATTTTTGGCCTCCATAACTCCCAAACTCAACATTTTAGGCTTGGGGAGGGGAAAGATCGAGACCTGTGGCAGAGAAGAGAGCACCCTCATTGCTTTAATCATAGCTCTTTTAAGTATCTTAGTATTTTGACCATTATTCACTTTATTTCACCAACTTTCCTTGGAAACAGAAGTTCCTGAGATACTCCTCTTTCCTGTGCAACTGTCATATAAATTAAGTAAGTCTTCAAAATGAAATCTGTGTTGTGAATCGCATATGGGATATATTTTGATTGCTCTTGTCACTGACTTGACTCATCATCCTTCAAGGAATTTGCAGCTATTCATTCATCCTTATCTTTATAATGATCATATTCATAATTTATATTAAACTCTCTAGTTGTTCTACTTTCCAGATTTTTTTATCTATTGTAGCATCTATTGGATTGCAAGACATTAATATATTCTAAAATTTAAAAATATTTAATATAGCACCTTGAACATGGTAGGGGCTTATATATTTGTTGGCATGATTTAACTTTTTCTTCTCTATTGTCTGGAAACCAAAACTTTCAAATTTTTTTCATATAACATTATGATAAATTTATTAAAATTCAAAATTTTGAGGCTTTTTAGCATGTTTTCTTGATTTCAGCAGTATCAAGACCTGTTATTTTTTTTCTTCCAAGTAGAAAGGCAATCTGATAGAAACTTCTTGTTTTGGATACTTGTTTTGACCACTGAATGGTTTAAGAAACATGTCCATGATCAAACAAATAATGTGAGTCAGAAAAAAGAGTTAAATTCAGGTTTTTCTGATCTCAAAGCTAGTTTTTTATCCACCACATTATGTTGCTTTTTGGGGGTTGCTTAATAATTGATTAATCTACTATCTCTGTCTTTGCCTCTGTTTTACACAGTAGCACTCTTTCTTGCCTAAGCAAATCCTCCATATGTACAACTAATCTTATTCCATCTGAACTTCACCAGCAGATTTCCCCATTTATCATCCCCCTTCTCTCACTTATCTTTAATCTCTCTTTGTCTGCTAGTTGCTTGCTTATGTCCTGCAAAAATGCTTATGTCTCCCCATCCTCAGAAAATCCAAATTCTCACTTGATCTATCTATCCCCTCATATCCCTCCTCCTTTTTGTGGCTAAACTTCTTGAGAAAGTCATCTAATCAATGTCCCTGCTTCTTTTCCCTCTCTCCCTATTTCTTAAGTCTGGTTTCTGATCTCATCATTCAACAAAAACTGCTTTTTCAAAGTAAGCAACAATCTCTTAATGACCAAATATGGTCTGTTCTAAACCCCTATCTTTCTTTATCTCTGTGCAGCCTTTGGCATGGTGATCATCCTTTTCTCCTTGGTTTCTCTTTTCTCTTTTCTCAAGGTTTTAATGACACTGTTTTTTTTTATCCTTATATCTATCTGGGCACCCTCCAGTCTTCTGGACTGGATTTGTATCTAGATCATGTCCTCTGATTGTGGGGGTCCCACAGGGCTTTCCTGGATTCTATTTCTTTCTCTATCCATATTATTTCACTTGGTGATACCATTAGCTCCCTTGGCTTCAATAATCAACTCTATGTAGAGGTTTCTCAAATCTACTTATTCAACCCTAACTTGTATGCTAACTTCCAGTCTTGTATCTCCAGCTGCCTATCTCAAAATGAATGTCCTATAGACATCTTAAATTCAATATGTCCAAAGGGGACTCTTTTTCTTTTCCCCAAATCCTCTTCTTTTCTTAACTTCCCTATTATCATCTAAGGTGCCATTATTACTTTAGTCATCCCGGTTCAAAATCTAGGTATCATCCTTGATTCCCTGATATCTCATCTTCCATATCTGATCTGTGGCCAAGGGCCAACATCTCTTCTTTCTTCTGATATTGCCACCAGTCTAGTGTAAGGTCCTCATCACTTTAAACTTGGACTGCTGCAATAATCTGTTAGTTGGTCTGACTGCCATAAATCTCTCTCACTTTAGTTTATACTCTGTTCAGCAGTCAAATTGTACACAGGTCTGACAATATTAGCCCACTCCCCTAATCGATAAACTTCAATTGCTTCCTATCACATCTAGGATCAAATATGAAATCCTCTGTTTGGCATTCAAAGCCCTGGCTCTATCCTACATCTTTAGCCTTCATGTATCTTATTCCTTCCAAATATTTTCTGATTCGATGACCGAACTTGCCATTCCTCACACAACACTTCATTTGCTAGTTCCAGGCATTTTTACTGGCAGTCCCCAGGTGCTTAATAAATGTTTATTGACTGACTGACTGATTAAGGGAATAACTACAAACTGGAAAAGTCTATATCATAGCTACAAGGATTCAGACCCTATAGCTAAATTCTTTATGATTGTCAGTCAATTTATGTTATATTATATTTAACAATCTTATTACTTCTTGCTTCCTCAAGTTTATCAAGTTTTCCTGAATCTCTAAAATACTCTCTTTATACTTGGTGAGGTATATTATAAAACTTACATCTTTTTCAGGTTCTCTAAAGGTGCTAAAAGCAAATTATAACTTTTAGAAATCTGGCATTTTCATGTACATGCTGAAAACACTCCATTTCATTAATTTCAGATTAAGGTCCACTGAATGGGATTGTATTTTCAAACGTGAATATGATTATTTCTATCCCCACTCTTTTTTCTCCTTTCCCATTTCTCCTCAGCCCTGTATGTAAAACAAATTGAGATTTTAAAAATTCTTGAAGTCATGGCAAGACCAATTTTTATTCATGTAGTTGAATAATATCTTTCCTAAAAGATAGGGAAGCTGTTCTTGAGATTTGACTTGGCCCAAGGTGCTAGATTCTAGACATTGCTATGGTTTCCTGATAATACAGGGCATAAAAGATTAGGTCTCAAGGAATTAATGCTCTTCAGATTTTGTAGATGTTCCAGCTTTATCAATCAAATTTTAGGGAATATAGTGCATAAAGAGAACCCACTAGATTTCAGACATGGACCAGAACAAGCTTTTTAAACTCACTTCCCAACAATCTGAGAAGGAAGCCCAGAAGTTTATTGGATTTATGGTTTTGGAAAATTCATATACTACACTTGTATATACTGATGGCTTACATTTACTTAATCACCTACAAATCAGCTTTATGTAAATATGACTCAGACAGAATAGGCTAGAATGCTCAAAATGGACTGTCCAATCTTCTCACCCATGAACTCTATTGACTTCATGGGGTTCCTCTCCTTGGAGGCGTTAGTCCATAAAAAAACAGGCTCATGGCAATTTTTGACAGATACCTAAGGGTGGTCAGAGGAAATGATTAGTTATGGAGCTGTAAGCTCGCTGAAGAATCCACTCATAACACTATTTATGAAAGAGAAAAGGAAAAGTAAGGGAATATACATTTTTAAGCATTTATGTGCTTAATCAATAATAATAACCTGTATACTATATGCCGGGTCTTGTGTGAAGCATTTTACAAATCTTATCTCACAAATTTAATCTTCACAACAGTACTGTGAGGTATACATTATTATTATCTGCATTTTGCAATTGAATAAACTCATGGCCCCTACGTATACATTGGAAGACAAAAGGTTAAATGATTAGCTCCTGGTCATACAGCTGGTAACTGAAGCTAGATCTGAATGTAGGCCCATAGATCTATTCACTGAGAAGCAGTTGCTCACCTGTAACTCAGCCTTAGTTGCTTCTGAACTGGTGAAGTAAAGTCTTACATTATGACATTAATTTAGAGCCAATTATCAGTTAGGCAATTTGAAATGGTCCCACTGACAAGATGGCTAGGGCACACAGATGTGCAATAGATTGCAACTCTTCTGGAGGCTGAGACCTCCAGCCCCAGCTCTAGCTCTGATACCCTATCTCCTCCAATGAGCCCTAGTTAAGAGGACCTGGCTTTGAAGGAATGCCATTTTGCTTGGTTAGCTGAAGGCTATCAGCATTTGGCATTATTATCATTTACCTTCACAACTGGTCTTTTGTGAGGAACCCTAGTCAGTATTGCTAAGTTAAAAAACTAGGTTGATGTCGTTAAGAGAGTGGTAGAGCTTGGTGATTGCAGTTCCAGAACTGCATTGCCAATGTGTACAAGGTTCAAAAAGCTATATTATTATGCTGAATGTGGGACCATATGATCCCCTTAACTAAGAATTAGAATAATAGATATTTCTATATAAGAGAGTCCATTTTCTCAACCACAGCACACACATATCCTACTCCCTGCTGGCAAATTGACCTTCTTGGCTCTCTTGGGGGGTTGCCACTAAGAAAAATTTTGTTATCATGTCCCTCACTCAGGGGGTTAGATGTTCCACCTTAATGAAACCATGTCCACAATAGGAAGAAGAAGAACAATTCAGTCTTGTGATTCCTTAGATCTAACCTACCTCAATTGGTGGTTCTCCTTTCTTCTGAATAATTTGACCTGGGAAAGCTGAGGGATTGGTGAAGAGTAAATCTTGGTACTGAGAGATACTTCCCCCTGCCCCCAATCATTACTTTCCATTGGAAAATCTACTGTGAACTGCAAAGATCTGGTAACACTCATTATATGAACCAAATCACTAAGATCCTATACTTCTGAAAGATATTTGGAATTTCTTGTTGGTTCTCTTCCAAATTTGGTTACTCCTTCAGGAGGAGAAAACATTGATTGTTACTTCTTTCTTTATATAGCAGCACTGAGCTCTTTCTTCAGCACTACCTACTCTAGGCTTTTTGAATCCCTGAGATCATGGTAATCCAGGAACAATTGAAAAGCCATTTCATTGGTGTAAGTCCTCCAGAAGATTTTATGGGTCCTTTCCATTATAAGTGGTGTAATATAGGAACAATATCGGGGAGGCAAATAGGCTTTTCAAGTTAAACTTAAAGTGTGTATGTGAAATCTATCTATCTATCTATCTATCTCTCTATCTATCTATCTATCTGATCTACCCTAAAGATCAGTTATTGGCAACCTGGATGGTCAGCAAATGCTCCATTTAAGATATAGCACCTGATCTGAAGAATTGAGGAAGCATAAGTAAGAGATAATAGTAGAGAAAAGGAGAGAAAACATTCCAGGAATAGGGCCAAACAAAGGAACATATATGAAACATGAAATGTTTGTGGAACAGCTTGTTTATGAAATAAAATTAATGGAAGAAAATGCTAGGGAATAAAAATGTAATAATTCAGAAAATTAAGTAAAGGTCAGATAAAAGCTTTATTGTTATTACAAGCCATGATACTGTGAGATTAATTGGCAGCACTCCTGTTAGCCAGGTAAGCTTTGAACACAATTTTATCTCTTTCTGTCTCTATCTGCCTTTCCTTTCTCTCTTGTTCCTCCTAGCCATATAGTGTATATACTGACACATCCATATACATGTATACATACTTATACACAGTGTAAAATGCAGAAAAAATGGAGCACAAGTCAGTTTGGGTCACTTGCCTACTTGGGATATAGGGCAGAGTAAACTTTTGTCATTGTAAATTATTCTGTCACTGAGCTCAGGGGAGTGGAACAAGGCAAGTTTGTTTTTCTCTGGATAGCATTGGAGGAGAACTTGGGGGTAAGGTGGATGTGACTGCTCGTTTTACAATGAAATACAGCTTAGTTTAAAGATGGCACCATGATGTCAGAAGTGGGAAGATATTGGACTCTTTCTCCACAGGAAAAAAGATATATTTAGAAAAGTGGATTGGAGCTGGATTATAGAAAGCTTAGCCTAGGCATTTCTATCTTATTCTAGAGCCAAAAGGGTAGCACTGAAAATTTTTGAGAAGTTCATTTTCTTAGAAATATTAATTTATAATAATAAATTAAATTAAATTAATTATCCTTTAGAGGATAGTATGTCCTCAGAATGGAGAGTCAAAGCCAATTTCTCCTTCAGTCCTATAAAATCTCCATTTGAATCTATATTAATAAGAGCCTACTTCATTTAATATTGCATATGACAACTTTAAGTTTTTAAAGTATTTTACATATTTCATTTGATTTTCACAACCACTCTGTGAGGTGAGGGAGTGCTTTTAATTTATTTTTTTTAATAGATAAGCCAATGGAGGCTGAGATGTCATGAAGGGTGTCTATATTCAGTCAGTTAATAATGTGTCAGACTTCAAGGCCAGGTCTTCCTGACTTCAAATTTAGAACTATCCCTATGCCCCACTGCTTCTCAGTAGAGAAATTTAATCATACTTTGGACCATTAAAAAAAAAACTTTCCTAGTGAAGATTATAAAATTATACTTTTAATCAAGTGCCCTGCTGGAGTCCAGAAGGTCTAAATCTTGATAGAGTTCAGTGACTATATTGGTCTTGCTGTAGGCCACAGCCATTTGCAAGTCATATCCTAAAAGAATATATTATATATGAAATAGGTGGATATTGATAAATAATAATTATTCAAATCATATTTTGGTGAAAAGAGTAGTCTGTATTAAAATCTATACTGTAATTGAATGTTCTTGGGCAGATTACAAATCTGTTGAACTTCATTTTTCTTCCCTGTAAAATGAAGGAGTTAAATTGTATTTCTGAAACTTCTTTCTACCACTACTCATTGTGATTTTTTAATTCTAAGAATTTGAATTATTTTACATTGCAATTTTTATAGGCAGAGCCATAACTAGCCAAATTGGTGCTTGAGACAATTGTGCCCTTAATCAACTTCTAAAGACAAGTTTTATACATGTATATGAAACACACATATTTGCGTGTATACATACATATGCATAATATGCACATCCAAGGGTAAGTAAGAAATACCAGGACATTGCCTAATGCTGAAAGGAGAATCTTTGGACATCACCCTCAGCCTGGGCAGGAAATTAATTAGGATGTGGCTGACTTGGTAGAAAAAAAAGTTGGTTATCTGGTAGCTTCTTATTTTAATTAATTATTATTGATAAGTAGGTGCTAAGGCCAATTGTTGCCAGAGGAATGTTGCTGAAAGAGTGTCGTTAATAACCTTTAAGTTTCATGACTAGGGACGAAGCTTATTTTACACTAGTTTATTTTAGTTGTATCTCTGTCATATAGCATTTTTAAATGAAGAACTTTTGCAATTAAAAAATATTTTTGTTTGAATAAAACATTAAACATATTACATTTGCATTCCTTAGAGTGGAAATAGGACCAATGAATCCAAAGAATTTGTGCTCCAATCTTTTGATCTGTGTGAACATACCTCACAAATCTAGATTTTAATTTCTTTCTCTATTAAGTGAGTGGGTTGGATTAGCCAATCTTTAGGGTCAGTTTTAGCTCCAAATTCTATTTTTCCATATTGTAGTTATTAAGTGAAATCAATAGGGCTGGAAGGGGAAAGAAGGGATGGTCCAAGTCATTATTTGAGAGAGAGACACATAGAGAAAAAAATTAGAGCCTTGCTGAGTCAAATCAAATTCAATATGAATTTAAAATCTAGCAGGGAAGGTCAGAGGCAGAAAGTAGAATAAGAAACTGATCTAAAACCAAAGAAACTGATATGGAATCAGGAAGAACACATTTCAATAAGGAGCTGCAGATGTTGCTGAAATTACTGATTTATTCTTCTTCCCTAAGGCAAGAGATCTGCTTCCTCTCTGCCCCATTGGCTATTGTTGTTCTGTGGTTGGACAGATGGAACCATTGCTGCAATATTTAAAAAAAAAAAACTTACAAGATACTAAATAATGTAAGATTGACTCATAAACAGAAAAAAATTTTATACTTATGTTTTGTTATTAGCCTTATCCCCATCTAAAAAGAAAGAAAGAAAGAAAGAAAGAAAGAAAGAAAGAGAATAAAAATGTTTTAATATGTTTCCTGAGTCCATTCATTCACTTTTTAGAGATGGATAATACATTTCATCATAATTCCTTTAAAACTGTGGTGGGTCATTGTATTGTCCAGAGTTACTAAGTCTTTCACAGTTGATAATATTTATAATATTTCTGTTACTGTTTAACTTGTTCTCCTGGATCTGTTTACTTCATTTTGTATCAGTTCATACAAAATTTTTCAGGTTTTTCTGAAACTATCCCTTTATTGTATTATTATCATTCTATTTTATAATATGTCACATATAATAATATATTGCACATATTGTTATATTGTATTTTCAAATCAGTTTTGTTTAATAATTAATAATATTGTAGTTACTGCCCAGTTGACTAGAATCCCTCATTTTGCTGCCTTTACCTGAGCTTGCCTTCTTTGTATAGTTGACACCTTGTAAAAGAATAGTAATCATAGAATTTGGAGTTAGGTCTACATTGGAATTCCACATCAGCTATTAACTATCAGATGTTGAGTGATTCATTTAAGCTTTCTTGGGATTCAGTTTTTTCATCTGCAAAATGGGAGCAATATTACCTTTATTATCTATTGGGGAAGGTTGAAGAATTGTAAGGATGAAATGAGATAATGTATGTAAGGCACTTTGTATATACTTTGGGATGCTATATAAATGTTGACTGCTGTTATTATTGAAGTGTCTGGGATTATTTGTTGAATATATATATATATATATATATATGTCTTCCCTCTCCTCTCCAATTTGCTCTACTCCTTTCTTTCTTTTCCCCCTCCTCTCCTTTCTTTTCCTCCTTCCGTTCCACTTTCTTGCTCCCTTATCTCTACTATCATCCTGCTCCAGGAACCATTTGTGATATTTCCAAAGGTGTAAATTCCTACAACTGAAAAACATTGCAGGGTGAGGCATTCTTTTTAGTTTCCTCCACCTAGCATGGAAATTTTCTCTTGTAGGTTTATATGAAGCAAATCCCAAGTCACAGGCTCATTCTTCACAATAACATGTAAGTTGAAAATTTTTCCCAAGCTCAAATATTTTAGATCTAATGACATTAAATTGGATCCAAAGGTATCAAAAACTACATAATAAAAACCTCTATATAGTTCATAGAATATAGCAATAATAGTAATGATAGTTAGCATTTATATTTGTCTTTAAGATTTACAGTCTACTTTATATACATTTTCTCATTTTATCTTCACAATCCTATGAAGTAGATGTTGTTATTGCCTCCATTTTATGGACTAGGAAACTGAATCTGAGAGGTTGGGATATATTTACACAGCAAATGTAGCAAACATAGATTTTCCTGATAAATAGCCATTTATCCAATGTGCCACATAGCTACTTATAATGCTGTAAATGAAAATATTTATGATTTCTTATTCATTCTTTTAATTAATAAATATTAATTAAGCATTTATTATGTGTAGGGCAATAGAAATGTTGGAAGAGAAGTTAGGTAAGATATTGTCCTTGCTTTCATGGGAGCCACTGGGATTAGAGATCCACACAGATATCTATAATATACAATATTACAATGGTTTCCTCTGGTTTGCCAGCTCCATCTCATTGTTTAGAGAAACAATTGCTTGTAAACAGCTCCAATTGTAAGTCCAATTTAGATCAAGAGCCCTGAAATCCATTTCATGAGGTTTCAATATTTAAAAGTGATTATAATTCTCAAGATCTCCAGGAGCTCTCATTAACTTAGGCTAGAAATTCACACTAAGAATTGGTGCTATATTAATTCCTGATCATCCTGCCCAGAGATATCAGGACTTAGGTGAAATCACAATATCAAGACAGCAGTAAGCAGAAAATATCAAATTCAGATTCTTAGAGGGGAAGACCTATCTTCTCAGGATTCTGCCTCAGGAAAGAAACATAGCAGAAGTGGTAAAAGCCCCTAGACTTTTGACAGCCACGTTCCAGAGAGAAAGAGAATAATTTTTCATCTGGAAAAAGAATAGAACAAAGCAAAGGACAAAACAAAATCCCAAATGTATATATTTGGACTGTATCTTTGCCCAAGCTCAGGTTCATAGTAACATGAAGATGCCTGTTGGATATCTCATTGAAATTTCAAATTCAACATGCTATAGATTGAACTCAATACATTAATGTATCGAATGTTGTTGTATATTCCAGTCATATTTGACTCATGAATTCATTTGGGATTTTCTTGACAAAGATACTGGTGGGTTTGCTATTCCTTCTCCAGCTCATTTTACAGATGAGGAAACTGAGGCAACTGAGTTTTAACTGAGGATTAAGCAACTTGCCCAAGGTCACAGAGTAGTAAGTATTAGAGAGGAGATTTGAACTCAGAAGATGAGCCTTCCTTCCCTCCTGTACCACCTAGATTAGGATTTTTCAATAACTTCCCTATTGCCTACAGGATTAAAAACAATAAGCAAAACCAGAAATTCCCCAACGTGGAATTTAACTTTCAGGAGTCTGGTGACTACTTACTATTCCATTTTCCTTTTACATTAGTTCCCTTCATAAACTCCATGACTAAGTCAAAGTGGATCACCCACTGATCACTAAACTTGAAAAACCAAGAGCCTTGTATGTGTATTCACTCAAGCTAAGAATTTATGTTGGAATTCATTCTTTCCTCCTCTCTGCCTCTCAAAAATCTTACTGTCCTTCAAGCTCTGCTAGTTTTCTTATCCTACACAAAACTTTCCTTATTGTCCTCTTCCATTCTTGAAATTACTTTGTATTTCTGTTGTTGTTGAATCATTTTTCAATCATGTCTGACTCTTTGTGGCCCTATCTGGAGAGGGTTTTTTTTTGGGGGGGGCAGAAATGGTTTGTGAGGAAACTAAGGCAACCAGGACTAGGTGATTTGCCCAGGATCACATAGGTAGTAAATGTCTGAGGCCAAATTTGAACTGAGGTACACTTGACTCCAGGTCCAGTGCTTTATACACTGAACCACCTAGATGCTCCTACTTTGTATTTACTTCTCCACATACATGATGCATCCTTCAGTTAATGGAACCTCCTTAAGATCAAATACTGTTTTTGTTTTTTATTGTTCTATTTTTTTGGAGGATACTAGGCGTCAAAGTAGAGTATTGGTTGGAGTTGGATTCATGAAAACTTGGATTTGGTTCTTGCTTCAGACATTTATTAGCTATGTGGCCCTGGCCCTGTTATACAATCTCTGTCAATCGCAGTTTTTTCATTTGGAAAAGAATAAGGATAATGATCTACCTTATAAAGTGGTTGTGAAACTCAAATAAGATTGATTCTATCTAATCTATCTATCTATCTATCTATCTATCTATCTATCTATCTATCTATCTATCTATCTATCTATCATCTATCTTTTCTAAACCTGAAAGCATTATATAAATTCTAGCTATTGTTGTCTTTATTTTATTATTATTAATTATTATTAGATCCCTAGTTTATTCCAGCACAAAGCTTGGAACAGTGTAAAAGCTTAGTAATGAGTTGTTGAATTAAATTCATTTGGTTATATGCTTTGTTAGATAATAATATAAATGTGTATTTTGTGCAAATTTAAAAATGATTATTTTGTTTCTTATTTACATTTTCATTTGATTGATCAATAAATAAACCAATAAGCACTTATTAGGCAATTGTTATGTGCTAGAAACCTTATCAAGTGACAAGGAGAGAACTTGGGAACAAGAAACCCTCCTCCAAACTTTAAACTAATGGGCTAGATGAAGCCTATATCTTCTTGGAATTTAAATTAAGGTTTTATTTCCTATTCCATTTGTCTTACAGAAATCTGTTGTTAACACTTGCTATGTAAGATGGAGGAGTTTCTTAGGGGTATGAACAGCATGTGCATCCATGTTTGTTGCAGGATTTGTTGCATTTGTAAAACATCAATATGAAGCTAATCAGATGCTAAATGTCTAGTGAGTATTGAGTAGTACAATTTTCTAATTTTCTGATTAATGGCAAAGCCTTATGAAAACATTAATTATAGTTGGAAGAATCTAAACAACCCCTTTTGAGTTATACTTAAAATTAATTTTATTAATAACAAACGATATAGTAAAAACAGAAGAAATATTTGGAATTTTTTTACTTATAACATGATAATGCAGTCAACAGGCATTGTTCATGATGATGTTAATTGCATCTTCTTATTCTAAAAGGTTATGGATGTTTTTAATATGAGGGCAACATCAAAGTAGCAGCATTGCATTAATAGCTACAATGTGTTTTCTTCTACATCTGCCTCTGAAGAGGCTGATTATATGGTTTGCTTTCATTTCTTAAAATGATTGATTGTGTGCAAATTTTCTTATTTTCTCAAGTATGTGCACATAGATAGATTAGAGGATAGACTGTAGGAATTAGGAATCAGGAAAACTTGAATTCAACTTTTTTTATACTCATCTCTAAAATGGAGCAGTAATCTCTGCATGCTAATATCAAAGGGTTTTTAATGAGGCTCAAACAAGATCATGTGTGTAAATCATTTAGCATACATCAATGTTTTAAATGTAAATGCTTTATATAAATCATTCTGCAGATTTAAAAATTATTTTTTTAAGATACACTTTGCATCTTTTACTTTGTTTTCTTGCTATGTATTTATCTTTGCTGTTAAAGTAGAATCACCATTCATTGTTGACAATTTGGTTAAATTACCCATAAGCCATGAGTGACTATTAGATGTATTGCAGAAATGATAAATACTAGTGATACTTTCACAGCTGGAGCAGAGAAAGGAATTCTATAAAAAATAATATTCAAAGTCACAACAAACCACCACGTAATCCTACTTGAAGAACTACTTTGAGGATGATGACAAGGTGGTGCTTTTTCAGCTGGCTGAGCATACAGCGAAGTGAGTTTGCCATAAAGCTGGCTTCTTAGAGATGTAAGAACATTAAAAAAAATCAAAATGGAAAGTTTAAGAAAATGAGAAAATATAGCGATAGAGATATCAAAAGTAGAGATACCAAATATTTTTTACATCTCACATTTTAATTCCCCAGCAGTAGTTTATTTCATGGGATGTGAGAGCTATCTCTTTAAATCTCTTTTATCTATTTAATTCCCCATCTATTTAAATCCCCATATTTGACAGATGAAGAAAGCAGGGTGTGAAATTGACTTGCCCAAGGTCACAAATTGCGCAGAATTACAGTGGCAGAGCTGGGACTCAAAGTGACTTCTTGACCTCTCAAGGTCATTTCCACTTCTAGAATTCCTTTTTTTATATATGAAAATTATTTTATCAGAGTCCTCTGAACTTCATAGTCCTCTGTATTTCTAATGCATTCATCACCTTCTGTTATGCAATCTAAGTATTTTTGTATGACCTCTCTAGTGTTAAGTTGTTGATTCCTTGAAGTTAGAGATTTTGTTATGCATTTATTGCATGGCTCAAGACCACCTGATAGATCAGTAAATGTTTTCTGTATGACTTGTGTTTGAAAGGGTAATGATCTTTCTGCCTTTGTTCTTCCTGAACTGGATTCATTTTGTGTTATAGATCATGACGATTTATGCCATTTTTTATTTTGGATTTACCAGGACTACTTTGAATTCTAATCTTAACTTCAAAGGTGTTTAACACCTCATCTCCTCATCTGTCTTGGCTTTGTTAATTTGTAAATATAAAACATCTGGTATGTGTAAAAAAAGTGTGGAAATTAAGAAACAGGTAAAATATACAGTCCATGTCCTCAAAATTATGTGTGTGCAGTTGAAGGATACTTAGTAGATATCCAAAGTTCTTGATGAAATTACAGAATGCTGGTTTTAAAATGGCCCACTTGTTCTACCCCTACTGGGTAAAAGATTAACAGTGACAATGAGAAACAGTGGAAAATTGGCAATGGATGTGTCTTGGGTTTGTATTACCCTAGTGCTTTTCTTTGCCCTCTTTGCCCATGTGGGTGATGTGGAAGGCTGTAATTAAAAACTGGGGAACTGAATCTAGTTGAAACAGTTGAGAAGAGACTCACAAGGGCTGAGGAATTGCCTTTGTACCAATTGTAAAGTGTAGTAAGCTTGGAGAAAAGGAGGTTTTATTTCCTGCTTTTATCAACAATGTTATCTTGCAGAAGACTCCCACTGCCATAGGGAATGAAATGGAGAGTATAAGTATTTATTAAACTTGCTGCTGGGTTATTAATCTTATCATCTTTAAACCTCACAGAAACTCTGGGACAGAGGTACTGTGATTATCCTTTTTTTATAGGTGAGGAAACAGAGGCAGACAGAGGTAAAGTCACTTGTCCAGGGTCACAAAACTGGTGTGTATCTGAGATCATACCTGAACTCAGGTCCTGACTCCAGACCCAGATCAATATACAACTGCCAAAGGAGACAAATGTTTGTTTGAAATCTGAGAGGGAGATTCAAAGACATAGTGCTTCCTTCGTGAATTCCAACTCTTCATAAAAGTTTGGGGGAGAGAAAGAGGGAAAAAGAGACACACACACAGAAGAGAGAGACAGAGAGAGAAAGAGAGAGACAGAGAGACAGGCAGACAGAGAGAGAGAGACAGAGAGACAGAGAGAGAGAGAGAGAGAGAGAGAGAGACAGAGAGAGAGAAAGAGAGAGAGAGACAGAGAGAGAGAGAGAGAGACAGAGAGAGAATCAGAGACAGACAGAGAGAATCAGAGAGAAACAGAGAAATAGAGAGAGAGAGAGAGAAAGAGAGACAGAGAGAGAATCAGAGAGAAACAGAGAGAGAGAGAGAGAGACAGACAGAGAGACAGAGAGACAGAGAGAGAATCAGAAAGAAAGAGAGAGAGAGAGAGAGAAAGAGAGAGAGAGGGAGGGGGAGGGAGAGAGAATTTGTTACTTTGACTGGGACACTTTCTGCATGGAAGATAAAGCCTCACAGATGAGACTGTGATGAAGCAGAAGTACTCTGTTTAGTACTCTTAGAAGATTAAAGGCTGCAAAAATGATGGCAAATGAGAGGAATGAGCTGGCCTACGGACATTTGCAATAGACCCAACTAAACAATAACACATCTTGCCAAGATACCTTTCTTGTTGAGGAGCAAGGCATCTTTGCCATGTGAGAATATTAGAGATCCTTTAGTATCAAAAGTGGGAGTTGTCCGTGCTCATATTCTTCACGTGTGGATTCTCATACATTATCTCTAGAGTTTTCCATTACCCCCTTCTCCACTATTTATACTGTTTATGTTTGTGTGAAAGAAAACACCTCATATTTGGGGGGAGGGGAAGACTGTTGTATTGTAAATCTTCTTACTATATTATTCCAACAAGTGCCTCTGTTTTGGGCTAATATTGTCCTCTGGCCTCATACTGAAAGGCAAATGCATCAGGGAGCTTTGTGAAGTATAATTTCAGAAATGTGAACCTGCAAAATACCATTAACCTAGTCCTCTATAATCCTGACCTATAAACCTGAGTGGCACTTGCCCTAGAGATACTATGTTCATCATTGGCTAATAATGATAATGATAATAGTAATAATAGCAGGGCTTATCCTAGAGATTTTCCCTTATCTTTTATAACATTATTAAACATACTTCATAAGACAGTTGGGTATTCTGGAATTGGCATTTTAAATTCTAGTTTCTGCTCCCATCTTGGACACCTACTAATTGTACAGTCACAGGCAAATCATTTACATTCTTAGAGTCTCAGTTTTTTTCTTTTGTCTGCAAAATGGGAATAATAACATTTGCCCTGCTGAGCTCATTGAACAAAGTGTTATGTCAAAGTGAGCTATTATTATGCTCTCAGTTAATTATGTAGAACACAAATGAATATTTTAAAACTGGGAGTCCAAGGTTAATAGCTAAAAATGGTGTAAAAAAAAGAGTGGGCAAGGATTCATAAAGCCTAAGTTTGTGGCCCAGCTCTGACACTAATTGCCTGGGTAACTTTTGGCAAACCAGCTACTCCTCTAGTCTTTAGATTCCTCATGGGTAAAAAGGGGTAACTGGAATAGATAATCTCTTTCTTTCCAGTGCTCAGATTTATTCACTGAAACTTGTGTTATCATCAGATTGATTCTCATCTATTTCCATTATGTGATCTTGGATCTTTTCTTTAGATGTGGCTTAAAAGTCATTCATTTACATATTTATTTATTTTTCTTTTTAAAAATCATATATTTTTAAAAATATATTGTTTTATGAATCATGTTGGGAGAGAAAAATCAGAACAAAAGGGAAAAAACAGGAGAGAAACAAACAGAAAGAAGTGAACATATATTTATTTTTTAAGTGATTTTTATCCTCATCAATTTCCAAAAAGCATGTAACTTTGATAAATGTAAGTTTGAATCAAGACAGTTTTGAGTTCTAACCTTATCTTTGCTACATATTGGTCATACAACCCTGGATATACTCAGTGCCCCAGACAATCTAAAAGGTCACAAGTTATATTATAATAAATAATAGTAATCAGCATTTATATAGTGCATTGGGGCAAATACATAGCATAGTGAAGTTGGCAAGATTTATCTTCTTTAGTTCAAATCCAGCCTCAGATACTTATTAACTGTGAGAGCCTGTCACCACATTGTATGCCTCAGTTTCCTCATCTGTAAAATGAACTGGAGAAGGAAATGGCAAACCACTTCAGTACCTTTGCCAAGAAAACCCCAAATGGGTCATAAAGAGCCAGAAATGTTTGGAACAATTGAACAACTACATATAGTGAATCAAGGTTTACAAAACACTTTACAAATATAATCTCATTGGTCATGATGTTATTAAAACCTGGGTTCAAATCCTGATTTTATCACATCCTGGTTGTGTCATGATAGGCGCATCACTTAACTGGTCAACACCCAAAATGGGTCTCTTGAGATTAAAATTTATAGGTGAGGTGCTGCTCTATATCAATGGAGGCAAATTCTAACTGGTTTTCCTGACAGCAGTGAAATCATAAGTCTGCTCCTAAAAATATTTACGTCTTATCTCAATGTCATTGTTAGGTACTTCATCATAAGGAAAGGAATGATGCTCATTTAACACTCCCATGAGGTTTTTACTTCCGTAGAAGGTTATTTTTCCTAGGAACCCTGTCTGGAAAGAATGCTGACACAGGAGAAGTCTCTCCTGATCATCCTCCAACTTTGTTCTAGCCACAGCTGTCACTTCCCCTCAATAGCAACATAGCCCATAGCCTGTTAAGTGATGAGAATAGCTTCCTTTTTTGAACTTGTATCAGATTTCAACTTGAAAATTCTATGGGAGGAATTTTACTTTCTGTGAGACTCTCTGTTCTTTTCTATACACATATACAAGCTGTGTAGGATCTGGCATAGCCTGGTCTGCTATATTAAAAGAAAAATAACTGTAATAATGGTAATACTATGTGTAATTGGAGCTATACCCAGTTAAATGATGATGGATTATATCAGTGAGCATAGTAATATCTATCTACCAGCAATTCTTAAGTGTGGATCAATAAGGAAATTAACATAGGACCTTATAATAATATGACCTCATATTTCCATGAGCCTTAAAGTTTCAAAACACTCTCATATTCCCATCGCTATAGTTCAGACTATTTATTACTACCTACTATCGTAGCCATTTCTTAATAGTTCATCCTTTCTCCAGGGTCTGCTGCTCCTTCACTCTATCCTTGATACTGCTACTTGATTTGAGTATATCCGTTGTCTATTCAAAATATTTTTGATAACTTCCTAATTTTTAACAAGGAAAGTTCAAGCACATTTCCATGGCATTCAAGATTTCTCTCTATCTCATACCACCTTATTTTCCCACACTTAACCTATATTATTCTTGTCCAAACACTTTGTTTTAGAAATGGGGGTCTATTCTTTGTCTCCTGAACATGCCATATTTCTCGACTTTTTCTCATACTGTTCCAAATGTCTGTTGAATTCCCCTTTATCTTTGAAAGCCTTCTCCTTCTTTTCTAATTTTCCTCTTTTCATAGAGAAGGACCTTATCCCTTGAATGTCACATAGTATTTTGCAATGTAATGTGCATTATAATTATCTGTGGACAATGGTATGTCTTGATTACAATGTCAATAATAGTTATATCTTTGACAACTGAACTCTTCCTGAGTCTCTTAAAATATGCCTTTACTAGAGTTTGCAGGGTCACTGTAGACAATGATAATATGACCTTAGCACTATAGACATTAATTTATTTGGAAACCTTCCTCTCCCCTCCATCCTACTTCCCTCCTCCCCTTCCTTCCTTCCTTCCTTCCTTCCTTCCTTCCTTCCTTCCTTCTTTCCTTCTTTCCTTCTTTCCTTCTTTCCTTCTTTCCTTCCTTCCTTCCTTCCTTCCTTCCTTCCTTCCTTCCTTCCTTCCTTCCTTCCTTCCTTCCTTCCTTCCTTCCTTCCTTCCTTCCTTCCTTCCTTCCTTCCTTCCTTCCTTCCTTCCTTCCTTCCTTCCTTCCTTCCTTCCTTCCTTCCTTTTTTTTCTAGAAACTTTTTATTGTAGGTGGAACAGAATAGCTGGATACAGACGTTTTCTTTTTTGTTGGCTACATCTAAAGCATCATAGTCAGGAGCTATCAAACATACATAGATCTTGTTTCTATCAAACCTGTTCAGTATGTTTACCTTGGATGCATCAATACCATATAATTTTTACCACCTGCTTGGTCTGATGCTTGTTAACCTTAACATCCATAATGAAGAAGTGTCTTCAGTCTTCTTCATGACAGACTCAGTGGTCAAGGGAAACTTAATGAGGGCATAGTGATCAAGCTTATTTTTCTGGCACTTTACCAAAGATATTTGTCTGGGTGCATTTGGATTTTCTCTTTTTTGTAGCTATGGACATTCTTGTTTTGAAAGCCTTAAACTTCACTTCTGTCTTGGAGGTTGGATAACGACTTCTCTCTTTATTTTTGATGCCATTTTTTGGGAAAGCCTCTCTGGGATTTCAGAAAAGGAAGAGATTAGGGAAAGCTTCTAAAAAGAGATGTGTTGAACTACTCTTGAGCTGGGTAATATTTTAATAGATGAAGAAACTATAAGATATTATGCCAAATGCAGGCCATTGTATATGAGAAAGGCTAGAGACAGGAAAACATAAATCATTTTAGTGGGACAAAAAACAAATAGATTTTTCTAGAACGAAGGGTATTTGTTGGGGAATAGAGGGGGATAAGTGGAAAATAGGTTGGATCAGTATTGTGGAAAGCCTTGAATACCAAGTTATGGTGTTGGATCTTTAATCTTTTAGGGTCACTGAAGGATTTTTCTTTTTCAGATAGGGAGCATTTTGAAATTAATATTTAGGAAATATTTGAAAAATAATATTTAGGAAAGATTTAACTAATAGTGGTATGCAGCTTAGATTGGAAAAAGGAGAGGGGACAAGCAGACAATGAAGCTTATAATCTAGTGATTGCAATGAGAATAGAGCAGAAAAATGCAATAGATTTTGTGAGGACAGAAATAAAGAGACCGCTAGGACCCAGATATTCCAGGAGTGGATTTGTGATGGGCTTTTCCTTGCATTTGTAAAGGTGGAAAGAAATGTCAAGTTATCACTTCGTGCGTGCCTGCAGTAACACATTATACACATACAGCTGTTTCTCATGTGAGAAATGCTAACTACTAGTGGCCTGGAGCTGTCCACAGCTAGAGCTTGTTTCAGAGAGATGGGTGAAATGTTCCACAAATGCCAGGGTCCTGACAATATTGCTGCTTCAGTGAGTCCAATTCAATTCAATTCAGCAATAATTTAAGGACTTACTATGTTTCAGGTCACTTAACCCTGTATGCCTCAATTTCCTCATCTGTAAAATAAGCTGGAGAAGGAAATGGCAAAGTACTCCAGGACCTTTGCCAAGAGAACCCCAAGTAGGATTACAGAGAGTAGGATGTGACTGAAATTATTCAACAACAAAATGTTCCAGATCATTCAATCAACCAACATTTATTTAGTACCTACTATGTGTCAAGTATTATGACAAAAATGAAAATAGTCACAGGCTCACAGCTCTCAAGTAAGGTTTTTTCCCTGGAGTCTGTGAACTTTTTTCTTTTTCTTACTTTTTTTTTTTTTAAGATTTTGATAATTATGTTTCAATATAATTGATTTCCTTTGTAATCCCCCTTTTTTTGTTTTATGCATATAAAAACACTCTGAGAAGGGGTTCAGACCACCAAAGATGTATAACAACAAAATTGTGAAGAAACCCTGGTTTAGAGTATGAAGAGACTGCAGATTATGACTTTGTCTAGACTCTTAATTTTACAGATGAAACTGATGTTCATAGAAATTAAATGATCAAGGTCAAAAAGGTAATGAATGATAGAGTTAAAGAGTTCAATTCAAGTCTGTGACTCCAAGTTCATTCTTTCTAGGTAAGCTGTCTATGGTACCACTCAATACTTACCTCCGAGGAGCTTATATTCTGTTGTTAAGGAGGTGCATTTGTGTGGCTAAGCTCAAATATATCTGGGTTGATCTGACGTTGGACTGTTTTTTTTTTTTTCCTGATTTTGATGTCTTGCTCGATTATATTTACAGGTTTTGGAAATGCCTATGGTCTTTGGTCCCAGAGATTATCTCTGGCATGACTGATTATCTCCAGGGACAGAATCTTAAGCCTCTAATAGCTTATTTCTTACTTCTGGGCTTTCTGTTAACTTGGACAGGAATGCTACAAAGCGCCCTTCACAGATCAAGTCAGCCTGCTGACCTCTTAGTCACAGTCCTGGCCTGCTCCTAGGCCTGGGGCTCAGTTAATTTTGCCAATTGGGAAATTTGATAAAAAAGGGGAAAAAAGTGAAAAAAAAATGGAAAATAAACCTCACAAAGTTGAAATATTTTAATTTCAATTGGTTCTGAAGCAAACACAGATAGCAGTGTCCCATAGATATAAAGATTTCACAGTTGGAAGACACTTTGGAAAACATTTAGTCAAAAATCTTTTATTTTACAGATGATAAAATTGAGGCAGAGAAAAGGAAAGTAGTTAGGCATTGTCTACCCAAAAATGGCATTACATAAAGATAAGAGTACTTGATATGGTGAGAGCTTCTGAGTAGCAAAATAATAAGGTTTTTTCTGCCAGGTTATTCTTTCCTTCAGATGGTTCTTATCTACACTCAAGTGAATAAATCACTCAACTTCTATGGGTAAAAGAGAATTGTTTTCTCAGGACAGAATAAGAGAATCAAGGTACTTTAGACTCCAAATTTGGACTCTCTAAATTGTTATGGGGGTTTGGGCAAGCTTCCCCCACCTTATACTTCTTAGCTTTAATTTTCATGACTTCATAGAGATTAAGATTTTTTTCATTCAAAAACATCATGAAGTCCAATAGAGATGGGGTAGTTTTGTCTTCTCTGTGTCCTTCAATAACATTACACCATTCTCCTAAACCACATGCTACAGAGGATCTCCAGTTTGTTGTCTTCAGCATTTCCCAAAAGCTTTATCCCATTTTAGGATTCAGATTTCCTAACATTGTTATGATTTCGTGCCACTCTTTTGAACTCTTCTGAGCTTGTATGCCTCTTTTTGTATATATCTATATCCATATATATATTTCCTAACATTGTTATGCTTTTGTGCCACTCTTTTGAACTCTTTGTTTCTACTCACTGGGGATACAAAAAGAGGCAAAATATGGACCTTCCCCTCAGGGAGCTTACAGTCCAATGGGAAAAGTTAGCACGTGGTAAGCAATATATAAATATTAGCTGTTGTTCTAGCCCTTTTTCACTTTTTAAGGTCATATTAATACATATATTTATGTATGAATATACAAAGATGTATCTTACATTAATTCAAGTTAATTTTCCAAGTTTGTGTCACTTAATAATGCTGCTAAAATTGTAACCTTGAAGTATTTTAAAGGTTTTTTGGCACTACTGCATGGGAAAATGTGATTCAAATACTAAGCTAGGTTTATGAACAACAGATACACACATTTTGTCAGTTCACAAATCGTTTTTTTCTTCTTAGATAATAAAGTTATAGTTAAGAGAACTAAAAACATTCTTTACAGGGTATATTCTTATCTCCTAGCAGTCAATCAACAGTATTCCCCTTGAGGGTGCTTTCCCATATCAAGGAATCTTAGGAAACTGTTCTATTGCATTGAAGGTGACTCTTATCTGATAAAAACCTTTAAAGATAGGCAATTGAGTTTATGCTGTACTGGTCAGTCTAAAGGATCATGGAATTGTAATATCCTTGACATAGCAATGAATATAATGTTTTGTACATACATGTACATATCAGGAAATATTGGTTGAATTTTAAATTTCTTATTAAGACTATGTCATGACAAGATATACTTTTTGTAATTATCTTAATTTATTTTTCAATTTAGCACTTCTTCTCTGGAACTGTGGAAGAACAGAATGTATACATCTGAGATGGTTTTGATGAAGCCTTGACTAGATGGTGGAAGATAAGATTAGGTGATCTATTTAGCTAGAAGTCTGTATGTCAACTGAAATATACAAATATTTGAAATATACCATTATCATCAAACTGTCATCATTCTGATTATGATTCCACTTATTGAGGGAACATTAATTATGAGGCAGCTATATGGCACAAAGTATTGAATGCTGGACCTGAAGCTCTTAGGTTCCTGAGTTCAAATCCTTCCTTAGTTACCAATTAGATGTATAGGGCAACTAAGCAAGACAGTGGAGAGAATGTCAGGCATGGAAGCAGGAAGAGTCTTTTCTGAGTTCAAATCTGGTCTCCGACACTGTGGTTCTGGGCAAGTCATCCTCTTTGTCTTAATTTTTCATCTGTAAAGTGAGCTGGAAATGGAAATCATCTTTGCCAAGAAAACCCCAAATGGGGTCATGAAAAATCAGACATGACTGAACACAACAACAGTCTGGACTAGGTACTTAATCTTTGTTTGCTTCAGTTTCCTCATTTGTAAGAAGGGGGCAATAAAAAGCATCAACCTCTTAGAGTTGTAAGGATGACATGAGATAATACTTGTAAAGTGCTTTGTAAAACTTAAAGTGCTAAAAATAAATACTAGTTATTATTGGTATTCTTTGGATTAGATTTGCTGACTATGAGAAACCTTTAGATGACAAAGCTTTTTTTTTCAGTTTAATGCCCCCCAGCCACTGCCACTGTGTATTTGAAACATACCACAAAGATGATATCCGATATGTTCACACATCCTGTCACTGTTAAGAGACAAATATGAAAGGAAAAAAAAGAGAAGGGGAAGAAAGAAATCAAATAGAATAAGAGAAGGGAAGATAAAAGAGGGGAAAAGAAAAAAAAACAGATAAATGAGAGAACAGGGAGAAGAGAGAATAATTAATATTGCTGCAAAACTGTCTTTTCTTTTTGCAGTCACTTGCCCATCATTCTCTCCAGGGAATATGTACATACCAGAGGAATCTGGGAACTAGGAATTAGAAATGGAACCTATCTTTTTTTTTTTTTTTTTTTGTATTATTCAGTCAGAAATGTGGAAAGGAATCACAATACTTTAGTATTCTTTAAACAAAAACATTAGCCAAGTGATTAAAAGTGAAATTCTTGATACCTATGCCCTTCTTACCTTTTATTACTGGACAATAAAACAGGTTGGTACACCTTCCATAATGCATTGGTTACATGGCAATGTTTAAGTGGTCTGTAATAGCTTTCATGAAAGCTTTTATATGTTTGGTAGTGCTTAAGTTTAATAGAGTTAATATTAAGAGAGAACTAGAATTTTAGGGTTTATTTTTATTAGTTTAAAAAGAGAATGAAATCAAAATCTTCTTAAATGCTGCTAACTCATTCATAATGAATTGTGGATGGAAACCCCACACTGATGAGCTCACATCTATCAAAATATACTGAAACACTAATAGAAAGATGTCTGATTTGTTTCCTTGTTCTATTTTAAATAAATGAAGCATTTGTTAAGCACTTTTACTATGAGTGCTAGGAATTACAAATATAAGCACAAAAGGTATTCCTTACCTTTAAAAAGCCTACATTTTAATATAGAAAGATAAAAATATAAAATGAAGTTAGAAATGGAGAGAGAAGAGATTAACACAAAATGAGAAAGTTTGGAGATTCAGAAGTAGAGCTGGAAGAGTAATGAACATGTATAGCCTGGGCACTTCATAACAAAGGTGTATGAGGGAAGAACTTACTAATCAGAAGATGGACCCTCAGAGATAGAGGCATTCCCACGATGAAAAGCCTGTAGTGAGGAGATAAAAAAAGATGGAGAGTCAAGAGTGGAGGCAGGAGAAAAGTGAGTCTGTATGATTGGGGCATTTCATCAAATGATGGTACCAAGAAGGAACTCACTAAATGCTCAAGGTGAGATAGCAACTGGTAAGGAGATAGCAAAGTCTGAGGAGTCTCAGGACATTGGGTTTCAAACCAAGCCAAAACATATTAGAAAGCATGAATGGAGGGAACTTTGGATTTAGAATCAGATAATCTGAATTCCAACTCTTTATCTTCCATGTACTATCCAAGTGACCTTAAGCAAGTCACTTAGTATATGGGCATTTGTTTCCACAAGTATAAAATAAGAAGGATTGGACTAAATAATTTAAAAAATCTCTTCCATCTTTAAGTCAATGATTTCATGCTCCTGATAGAAATATCCATCCAAAAGACTAGCTAGTAAAGGAGAAAAAAGTTAGTCAGAGAAACTGGAGAAGAGTCCTAAGGAGTGTCACTGAAATCAAAGGAAGAAGATGGGAGTGGTCACTAGTGCCAGGTATTGAAAATGCCTTTCAGGTATTGAAAGATCATTTTATGGAAAGGAATTGGATCTGTTCTATTTGGCCAGAGAAACAATGAGGGGATTTTGCAGAGAAGCAATTGCTTTTCCTGGTTGCCCTACATATATTCTCTCTTCTTACTCCCACCTTATTTATATTATTTACATTCTAGACCATTTATCTATATAGAGCATGGCTCCATGCTTTGCTTATACAGTTCTCCAAGTCTGGAATATACACTCTTTCTCTTTTTATCTGTGAAATTTCTACATATTCTTTAATACTCAGCCCATATGCTACCTGCATAAAGCCATACCTCATTGCCCTGATAGTAAGATAGTTCTCTCTCAAATCTCACATAAATCTTTGTTTTGCAATTCTTGAATGCTCTCAGCATGTAATTATATACCATCTGTGTTTGTATCTTTCCCCTCTACCAGTCTAGTAAGCTCCATGGAGTGGAGACTATGCCTTATCTAAAATTTATATCTCCTTCAGTACCTGTTTTGTTGTATACAGTAGACATATAATAAACATCCATGAAATAAATTGTTGTTGAGAACCAGACTTTGGTTCTCTTGAAATGAGAATGTTTTGGCCATTTTAAAATTTTCTGGCCATTTTAAAAATCACCTGTTCCAAAATGGAATGTGCTGCTTTGGTGGATAATGAGTTTCTCCATTCTTGGATAGCTTGGATAGAGTGGATGATTAGTCAATGATGAGAAAGAAGAGAAAACTTGGAAGGCATTTAAAACTAAAAGAGTCTGTGTTATTCTGTGATTTTAGCATTGTGATTGAATAAAACTGAATCTTAAATTCTCAAAGAACAGAGAGATGCTCTATGTTTCTAGAAACTAAATGAAACTTTGGCTGTCCTTCAAAAACACCAAGTTCACCAAATCAGAGATCAATGAGCTGAACTCTTTCCCAAATTTCAGAGAGAGAGAGAGAGATCACTATGCATAGAGTGTGGTGTAAGCTCAGATGTTCTTTGAACTGTATTTGTAAAAAAAAAAAAAACAAATCAAATGCAAGATTTCTAGCCTATTATCTTTGATTGCTTGAAATAAGATGATTCCTAACATTTAAAAAAAATTATATTTTCCTAAATAGAAAAAAAAGATCTCAACTATGGTTATGTTTGTACCTGTTAAACCAAAAGATTCAAAAAATAGTCTTTGGGAGAGAGTTAAAATGTATTTTTTCTTTTTCCTTAGTCTTTACTTTTTAATATACCTGTCAAAAGAAATATGATATGTGAATACAAATGGTTACTGGTCCTAGTCATTTCTTGTTCTGTCTGTTTTTTGAAACTCCATTGTAGTGATGATGACTCAGAGAAGGATTCATTTTATTTTGAAAACAAGTAAGCTAGTATATAAATTTTTTGTATTTAAACAACGGCCTCTTTCTCAACTGCATCTGTCTTGGTATAAGGATTTCACAAATGGAAGAAGACATTGTGTAGGCTCCTATATTTCTGTGATGACTTATTTGGTTTCAACAAATCATCTTTAAATAGGTAAGATACCTTCCTGAAAATGAGAAGGAAGGGCAAAGAAAAATGAGAACTACTTTCTTTATCCATCTCACTCTAGAAAATAGCATAAGCAATTTGAGAGAGAGGATGTTTCATGCAGCACAGAATTTGTTGGGCTTTAGGAGAAAAAAAGAATAAGACATTGAAAATAAAAAATAATTCTTCAAGTAGCCATTTTAGGAAACAGCACAATGAGTGGCTATTGATTGTTGTGATGATAGAACAAATAGTAATGGTCATATTAATTAAAAAAAACAGTTTTGAAAAGCAACAATTGTGAGTCATGCTTGCTCTCCAAGACCTAGAAATTTTTGTTTAGATTTGTGGATCATTTATAGAATGTTTGGTGTGAATACTCCTGTCAGCCATCCCTCTTCATCTTCTTAGATTCCATTATTGCTCTTTGATCATCTGTTACTCAAGTAAAATAAATGAAAGGTTTAAAACAACCCATTTTTCCTCCTTTGGAAAATCCTGTTGATTTCCCAACTCTTAGGTGGTTGTATTATGGTGGAATGTGGGTTAGGAGACCTGGAATCTGAGCCCTGGTTTTGCCACTAACTCTGTGTGATCCTGAGCAAATCACTTAGCTGAGATCATTTTTCTCCTTTTGTGATATGATGGAGTTAACTTTGATGGTTGTTATGGTCCCTTCCAGCCCTCTGATTTCTATGGTTCCTTTTAGACTACTCTAAGAGTAGATAATGAAAGACTAGTAACAAATATAAGCTTCTTTAGGTTAGTGACTATTTTCAGCTCATAGATCATAGAATTTTATAAGAAGGTATGAAATTTAAGGGTTGCCAATAGCAGCCCCAATGGACATTCTTTCCCTTTCATCTTGTTGGTGGCATTAATCTTTCCCCTCCAGAAGCTTAAAAAGGTTTGAATTTCTCCCCCTGAAAGTTGTACCCCAGGTGACTTTCCCTTTTCCCTTTTCCTTGAGGAGCAAAAGTTGCTAGTTATAGTGCTGATTGTATTGTTTTTATCTTTGTATACCCAATATCTGGCTCAGTGGTTTGCACATTGTAGGTGCTTAATAAATTTTTTTGAGTGATTGGTTGATTCGGGCCAGAACATGGAATGAGTCCAACTTTTCCTGACTTCAAGTTCTTAACAACTATCTTTAGTGTAGCTAATGATGAGAATATGTGATTTGATAGAATCACTTGACTGGAGGAAATATATACAATAGAATAAAATTGTTTATCTTTTCAAGGAAGAAGGGATGGTAATTACAGATCCATTTGTTACTTTAATTGAAAAAAAATCAATTTTGATCCATTTTGGGTTTTGAATTGCCATTTGCTGTTGGTTTTGTTTATTTAATTTTTAAAAATTTGTCCTGTGATAAAATAACCTCAAGATACAAATCTAAAAAAAGCCAAAACACTCCAAACCAAAATAAAACAAAAACCAAACCCAAACCAAATAAAATACTGGAAACCCTCCTAATGGACAGTTTTTCAGTATGTGGTTTTGAATATTCATAGAATCATAAATCTTATATTTGAAAGTCACCTTAAAAATTGATCTGATCTAATACCCCTACCTTAAGGTAACTTTGTAAATGTAAGTCATTTCACCAATATTTGTTGAATGAATCAGTCCATTTTTTTCAGGTGAAGGGAGACCCAAAGTAGTTAATTGACTGTTCCAAGGTGACACAGGAAGGGCTGTAATTTTGCCCTTTAACTCCTTTGTAATGTTTCAGGCAGTGGAAAGATAATTCAGATACATGACCTCTACTTAATATTAGAATCTTAGAGTTTGATCCTTACCTGAGAACTTTTCACTAATTATAGAAGAATTCAATTAAATTCATAATGATTATGATTGATGATGATAACAACCACTAATATTTTAAAATCACTTTAACATTTGTAAAACATTTTACAAATATTATCTCATTTTATTCTAATAACTCTATGTGACAGCTATTATTATTTTTCCATTTGTGCATTTATTATTAAATATATGAGCTTGAATTTGAACTCAAGTCTTCCTGAATACAGATGCAGTGTACCATCATTTCAGGGTTTTTCTATTTTGGAGAATCTCTAGAAGATATTCTCCATTAATAAGAAAAGATTTATAAAAAGTGTTATGACAGAAACTGGGCAGAGACAAATATTTTATACCATTTACTAAGATAAGGTCAAAATGGATACATGACTTCAATATAAAGAGAGATATTATGAGAAAATTAGAAAAACATAGAACATATTACTTGTCAGGCTTATGGATAAGTGGACAATTTATCCAAGTTAGATGTAAAAATGGGTTATTTCAATTACATTAAATTAAAACATTTCTGTACAAATAAGACAAATATAGCAAAGATCATATGGGAAACAGAAGATTGAGAAAAAATTTTAATAGGCAGCTCTTCAAGTAAAAGTCTCATATCTTAAATATTTAAATAATATTTATTACTTTGTCAAATTGATGTGAAAATGCATCATTTCCCAATTGATAAATGCTCAAAGAGTATGAATAGATTGTTGAACAATAAAGAAAAATAATTTATAGCCATATGAAAAATGCTTTATATCATTATTGATTAGAGAAATGCAAATTAAATAACCTTGAGGTATTATTTTATACCTACCACATTGGCTAAAATGATTGAAGTAACAAATGTTGGAAGGCAAGTGAAAAAATTGGAGTTTATTATTATTCATTTTGGTGGAATTCTGAATGAATCTAATTTTTTGGAAAGCAATTTGAAATTATGACTAGTTATTAAATTGCTTGTATCTTTTGACCCCAGAAATACCACTACTATGTCTATTTTCAAAGATGATTAGGGAAAAAAAGAACTATCTTCCAGTATGTTTATAGCAGTTCTCTTTCAGATAGCAAAGAACTAGAAATTGTAGGAATGCCATCAGTTGTGTAATGACTGAACATTCCATGAGTGTAGTTTATGATTACGATGTAACATTACTGTGCTTTAAGAAAGAATGAGTTCAACAATCTTCAAAAAAACAGAGAAAGATTTGAATGAAATAACGAAGAGCAAAACCAAGAGAACATTATATATAGAGGAACAACAATATTGTTTTAAGAATAACTATTTCATTATTTCATTATTAACTGTAAAAGACATATGAAGAAAGACCAGAGAAAGAAATGATAAGTAGAAGTGTCTATAGAATAATTTTACATACATACCTATTTGTGTCTAATGGTAGGCATCCCTAGGGTGAGTAGAGAGAAGAAAAAAAGAGGAAAATTTTACATAATAACTATTATATATTTAAAAGAATAGTGAGTTGTATATAATAGATTTGCAGCTTCATGTACAATCATTTTTTTATTATACTTTGTTATAGATATTCTTATTTTATTCCATAAAATAAAAATAACATGATTTTTAAAAAGTGTTGGGTGAAATTAAAAGTGTTATGCAGATTCCAAGGCCAGTTATCCAGTATGGTATTGACAAAGCTCAAAATTCTGTGTTAAAGGTTTAGCATTATTTCAATAACATTAACTGAGCATAGTGTATATAGTAGTGGACTTGGGAGTTTGTTTAGATCTCTCTGTTTAGATTTTGTCCCTAGCACTTTTCTAAGTGTATGATCCTTTCACAGATCACTTTATGCCTCAGAGAACTTTTTAAGAACATAAATCATAGGTAGTTTATGGCATGTATCAGTGTAGGGAGTTCCCACACTGCTGAAATCATGCGACTTATTAAACCATATACATTGACATTTAGACAAGAATTCCCATATTGTTGCAAAATGTAATAGAAAGCATTTGAAAGATATCAGAACTCTTATTAAAGGATGACTTCAGAGGATCAATTGTAGATGATGCATGTTTTTTACCTTCATGCAGAAAACTGGTTGTCTGTACATATGGAATGAAGTATATGTTTTCACACCTGGCCAGTGTGTAGATTTGTTTTGTTTACTTTTACTTCCTTGTTTAAAGGAAGGGCTTTTAAAAAATTGTATGCATATTTTAACATATTTAACATGTATTGGACTATCTGCCATTTAGGGGAGGGGATGGGGGGAAGGAAGGGATAATTAATACAGAAGGTTGAAAAATTATCCATGCATATGTTTTGTAAAGCTTTAATAAAAATGTGTGTGTGTGTGTGTGTGTGTGTGTGTGTGTGAGAGAGAGAGAGAGAGAGAGAGAGAGAGAGAGACAGACAGACAGACAGACAGACAGAGAGACAGACAGACAGAGAGACAGAGACATTGAGAAGTAACAAGTGATGCAAAAAAGGGAGCAAAAATTAAAAAAAAAAGATGTTTTCATATTAGTATTCTTTGATTTGGGGCTCCATTCCCTCCCCTTCCCTCACTTTTCTGGTCAAGAAAGTTTTGGAGAAACTGCTGTTATAGAAAGCACACTGAAAAAGAGGGCAAGGTATCCGGTTTGGGCTGAGCTGCTTAACTTTCTTTTGAGGCAGTTTTTTTTTTTTTTTTGAGGGCAATTTCACAGGGTCACAAGCTGAGGCTGGATTTGAACTTGGTTCCTCCTGACTTCAGGGGAGCTACTTAACTTCTTTTTTTTTTCTTCCTTGTCTCATATGAAAAATAAGACAATTGGGCAAGATTGTCTTTGATGTTCTTTCTTGTTCTATGAAAGAAAGATAACATAGGAAGGCTGATTTTTCTTCATCCCTCCTCCCTTTTCAAATTTGTGTACTTGTGCATAAGAAAGAAGTCTTTATTTTAACATACTTCTGCCTGGGGATCCATATGCCACACATTAGGATACATTGGATTATTTGGCTGGTGTATTTATGGTGTTAGGAACAGTAATAGGACTTGAGAATAAATTCTTCAGCAATGTTTCATTTAGTTTTCAAATCCAGTTACCCAGTGAGCTATTGAAACTAGGTAGCCTGATCCCTTGGTTGTATCTGGTGCTAGGAAGAAATAGAAAGCATCACTCGACCTTGTGCTTAAAGATATTTTCAATAAAGCAAACAGTTTTGATTTAGTGATTTCCCTTCAAATAGCTGGTCCTTGAGGAACACAAACATAAATGGCATTGCATTAGTAGGAGTGCCTAATACTCTCAGACCACCTACATTGAGAACTTGTGGATATCACATAATATCTGTGAGGTTTTCCCTGTAGTTTGAAATGTTTTGTTTTTTCCTGTAACTTACATGTGTGTGACTATATTGTATGCATTGTGAAAGAAAAAAAACATGAGAATAGTTATTAATTTAATTTATTACTTTAATATTTTTAATGGGGAATCGATAATCAGGTTTAGAGACAGATAAAATGAAAAACCTAAAAGACCAAGACCTGAAGAAAGAAAAGATGCACGAACTCCCAAACCTAGCAACATAAATACATTTATCATATTAGAATTTAGACAAGACCCCGAATGGCAAAATTGTTTTCCTTAATGATGTTTTATATTTTATTATTGATCTCTTCTTCCTAGTCTAATATAACACTTTGTTTTACCACTAGAGGTTGCTAAATGGTTCAGCAAATAAAAAGCCAGACCTGGAGTTGGGAAGATCTAAATTCAAATCTCACCCTCAGCACTTCCTGCCTAAGTGACTCTTGGCAAATCATTTAAACTCTACTACAATTTCTACAACTGTAAATGGGCATAATAATTGCACTTACCTTGCAAAGTTGTTGTGAGGAACAAATGAGGTAAGATCTGTAAAGCACTCAGTACTGATAAATAGTAATCATTAATAAATGTTTCCTCCTTTTTCTCCCTCCCTCTCTCCTGTCTTCCTTCCCTCCCTCCCTCCCATCCTCCTTCCCTTCATTTCTTTGCTTCCATTCCTTCCCTTCTTCCTTCCTTCTCACCTTTCTTCCTTTTCTCCTTCCTTCCCTCCTTCCTCGAATCATTCAATGACAAATTTTAACTTGCTTTCAAGAAAAACTTTCAATTTTGTACTTCTAGTTCAAAAGTAGAGAAGGGCTTCTTTGAGGCTTTACAAATTTCCCATTTCAGGAGGTTTGTGGTGACTTGGTAATGAGGCTGTAGAACAGATTTTTGTTCAAGTATGGGTTACACTGGAGCTGCAAGGTGGCACAGTGATCAGAGCATCAGGCATAGAATCTGAAAGAGCTGAATTCAGATCTAATTTCAAACACTTACTAGCTGTGTGAACCTGGGTAAGCCACTTAACCCCTATTTGCCTTTGCTTTTCATCTGTAAAATGGCAGCACACTGAAGGAATGGCAAGCCAGTAACTTTGCCAAGAAAACCCCATGGATTTTCATAGAATCAGACATGACCAAATGACTGAACTATAACAATGGGTTACACTAAGTGACTTTTGAGGTGATTTCCAATGCAGAGTCTATAATTCTGTGAATTATTATCATTGGGCCAAGAACTGTTTAGTCTGGCACTGATGTATAGGGGTGAAAAATTTTGAAAACTATTTTCATTTTCTTTCAAATTCCAATTCAATTTTTATTCAGAGAGCTAGTATATAGCTATTTCAAGATTCAAGGATGCTTTCATAGAGAACTGAGATAGAGAACTGTGAAGGGGGCAATGAATACTTTTTGACTATACACAGCTACAGGTTCGTACCTGAGTAATTGAAGCAAGGGAAAAAATATTTTTTTCCTACATGGACTAAATTACTATGGCTTTATAAACAACCTTAGAAACCATCAAAGTGTAAAATTATAAAAGCAACCCAACCAGTTCTCTAGAAAATATTCATCTTTTTCTTTCAATAAATCTTCATATTTATTGAATATCTATTTCAGGGGAAGAAATCTTTCAGAGTTTTATGACAGGGTATTCACAGAATAACATGATCTTAGATTTGGAAGGGATAATTATTTACATTGTGCTTTAAGGATTGCAAAACATTGTTCAAATTTGATCACATTTTTCCCCTCCCAACTATCCAGAGAGGTAGGTGATATTATAATATCCATTGTACAGATGAGGAAACTGAAGAAAGAGAGATTAAGTGACTTTTTCAAGATAATATAGCTATTAATTGTCTGAGGATGCATTTGATCTTCAGCTCCAGACATAGATACATGATAGTCCTTCAGGCACTGGACGCTACTATCATATTTGGTTTCTGTCTCCTCCCTTTTTTTCCCCTTAGGCTAAATATTCTGAAATCATAAGATAATGGATTTATAGCTGAAAGGTGTTGTGATATGGGAGCTACTTGCCAGTGGCTGCTGGAGATCTAACTCAGACCTGTAGAATGGGTCTCTTCATGTGAGAGGATGATGATGATGATGATGATGATGATGATGATAGAAGGAGACTAAAAGGAAGTTGCATTCTTTTACCTCTCCCCTCTTCCCTCTTGCCTCCAATTTATTTCATTCCCAATCCACAATCATCAGCATCAGCAAAGGCTGCTTTGCAATGCCTTCAAGTATTATGATTCACAGCTGTGGAGGCTCTCGAAGAACTGACCTGCCCCTTCACCCAGGCATGGTCCTTAACAGAAAGGTGTCCTAGAAGTAATCTATCCTAATGTGTTAATTATTCAGATGAGGAAACAGAATCATTACCAATTGTCTTGAGGCATGTTTAAAAGGCCAGCTATCATTTTAGTCACCCTCCTCTGGGGACTCTTTAGCTTATTAATGTCCTTCCTAAAATGTAGTGGCCATAAGGAAAGAATTTCTCTAGATGTGTAGTAAAGTAGGAAAGCTATCTTACTAGTTCTGTACATTGTTCCTCTCCCTGCAGCCTAAGATTGTTTTAGCTTTTAGGATTTCCATATCAGATAGTTGACTCATATTGACTTTGTATTCAGAAAAACTCATAAATCTTTCAGACAAATTGCTCTCTTACTATGCTACTACACTTCTGTTACAAGTGTAAGAGTATGTTCCAGGTTCTGATCCTTAGTGTTGGTATCTTGGCAGGCAAGAGGGATATTTTGGGGTGTGGAAATGTTAAAAAAATTATCATATTCCATCTCTGACATTCTTGGCCCAATGTATGCTCATAGTGTGAGACACCACAGAGGGTACCAGAGAAATGTGAGAATTGGCCCCTATACTAGAAAAAATTTATAATCAAAGTGGGAAATTAGCGAATATATACATGTACATATACACATTCACAACACACACATAACAAAACGCACACATGTATATGTTAAGGACCATGCCTAAGTGTATAGGGGCAGCTTCTCCAAAAGCCCCCACAGCTGCTGAATCATAACAAAATTGAAGGAATTGCAGCCTTTACTGACACACTGATTGGGAATGAAATCAATCAGAGACAAGAGGGAAGAGGAAAGAGGTCAGAGAATGCAACCGCCTTTCAGTCACCTTGTATCATTATCATCCTCTCACATGAAGGGATCCATTCTGCTGGTCTGAGTTGGATCCCCAGCAGCCACTGGCAGGTGGCTCCCATAACATGTATACACACATATAGTTATATAAAAAATATTTTATTATGTTATTTTCAAATCATTTCATATATATGGTTCACATATATGACAAACAATTTTAAAACAACACAAGAATATATTTTATTAATTGCTAAATTGTGTATTGCCAATAGTAGGGGCTATAAATCACAGTTCTAACATTTGTTTAATTCAGGATCAGGGTTTTTAAAATTCAATTTAATAAAGATTTATTAAATATCTATCAAGTGTCAGGTACTGTGCAAAACATAGGAGATACAAATAAGATAAAGGAAAAAAAGATTCAAATAAGAAAAAGGAAGTCTGTTTTCAAGTAACATACAATTTAATGAGGGAAACTGAAAATCCAGAGATGGGCACCAAGGGCAGTGTGAGACACAATGTTCTGTGGAGTTGAAAGCAAGCAGAATGCTAATGGAAATTGGAATTACCTGAAAAGTTCTAATCTGAGCTCTCTATAAAGAAAGACATTAGGAACAGTCTCAACTCCAAATCCATATAATTCAGGTCTCTATCTATCTATCTATCTATCTATCTATCTATCTATCTATCTATCTATCTATCTATAGAGCTCTCTCTCTCTGTATATATATATATTTATATATATATATATCCTCCCAAAAGTTTGCAACAGGGGCCCTTCTAATATGCTGTCAGCCTTGCTCAAATTTTTTTTGACATCAGGAGGATAATAGAGGAGCCAGCTCACTCAGCCCACCTCTTTTGCTCATTATATATTTTTCTCTTTTTTGAAAAATTTTGTTTTAAATTGTGAACCTTATAAACATCAACAAAAACAGATATTTCAATATAAAAAGAAAAACTGAAAAGAAGATCCCATATAAAAGAAAATCCCATATTAAAAAATATATACAACTTATTTTAAATTATGTAGTATATTTAACATAACAGTACCACTACTCTCCTTCAGGTTTGTCTCCTTTGAGAACTTCCTTTCATTCTCTTCTGTATATTTCTTGAAGCATTTCATTGATGATCTTTCCCTCCCTCTCTGTTAGACATCACTATCAGAACTTTCCTTCCATAAATCTCTAGCCTGCATCTCAGATAAAAACTTTCCCTTGTAACAAGCAAAGTAAATCTACACAGTGGTTGTGTCTGAAGAGATATGTTCCATTTTGCATCTCTACTCTATTACCTCCTTTAAAAAATAAATTATTTTAACTTATGGAATAAAACAACATTACCATAATAACATAATACATAATAAAATAATTGCAAAAACAATTAAAATGCTTGCACTGCTACTGCAAATATATTTTGTACAACTTCCTATTCATTTAAAGGATATAATAAAGTTACTATGTATTTCTTTTTTTTCTCTTTTTTCCTTCCTTCTCCCCATCCTAAGATGGCTACCACTAGACATGAATAAGTATATATGTAAAATTATTCTATACTTCTATTTATCAGTTCTTTCTCCGGATACAGATAGCATGTTTCTTCATATGTTCTTTATAGTTAATTTGTATACTTATAAGTCTGTCACTTCTTTGCCAAGAGAACAAGAAGCATGTTTTTTTCATCAGTCTTTGGACTCATGATTGGCCATTGCATAGATCAGAGCTCTTGTGTTTTTGCTGTTTTCCTTTGCAATATTCTAGACATTATAAAGATTATTCTTCTGAATATTTTTAATTCATTCTGAATTAGCTCATAAATGTTTTCCCAGGTTTCTTGGATTCTGTCCTTTTTCCTATCTATCTTATCTATAGCATCTATCTATCTATCTATCTATCTATCTATCTATCTATCTATCTATCTAATGCTCCATCCATCCATCCATCCATCCATTTATCTATCTCTTCTACTTATTTATTTATTTTTCATTCATTTATATATATATATGCATATATATATATCCACTTATTTATTTATTCTTCATTCTACCTACCTATTTACTCATTGTAGCACAATAAAATTGCTTTATATTCATGTCATAACTTGTTAATTCATTTATTAATTGATGGGTAGATCTTTTGTTTCTAGTTCCTTGTTACAATAAAAAATGCCATTATAAATAATTTTGTATATATGGATCCTTTGCTTCTTTCTTTTATCTTTTTTGTTAGATGTTTAGTGAAGATATTGCTGTTAAAAGGTTTATATAATTTAATGTCTTCTGGGATGTAATTCCAAATTGCTTTCCAGATCTACTAACAGTACATTATTGTATGCCTGTTCTCTCACAGCTCCTTAGTGTTGGTATCTTGGCAGGCAAGAGGGATATTTTGGGGTGTGGAAATGTTAAAAAAATTATCATATTCCGTCTCTGACATTCTTGGCCCAATGTATGCTCATAGTGTGAGACACCACAGAGGGTACCAGAGAAATGTGAGAATTGGCCCCTATACTAGAAAAAATTTATAATCAAAGTGGGAAATTAGCGAATATATACATGTACATATACACATTCACAACACACACATAACAAAACACACACATGTATATGTTAAGGACCATGCCTAAGTGTGTAGGGGCAGCTTCTCCAAAAGCCCCCAGAGCTGCTGAATCATAACAAAATTGAAGGAATTGCAGCCTTTACTGACACACTGATTGGGAATGAAATCAATCAGAGACAAGAGGGAAGAGGAAAGAGGTCAGAGAATGCAACTGCCTTTCAGTCACCTTGTATCATTATCATCCTCTCACATGAAGGGATCCATTCTGCTGGTCTGAGTTGGATCCCCAGCAGCCACTGGCAGGTGGCTCCCATAACATGTATACACACATATAGTTATATATAAAATATTTTATTATGTTATTTTCAAATCATTTCATATATATGGTTCACATATATGACAAACAATTTTAAAACAACACAAGAATATATTTTATTAATTGCTAAATTGTGTATTGCCAATAGTAGGGGCTATAAATCACAGTTCTAACATTTGTTTAATTCAGGATCAGGGTTTTTAAAATTCAATTTAATAAAGATTTATTAAATATCTATCAAGTGTCAGGTACTGTGCAAAACATAGGAGATACAAATAAGATAAAGGAAAAAAAGATTCAAATAAGAAAAAGGAAGTCTGTTTTCAAGTAACATACAATTTAATGAGGGAAACTGAAAATCCAGAGATGGGCACCAAGGGCAGTGTGAGACACAATGTTCTGTGGAGTTGAAAGCAAGCAGAATGCTAATGGAAATTGGAATTACCTGAAAAGTTCTAATCTGAGCTCTCTATAAAGAAAGACATTAGGAACAGTCTCAACTCCAAATCCATATAATTCAGGTCTCTATCTATCTATCTATCTATCTATCTATCTATCTATCTATCTATCTATAGAGCTCTCTCTCTCTGTATATATATATATATATATATATATATATATATATATATATATATATATATATATATATATATATATATATCTCCTCCCAAAAGTTTGCAACAGGGGCCCTTCTAATATGCTGTCAGCCTTGCTCAAATTTTTTTGACATCAGGAGGATAATAGAGGAGCCAGCTCACTCAGCCCACCTCTTTTGCTCATTATATATTTTTCTCTTTTTTGAAAAATTTTGTTTTAAATTGTGAACCTTATAAACATCAACAAAAACAGATATTTCAATATAAAAAGAAAAACTGAAAAGAAGATCCCATATAAAAGAAAATCCCATATTAAAAAATATATACAACTTATTTTAAATTATGTAGTATATTTAACATAACAGTACCACTACTCTCCTTCAGGTTTGTCTCCTTTGAGAACTTCCTTTCATTCTCTTCTGTATATTTCTTGAAGCATTTCATTGATGATCTTTCCCTCCCTCTCTGTTAGACATCACTATCAGAACTTTCCTTCCATAAATCTCTAGCCTGCATCTCAGATAAAAACTTTCCCTTGTAACAAGCAAAGTAAATCTACACAGTGGTTGTGTATGAAGAGATATGTTCCATTTTGCATCTCTACTCTATTACCTCCTTTAAAAAAATTATTTTAACTTATGGAATAAAACAACATTACCATAATAATATAATACATAATAAAATAATTGCAAAAATAATTAAAATGCTTGCACTGCTACTGCAAATATATTTTGTACAACTTCCTATTCATTTAAAGGATATAATAAAGTTACTATGTATTTCTTTTTTTTCTCTTTTTTCCTTCCTTCTCCCCATCCTAAAGATGGCTACCACTAGACATGAATAAGTATATATGTAAAATTATTCTATACTTCTATTTATCAGTTCTTTCTCCGGATACAGATAGCATGTTTCTTCATATGTTCTTTATAGTTAATTTGTATACTTATAAGTCTGTCACTTCTTTGCCAAGAGAACAAGAAGCATGTTTTTTCATCAGTCTTTGGACTCATGATTGGCCATTGCATAGATCAGAGCTCTTGTGTTTTTGCTGTTTTCCTTTGCAATATTCTAGACATTATAAAGATTATTCTTCTGAATATTTTTAATTCATTCTGAATTAGCTCATAAATGTTTTCCCAGGTTTCTTGGATTCTGTCCTTTTTCCTATCTATCTTATCTATAGCATCTATCTATCTATCTATCTATCTATCTATCTATCTACCTATCTATCTAATGCTCCATCCATCCATCCATCCATCCATCTATTTATCTATCTCTTCTACTTATTTATTTATTTTTCATTCATTTATATATATATATGCATATATATATATCCACTTATTTATTTATTCTTCATTCTACCTACCTATTTACTCATTGTAGCACAATAAAATTGCTTTATATTCATGTCATAACTTGTTAATTCATTTATTAATTGATGGGTAGATCTTTTGTTTCTAGTTCCTTGTTACAATAAAAAATGCCATTATAAATAATTTTGTATATATGGATCCTTTGCTTCTTTCTTTTATCTTTTTTGTTACATGTTTAGTGAAGATATTGCTGTTAAAAGGTTTATATAATTTAATGTCTTCTGGGATGTAATTCCAAATTGCTTTTCAGATCTACTAACAGTACATTATTGTATGCCTGTTCTCTCACAGCTCCTCTAACACATGTCATCTCTCTTTTTTTGGGTTATTTTTGTCAATATGATGGGTATGAGAATGATAGAGTGATTGATCATGTGTTTTGGGGAGGATATCTTTTGTTTCTTTTTTTTTCTGAGTTCATTATTTTCCAGGTGTTGCAGCCCACTCACAGCCACTATGCACTTCTCCAATACCCTCTGAGTACTACTCAATTTTAATTCTATCAAGACTGTGGTTTTTCCATGTCTCACAGTCACACAATAACTCTATTATTACTAAGTTATAAAACAAAGCAAAATAATTGTGCCATTCTACAAGACATCAGAAAAACTAATTTGGGAAGGAATAATAATAGCATCTGACATTTATATAGTGTTTTAGGCTTTCAAAAAACTGTTCCAGTTACATTATCTCTTTTCAGCCTCCCAATTTCTCCAAGATAGTTACTTATTAACAGCATCATTATTCTACAGTATTTCATGAAAACGTCTGGTTGTATAGGCATATTCTAGTTTTTGAAGGTCGATTTTTTTAGTGTCTTATGAGAATAGCTCTAACAGTTGGCCCAGGCTATGACCTCATTCATTTGTTCATTCAAAAAAAAATTAATTAAGTGCGAACTATATATATTTAATAGGAATTGGGACTACAGACAGAAAAATTACATGTTTGCATTTCACGATAAGTGAAAGGTGAGCATACATTGGAGCCTTTTTTTTAGCTTTTTATTTTCAAAATATATGCATTGTTTTCAACATTTACTCTTGCAAAAGTTTGTATTCCAATTTTTTTCTCCCTTCCTTCCCCCATCTCTTCCCTTAGTCAGCAATCTAATATATGTCAAACATATACAATTCTTCTACACATATTTCCATAAATCTCATACTACACAAGAAAAATCAGATTAAAAAGGAAAAAAGTAAGAAAGAAAATAAAAAGCAAGCAAACAACAACAAAAAAGGTGAAAATAGTATATTGTGATCCACATTCAGTCTCCATAGTCTGCTCCCTGGATGAAGATCACTCTCTCCACAATAAAAAAAAGGTGAAAATAGTATATTGTGATCTACATTCAGCCTCCATAGTCTGCTCCCTGGATGAAGATCACTCTATCCATCCTAAGTCTATTAGATTTGGTCTGACTCACCTCATTATTGAAAAGAATCACATCCTTCACAGTTGATCATCACATATTCTTGTTGTCATGTACAATGTTCTCTTGGTTCTGCTCACTTAGCACCAGTTCATGTAAGTCTCTCCAGGACTCTCTGAAATCTTCCTGCTGATCATTCCTTACAGAACAATAATATTCCATAACATTCATACACCATCACTTTTTCAGCCACTCTCCAGCTGATGGGCATCCACTGTTTCCAGTTCCTTGCTACAACAAAATGGGCTGCCACAAACATTTTTGCAATACAGATCTTTTTCCTTTTTTATGATTACTTTGGGATACAGACCCAATAGAGACATTGCTGGATCAGAGGATGTGCATAGTTTGATAGCCTTTTGGGCATAGTTCCATAATTGCTCTCCAGAATGCCTGGATGTATTCACAATTCCACCAACAATGCATTAGTGTTCCAGTTTTCCCACATCCGCGCCAACATTTATCACTATATTTTCTTGTCAGTTTAG
Source organism: Antechinus flavipes (assembly GCF_016432865.1). Taxonomy (NCBI): domain Eukaryota; kingdom Metazoa; phylum Chordata; class Mammalia; order Dasyuromorphia; family Dasyuridae; genus Antechinus; species Antechinus flavipes. The sequence goes on from NC_067402.1 coordinate 211,507,062, forward strand.
CCAATCTGAGAGGTGTGTAATGGTTCCACAGAGTTATTTTAGTTTGCATTTCTCTAATCAATAGTGATTTAGAGCAATTTTTTTCATGACTGGAAATGGTTTTAATTTCTTCTTCTTAAAATTGTCTATTCATATCTTTTGACCATTTATGAATTAGAGAATGGTTTGTATTTTTACAAATTTGAATTCAATTCTCTATATATTTTAGAAATGAGGCCTTTATCAGAACCCTTGAATGTAAATTTTTTCCTTCAGGTTTTGCTTCCTTTTTAATCTTTTTTTAAAAGATTTTTATTTTCAAAACATATGCATATGCCATAACTTACTCAACTATTCTCTAACTGATGGGCATCCCCTCAGTTTCCACTTTCTTGCCACTACGAAAAGAGCTGCCACAAATATGTGGATTTCTTTTCCTCCTTTAAGATATCTTTGCTTCCCTTCTAATCTTGTCTGCATTGATTTTGTTTATACAAAACATTTTTAATGTAATATAATCAAAATTATCCATTTTTGCATTTTATAATGTACTCTAGTTTTCCTTTGGTGACAAATTCCTTCCTTATCCACTGATCTGAAAGGGAAACTCTCCTTTGTTCTTCTAATTTGCTTATAGTATCATTCTTTATATCTAAATTATGAACTCATTTTGACCTTATCTAGGTATAGCATGTTAGGTATTGGTCAGTGCCTAGTTTGTCATATTATTTTTTAATTTTCCCAGAAATCTTTGTCAAATAGTGAGTTCTTATCCCAGTAGCTGGAGTCTTTGGGTTTATCAAACACTAAATTACTATCGTCATTGACTACTGTGTCTTGTGAACCTAACCTATTCCACTGATCAATTACTTTACTTCTTAGCCAGTACAAAATGGTTTTGATGACTACTGGTTTATCTTATAGTTTTTGGTTTATGTATACTTTCCTTTGTATTTTTTTCATTACTTTACTTGAAATTCTTTATCTTTTGTTTGTCTAGATGAACTTTTTTCTAGCTCTGTTTCTTGGTAGTTTGATTGGTATGGCTCTGACGAAGTAATATAATTTAGGTAGAATTATCATTATTATATTAGCTTGGCACTTGATGAGCACTTAATAGTCTTCCAGTTGTTTAGATCTGACTTCATTTGTGTGGAAAGTGTTTTGTAATTGTATTTATATAATTCCTGACTATGTCTTGGCAGGTAGACTCCCAAATATTTTATATTATCTATTTTATTTTAAATGGAATTCCTCTTTGTATAACTTGTTGCTGGACTTTGTTGGTAACATATATTGATGACTTATGTGGATTTATTTCATACTTTTTTCCCTTAAAAGCTGTACATTCCCAGTGTATTTAAGGCAACAGAGTAAAGAATCAAATTGTTCAGGAGCAAAAAGAAAAGCCTTTGTATGTATCCTGCCCCCTAAAACTGGAATTTGCTTCTTGGGTTAAGGTCTCCATTCCTAGACTCTGTCCTTACTTGTCTTGACCAATTTATAATGGTGAAACTAAGAGAGGTGTTTTTTAAAATACTGAAACCTGTCCTCTTCACTGTAGGTTCTGAGACAGAAGGGTAAAGAAAAGACAGTTCATTATAGATAAAACTAGGAATTCATCTCCTGAACTGCACTTGTCACTAAAACAGAATTTTGTTCTTCTAAATCTTACAAGAATGATCTAAAAGTGATTATAACTAAACTTGTTGGAAGATAAGAAAAAATGTTCAATTTTTTTTTTTTGTTCAGGATACTTAAAACTGTAGAAACAAAATTGCTCATTTCAATTAAAAATGACATTCTTTAAAGTTACATCTATGAGTTTTACATTTTGAATAGGTACCCCAACTAAATTCCTTTTGAGAATGTGGTCCCCTTGCAGAATTGATCCATTATACAAACACATACACTTACTCATACACACACACACACACACACACACACACACACACACACACACACACTACCACCACCCACCACCACCACAAATAGTAAAACAAACATATAACAACGTCGTCATCATCATCATCATCATCAACAGTAACATATACAACAATATCATCCTCATCATCAATAAAATCACACATATAATCTGCTACAGAGGAAAAATAATTCCTTTCTTGTCCAGGGAGTGACTTGACATTCTGTCAAAGATATACTCTGTTTATACAGATGTGCCAGATGTGACCAAAGGAAACAGCTCAATTTGTTTGCTCTTGGTAGCAGTTCATTCTGTGCTTCTGACAGCCATTTCCCAGACGGTGGTTTTGGGGAGAATAAAATGGAAGCAAATAACTAACCAAAGGATTTTAATAATTCTGAAGAAAGATATTCAGCAGGATGGCCATTAATATAATGACTTGTACTGTCATTACCAGTGCAATTGCCACCATAAAATAAGCATGTAAAGCTGAATTCCTGAGTGTCATAAAATTCTCAAGTATCTGGTAGGGTGCATTTATTCGATTTAGAGAATGCAACTCACAAGAAAATTGGCTAACAGGGGCAATTTGTTCCTTTGAGTATCTATCTTCCAAGTTGTTTGTAACTGGGAAAGCTAAACTATGTACTTATATGGTACAATTTTATTGATTTTTTTGGAGGGGTGGTACAAATCTGTAGTTTTATTAATGTTGAGGACTATCAATGTAGAATTTTCCTCCACTGATATTGATCATCAATTCATCTATACCTAATGATTTTTGGCAGTTGCTGGAATACTAAGAACTTAAACTATTTGCCTAAGGCCATATAGCCAGTATATTTCAGAGTTAAGACTGGAACCTAGTTCTAATCCCAACGCTGACCTTTTCATTACATCATGCTATTTTAAATTATGTTTATCTATTATCTATTTTTAAAGATACATTGCTTTCTAAAATCATGTTCGGAGAGAAAAATCATAAAAGGGAAAAACTATGGTAGAGAAAAAAAAGAAAAAAGAAGTGAAAATATAGCACATGTGTTGATTTAGATTCAATCTCCATAGTTCTTCTGGATGCAGATGACATTTTCTATCCAAAGTCTATTGGGATTGCCTTGGATCACTAAACCACTGAGAACTAAATCTTTCATAATTGATCATCTCACATTCTTGCTGTTATTGTGTATAATGTGTTCCTGGTTTTGTTTCAACATCATTTTAAGTAAATCTTTCCAGGCAAAATCAGCGTTTTTATAGAACAATATTACCTTTATATACTACAACTTGTTCAGCCATTTTCCAATTGATGGGCACTACTCTTTTCCAATTCTTTGCTACCACAAAAAGAGCTGCTACAAACATTTTTGCACACGTGGGTCCTTTCCCCTCCTTTACGATTTTCTTGGGATACAGACACAGAGGTGGCACTACTGAATTCAAAAGGTATGCACAGTTTTATAGCCTTTCGGGCATGGTTCCAAATTGCTTTCGAGAATGGTTGGATCATTTCACAACTCTACTCACAATGCATTATGTCTCAGTTTTCCTACGTCCCTGGACAACGTTTCCTGTCATCTTAGCCAATCTTAGAGGTGTGAGGTAATACCTCAGAGTTGTTTTAATTTTTAATTTTAATTTTTAATTTGCATTTCTCTAATCTAGTGATTTAGAGTATTTTTTTAATATATGACTCTAGATGAGGTTAATTCCTTCATCTGAAAATTGTTTGTTCATATTCTTTGACTTTTTACCAATTGGCGAATGACTTGGATTCTTATAAATTTGACGTAGTTCTCTATATATTTTAGAAATGAGACCTTTATTAGAAACATTGGCTGTAAAATTTCCCCCCCAGCTCTGTACTTCCCTTTTAATCTTGTTTCTGTTAGTTTTGTTTGTGCAACCCTTTTAAATTTAGCCATTTTGCCTTGCAGAATGTTTAGTTCTTCTTTGATCATAAATTCCTCCCTTCTCCAAAGATCTGATAAGTAAATTATCTCTTGCTTTTCTAATTTTTTTATGGCATCACCCTTTATACCCAAGTCATTTCTCCATTTTGACCTTATTTTGGTATAGGAAGTGAGATGTAGGTTTATTCTGAGGTTTGACATATCATTTTCTAGTTTTACCAGCAACTTTTTTTTTTTTTTTTGTCAAATAGTGAGTTTTTATCCCAGAAGTTGGAGTTGGGGGTTTTATTAAATGCTAGATTACTATAGGCATTGATTATTGGGTCACATGCATCTAATCTATTCCATTGATTCACCCCTCTGTCTTAGCCAGTACAAAATAGTTTTAATGATTATTACTTTCTAGTATAATTTTAGGTCTGGAACTCTTAAGCCATCACCCTTTGTAATTTTAAAAATTAATTCCCTTGATATTCTTCACCTTTTGTTTTCCAAATGAATTTTGTTATTATTTTTTGTAATTCTATAAAATAATTTTTGGCAGTTTGGTATGGCGCTGAACAAATAGGCCAATTTAGGCAGAATTATCATTTTTATTATATTAGCTTGGTCTATCCATGAGCAATTGATATTTTTCTAATCATTTAGATTTGACTTTATGTGATAAGTGTTGTGTGATTGTGTTCATAATGCAATGTCTTGGCAGGTAGACACCCAAATATTTTGTCTACAATTTTAAATGGAATTTCTCTTTCTATCTCTTGCTGCTGGACTTTGCCAGTACATATAGAAATACTGATAATGGGTGTATTTTATATCCTGCAACTTTGCTAAAGTTGTTAATTGTTTTGTGTAGGTTTTTGGATAATTTTCTAGGATTTTCTAAATATATCATCATATCATTTGCAAAGTGTGATAGCTTTATTTCCTCATTGCTTATTCTAATTCCTTTAATTTTCTTATTGCTAAAACCAACATTTCTGCTGCAAAAATTGAATATTAGTGATGATAATGGGCATCCTTGTTTCACCCCAATCTTATTAGGAATACATCTAGCTTCTCTCCATTACAAACAATATTTGTCTTTGGTTTTAAATAGATACTTCTTATTATGTTAAGGTAAACTCCCTTTATCCTTATGTTCTCTAGTGTTTTTTTTTTTTTTAATAGGAATGGATGCTGTATTTTGTCAAAAGCTTTTTCTGCATTCATTGAGATTATCATATGATTTCTGTTGGGTTTTTTTATAAATATGGTAGATTGTGTTAATAGTTTTTCTGATATTGAACCACCTCTACATTCCTGTTATAAATGCTAGTAGGTCATAGTGTATTATCCTGTTGATAAGTTGCTGTAATCTCTCTATTAATATTTTATTTAAATTTCTTTCATTAATATTCATTAGGGAGATTGGTCTGTAATTTTCTTTTTCTGTTTTGACTCTTTCTGATTTAGATTTCAGTACTACATTTGTGTCAGAAGGAATTTGACAGGATTTAATTCTTATTAAATATTTTTCCAAATAGTTTACATAGTATTAGAATTAGTTTTCTTTAAATGTTTGGTAGAATTCACTTGTAAATCCATTTGGTCCTGGAGATTTTGTTCAATTTCCCTTTCTACAGTGGGACTATTTGAGTAATTAATTTCTTCCTCTGTTAATCTGAATAATATATATTTTTGTAAATATTCATCCATTTCAATTAGATTTTCAGATTTGCTGCCATAAGTTGGGCAAAATAGTTTCTAATTATTGTTTTGATTTCTTTTTCATTGGTGGTAAATTTACCCTTTTCAGTTTTGATGCTAGTGATTTGGTTTTTTTCTTACCTTTTTCTAATCAAATAAATCAAAGATATCTTTTTTTTTTCATAAAACCAACTCTTAGTTTTATCAATTAGTTCAGTAGTTTTCTTAGTTTCAATTTTACTAATCTCTCCTTTGAGTTTTAGAATTTCTAATTTGGTACTTAATTGGGTACTTAATTTTAAAATTTATTTTTTTCCAGCATTTTTGTTGCATACCCAATTTATTGATCTTCTCTTTATCTATTTTATTCATGTAGCTATTTAGAAATATATAATTTCCCCTAAGAATTGCTTTGGCTGCATCCATAGACTTTGGTATGTTGTCTCATTATTACCATTCTCTTGGATGAAATTATGGGTTATTTCTGTGATTTGTTGCTGGACCTACTCAATTTTTAGAATTAGATTATTTAATTTCCAATTAATTTTTAGTCTATTTTTCCCTGGCCCTTTATTAGATATAATTTTTATTGCATTGCAGAATGAAAAGGAAGCATTTACTATTTCTGTTTTCTGCATTTGATTGTGAGATTTTTATGCCCTAATACATGTTCCATTTTTGTATAGGTGCTATGTACTGTAAAGAAAAAAGGTGTATTTTTTTTTTCTGTCTCTCTTCAATTTTCTCCAGAAGTGTATTATATCTAGTTTTTTTTTAGGATCCTATTAACCTCCCTAATTTGTTTATTTTATGGTTAGATTTGTCTTATTCTGAGAGTGGAAGATTATAGTCCCCCACTAATATAATTTTGCTGTCTTTTTCTTCTATAAGAATATGTATGCTCTACCACTTAGGGCATATACATTTAATATTGTTACTACTTAATTGTTTATGGTACCTTTTATCAAGATGTACATTTTTTCCTTATTTTTTAAAACAAGATCTATTTTTACTTTTTCTTTATCTGAGATTGGAATTGCTACTCCTGTCTTTTTTTTTTTTTAACTTCAGCTGAAACATAATAAATTCTGTTCTAACCTTTTGCCTTTACTCTCTATGTGTCTCTCTATTTCAAATGTGTTTCTTGTAAACATATTGTAGGATTCTGTTTTTTTAAATTCATTCTGCTAATTGCTTCTGTTTTATGGTAGAATTCATCCCATTCATATTACCACTTATAATTACCAGCTCTGTATTTCCTTCCATCCTATTTTCTCTACTGTATATTCTTTTGATCTCTCTTTTCACACTGAAATTAGGAGTGTTTTGTTATTTTGTGATCCACTCTACCCACTACATTATCTTCCATCACCCTTTCCTCCTTCTCTTACCCTTTTTTCCTAGTATTTCTGCCCTTCCTTCTATCCAGCCCCTCTCTCTTTTCTTTCCTCTTCTTCCTCTTCTTTATAGGGTTAGATAAATTTTTATACCTAACTGAATGATTAAGTTATTTCATCCTAGAGCCAAAAGTGATGAGATCACGCTTCAGACATTATTTATTCCCCTCCCTGCTTTCTCTCTATTGTAACAGATCTTTTGTGCCTCTTCATGGGATCCAATTTGTCCCATTATACATGCCCTTTCCTTTTCTCTCAATACAGTCCTTTTCCTGCCCACTTATTGTCTTTTTCTTCAATGTCGTCACATCAGAGTCCATTCACAATCATACCCTCCCTCCATGTGATACCCCATGTAACAGATATAGTTTTCAAGAGTTACAGATATCACTTTTCCATCTAGGTATGTAACCTAACTTAACCTTTAAATAATATATATTTTCTCCTGTTTACCTTTCTATGCTTCTTTTATGTCCTGTGTTTGAAGATTAAATTTTCTGTTTAGTTCTGTTTTTTCAATAGAAATGATTGAAAATAATTTACTTCATTGATGATCCAATTGCCTCCCCTGGAACATGATGCTCAGTCTCACTAGATAGTTAATTCTTGGTGGTGACCCCAAGTCTTTTGCCTTCCAATATATGGTATCCCAGGCCCTATGATCCTTTATTGTAAAAGCTCCCAGATCCTGGGCAATCCTGATTGTTGCTCTCTGGTATTTGAATTGTTTTTGTTTAGCAGCTTGCAGTATTTTTTCCTTGAGATTGTAATTCTGGAACTTTGCAGCAATGTTCCTTAGAGTTTTCCTTGTGGGATCTCTTTCTGACGATGATTAATGGATAATTTCAATGACTATTTCCTCCTCTATTTCTAGAATATTAGGGTAGTTTTCCTTGATGATCTCTTGAAGAATGCTATCTAGGCCTTTTTTTGGTCATGGCCTTAAGGTAAACAATAATTTTTAAATTGTCTCTTCTGGATCTATTTTCTAGGTTGGTTGTTTTTCCAATGAGATATTTTACATTTTCTTCCATTTTTTTCATTCTTTTTAGTTTGTTTGACTGATTCCTGCTGTCTCATAAAGTCATTAGCTTTCATTTGTCCCATTGTGGTTTTTAATTTGTGATTTTCTTCATTTAACTTTTGTATCTCTTTTTCCACTTGGTTCATTTTATTTTTGAAGGTGGTATTCTCTTCAGTGGATTTTTTTTTTTTTACATTTGGCCAATTGCATTTTTTAAGGGATTGCCTTCCTTTTCTAAGTTTTTTGGGCTTGAGACCAAGTCATATCACTCTTTGAGATCTCCTTTGTGGACATTTTATCTTTGTCTAAGTTTATATTTTGGTCTTTCCTGATACCATATTAACTTTATATGGTCAAGGTTTTTTTTTTTGTTTCTCACTCATTTACTTTTGGCATTTCCTTTTTTTTTTTTTTTTTTTTTTTTTTTTTTTACTTTTAAGGTCTGGCTCTGCTCCTGTGGTAAAGGGGATGCTGTCCCAAGCTTCCTATGCAGCTCTGAGCTTTGACTTTGAGCTTAGAGTTTGTGTTTTCAGGGGATAGCTTTGTTTGCTCTTTCCATGAAAAAGCATGATTTCCAAGAATTTGCCTTTTGAGCTGAGACTGGGTACAATCCTACTGGTTTGCTCCTCTAGTGAGCCAGGTCTGATAGTCTCATTTGGTGATCTGCTGTGATTAAGACCCTCTCACTGGTTTTCCCAGACTCTGTCTGATCTGAACACCCCTTTCATTCCTGTGAGACTGACCTTTCTTGAAGTTTTTCCAATCTATCTTGAGCTGGAGAGTGGTTTCATTCTATCACTCTGTTCAGAGGCTGGATTTCATATTGTTTTTGAGGAAAACTGGGAGGACTCAAGCACTCAAGCACACTTCCTGATGCACTCTGCCATCTTGGCTTCATCCCTGAAAGTCTTTGGAATTTTTCCTCAACTTGTGTTATAATGTGACTTACAAACTTACATTTAAAAAATGTAAAAAAAAAAATTAAAAAATGAATTGCAATGAAATAATTCTTAGGGTCAACTATTTTTTTGTTCATGAAAAAAATGACTTTGGTTATTATTAATACATTTTTAGAGGTATGTGCTAGATCATCTGACCCAGAAAATATTTCTTGATATCCTACAGGTTATTATTATTATTTTTTGTATGTAGAATGGAACAAAGAACTGTCAGTCTAGAAGAGTGGTATTATTTGCTACTTATATCTTCTACCATGGCAACTATCCTTGTTCACTAACCCATGCTTAATTAATCCCATAGTTAGTCCAACTCTGACTGTGTTCAGAACTCACATTAATATAAATGTATCACCAGATTGTATTATAAAAATAGTTATTAACCATAGCATTAATTTATCTAATGTTTGTGATATGAAATACATTATTTCATTTTATCTTCATGATAAATGATGATAATACAATCCATTTTTCACATAGCTGCGAAATTATTATTTAAGAACAATCCTGACTATCTTATTCCCTTGCTCAATAAGTTTTAGGGGCCCTTCTTTTACCTTTAGTATCAAATTTAAATTCTATATTTAGCATTCAAAGACCTTCACAATCTAGCCTTCTTCCTTCCTTTCTTCCTTCGTTCCTTTCTTCTTTCCTTCCTATGTCATCTCCTGCCTCTGCATTTTTTGGCAGATTTCTCTTATGTTTTAAATGACTTCCTTTCTTCTATCCCTTGAAATCCCTACCTCCCTTCAAGATTTGGTATCACAGGACGAATTTCCTGATCTCTTTAGAAAGTGCTTGCTCTTGTCCCTCCCTGAATTACTTTGTATGTTTTCATTTGTGCACATCTTCTGTGTCTCCAATATATAAATCCTGTTGGCATATATATGCATATATATGTATATAATTTAGTAATGGGGAAATTGAGGTTCAAATTGATTCATTTACTTGTCTCAGGTCACACAGCTAAAAAATGACAGACTTAGATTTTCCAAGTCCTGTCACAATACTCTTTGCGCAGTACTTCTTTGCATCAACCACAATTTGGAATTCCTCTACTTAAAGGAACACACTGCCCCTGATAGTCAATTTCCTTCTGAGTAGATGTCCCTAAACAGAGCAAATACATCCTACAAGATACTTGAGAATTTTATGACACACAGTAACTCAGCTTTGCATGCTTTTTTATGGTGGCAATTGCACTAGTAATGATAGTACAAGTAATTATATTAATGGTCATCCTGCTGAATATGACTTTCTTTAGAATTATTAAAATCTTCTGGTTAGTTATTTCCTTCTATTTTATTCCCCCCAAACCCACTTCTTGGCAAATAGCTGTCAAGAGCACTGTGTGAAGTACTAAGGGGAGCAAATAACTTGAATGGCTTCCTTTTGCCACATCTGGCACATCTGTATAAGCAGAGGATGTTCTTGTGTCAATTCACTCACAGGAACAGGAAGGAAACGATTTTTCCTCTACAATGGGTTATATGTTTTTGTTGTTGTTGTTGGTATGTGTATATTTTCATGTTTTGTGGCTGGGGCATCAGGAAGATCTGGGTAATGCTAAAGTTGATCTCTCTTTCTTCCTAGTCGTGTGAGCCCATGCCCTTAGCTGCAAAGTGAGAGAATTATACTAGATAGACTCTAAGATTTATTTTAGCCACAAATTTGAATCAAGAAGACCTTGTAAATTGTAGTACAAGAAGACCTTGAAAATAAACAAGAAGACCAAGTAAACTCTACCTCTGACCTTTACTAAGTATTTGACCCTGGGTAGGTCACTTAACCTTGTAGCATTTTAGGACACTCTCAAAGATTTCACAACTTAAGAGAAATACTGACTCAGAATTGGAAATTAATTTATTAGTGAAGTCCTAAGTTTAGTCACTCTCCACTAATTTGCAGAACAGCTCATAACAGTTCATATTTGGTCTATAATTATAAGGAGGTTCTTATAGACCCTTGGACAAAGTCTATTTAGAGAAATTCCCAAGATGGTTGAGCAATCAGTATGAGCAAAATAAGGACAATCTTAGCAAAATGGAGTCATAATAATGATAGCTAGCTTTCTAATAGCAATTTAAGGTATGCAAAATGCTTTACAAATATTTTATTCACCCAACTCTAGGGGGTAGCTGCTTTATTATACCTATTTTACATAGGAGGGAACTGAGGTTGAGAAAGGCTAAATGTCTTGTCTATGATGTGCAGTATCTCTTAATAAAGATGAAGAATAGCACATATTTGTCTTCAAGAATTTTTACAACTTATTAAGGGAATATGTGGAATGTACTGGAATGTGAGATGGGTAAAAAAGAGACAAAATGCTATGGATAATTTTAAGAAGGTTCAAATTGATTCATTTACTTGTCTCAGGTCACACAGCTAAAAAATGACAGACTTAGATTTTCCAAGTCCTGTCACAATACTCTTTGTGCAGTACTTCTTTGCATCAGCAAATGGATTCAGAAAAGGCTACATGGAAAGGAGGCCCCTAAAATGAGACTATAAAAGAAGAGATTATTTTCAAAAAGGAGAGATAAGGAAAAAATATTCTGGGCGCAGTCTGTATGGATGCATAGGGAGATGAGGCAGTTGAGATTGGGGAAAAGTTTGTATTCTAGTTTAATAGTAACAGAGTACAAGAAAGGGAATAATGTGAGTTAAGGCTGGACAGATAATTGGGAATTACTTTATGAAGAGCCCTAAATGTTTATTAAAGGGATTTATATTTATTTTCTAAACAGTAGGGAGTCACTGGAGGCTTTTGAGCAAAGGTTGACACAAAACATAGAATTTGATTATCTTCGCTCTACTGCTGGAAGAGACGTACAAAGCTGTTTAATTCAACACTTATTTTAAGGATGAGGAAACTGAAACTCAGTGAGGATATGATTGGTCAAAGTCATACTTCATCAAACCTCCATGTTATACAGATTATTTTGGCAACTGCATGAAGGATAGACTGGGTAGAAAAATACTACAGGCAGAGAATACAATTTCTTTAAATTTTTCAATTTCAATTTTTCAGAATAAAAACCAAGATGATGCCCATCTTTGCTGAGTGGAGGGGATAGAGGTAAGAGTTAGTGTGGAAAATGACAATAGGGTTTGACACAAGTCAGGGAGTTGTTAGCCTTGTGTTTCATTAGCAGCTAACTAGGTAAAAGGAAAACTAGGAGGGTAAGGAGAGGGAGAGGTTTTGATGTGTGGAAGATAGGAGATGAAAAAGACTTCCTCATGCTTGGAATATACTCCCTTCTTCTTCAATTTTCAGCTACAATTACTTCCATCTCTGCTGAGTCCAGAAAATGTTTGACATTTTTGAATACCCTCTTCTTCTGGATTTTTATTTTTTCACCTTGCTTTTATTTATGTTGTATTGTCTTAATTTTCTCCTTAATTCTATCTTCCCAGTCATTCTTTTTTTCAGTATTCTCTTTCATTTGCCCATAATTCCCATTCCCACCCACCTCGGTGATTTCTTCTATTCCCACAATTCCAATGATCATTTTTTAAATCATAGACTAACTCCATCCCCTTTCTTTAGCTCTAGGATTGCATTTTCTTTTCTTTCTTTCTTTTCCTCCTTTTCTCTCTTTCAAATAAAAATATATATTGATATCTTCTGTTTTTGCACCATCTTCATTTCCAAATATATTCTTTCCTTACCCTACTATCCAAGAATCCATCGTTGTAATAAAAGATATAGAAAGGAAGAGAAAAAATCCATCAAAATTAAACAAAATATCAATTCTGCCTGACATTATATGCAGTATTCCAAACCCACAGTCACCCACTTTTACAAAGAAGGGAAGATGGTCAGGCATGCATTTCAATTAAGTATTGGATACCTTCAGCAGAATATTCTGCCATTAATTCAAAATTAACACGTTCAGAATTGAATGTCTTTCCCCCAAATGTTCTCTTCTCAGTTGTTTTTCTCAAGTAATGACCATGCTGTTCTTTCTGCCCCAGGCTCAAAAGCTGGGATTCATTTCCCACTCTTCATTTTCCTTTGCCTCGATGTTCACTCAGTTGTGAATTCTTGTCAGTTTCACATATAGGACACATCTTCCATTCATTTAAGCAGGACACAGAAGGAGAGGGCACTGCATTTTGCCTTTTTTGACGTGATTCATGACATTTTGGAATAAACCTCAATTTTAGTGTTAAATTGTCACATCTAACCCCAATGTTTGTCTTCCTTTCCCCTGATTTTTGTGCAAGGACAAACAGGAGACAACCAGAATCCACTCAGTCTCAGACCTAAGGCTTTTTTTTTTTTATTATGAAATATATCAAATTACCTCTAAGAACAGTGACTAACTAGTTGTGAATCCATTATGACCTAGTTGTCTTTATACCAAAAGTAGATGTGGGAAATGACCTATACTCATGACATCGTTGTCTCTGTGTTCCAACTGATTATTCTCCCTGTTTTGCCTTGTAAATGCAAGCATTTTACTGACTTGTATTCTAAATTGTAATAATGCAGTTTTTCTTTCCATGACATCTTTTCCTTCCCATTTCCACTGTCATCTTAGTTCAGGCACTTTTTGCCTTTCACTTGAATTATTTAGTTTTCAAACTGGTCTTCCACCTTTTCACCTTCCAATATTCTTACATACGATTACCAGATTCTTTCTAGTATGTGTATATATATATACACATATAGAATCTGGTAATGGCATATATACATATATATGTGTATGTTTAAAATAAACCCCCAATAGCTTTTTTGTTGTCCATTGAATAATGCCCCAAATTCTCTGCTTGACATCCAAAATACAATCTGGTCCCATTCCATCCTCCTAGTTTTATTTCAAACTAGTCCTTCATATATACTCTATGCTCTAGCCAAACTGAACTATTAATCAATCTCTGAACATGTTCAGACAATTTTTATCCTTGTGCCATTGCTTAATATTTCCTTTTTTGTTCAGAATGCTTTCCTTTTCACTTTTCATTCCATTTCTTCCTATTACAATCCTACTCATCCTTCAAGGTTTAGTACAAATGCCACCTTCTTCATTAAGTCTTCCCTGATACCCCCCAAAATATTTTCTGTTGAACACTTTTTAACTTTCCTATCTACCACAAGCTAGTCTATATCACATTTATTTGTGTTCCCTGTCATCTCTCTTATTGGACTGTAACCTTGAAGCTCAGAATATTGGCTGATTTATCTCTAATTCTTCTTTAGTATCTACCAAAATGTTTTGCCCTAAATAAATACTTGCTGAATGCAATAGAAATTCAGATCCTGATACCTGCTTTTCTTGTTCATTTTCCCCTCCTTTCTTGTTTCTCCTCCATATCTTTTTTTATTCTCTTTTTCCATCCTCTCCAGTTCCCAACTAATAGGGAGAAAGCACATTTTTGTGGAGAAGGCTTATGCTCTGATAATTGTATTTGTGAATTATGGAATGCGAAGCCTTCATGGGGTGAAGAAGCAGAAATCTTCTTCTCCAAAGATTATCAGAATTGACAGAAAAATCACTGAAGAAACAAAAACTATCTCATCTTGTATGATTTTGGATTTTTATCTATCTGACCATTTGTATTTATATTTGTATTAAATGATTCATAACAATAGTGTGACTTATTTAAAAAATGAATTTAACTCTCAAGATTTTGGAATCTTATGTCCGGAGGACTAGAAAATTAATTTTTTTTTTCCTAAAATAAATATTTTTACTTTAAGGAGTATAAGAATATTGAAAACAATATACTTTCTGCTTGCTTACCTGGGGCAGTATTCAAAACACAGTTACATTTGCAAGTCACTGGGAAGTGAAGGAAATAATTCCATGAGATTCCATGAGAAATAATTATCTAGATTGTAATGAGTCAAACATTGTCTTATCAGTATTCATCCTGATTCCTTTGGCATTGAAAAGAGTATCATCCTCTGAAGACACATAAAAGCATAGTAGTGTGAAGAAACCATGCATGTATGTGCACGTATGTCTTCCTCTTAATATTTATTTTGTTTATCTGATATAGCACAAAATAAATAATTTTCCATTAGTTGGATCCTGGTGAATTAAAACATTAAGTTTTCTTGTGGCAATTCCTAATGTTTTTCTTTTTATGGCACACAGAGTGCTATTACCAAGTTAAGTGAGTTGATAATATTAGTAAGTAGACTGGTACAAAAGTGATTCATCAGCACTTTAATTGCTTTTTAATGGGAAAACTTATTTTCCTTTTTGTTGCGTTGCTTTCTTCTCCCTCCTCCAATGTAAATCCTTTTATTTCTTCAATGTTTTTTGGGGGTCTGGTGGTATCCCTTGTCTTCTGTAGACTTTCTCTGCGTTCCTACTTTTATTGCTAAACCTCTGTGTATTTGCCTACTCAAGGTAGCCGTGCTATGCTTGCCTTATGACCTAGGTAATGGGAGATTTTTATTTTCATTAGTCAGAGAATTTCTTAGTCATACATCTTCCTGAAATCTCAGGATACCTGTCACTAGAATAGTGAGGAATTTATTAAAATGTCCAGACTTTCAGAATCATCTTTCTGCTAGATAGCAAGTTAGAAGAAGCAAATTTTGCCAGAGGTGTGACTTACATGTCCAAGATCATCTGGAACATATATCAGGAGCCTCTCTTTTCAAAAATTCTTTTTTCTTTTACTTCTACTGAGCATTTTTCATAGCACTGAGTTCTTGAATAGATGTCGAATTTATAGCAGCACCCAATTTTTTGGTTCTTTATTAGTATATAGGCCTGTCTCAAATATAGGAAGCCTAAGGATTTGGCTAGCAAATACACCCTGAGAGAAATACCCAGAACTGGAGAGTTTTTTCTGTGAATAAGATCAGAAAACCATTTAATTCAGAAATCAGGGTAATTTAGGTATAAGGGAGAAGAGTTATTATATATGTCTTGAAAGAATCAGTGTGTAAATTTTAAATTAAAATCATTCTTTTTTTGGGGGGGGGTGTTATCATGTTAGTATGTGCTCATTTTGTTCATCATTGTGACAAATCTTATTTGGTACCAGGGTAGAAAGATCTGTCAGAATAATTGAGGGGAGGTCTTCTATTATTATGTATACTTGACCATAAAGAGAAAATGAAATATAAATAATTTCAATTTAACAGATTTGGTGAAATTAAAATGCAAGATATTTGCTAGGCATGAGGGATAATTAAATGGAAATTGGCAGCTAGATAGAGCACTGGGGTTGGAATCAGAAAGAATCATTTTCATGAATTCATATACAATCTCAGACACTTACTAGCTGTCTGATCCCATGCAAGTCATTTAATCCTGTTTGCCTCAGTTTCCTCATCTATAAGTGAATTGGAGAAGGAAATGGCAAGCCACTCCAATATCTTTGTCAAGAAAACCCCAAATGGGGTCACAGAGAGTTGGATATGGCTGAAAAATGACTTACCAACAACATATGGGATAAATTGATGGAAATTTAGAAGTTTACAGTCTATGGAATGGTGTCCAGTAAGTGTGATGACACGTAACTAAATAAATATAATACAAAGAAGCATGTATAAGTACCAATTACAGATTCAGATAAAATTTCCCAGATGGGTTTGAAGGAACAATGATCACTTGCAGGCAGAAGGATTAGGGAAAACTTGGAAATGGTGGCATCTAAATTGAGTCTGCCGCATAGAGATGAGGAAGTAGTACTCTATAGCACTGGTATCAATCTTAAAATAGAAATAGATTCTTATTTGGGCCAGATTGATTTTAAAAACCACAAATGAACATTATCTACATTGCATTGTAGTTTTATTTATTTTTGTTAAGTATTTCCAAGTTATATCAACATCTGGTTCTGATAGTAGGGAATTTTGCAGGGCACAGTGAGTTTAACACTTGTGCTTTAGAAATAAGGCGTTATATTTACTTTCAAGAATATATAATGGCAAGAGATGGTAAGATAAAATTGGGAAACAGCCAGTAATCCGTTTTAACAGAAGTTGGAGAAACTGAAGGGAAAGAAAGAGATAAGCATTTATATAGTGCCATTTATGTGTCAGTTACTGTGTTAAGTTCTCTCTCTCTCTCTCTCTCTCTCCATATATATATATATGTATATATATATACACATATACATATATATATTTAAAATCTCATTTTTTCCTCATAGCAACTCAGAGAGGTAAATGCCATTTTTAGTTATTGCCAAAAATTTAAATCATGAGATAGTAACTCATGACTCTTTCTACTCTTCCAAAAGGTGATACTTAAAACATTAAACCATAAAACTCTTAATGGGAGTGACATTTCATCCTTTCCTTAGTTGTTCATTTTCTGAACAATTCTTTGAAGGTCCAAATCTTCTGGCTAACAGGTAAATGATTAAGTTTTTTCTTGTAAATGCTCATATTATTTAAAACAATTGTGTTGTAGGGAACTCTTTCAGTTGCAAAGTACTACAAACGAGAGACTCCTGTCCACTTAAACTCACAAGTTTTTGGATTGCTATTTGATCATGTATGTTCAGGGCACAAAGCAGAAGAGAGACACAGGGCACATGTTTGCTTAGGCAATGTACTCATTGCTATGTATGGGAAGCTTCTCTACAGGATTAGGGAGGATAACTTTCCTTCACCCATCATGAGATTGAGAGAATTCTAAACTACACATTCATGAGAGAGAAAAGAGTAAGTAAAAGTGGGACTTGTATTTTCCTTTAAAGTTCCTTGACCAGGTAACTCTTCTGGAAAAATCCTCTGATATCATTTCCTTCTATTTCGCCATCACAGGATTTAGAGATTGTTGTGTCACTGAAAAGCCTTCATTTTTGTTTACTTTTGCTCTTCAAAGTGGCTGGGGAAATTCATCTCAACTTTATACACATTCCATTTTTCTCTGCCCCCATCACATAGTGACAATGGTCCTACTGGCATATGTGTACATTTGTAGTTTTATATTATAATCTAATTCTATTATTTTATAGTGTGAACTTGAGTGAATAGCAAAACTTAAGCAATTTCATTGGTTTATTTCATTAATTAATAATTCATTTATGATTTGTGAAAAGATGTGATGTAGGGGTAGATATGAAGAAGAAAAATATAAAGATGATCCAAAGGAATTGGAGATACACCAGTGAGAAAAAGAACCAGAGACAGTGCATTTCATAGGACAAAAAATATGGATCATACACAAGTATAAAAGAATAGATTAAGACTATGCAACACTTAGATATTGTTAATTTTACTTTCTCTTTGGCCTTTTTTTCAGTCTAGATCATTCTCCATTTTATTCATTCTGCTGCCATATTGCGTTGATATAAAGATTTGATCATATCTCTCCTGTTCAAAATCCTTCAGTGGATTCCTATTACCTATGAAATCTTGTCCAAACTCCTTTGCCTGTCATTTTACCAATCCTACAAGACCCAGTTCAATGCCACTTTATTAAATCTATCTCTTTTATCTTTTTTTCTATCCAGGGTTTTGAATAACCACATTTGTGTGTTGGCCCTACTTGGAGAAGGATGTAAAAAGTACTCTAAATGCCCCATTCCCTACTCCCCCTTTCTTCCAACCAGTGACTAAATATACTAAAGGAGAAGCTAGACCACATCCATATTGACAGATTCATTGTAGATAATAACAATTTAATAATAATAATAATGACAATAGCATTTATATAGGGTCTACTAATGTATCAGGCGTGTGCTAAGTAATTTACAAGTGTTACCTTATTTGATTCTCACAGCAACTCTCTGATGTATGTGCTGTTTTTACCCCCATTTTACAGATGAAGAAACTGAGGCAGGTTAAGTGACCTGCCAAAAGTCACACAGCTAGAAATTATCTGAGGCTGGATTTGAGCTCATGTTTTCCCAACTCCAGGCCAATCACTCTGTCCATTGTGCTATCTTTCTGTCTATAATGACTCACACTAGCAGTATGCTAAAAAAATACAATTTATATACATATAACCAAAAAAAGAAAATAATTCTACCATTCATTCAATGAGAAGGAAACTGATGGGCACCTCAAGTATTGTGTTGGTGTCTATGAAATATGAGAAAGGGATTGGACCTATAATATCATTAGCATAAGAGATTCCTGGATAAAGAAACTTTTCTATTAATATGGGTTAACATATACTTGACAATCTTGAAGAGCTATCCATAACACTAAAAGGATGATACTTGTTCAGGGTCACATATCAGTATGTTTCAGAGGCAAGAATTATCTCAGATCCAACTAATTTTGAGTTGGCTTTCTATCCAATATGCTGTGCTGCTTCTATGTGTAGCAAACACTCTGATACTACTCTCTGAGAGCCAGGCCAACCATATCTTTCCATCAGGATTATTTTTTCACATTTATTTTATTTTATTTTATTCTAAAAGGACTCTGAAGATATCTTTGAGAGATTGAGTACTTTTTCCTAATGCTATTATCTCATGCCTCAATTCTGTTTGTGTTCATCTACTAGGTTGGAACTAGTACTCTGTTCCATTTATCCAATTAACATCAATTTTTACAATGGAAAATTTACTTGGAAGATCTAGCAACAAAAATAGTGCAAACATTTCATCCCAACATTTTAGAGACATGCTATTCCATATATTACTTGTGGCTTGCTTCTTGCCCTTTCAAAAATAATTAGGGCATAGCCTCCAATCTCCTTTCCCTAAAATTAACATTGAAATAAAGTATCAAGACATGTATTCATGAGCCATATGTTACCACTGGATGATGAGGGCCCAAGAACTTGTTAGTAGACCAAAAACAGTAAAAGAAAGTCAATGCCTGTTCCAAAGTTCTCATGGAAAAGCAACTGCCAAGAGCTATTTAGATACTCATAAAGTCTATACTCTTTGGCCATTCTCCATGTTTTTTAGGTTTTGTACTGGCTTAAGGTATGAGAGTTTATATGATTTATAAAAAACAGTAAGAGGAAGATAGGCATTATGTTGAGGAAATACTATAATGTGACTTTTGGGAAAGATATAGACAAAAATAAGAGAGAAAGGAGTGTCCATATAACAAGATTTCAAATATATTGCAATACTAAGTTTCTTAGAGATTTCTAAGATTCTACCAAATACTATATCTAACGTTCACTTCAGCTCAACTTTATACATTTATAAGATAGTTATTGAAGATCAGTTTTCTTATTTTATTAAAGTAAATTAGTTAAGCAGTTTTAATCTACATGAATAAAATGAAGATACTTTTTCATAATAATAAATATGATTATGAATAATTCTTATAATAGTTCAAATTATATATAATTAAATAATAACTAAAATTTATGTAGCACTTTTGGATTACAAAGAATTTTTCATACATAGTTTCATTTGATTTTCACAGCAATACTGGGAAGAAGGTAGTACTTATCACATAAAGAAACTGAAACTCAGAATTCAACCTGCTTGAAGTAACATAGAAAGTAAATGTAAGAATAAGAACTACAACAGATCTGAGAACTCTGAATCCAATGCTTTTTCCTTTAAATGTTTTTTTTATTTTTTTTTTTTTGAAAAGTGTGAATATCAGGAAGACCCCAAAGTGGTAGGATTGGTGAACTCATTATTTCAAAATTAATTAAGAAAGAATAAAGATTCTAAAATTTGTTTGATGCTTTTGCTCTTAATTTTGAATAGTATTTGTAGACAGTATATGTTCATGTATTTCCTCGTAATTTGTCATTTCCAGAAAGGCTGATGGAATGTATTGTATTGTCTGTTGTCATTAGTGCATGTTCATCCATTTGAACAGTATTATTTTCTGTCAGCTAACTTGTCAGATCCACAGTTGTCATAATCAGTAGCTAATATTTTAACAAATAATTTGCTTCTATTTACCACTTGTCAGATTTTTTTCTGCTTGCTTACTTATTCTCCTCTCTAGGTTCACATTATTTTCACTCTTCTGAGTTGACCAGGATTTTGCAATTTAATAAACTTCCAAAAAAGAAAAAAAAATGCCTAAAAATAGACTTCCATAAAAATGGAATGGATTGCCTTGAGAGGTAGTGGGCTATTCAGTGTGGCAGAGCTTCAAGTAGAAGTCAGATGATTTTTTTAGGGGTACCACCAAGGGAATTCCTTCTGTTCATTGATTCATAAATATTTGTTTCCCTACTTTAATTCAATTCAATTCAACAAATAAGCACTATGCTTCTATTCTTCTAAGCACTTTGAGGAAACCTGACCTCTTTAGAGAAGATCGTAGATGTATTCATGCCTCTTATTTTATAGAAGGAAAAACTAAGTCCTAGGGTTTTAAATTGTTGCCCAAGATCATACAGGTAGTTAGTGGTAAAATTAGGATTTGAACTCATACGATCCCTAAATCAGTACCTTAATTTTGAAGCTAGAGTTGGAAGTAAACTTTTATCTTTCTCTAATTAATTCTGTATTCTACTTGCCACTTGCCACTTGCCAAAAGTTGGTCTAAACCTCTTCTCTCCTCAAACTTCCTGTAACTTCCCATCCCCACATAGGATCTGACTTCATATTTATCTGAGAAAATAGAAGATATTTGCCATGAGTTCTTTCCTTCTCTACATTGAAAACTTCTTGACATTATTCCCTATTATCTCCTCCTACATTTTAGTCTCTGATAATTAGTCAATTTCTTCAACAAAGGCAACCCTAGATGTATCATTCCCATTCCATTGGACAAATTGATCTTAAAATAATTTTTCTTTTCTAATTTTCAATCTATTCCTATCCCAGGGTTCTCTTATCCTAATACACATATGTTAAGTATATATAAATATGTATGTGTTCCCCCACACACATATTGTTGTTCAGTCATTTTTCACTTTTTCTGCCTTTTCATAACTTCATTTGGGGTTTTCTTAGTAAAGACACTGAATGGTTTACCCATTTTCTTCTTAGCTGAGGAAACTGAGGCGAACAGAGTTAAGGAACTTTCCCAGAATCACACAATTAAACTAGTAAGTGTCTGAAGACAGATTTGAACTCAGGAAGATGAATTTTTCTGATCTAGATCTGGCACCTTTTAAATTTCAATACCTGGCAGAAATACGTGTATAAATATGTATATATGAATACACACATTTATATAGAAACATCTGCACATACACATTAAATATATGTAGATATGTGTATGCACACATATCTACATATATTATGTCCAACCATCTCTTCAAGGTATTGTCAGATTCTCTCCCCCCTTTTACATAGCAAAATTCCCAGAAAACAAATGTGTACAATTATTTTTTCTACTTGCTTTCTTCTCCTTTGTTTTTCAACCTTTTGTAATATGTCTTCTGAGATCATCACTTAACTGAAATTGCTCTCTCCTAAGTTGCCAGTGATCTTTCATTTAACAAATGTGACAGTCCTTTCTTAGTCCTTATATTTCTTGACCTATCTGCACCATTTGGTACTGTTGATCTTTTTCTCCCAAATACTTCTTTTCTAAGTTTTCAAGGCACGACTTTCTCCTAGTTCTTCTACCTGACTCATAAATCCTTAAGTTCTTTTATGGATCATAATTTATCATATCATCTAATTATGGATACATTCAGAGTTTCTCCCCTTAGCCTTTCCCCTCATCTCTTGTCTCCTCTGCCTCTGCCTCTGTTTCTGTCTTTCTCTATCTTTGTCTCTGCTTCCTTTCATCTCTTTTCCTAATCTGTTCATTGTCAGACAGCTAAATAGTACACTGAATAGAGCATTACCCTTGAAGTCAGATAGATACAAATTCAAATTCTGACCCTGATACTAGCTATGAGATTCTGAACAAGATACATAACCTTTGTCTGCCTCAGTATCCTAATTTGTAAAATGTGGATAATTTTAAGCACACTTGTTATGCATATCAAATGAAATAATTTTTTAAAATTTACATAATGCATTTTTAGTAAATAGTATTTTATTTTTCCAATTACATGTAAAGAGAGTTTTCAATCTTCATTTTAATAAGATTTTTGAGTTTAAATTTTTAAAAACTCTCTTTATATGTAATCAGAAAAAATAGTAGTAGTATATTCTAATAGTCTGGAAGTCATGAAGATTTGGTTTCTTGCTAGCTGTGTAACCCTAGACAAATGATGAGCAAGCAGATTTCAGAAGAAATAGAACAAAAGGGAAAATCCATAGAAAACAAAACAAACAAACAAAAGCAAACAAAAAAAGTGAAAATAGTATGATTCAATTTGCATTCAGACTCTATAGTTCTTTCTCTGGATATGGATGGCATTTTTTGTCATGAAAATTGAAATTTTTTTGGATCATTGTATTGCTGAGAAAAGCTAAGTCTATCATAAATAATAACACATAATAACATGATGCTGCTGCTACTGTGTACAATGTTCTCCTGGTTTTGCTCATTTCATTCAGTATCAGTTCATGTAAGTCTTTCCAGGTTTTTCTGAAATCTGCCTGTTCATAATTTCTTATAGTTCAATAGTATTCCATTCCTTTCATATACCACAACTTGTTCACCCATTCCCCAATAAGATAATGAGATAATATTTTAAAAACACTTTGCAAACTTTAAAGCATGAGATAAGTTATTATTATTAATAATTCCCAATGGAAAATATATTCCAAGAAAGATCTTAAACTATTTTGGAATTATAGAGTTTTTTGGAAAGGCTAAATCACTTGTCAGGCTCATACAGCTAGCAAGTCTTTCTGACTTCCACACTCTCTATGCCTTATACCTCATTGCCTTTAATGCTTTTAATATTAAGTTAATAAATTATTACTCCTGTCCTTCAACTCTAACTTGAAAAGTTCCATAAATAAGTATAATACCTTGCATTTATATGCAGGCCTGTTTTTTGGTATGTCTAGGCAATGAGCTATTCATGTTGTTCACATATTTTACTTGATAAAGAGCTGAGATATTTTCTGGCTTACTGCATATATTTTCAATAGCTGATTTTCAAAGAACTGGAATACAATAAACCATGAAATTGGGCTTGATATACAACTAAGAGTAAGACTCATACTAAACATTTTAAAAATTACTGACATCTTTTGTTTTTGCAATATCCTTATTTTTGAATGCATTTATTGTTCTCCATTATCAGCAAGTTATCCCTTGTAATACTAAGAAAAAAAGTAGTTCGGAAAAATTTATCCACATTAATTAAGTCTGATATCTTCAGAGTATAATTGATAGAATACTGGATTTTGAGTCAGGAAGACTTGGATTTAAGTCCCACTTCAGATACTTACTAGCTGAGTAATTCTGCAAAAGTCAATTAACTTCTCAATTTTAGTTAAGTGAAGTGGTTAGACTAGGTTGTCTCTATAATCCTTTCTAGATTTAAATCTATAATTCTATGATTATAATAACCAACTTTTGCAAAGAAGAGATGACATTTTCTTAATTTTTCTAAGCTTTAATGTTATAACATTATAATTATTCAACATGTATTTTTATTTTTTGTCCTTTCCATATAAAGTCATAGTCATCATATTTACTAATTTCAGTTTCTTCTTATTTCACTCTGCACAAGTTTTATATAAGAATTCCCATTGTTTCCATTTTTCTTTGTTATTTATTGCTTATGGCGCAACCTATTGCATTATATTCCAGTAGCACAATTTTGATGAATTATTTCCTATCAGATGGGCCATTTACAGAAAGTGTGCCAAACATTCTTAATGAATCTAAAGGAATTTTGAGGTTTTATTGTACCTTCATTATTATGAATATAAATTACTATTACATAGATGAATTGAAATTTTAATTTATAGATATTTCTCATGAATAAAATGGTAGATTATGAAGATAACGATAGTGTTATGTGAAGAAAATCAAAAAATTTCTTGTGGTAACACAGTTAAATTTCGCATTTTGAGTTAATTTTGCTGTTGCATATCTTCTAATACTTAAGTGCTTCAGCATATCAAAGATCTCATCTAATGGTGTGCACTATCTTGGTGCACATTTCACTTTCTTCAGATGCTCTCATTTCTGTTATTCTTATCCATATTCTTCTTCCTCCTACACTCTACACTCCTCCCATATTCCATAAAATATGTATTTAATGTACTAGTATCCTACAGGTTTGTTTGTTTTTACATTTTAAGGAAATATTCATGTTATTTTTTTTCTTTTATCACTAGTCCCACTACATCCATAACATTATCTCATTAATTTGGTGAGATTTTTATGTCACTTCTTGTAGTTAGATCATTGTTGAGATATAGAGCATTTTACCCTTTGTCCCCTAATCTCTCCACTTCCTTTTGGGTCAAATTTATTTTTAATTATAGGGATTTTGTTGCTGTTTCTTTTCAGGGACACTAAAACATGATTTGATCTTAATGAGTTGCTAAAAGACAAAAACACCCTCTTCTTTTATTCCTTCCCCCTCCCCATCTTTATCAGGACAGAAGAGTCTTTGTCAGGATAATCTATCTTTACTACACCTTTTAGTAGTAGGTCTGAAGGGATTGAAGAGAAATATGTCTTTCTTTCTATAGTTACATTTTAATATCACTATAAATTTGTTATTCAATTGTGTCTCTTGACAAAAATCCTGTAGTGGGTTTGCCATTTCCTTCTCCAGCTCTTTTTATGTATGGGAAAATTGAGGTAAGTAGGTTTAAGTGACTTGCCCAGGATCATACAGCTAGAAAATATCTGAGGCCAGATTTGAACTTGGGGAGATGAGGCTTCCTAATTTCAGTGCTTTTTCCACCATGCCACCTAGCAGCCCTTATAATAATTTTTAAAAAGCTAATAATATAATAGTTAACATTTATATACTATTTTAAGATTTGCAAAGCACTTTAGAAATATTAGCTCATTTGATGCTCACAAAAACCCTGAAAGGAAGATGCTATTATTTTTACTTTATGGTTGAAGAAACTGCAATAGAGAGAGGTTAAGAAACTTTCTTAGAGTCACACAACTAGTAAATGTCTAAGGCTGGATTTGAGCCTTATCCAGGCCTAGAGTTCCCAATTTACTGAGACACTTACCCGCCCCTAGATTTCATAAAATATCTATAACTATAATCACATCATTAAATATATATCATATAACTTGTCTTCTCTATAAACTGGTATGTATCTTAGATTTATAACATAAACTAAGAAAAAAGAGGAAAATAAACATGTATATATGATTTGGAAAATTTAGAAGCTTTTATTATATGAAATTGCTTTCATGATTATTTCACATAGAGGCTTCTTAATGCAATGGATTGAATGTGGGTCTTGGAGTCAGGAAAGTATGGGATCAAATTCTACCTTTGGCATTGTCTGTGTGAGCCACAAAAAATCATTCAACCTCTATATGTCTCAAGTCTCTATGTGTCTCAACTCATAGAGAGGCAAAAATCTGTTTTGGTGAAAGGCATTGATTATGCTGATGAAATTGCATAAGCTTTTCATTATTATTTAGTATAAATTTATTTATAATGTTATTTATTGATAATAAAATTAATACTAAGAATATTTATGGTTATTATACCTGATTATTTTGGTACATAGCACAAAATTGAAGCAAAAAGTGTATATAAAGCCACACAGTAACACCTGGAGACAGATATGCTATCCACTAATTATGTTCAATAGGAAATTATATAAGTTAACTTTTTTTTGAGTGGGTAGGTGGGGACTTGATCTGTGACATTATTGTTATAGTGAACTCCCAGTGGATAAATTTCCTATACTGGTAAAAAATAATAGCTATCCTGGAATTTTTATTCTTATATTGTTGAAAATTATAGCAGATAAGAACTAAAAAGCAGAGGTATCTAGTCATAGAGTTGCTGAATATTAAGTTGGGAGGTAGCTTAAAGATCATTTAGATCAACCTACTATGTATTATCAAACTTCCCTCTATAATAAATATAACTGACAGTTGGCCAACTGGTCTCTGAACACTATTAGCAATCAAATGATATAATATTTATAAAGTGCTTAGCACAGTTCCTAGCACATGGTAAGCCCTATATACATGAAGTTATTAGTACCACTGAATTCACTGTATAAAAGGGATCTGATTCCACTTTTGGCTAGCTATAGTTGTTAAAAAATTTTTCCTTATATTAAGGCATTCAACTAGTTAGTAAAAAAAAAAGTTTCCTAAGTACCTGCCATGTATGTATCAGGCATTGTGTTAGGAATAAAATAAAATATTGAAATTGCCCTTGTTCTCAAAGAACTTACATTCACAAATAAAATACAGAGAATAAAATAAATATGAAGCAATTTCCTTAGGGAAGTGGTGAAAAGGAGAAGTGGAGAAAGAACTGAGTGAAACAGGAAAAATCTGGTTGAACCGAGCCTTGAAGAAACCTAAAAATTCCATGGGGCAGAGGAGAGGAATGAGAGCATTCCAGTATTGCAATGAGCATAGGCAAAAAAATCAACTTACCTGTAACTTACATCTATGGATTCTAATTCAGATAATTACAATTGCTGAATTCTGCTCTTTTCTGAATAATTATTTAGTTCTCTACTTCACTTAATTTTGAATGGCTGGAGAGAGGTGTGTTATGGACACTGCAATGGTTATTTCAATAACTAACCAATTGCTAACAAATTGACATGGAAGAGGAAGTTGAATAATATCAGGGAGGTTATTTAAGTGGGCTGTCAGGAATCTGAGTATTCCCCAGAGAGTTATTTAAGTAGGCCGTCAAGAACTTTAGTATTTCCAAGTTGCCCCACTTCATTCATCTATAAATACAAAGACTCAGGCTCAGAATTCTTTCTGTATCAGTATATCAATAATGGCTAGCTATGCATTGTCAATTCAAAAGCCATTTGCTAGCTTTTCATTCTTTAAACAGACATTATTTGTCTAATAAAATACTCCTTCCTTCCTTTCCCCAATACATATATGTGTGAAGCCAGATTTTTTTCACATACTTCAATCAAAACAATATATCACACCAGATTGAATGAAGAAATATGAGAATCCAGTTGTCTTCTATAAGTCAGATATTAAAAATGTTTGCAGAAAAAAGTAAAATAATGCCATTCTCAATAATATTTTTTGTTTTGGAAAACAGTTATTTTAAATAAAAATGTTGAGTTAATATTTAATGGGTTTATTTTTAATTTTCATATGAATTTATAACTATTTAAAAATTTATCAGTTTCGGTTTCAATTATGGTAAATATTGACAGATATAACCCACATATACAAAAACTCTTTGGAACCATCAATAATTTTTAAGTATCAAAGGGTCTGAGACTCAAAATTTGAGAAGCGCTGGTCTGAGGGAACATCAATGAGTGGGAAAAGCAATGAATCTGAAGTCAAGGAGACCAGGGTTTGAATCTTGGCTCTGTATTTGCCACCTCAGGATGAAAGGTAAGTCATTTCTTTTTTGGGGGAGCTAGTTTCTTCATCTTTAAAATGAGGGAGTAGGATTAAATAATCTCTACCTAAATTCTCTTTCAGCACTAGACTATATTTTTAATGTGTGATACGGATTTACTTTAAGTAAAATATCTTTTTCATTCTAGATCTTTAAAGGTCTCTGCCCTCCCGTCTCATGGCTTGTTTAGGTCAATTTTGTCATCCTCCTTTATAATAAGAACCAAATCGATAAAGTAGGCAATAACATTTCCTTTTGTTTAACAGAGATCAATAGCTACCTTTTCAATTTTGACTTATACCTTATAGTTCTGTTGTCTCCAATAAAGTTGGAATGGTTGGCACGAAATCGACTAAAGGGTAGCTGTATTTTTGCTGTTGTGTGGGCTTCATACAATATACTACAGTCTATCAGATTAGCTACTGTATTACAGTGATATCAATGCTTTTGATTTATATTCCTTCAGCAATTCTACCTACCTTATTATTTACTCTCTTTGCTTCAATGAAATTCTTAGCTAAAGACTCTCAAGCATTAAAAAAAAAAAAATCTTCCATTTCTTTTCCCTTTAAAAAAATTCTCCTGCTGACTTTTTTCTTTCAGCTAGTAGTAATCTGTCTTAGTCTCCTTTGTCATTCAGCTTGTCAGTCACTATTCATCTGCATTTGCTCCTGGCTAATACATGAAATGAGGAAGATCTTTTCTTTGCTTCTCTATTCTTTTATATCTTTAGATAACTATCTCGAGAATCTTAGAAATAATCCATTCCAGTCATTTGTATAAATAAAAATAAACAGGGGCAAGCAGTGATCTTTGTAGAAACTTAATCAGAGCTACTTGCCTTGATTAATAGGATCTTGCTGCTGTTGATTCATCTGGGTCCTAAATCTGATCTGCTTTGAAATGGTTACATACAATATTGTCGGAAATGGAATGCCTAAGTTTAGATCTCGGGTGACAGAAGGAGAATTTAGAGAAATGACCTCCTTCTTTTCAGGGTCTGATGTTTTACAGCAGCAGACCCAGCAGAGGGAGCCCAAGATAACGATCAAATCCTTATTAAGGCCTATGCAGTTGAAAATGAATAGGACCAAAGAGGGAGGGAGACTTTGAGATGAAAGGAGAGACCAGGAGAGGGAAAAAGTTAAGGGAGGAGAAGTAATATTTGTGAATTTCAAGGAGAATTTGAAACACCTTGGAGAAAGACCACTTTTGCAAAAAGAAAAGGACAAAATTGATGGAAAAAGAAATTTTATTTTCAGGTTCTGATAAGGTGCTTTAAAACCTTAGAGGCCATAAAACTACTTTTCCCACTTTTTAATTTAATTCTTTTCTTTGTATACCCTTCTGATTGAATCCTAAAGTCGTTTTTATTTCTACACTATAGTTATTTTCCAGATGAAAACTTTCTACTAAATTCACCAGATCATCCAATTCAATAATTCAACATTCAGCAAACATTTTTGCATTGTACCTACTATGTGTGAAACATGGTTTTAGTTCTTAACTTGTTTTTTTTTGTGTTCCATAGAGTCTAATTCAAATATTTTAGCAATCCAATAATCAACAAATATTTACTGGGCAATTGCAATATACCTGGGAACAATCAGATGGTATAGAAAATAGAGTGATATGTTTAGAGTCAGAAATTCTCATCTTCCTGAGTTCAAATTTGGCCTCAGACACTAGTTGTGTGACCCTGGACAAATCACTTAATCCTGTTTGCTTCAGTTTCCTCATCTGTAAAATGAGCTGGAAAAGGACATGGCAAATCATTCAGTATTTACATCATGAAAAATCACAATAGAGTTGCAAAGAGCCATATGTGATTGAAAAAATGATTAAACAACACTATGTATTTAGATGTTTTTCTTAGTGGTTTCATTGGCACTGGATCTTAGAGGACGATTCAGTGATTAAACTCCTGAGTCAGATTAGTGACTGTTCTGCTATTTCTAGTTTAAAAATATTGCTTGGAATATAGAGGCTAATTGATGTACTTTGGTATCACACATAGGTCTTGATGTCAGGTTTTCCTGACTTTGAGACCAATTCTCTACTACTCATGTTTTACATGATACAGAAAAAATATATAACTTTGTTTTTGCCTTCAAGGGACTTAAAACCTAACTTCTGAAAATTAAACCATTACAAATAATGATAGTTATGTGTTAAATAGTGTGGTATATACTAGAAGTGTGATAATAATAGATTTTTCCAAAGTGCTTTGCAGTGGAAAAAATCACTTTATAGCTAATATCCCACTTCATCTTCATAATTAAAAAATCTTCATAGTATTTTAGCTTCAGATGTGGAAGCGGCCTTAGATATTGTTTCATCCAGGGATTCCCAAAGTGGCATATATGAAACCCTGGGATGTTCAAGAAGTTTGTCAAGAGAGCATAGGAATGTTTTGTAAAACCTGTTTTTCTATTGAAATTATTTTAAAATTTTATTTGTTATGCATAATATATTGCAAAATTAATTTTACTTCATATTGAATAAAGATTTGAGAAACTTTTTTTATCATGAGAATTTAAAAAGAGTTGGGAACTCCTGATCTAGTTTAATCTTTCTTTCTTTTTTTTTTTTCCAAATGAAGAAATCACTTTTCTCTCTTCTGTGAACTCTAGAATTCAGCTACATTGACTGCTTGAAGAACATTCCACATACAGGCTCTGAGCATTTTCACTGGCTATCCCCCAGGCCTAGAATTTCATCTCCTGATTTCCTTCAGGATTCAGCTCAAATTCCACTTTCCTTAAGAGGTTTTTCTAGTCTCTCACATATCTTCTCCCCTCTCCAACTGCTAGTACTTACTCTAGTTTTTTTTTCCCCCCCATATATTGTCTTTGTCATGTTAATGTGAATTAAAATTATTGAGATCAATGAGATCAGAGATCAAGGGATTTTTCTGTATTATTAGTGCTTGATCTAATGATCAACACATAGTTAGTACTGAAAAAGTGTGTGTTGACTGACTTCCTGACCCAAAAGTATGAAGTTAGATACTAGATTCAAGATTTGAACTTAAGTCCTTTGATTACAAATTCAGTAATCTTTCTGCTACATTAGATTTGCCTCCCACTCTGATCCTCATAACAATCATATTTTATATTTGGTTGTACTATAATTATTATCACCCAAATTTTATAGATGGAGAAACTGAGACTTGGAGAAAGTAAATGTTCCATGAAGGCTGAGGTGAAGCTTAAATTCAGGTCTTTGAATTTTCACTTTGAATTTTCCAGTGCTACCTTTTTGCTGTTTGTGGTTAATTGCTCTTTAGTTGTGGCTTACTCTTTATGACATCATTTTTTTTTCCTGAGGCAATTGGGATTAAGTGACTTGCCCAGGGTCACACAGCTAGGAAGTGTTAAGTGTCTAAAGTCAGATTTAAACTCAGGTCCTCCTGACTTCAGGACTGGTGCTCTATCCACTGCGCCAACTAGCTGCCCCTTTATGACATTGTTTGAAGTTTTCTGGTAAAGCGGCTAGAGGAGTTTGTCAATTCCTTCTTCAGTTTATTTTACAGATGAAGAAACTGAGGCAAATGAGATCACACAGCTAAGTATTTAAGGCCAGAATTAAACACAGGAAGATGAATCTTCCTGACTCCAACCAGTACTTTATGCCCTGCATTGTCTAGCTGCCCTTTGCCAAATTCACATAATTCAATTAAACCCAGTTTAGTTCAATTGAATTAAACACATTTATTAAGATCCTAGTTTTTTGCAGCGCTCTGTATTAGATATTGACATAGAAAAGATTTCAAGGAAGTAGAAGATTTAAAGCTATAGGATTTGAATAAGCAGAAAGGAAGAAGACATCAGAGAAAGTATTATTTTTTCCATTATTTTCTGTGTATCAGACTTTCTGCTGTTATAAAGGGCAGTTGGTGATGAGGTAGAAGTATCAGGCCCTTGTCAGTGTTACCTGGGAAAAAGTCAGTTTAAGAAGGCACCCAAAGCTCTTCTCAACAATGGGGTGATTTAAGGCAATTCCAATAGACTTGTGATGGAAAGTGCCATCCACATCCAGAGAGAGAATTATGGAGACTGAATATGGATCAAAACATAGTATTTTCACCTTTCTTTTTTTATTTGTTTCCTTTTTTTTTTCTCTCATGTTTTTTTTTTTTTTCTTTTTGATCTGATTTTTCTTGTGCAGCAAGACAAACATGGAAATGCTTAGAAGAATTGTATATGTTTAACCTATATTAGACAGCTTGCTGTCTAGGGGAAGGGGGAGAAGGGAAAGGAGGGAGAAAAATTTGAAACACAAAATTTTGCAAAGATATATGTTGAAAACTATTTTTGCATATATTTGGAAAAATAAAAAAAATTATAAAAAAAAGAAGAGGGCACTCAAGGAGTGGGTAAAGAGAAAGGTAGCAGGGCCTTAGGGCAACCAACTGAGTTTCTAAGATACTGAAGGATAAACTTCTTGAACTTTCTCTGCTTCCAAGATTTAGCAATACTAGCTTTATAACTGGTTTTCCCAGAAGACAATCCATCTCTTGACTGTTCATGTCTTTTGACTATTTCCTGATTTCTGTTTCTTAGCTTCCTTCAAGATTTATTTAGCTCAAATCCCATCTTCTGCAGGAGGCCTTTCCCAGATCATACCTTCTCTTTCCACTTCTACCCACACTCCTTTTCTGGTGCTTTCCTCTGTGAGATTACCTTCCACCCACTTTGAAAATATCATCTATATGATATTAATTTATATTTACATATATATTATTTATATATTTGTTGTATATATTTATATATATATTGTATTTATATTTATGTGTATATAATATATAAATACATAAATATATATATGTCATTGTTTGCATTTTGTTTCCCCCATTAGAATGTGAGCTCCTTGAATGTTGATATGGCAATGTTTTATCCCTAGCACTTATATCCCCAGCACTAAACACAGTTCCTGCAACATAGTAAATACTTAATATTGACTGACTGAAGTTAAGGAGCAAGTATCATCACCGCCTGTGAGGCAGAGAAAAAAATTTCCCAAGGATGATGCTCTCAGTGCTTTCTAAATCTCTTATTTTAGGACAAAGCTCTAGTTAACATTCCCCTGCTTTTGGGGAAGGCAATCCTTACCTACTTCATACCTTTTGTATGTATATATATGTATTTCTACAACTATATTCACACACAGATATACATGTGTATATTTTTTATGTTATCTCCCCAATTAGATTGTATGTTCCCTGAGGGCAGGAGTTTTTTGCCTCTTTTTTCTATTCCCAATTCTTAGCATAGTGCCTTGTGCACAGTAGGCACTTAATACATGTTTGTTGATTATTTATTGAGTTGTTCTTGTCTGTTGTACCATTGAAGAATGAAGGCTGTGATGTCTGTGGATGCTATAAAGCTACTATATTGTCTGTGCCATCAAGAAAGTGGAGCCAAAGGTGGTGGGAAACCTAGTTTAACCTTGTGTGAGTAGCTCAGTTATGGCCTCGGGCTGTGGATGTGAAGGGATTGTTTTGAAATGGATTTTGCCTGCTTAATCTAGCTGGTGTCAGATGTTTCTGTTCTTTATTTCCTGTGTCATAAAGCTGCTAAGCTGCTTTCAGAATCAATCTCAAGTAAATATGAGTTTTTAATTGTCTCTTTAAATGGAAACAAATCAGGTCTCTCTAGTCTACTGAGAGGATGTAAAGTGAGAAGCACAATTTGATATCTAGCACAGTACAGAGATATAGTATAATAGTTTAGTCCTGTCTTTGATCTGAGCAAAGAATGGAGTAATGCCATTCTAAGTTGAAATCCTTATTTTGAATTCTTATCCCCCAAAGTTAAGTCTTTACACTTATGAAACACAAGGTTACTATATTCATTTGCTGCTGTAGATTGTATTTCTGCTCTGTACCACTGATGTATATTTTTACTTCTTAGCCAGTATCAGATAGTTTGAAAATTGCTACCCTATAACATGGTTTAAGATTAGGTACTGCTAAGCCTCTTCTTTTAAATTATTTTTAAAAATAGTTCTTTAGGTATTTTTGTCATTTTTTCTTCCAAAAGAATTTTGTAATTTTTTTCCTAACTCCGTAAAATAACTTTTTTGTTAATTTAATTGGAATGTCTGGTTTTTCACACACACACACACACACACACACACACACAAACACATATGGATATTTATCAAACTTTTCATCTATCTCTCTATCCATGTATTATCTAAACACATATTTCTGTTTAATGGTAGCTATATCTAGGGTGTCTGGGAAGAAGGAAAGAAAAGAATAAGAAGAAAAAAAGAGATATTTACATGATTATTATATATTTAAAAGGATAGCAAGTTGTATATACTTGATTTGCAGTTTCATGTGCAAACATTTTTTCTGTTCTACTATGTTATGAAATGATGTTTTATTTCTTAGGTCCATGACCAGAAAAAATCCTAATTTTGCTCTTAGTTGCAGTAGATAAGAGACTAAACTTGAAACCTAAGATGGGGGTGGGGAGGAATGCCCTTTACCAGTGTAGGGTAGTACCTTAAGTCTTAGAGAGTTGCTTAGGGGGCAGTGAGATTACTTGCCCAGGATCATATAACAGATATGTGTCAGAGGCTGACCTTGACCTTCCTGCTTTTGAGGTTGTAATGCCAGAGAAACTGAGGCAAGATAGAGATTAGAAAGTATTTAAATATTTTATTTGAAAGGGAGAGATTTACTGGGACCAAATGGATCTATGGTTTGGTCCAGGGCTGAATGAGAGTAATTCCTCCAAGAATCCAGCCAACAATGTGAGTTCTCCATGACATATATACACATGGCTCAGATACAGGAGGTAGACTGAGGCAGGGGCAGAGTCAGAGCACTGAGAGTGGGAAAGGACTCTGACAGGGTGGGCGGAGGCATGGGACATTTTGGGATTGGGAGAGGCATTCTGATAAGTAGGGAAGGGCTGGGGTCATGATGTCTAAGATGGAAGGTCTTTTATCTTTATCAAATATTCTTATGATTAGGAGGGAGGGATGGTGTTGCAGGATTGACTAGAACAATTAGGAACTGTGGCAGAACAATTCAGGGAAACTGAGGCGGGACAATTTAGGGAAACTGAGTCAGGATAATAAAAGAGAACTGTGGCACAACAAGGTCAAATCCCTATCCAATATATATACCTTTGGAGGCCAAAGTACAGTATTTAACAATATAACATTTATGATGCATATACTGTGTAGCCAATATCCTAATTTCTTGGTATGCAAAAGATACAAGATAGAATTTGCTCTCAGGTATTTACAATCTAATGGAGACAAGTATATACATAAATATGGTAAGAGGGAGAGTACAATAAGTACAAAAGAATTAGAAGAAAGAGTCTAAGCTCCTTGAGATCAGTGATTTTTTTCAGTTTTGTCTCTATTCTAGCCCAGGACAATGTTTCATAAATGCACTTCAAATTGAAAAGAAAAAATTCAGGTAAAATTATTTGAGGAATTTGAGGTGGGAGAGATCACTTTCACCTGGAAGAGAGAGTCAGTGAATAGGGACTAAATAAAATCATAGATGAGAGTGAAGGAGTCCACTTAAAATATGCAACAAGATGGAGATAGGAAAGAACTAGAAAGAATGGGGAACTGAAAACAATCCAGTTTGGGGGGAATGTTAAATAATGCAAGAGAAATAGAATATGAGATGAGGTAAAAGAAAAGGATGAAAACCAGATCATGGAAATCATTGAATGACAGAATCGGGAGTTTCTACTTATTCTGTAGGCAATGAGAAGCCAATGAAAGATCATGTACTTTAGATTTCATAGGATCCTAGGTATAGAGCTGAAATACATTTTGGGGGGGTCATGTAACTATGCTGTGCTCTACAGATGAGAAAACTGAGACTCAGGAAATATACATGGCAATGTGGAGTTTGAACCCAAGATTCCAGAGCCAGTGCTCTTCTCACTGTTTGCCACACTCCACTGGAAATAATCACTAATATTTTTATGACACTTTAAAATTTTCAAAACTCTTTAAATAAAATACTTCATTTAATCCTTACAATAACCTGTGAGGTAGTTGCTATTTTATTTTACGGAAGAGAAAACTGCCTATGGTTAGATTTGAACTCAGGTTATCTTGACTTTCAGTTCAGCACTCTATCTACTGTATTATTTTAGAAGCCTGCAAAATTATTCTGTTGTTGTGTTATTGTTTTTTTCTTAGCTCTCAAAGAAAACCATGACATCAGGAAGGTGATGTCATACATGGAAATGAATTGGATTTAAGTGAGAGAGGGCTATTCAAGATCACCTGCCTCACTTTCTCCTGCAGAGCCAAAGCTAAGGTCTTTCTCATATCTTAGTTTTTCTGAGGCAAGCTTCAATCAATGATTAAACCTAGGTAAAAAATGAGGCAGAGTATTGTTTCTTTTACCTAGCCAAAAAAAAAAAAGTCAATCTGATAGAGAAAGACTTTTAGGGTTTTTGGACAAAATAGAAAAAATTGCTATATATATTCACTCTGAACAAATCAGGGCCCAAATAATGATCAAATGGGGCTTGGCTTAGTTATTTAATCAATGACAGCCAGAGTGATTTGGGTTTAAAGTGGGATCCTAACCCCTAAAGTTCAAGATAACTTACAAGGTCTCAGTGATCAAAATTCACATTCCTTTGGATAGAGCATGGGCAAATAAGAATATGATATTCTATGTGGATAGAGGGAAAGAACAGAGAAAAAAAAGAAAGGAAAGGAAAAAGAAAAGAAAAGAAAAAATAAAAAAGGAAAACAAACTTTGTTGCTAACTGGCCAGTTCCAGCTGGGTCCACAGTGGGGTAGTTCCTACTCCTATCCACCGAGGTTGTGGTTTTTCCTTTGTTGTCATGAGAATCATGATATCTGGGAGGTGCAAGTGAATTGGATTTAAGTGAGGGAGGGCTAGGCTATTCTGGAAGAGGTGTGAAGGACAGTTAGAGAGGTGTTAGATTAGAAACAAAAATAGGATAATAATAGCTAGTGTTTATATAATACTTATTATATGCCAGATATTGTGCTAAACACTTTAACAATTATTATCTCACTTGAACCTCACCAGAATCCTAAGAGATAGGTGTTATCATTAGCCCTATTTTACAGTTCAGGTAACTGAGGCAAACAGAAGTGAAGTGATTTGCCCAGCTAGGATCACATATGTAAGACATGCCTGAGGCTGGTTTTGAACTTCTAAGCCCAGCATATTATCCATTGTGCCCCCATCTGCTGTTAGGAGACTGTTAGCCCATTTAATCTTGTTCTTTCCATTTCTTACTGTGTTAAATATATTTTTCTATTACACAGGCATGTAATGAGTCCAGTTTTACTTTATGGAGATATTCAGAATAGCTAATGCTAATGAAATTTTTTGAAAACAAAGGAGGAAGTTGACATTGCCAACAATTAGACACATAATTTGAATAATGCTTTAGTCTCCTACTAAACCAAAGAAAACTTCAGAGGCAAAGGATTAAGTGTTATAAGGAGCAGGCTGTTTCTTGGCTGCCTTGGGAAAGTGTAGTAAATGCAACTGTGTTAAAGATGTCAGATTCTTCCTCTCAGATCCTGGCAGATGACTCATTTTCAAAAATGTTAGAGAATTCACCTTTTAAAAATGTATGGTAGATTTTTTTGGGGGAGATTTTTTTTTTTTTTAAGGAAAAAGAATTTCTTCTGCTGGCTTGATGGGCTCAAGGATAGAGATGGGTGTGGTTGGGGAAGTTGACTGGTACAGAATCCATTCAAACTGTATGTTTTTTTCTTTAACCTGTAACTGGGAACAACTCAATCTTCTTATTGCATCAACACAGGACTGTCTTTCTCCATTGCTCTGCTCTGTTCTCTCTCTCGTTTTTTTTTTTTTTTTTTTTTTTTTTTTTTTGCAAAAGTCTGTTTCTGATGTTGTGTCTCTTTCTCTCTCTATTTTTGCCTTTTTTCCTGTTTTTTTTTTCTCTCAATCTCTGCTTTCTCTCTATTTCTTTCTTTCTCTTTTCTCCTGGCTTTCTCTCTGCCTCTACATATCTCTGTGGGTCTCCACAATCTCATTTGTAAGGAAGCAGTAAATATGTGATTATCAATTAAATATTGTTGGGACTCTTATTAATATGACACATTGTTGTGGAGAAAAAAATAAAACTATACATTGGTAGTCAGAAGATGGTAGTTCAAATCTTGGTTTTGCCATTTACTACTTGTGTGACTTCAGGCAAATCACTTGACCTTAGTTACTAGATAATCTGTAAGATTTCCTTTAGCTTTGTAGATGTAATTCTATAAATATATAATGGGACATCTAGTAATCAAAAAAATTTCTTAAGATTAATAATTCTTATGAAAAATGAACAACTGTTGACTTTGAGTATCTCCAATTAAAAAAAATTTACTATGAAGAATATAGTCTGAACATTTTTATGTTGTTAATACATTTATAATTTATTCATTACTTTTTATATATTGTATGAAGTCTTTGCTTTTTCAATTGAGCCTATTACATATGACACAATAATCTCTAATTCACTATTTTCCCTCTTCATTTAAGTTTCATGGCATCTTTTTTTCCCCTGAGGCAATTGAGGTTAAATGATTTGCCCAAGGTCACACAGCTAGAAAGTGTTAAGTGTCTGAGATCACAGTTGAACTCAGGTCCTCCTAACTTCAGGGCTGGTGCTCTATCCATTGCACTACCTAGCTGCCCCTTCACATTAAAGAAGAGACTTTACTATTGACTTTTCTGTTGAACTCTAAACTTTTGAGCCCTTCCCTATGATCTGCAACTGAAACTTCCTATAAGCTGTCTCTCTTTAATCGAATATAAATGCTTTGAGATCAGGGACCGTCTTATTTTTCTGTTTGTGATCCTGGCAGTTAGTACCATGTTTTGCAAATAGTTATCATTTAATACATTCTTTTATTCACTAATATTTTCATTCTTTCATGTAGAAGATGGTACTTCTGCTGAGTCTTGAAGGAAGGGATCTAGGCAGTAGGTATGAGAATATGTAGGATGATCAACACATCAGCAGGAGAAAAAATGTTTTGTGTGAGGAATATCAGATAGGTCAATTTGATTATATTATAGAGCATGAAAAAGGAAATAATGTATAATGAGACTGGAAAGAAATAGAAATGGTCCTAAAGAGAATAAAGATGGAAGCCAGATTAGATTAAGTATTTAGAGAAGGTATATGCTACATATAATGCAATTTTGAGGGCATTGAGAGACACAAATTATCTAAAAGCATAGAGATACTTAAGGGAATTAAATATCAATCAGATCTTATTAATGAAAAAAAATGACCGAGGAAACATTGACAGCTAACGACCTATATGACTACTCCATCTATCTAGAGTCCTCTTGAGGATCATCTATGAATTGAAGGCATTCCTCAATGAGGATATTAGGAGAGAATCAGATAATCTACCATATATTTATCATCTCAAAACTTGATTGAAAGAAGTAGAAAATATAAGATCTCATTGTGTTTGTCCTTGGTTAATTCTGAATAAGCACTTATCTCAGTAGAACAATATGTTGTCTTAGTTCTTTTTACAACAAAATACCTCCTTCTGGGAAGCTTATTTAAGGTTTCTTGGAAAATGAAATCACAGAAACAATTTATTCAATGACCTTTTGATATTAAACATCTGGAAATGCATAGACCAAGGAGATGAATGTTGGCCATTGTGATGGAAGACTTCCAGAACAGAAACCAGGAGATAAATCAAGGATTTTCAGTGAATGGAAAGATCCTTTAGATTCAGTGTTGATTGCATGAAGCCTATATATTGTAGAATCTTTTAGAAGAAATCTCTTAAAAGAGGTTAGTCTATCCATCTACAAAGGAAACAACAAATAATTGAAGAATATCTTTTGCCCAGATTTTCAATATATGCATCTGAATAAACATCCTAGAGAGTTTCTTCCACAAATCTATATTTGGGAAAGACAATACATAAGGACAATGATCTGAATTGAAACAGTTGAAAAGGAGAAGGAAAGCTTTAGAGAAATTGCAAAGAATTTTTAATGATGCTGAGCTTTCCTTAAGAAAAGCTTTCCATAAGATAAAGAAATTGAAAAGGTCCTATGAAAAGGTGTTCTAAATCACTATTGATCAGAGAGATGCAAATTAAGACAACTCTGAGGTACCACTACACACCTCTCAGATTGGCTAAAATGACAGGAAAAGATAATGACAAATGTTGGAAGGGATGTGAGAAAACTGCGACACTGATGCATTGTTGGTGGAATTGTGAACAGATCCAACCATTCTGGAAGCAATTTGGAACTACACTCAAAAAGTTATCAAACTGTGCATACCCTTTGACCCAGCTGTGTTTCTACTGGGCTTATATCCCATAGAGATCATAAAGAATATCTTTATGAAACCCTTTGAGCAAAAATGTTTGTGACAGCCCTTTTTGTAGTGGCAAGAAACTGGAAACTGAGTGACTGTCCATTAGTTGGAGAATGGCTGAATAAGTTATGATATATGAATGTTACAATATGAAACGATCAGCAGGATGATTTCAGAGAGGCCTGGAGAGACTTACATGAACTGCCGCTGAGTGAAATGAGCAGAACCAGGAGATCATTATATACAGCAACAAGAAGATTATATGATGATCAATTCTGATGGATATGGTTCTTTCCAACAATGAGATGATTCAGAGCAGTTCCGATGATCTTGTGATGAAGAGAGCTATCTACATCCAGAGAGAGGACTGTGGGAACTGAATGTGGATCACATCATAATGTTCTCACTTCTTTTGTTGTTGTTGTTTGCTTGATTTTTATTTTCTTTCTCATTTTTATTCCTTTTTGATCTGATTTTTCTTGTGCAGAAAGATAATTGTGTAAATATGTATATCTATAGTCGATTTACAAATATTTTTACTATTTATTATTATATTATTAATATATATTGGATTACTTGCCATCTAGGGGAAAAGGTGGGGGAAGAGGGGAGGAATTGGAACACCTGGTTTTGCAGGGGCCAATGTTGAAAAATTATCCTTGCATATGTTGTGAAAATAAAAAGCTTTGATAAAAAAAGGAAAAGCTTTCCATAAAAAAGACACCATAAAGTTGCAAGATGAGTATATGGAGGCTGCAACATATAATCAACAAATAGTTCTCAAGCATAAGAATAATAGATGCCATCAAGAAGTTGTATTACAGAGGGAAGAGAGGCTAATTATGTGTTAAGAGTAAGAGATAGAAGGACAGACTTCTTCACTGGTACCTAATAAGTGAATTGGAAGAAAGAAAGGAAGGTCTTCAGCATGTTGAGTGGATTCCTTCGGATGACATGAAAGAAATAAAACAGAATGGATAGGCATGAAAAATTTCAATCTATAATATTTGAAGGAACTCTAGAAACAATAAGATGATTTGAACATTTGAGTGATCGGGCCTATATTGTGGAGGGTTTTAAAAGATAAATAGTAGAGTTTATTTTTGAACCCATGGAATTTTGAATTGTATTTCCTGAATTATATAGCCAGAATATTGGCTTTGATTATTAGGTTTGATAGAGACAAACTGGGATATTTAGAGAAGAGAATGAATTTCAAACTAGAATAATAAAAGTTAGCTTTTTCACTCTGTATATATACATATATGTTCAAATATGTGAACACATGAACGTATATGTCTCTATATCAACACACATGAAAGTTTATACAGATGTAAATATAGCTACATATTTGTGTGTGTTTATACACATATGTATTTTATGCATATATGAATGTACACATATTTCTATATGTGTATATATATATATAACATTTATATATGTATATGTATTCAGATAGATAAATAGTTATACACAATCAATTGAGTGCTTATCTGATTCAACACAATTATAAGGAATAAATAATATTAATAGCCTACATTTCTATGGAGTTTCACAGTTTACAAAGTAGTTTTTTCACAACAACCCAGTAAAATAGGTAGGTTTGTAATTATAAATATCTCCACTTTATATTTAAGCCTATTAAATGAATTGCAGAGATGGTTAGTGACATGCCAGTTTCTTCACAACAACTTTGTAAAATAGATAGGATTGTAATTATTATCTCAACTTTTTATCTAAGCCTATTAAATCGCAGAGATGTTTAGTGACATGCCATAAAGAACATGGAGCTCTGTGCCTGGAGAATGGAGAAACTGGACCTGAGACTTGAATAAAAGTGACCTTACCCTATATTTTATGGTAGATCCTGATACTATAACAGGAATAGGAAATTCTTGTACACAAAATAAAGCAGTGGGACATGGAATAGAAGCAATGTTGCTCTTCTTACTGTTCCTCCTATCGCTAGTAACACATCCAGATTCTCTGATGCACATGTAGCCCACTGGAGAAAATTCCTACAATGTATTTGTAAGGGGGGATAAATAGAATCAAAAGACTTGAAAATTGTGGAAATTCTGAATAAGTGATTAAAGAGAAAGGTCCTGTTTTTCCTTCACCCAGTCAGTTTTGCAATTTTGCATATAGCAGAGAACCAAAAACAACATGGATAAAGATGTCTAAGATGGGATACTTTATTAAACCTTTGTTAAGAGAAATCTTTTTTTTTTTGCTACTTTTAATTTTTCCAGATATAGAAATGGAATTATTCTTTTCTCTTTAAATTTATAAAATGCTCCCAGAGTCCCCATCTTTCACAGAATTTTTATCAAGAACTCTAGTTGTTTCAACAATACTTTTTGGACTTTGTCACTGCCAGGATACCACAACTGCCAAAGATGAAGAGATGTACCAGTAAGCAG
Organism: Antechinus flavipes; assembly: GCF_016432865.1. Lineage (NCBI taxonomy): Eukaryota > Metazoa > Chordata > Mammalia > Dasyuromorphia > Dasyuridae > Antechinus > Antechinus flavipes. The sequence continues at coordinate 211,550,006 of NC_067402.1, forward strand.
GGGATAGTGTTTGTTCCCCAAACCAAGGAACCCTGGAAATGTCAATTTAGCTTACTGATTCACACTGTTCCTGAATTCTCTGTATGCTTGCAGTTCTTGGTTCCCAAATCTATCTTGTCAGGATCTGTTGACAGTCCCTCTGCTTTTCTTCCAGTAGTCTGTTTGGCCTAAGGCAGCCTCCAGTGAATCTACTCTTATTGAAAAATTGGGCACCCTCTGAGTCATTCCACTATAGTTCAGCCTTGCCTCTTCCCCTGCTGCTCAGCAACAATAACCTCGTTCAACAATGACAGGCAAAGATTGAAAAGTTGCAGAGCTTGCTTTGAAACCATATTTACCAAGTGATGAAAATCAAACTGATACCCTTGCAATGAGTTGTGATAAAAGATTACATTTAAATATATCAGGTCACTTTGAAATAACCAGCTTGGAGAGATCATTTGATAAAGAAACCCAGGAAATGGGGACAGTAAGGAGTATAACACCGGGAATTTGGTCTGAAACATTGGTGTTCCTTGGTGTAAGGACCTCCCAGTGCAGAAACTCTTGCTAAGGTGGATCTGCAATTTAGAGTCTTATACAGTTGTCTTGGTTGTGAGAGGTGGGATAGAGTAGATGGGAAGAGAAGAACTGAGAGCTTAAGTAACTTGTTCCAGATGATAGTTACTTAGTATGTGTCAGAGGTAGGTATTGAAATCATGTTTTCCTAATTCAAAATTCAGCTCCCTATCTATTATACAATGAGGCAGTTACCTCATTAGACTTGTTATTATTGATTCATTTTGGGACTCCATTTGAGGTTTTCTTGGCGAAGATATTAGCATGGTTTGACATTTCCTATTCCAGTTCATTTTACAGATGAGGAAACTAAGGTAAACAGGATTGACCGATTTGCCCAAGATGACACAGTTAGCAAATATTTGAGGTTGAACTTGAACTCTGGAAGATGAGTCTTCTTGATTCCAAACTCTCTACTCTACTCACTGCATAGCTAGCTGCTCTTCATTAAGTTTACACAATTCAATTAAACTCAGTTTATTTCATTTCAGTTAAACACATTTATTAAGCCCCTACTTTTTGCAGAGCTTTGTACTAAACATTGAACATTTAAAATTTTAAATATGTACTTTCCTGCCCTCTTGGTGTTTGCAATCTAAAAAGAGGAATAAGACACATGCACAGAAATATTTATAATATAAAATGATACACAATAAAGCCACAAGAGAGATACAAATCAAGAGATACAAAGAAGGATCTTTACAATGGAGGAATATCACAAAAAGACTTCCTAGAAGAAAGACAATAAACTGTGCTATAAATGATGGGTAGTAATTTTACATATTAATGGGGTTAGGGAAAAGCATTTAGAACAATTAGAACAACATTAAAGCATAAATTAGAACATAAAGAACAGTATGAGTTAAAGCATGGGGTAGAAATATATGGGGCATGAATGGTAATGTCTAGTTTTACTGGGGCATAGTCTATGTAGGGAAGTAATGATCCATAAGATTGGAGAAGTAAGACAACTAGACTGTTAAAAATCTTGAAAATGCAGCAAAGGGATTTGAATTTTATTGGCAGGATGTATAGAGCCATTGAAAATTCTTGAGCAAAGGAGTGACAGGAACAGATTGATGTTACTAGAAGATGGCTGACAGAAGACAGATTGGCTTGGAGAGTGGAGGTGAAAAAATTTGTTTAGAGGCTATTAAAATGGTCAAGGTAGGTAGTAATGTAGGTCACTTTATTTTTGGGGTGAGGGCAAGGATGTGATAGGAATAAAGCAGAGGGGTGAGTATGGATAAATAAGATATGGTAATTGTTTACACACAAAAGATGAGTGAATGGGAGAATAAAAAATAGTGACAAGGTTTTGAGCTTGAGAAAATCAGGAGCTCTGTTGAGTTTTAAAATGCTCATTAGGCATTGTGGTAATATCTTTAGGTCACTGGAAATCAGGATCAAGAACTAGGAAAAGTTTAGAGATATATTTGACATTATGGACTCATAATACATATTGAATTTGAAGCTACCAAATATTTCCCCAAATATTCAACTCAATATATATTTGTTAAGTATGTTCTCAGTCCTGTATAGTAGAAAAAAGAAGCATAATAATAACTCCTACTTGGTTTTCTTTTGTGTGTATTTGTGAGGCAATTGGGATCAGGTGACTTGCCCAGGTCACACAGCTAGAAAATAAGTGTTAAATGTCTGAGGCTAGTTTGACTCAGATTCTCCTGACTCCAGGGCTGGTGCTCTATCCACTGACTAATCTAGCTGCCCCAATAACCCCAATTTCTTTATCACTTCTAGGCTTATTTGTGTTTTCCTTATTATATCCCTCTGAGGTAGTAGTATGAATCTTGAATTTTTAGCAGGAACTTTTAGGTTTGGTAAAATGTTTTGGCACCTTAGTGGTGAATTACCAGACAAAAAGTGTTACTGCAGTGATATTAGTGACATTTTCTACTGTGCATTGGAATAAATAGATTTATCTGATATAGGGTGAATTGACAAACTAGGAAATGATTTCTAATTAGTCCATAATTGTTTTCTAACCATTTCAGTGACATCTTCATTGGTGTCTATATTTTTAGCGTAATAAAGGCTCAAATTACTTCTTGGAGGACACTAACCCTGATTACTTAAATCAAAATCTCTAATATTGATAATACATTTGTTATATAGCATAATTATAAGATACTCATCAAATCTTGTAGGGGATTCTACAGTTCCATTTAAAAAAATCAAGGAAAGTAAAATAAATCAAATCTAATTGACCAACACAGTGCCTTCTCCAAGTCTCATCAAACAGAAGCCTGGGGAAGAAGGTTAAATTAACTTAAAATCTATGGTCTGAGACTGTGCTATATTCAAAAAGAAAAAGGTTGAAGACATAGATGGGAGAATATTTTTATTTCTATTCCTGTGATTCTGTGAAAATTGAGCTAGTTTTGCTATTAGAAGTTTTAGTTTCAAATCTAAATTTGGACATTTGCTATCCTTGTGACCAAGTCAGTGAGCTTTCTGGTGCCTCAGTTTCCTCATTTATAAAAACAAAGAGACTATACTAACGGACCAGTGAAACCCTTTTAAAAAATTATTTAATTATTATTATATTATATTATAATAATATATTATATTATTAAATTAATTTAAGCTTTTTATTTTCAAAACATATGCACAGCTAATTTGATAACATTGACCCTTGCATAGCCTTGTGTTTCAGATTTTCTCCTCCTTACCCCCACCGCCTCCCCTAGATGACAAGCAATTCAATAGATGTTAAACACATTAAAATATATGTTAAATCCAATATTTATAAACATATTTATACAATTCTCTTGCTGCACAAGAAAAATCAGATAAAAAAGAAAGTAAATGAGTAAAAAAACAAAATGCAGGCAAATAACAACAAAAAGAGTGAGAATGTTGTGTTGTGATCCACATTCAATTTCTACAGTCCTCTCTCTCTAGGTATAGATGACTCTCTTCATCACAAGATCATTGGAACTGGCATCAATCATCTTGTTGGAAAGAATCACATTCATCAGAATTGATCATCATATAATATTAATCTCGGTTACAATGATCTCCTGGTTCTGCTCATTTCACTTAGAATCAGTTCATGTAAGTCTCTCCAGGCCTCTCTGAAATCATCCTGCTGATCATTTCTTTCTTTCTTTCTTTCTTTCTTTCTTTCTTTCTTTCTTTCTTTCTTTCTTTCTTTCTTTCTTTCTTTCTTTCTTTCTTTCTTTTTTTTTTAATAATAACTTTTTATTGACAGAACCCATGCCTGGGTAATTTTTTACAACATTATCCCTTGTACTCACTTCTGTTCCGATTTTTCCCCTCTCTCCCTCTACCCTTTCCCCCAGATAGCAAGCAGTCCTTTACATGTTAAGTAGTTTACAGTATATCTTAGATACAATATATGTTTGCAGAACCGAACAGTTCTCTTGTTGCATAGGAAGAATTGGATTCAGAAGGTAGAAATAACCAGGGAAGAAAAACAAAAATGCAAACAGTTTACATTCATTTCCCAGTGTTCTTTCTTTGGGTGTAGCTGCTTCTGTCCATCATTGATCGATTGAAACTGAATTAGGTCTCTTTGTCAAAGAAATCCACTTCCATCAGAATACATCCTCATATAGTATCGTTGTTGAGGTATATAATGATCTCCTGGTTCTGCTCATTTCACTCAGCATCAGTTCATGTAAGTCTCTCCAAGCCTCTCTGTATTCATCCTGCTGGTCATTCCTTACAGAGCAATAATTTCCATCCCATTCATATACCACAATTTACCAGCCATTCTCCAATTGATGGGCATCCATTCATTTTCCAGTTTCTAGCCACTACAGAAAGGGCTGCCACAAATATTTTGGCACATACAGGTCCCTTTCCCTTTTTAAGTATCTCTTTGGGATATAAGCCCCAGAGTAACACTGCTGGATCAAAGGGTATGCACAGTTTGATAACTTTTTGGCCATCATTCCAGATTGCTCTCCAGAATGGTTGGATTCATTCACAATTCCACCAACAATGTATCAGTATCCCAGTTTTCCCACATCCCCTGCAATATTCATCATTATTTTTTCCTGTCATTTTAGGCAATCTGACAGGTGTGTAGTGGTATCTCAGAGTTGTCTTAATTTGCATTTCTCTGATCAATAATGATTTGGAACACTCATATGAATGGAAATAGTTTCAATTTCATCATCTGAAAATTGTCTGTTCATATCCTTTGACCATTTATCAATTGGAGAATGGCTTGATTTCTTATAAATTAGAGTCAATTCTCTATTTATTTTGGAAATGAGGCCTTTATCAGAACCTTTAACTGTGAAGATGTTTTCCCAGTTTGTTGCTTCCCTCCTTATCTTGTTTGCATTAGTTTTGTTTGTACAAAGGCTTTTTAATTTGATGTAATCAAAATTTTCTATTTTGTGATCCGTAATGGTCTCTAGTTCATCTTTGGTCACAAATTTCTTTCTCCTCCACAAGTCTGAGAGATAAACTATCCTATGTTCCTCTAATTTATTTATAATCTCGTTCTTTATGCCTAGGTCATGGACCCATTTTGATCTTATCTTGGTATACTATGTTAAGTGTGGGTCCATGCCTAATTTCTGCCATACTAATTTCCAGTTATCCCCTGCTGATCATTTCTTACAGAACAATAATATTCCATAATATTCATATACTATAATTTATTCAGCTATTCTCCAACTCCACTCAATTTCCAGTTTCTTGCCACTACAAAATGGGCTGCCAGAAATATTTTTGCACATGAGGGTCCCTTTTATTCATTTAAGATCAGTGAGATCCTTTTTTAGGGTCTGTCATCCTGTAATTCAAATAGATAATGCTTTTGGAAAAAATAATCATTTAAGCCATACATGAAGTGTATGGCTGTAGAAATCAGGTAATTGTATCTAGAAGATACTTAACCACCAAAGGGTTCAGTGGGGCATTATTATTCCACTGTGCTAATGCCAGGAATATAAGCATTAGCTAAGAAGGGACCTTTGGGTCTGGACTACCTCCGAGACCAATTGGGCATTTATCTTGTGATTCTTATGATAATTTGTATGTCATATTATTTTTGAGAGATTGGGAGAATAGGGATAATGAACTATCACCTCTGGGAAATCTACTCAGGCCTGATATTATAGAAATTTTCCAAGGTTAGTTGATTTTTGCCCTAATACTCCATCAATCTGGGATCTCATCATTTGGGCATTCCCTCAAATGACTGTAATTTATTCATATTTGCTCACCTTATGAGACTCCTCTTATCCTCCATTAACCTGCTACAAGGCAGTCCATCCAAGGTGCCTGAGGCCTTTGTGTTTTCCTGGCATTTGTTGCTATTGTTGAATCATTTTCAGTTGTGCCCAATTTTTTTTTTTACCCCATTTGAAGTTATCTTGACAAAGATACTAAAGGGGTTTGCCATTTCCTTCTCTAGATATTTTTACAGATGAGAAAACTGAAGCAAACAGGTTAAGTGACTTGCCTAGGTCACACAGGTAGGAAGTGTCGGAGGTCAAATTTGAATTTAGGAAAATGAGTCTTCTTCTTTCCATTACTTTAAGCACTGTGCCACTAGTTGTCCATATTTCCTGGCATTACATGTATGCTAATGAAACACAGAGACTGTTTGTTTATCCCTATTCCACTGATTTTTTTTTGAATGCTTACCTACTTTTCTGATGACATCCTTCACACCACTTTTCCTGAAAATTTCTTGTTTGTAATATGTTGCAGCCTGCTTATTCCCACCATATACTTCTCCATTGCCCTTTGCATGCGTTTCAATTTCAATTTTCAAAGAGTGGGGTATTTTCTGACTGATGCAACATCATCTAATAGGTATTGGTATTAATAAGAAGGATCTTTATTTTAGAGCATAAATGCTTAACTTTGGGGGCCATGTACTTGCTTTTAAAATATTTTGATTATTATATTTCAATATTGTTCGTTTCTATCAATTCAGAGAAGGGATATAGAGGTTTCATCAGATTTCCAAAAGAATATAATCACAAAGGAAAAGGTTAAGAACTTTTGTTTAGAGAGGTGTGGATTCCTTAAACTATAATTTCCTAAAAGAAATCTGGCCCTCTTTTTTCTTTGTGCTTAATTCTTTGTTTAGTCCATTAACATTTTTTTGACCCCATTTGAGGTTATCTTGACAAAGATACTAGAGTGGTTTGCCATTTTTTTCTCTAGATATTTTTACAGATGAGAAAACTGAGGCAAACAGGGTTAAATGACTTGCCCAGGATCACACAGATAGGAAATGTCTGAAGATAGAAGGAACTGACTAAGTCTTTCTAAGGCATATGGCAGGAAGAATAGTAATACAGTAAAAGAAATTTTTTAAAAATCCCCCCCTTTTTTTTTAACACCAAAAAAAGGTCCTGAAAGGAATATGTGGGTCAAAAAGCATGGATTAAATACCTATTATGTATCAGGCACTGTGCTGTGAGCCTGTAACCTTTGTTCATCAGGAGCTGCCACAGTCTAATCTTCTGTGACCCTAGAAGTGGAAGAGAACAGTGGAAATAGTAAGGGAAAGATAGAGGAAAGGTATCTTCTTTTTAAAAATGTATTATCTATCTATCTATCTATCTATCATCTACCTACCTTTTTTCTATCCATTTATCTATTTATTTGAAATTTGAATTTTATTTTAAATTTCAAATTGTCTCTCTCCCACCCTGTTTTCTCTCCCTTTGAGAAGGCAAGAAATATCTATTATACATGTGAAATCATATAAATGACATTCCTACCTTAGCCATGTAAAAGTATCTTTTTTTTGAGGGATTCCTTCCGGGAGAAGAGACTCTGCCTATTAAGTGATCAGGATGTAGTGAATCCCTGGGAAATAGGGGGCAGTGTAGGCTGCAATGGGGAAAGAAACTATGAAAGTAGAAAAGCCAGTTTTATCTCTCCTAATTGCTATCCTTTCCAACAGTGAAGAGACTTGAACTTTTAATCTGCTGAAAGGCAAATATAGCAGCTGTCTTCACAGTGGGATATTGGGGGCTGAGGGGAGAGTGTTGAGGAAACAAAGCTTTTCCAGACAAAATTCCATGAGAATAAGATTCAGAAAAGAGTTCTTAGAGAAGAGGTGGAGTTCTCTCTTTTGTACCTTTTGAAGTGACTTGTTGCTAAACATAACAAAGGATCTGACTGAAGAATTTATTGTTGTCAGAACGAATTAAAGGTCATTTTAAAAGTTTTGAAGTAGTCCTCCCCCTACAGTTCTTATAATTCACTGAACAAACTTTGAATTTAGAGTTTTGTAGGAATAGGCAATGCTATTGCAGAATATTCTTTGTTCTCTTCCTTAATTTTCTTTTTCTTTTTGGACACATCATTATTTTATCTGGAAAACTGAAACACAGTGAGATCTAGGCTAAAAGTGAGAAACTTCACAGATTTCTATTAAAACAGCAAATTTGTTAGTAATTCTGTGAGCAATGCATATGACCTACTAAGGAAGAGGGCCTCCAGATATTTCCTTTTGATGATGTCCTTTAAAGGTCTTGTCAGGGAACATTGTTCTCGGCATTAAGCTTTTCTGATTCTTGGTGGCTGAGTTTCACTTGATTATTGATTGGCAATACATATGCCTTTCAAGGCTAGCATTAGAGGATGCTGTTTCAGAGCACTTAGTGGAAGGAGAGCTACTGTATGTAGGTAGAAAGTTCACTAAATTGTTTGAACTCTGTGTCTGGGGTGCATCAGGAGGCAGATATATGTACCAATCATCAGACAGATTTGGAACTTTCCTCAATTGACTGGTTTTCCCTCTCTCAATTATACACTTTACCTTTCTGGGGTAGCATGCATTATTTAGCTAAATGTAAGAACTTGTTTGCTAACATAATTCACTCCATTTGTAATGGATGCTAATCATATAGATTGTCTTATGTTGGGGATCAAAAATGGTTTAGAGATCTCTCTGGTGACCATTGAAAATTTACTTCTGAGTAAATTAAAAATGAAATTAACGTCACTGTCAAAAACAGGCAGGAAAAGAAACCCCATTAAAAAATAGCTTTCCCCTAGGTAAAATATATTTCAGTAATCATTGCAGCACATAATAAAAGTGGCTTTGCATAGAAAATTAATTCATGCTGATTTCACATTCAGCAATGTTGATTTTCATTTTAATCTTTTACCTTTTTGTTCCCTCTGCTCTGGACTCCCAGGTGCCACATACCTGTTCCAAATGATAGACTTTTCCATGGCAACAGGATTTTTTTTTTTTTTTTTTTTTGGTAGAGTCATGAACTGTTATGGGGAACAAAACTTTAACTGTCCTGTTTCTATTCGGTTGTCTGTGTTCTGTCCAGTAAGGTAATCCCCGGGCAAAATCAAGGAGGATTAATACCTATTTCATTGAAAAAGAAAAAGAAAACCAAATGTGGCACCCAAATTCTGTTCTATCATTTCATTAGCATGTTATACAGGGAAGGGGGGGGGGGGAGGGCGGGGAATCCTGATCTTCAATTCAACTGTGAAAGCTATTGTGAAGCTAGAATTGTCTCCTTTGTCACTTTTTCTTTTTAATTGTTACTTAATAAATTCTCTCAGAGAATCTATTTTTAAGCTAATTGTATTCTATTAAAGTTATCACTTTTCATTTTAAATATCACTCTCTCTCAGTCACATTGTTGCAGGATCCTAGGAAAATGTACCGGTATTACTAACTCAAAGGTGACTTGTGGCATCAGAATGATTTATGCCTGTGGAATTGTAGAGGTCTAAAAATAGGGCCCCATGTTACATTAGTATGAGCTGCAGTACACAAACACAATAGGGTTAGAGGAAGATAGAGTTTCAATTCCAACTCTCAGTTTCCTTGCTTTTGTCTCAGAGTCAGAGCTGAGCCTGAGTCATTAGTCATTGCTCATTTGCCATTTGGGACACTTTGTATCAGCTAGGCCCATCCTACCTTACCATCCCTAGGTGTGTATGAGGAATCATTTAATACAGTTGAGCATTCTGGATAAACTTAGAGGCAGTTTTTTTTTTTTTTTTTTGACTTGGTTATATTTTCAACTCCCCAGATTAGAACAGTCACAGATCACCTCCTGATTGCAGGCTCTGTGAGGTAAGTGTGTGAATGTGAGTTCAGAACCAAGAACTCGGATTGATATTGGATTAGTAGAAAAGCACTTGTTAGGGCTGCTGAGAGAATATAATTTGTCAGTGAGAGATCACTGCTAGCTGTTCAGTGGGGGAAGCAAGTTCTTGAGGCAACAGCGTGATTTTGTTCAGTGTTTCCCTCAATGTGATGATCCTGCTTTCAGCTATAATGACTAGGAGACAGCAGAGTTGGTGGAGGCTTTCTTCAACCTTTTTCAGGTGTGAACTCTCTTCAGATGAATGTAAACCCTATAATTGAGTTCACATATCTATTGTCAGCAGGGTTAGAGGTTGTATGAACACAAGATGAATCACTTTTAAGAAGAGTCTCATCTGGAAAAATATGTTGGAAATAGGAACAGTGCAGTGAAGTTCTCTGCTGGCGGGACTGGAGTGAAAAGATGGAAAGCACATTAAAACAACAGCAGTGAGATGAGAAGGACCAGCTGCTGGACAGCGCAGCCCTAGATCTCCAGAGAGTGCTGAGAAGACAGCATATGATGCCTGGAGGATTGCCCAAGTATCATAAATTGCCTACTAATTTTTCCTTTACCACCATATGTACTCCTCTTTCATAGAGTGAGCTCATGAAATAGGTATAATGATAGGTTATATATATAGAAACATTTCTTTTTTCTTTTAAAATTATATTATTTCATTTCACTCTTGTGATAGTCCTGTCAGATAGTCCAGACAAATGTCATTATCTGCATATCAAAAAGAATATATCTGTATAATATAATAGTAACAATTTATATAGTGCTTTAAGCACTTTACAAATATCATCTCATTTTATCCTCACAACAAACCTGGAAAGTAGTACAGAAAAGGAAACTAAACTAGACAGAGATTAAGTGACTTTTTCAGAGATCATACAAATGGTCTCTGAGGTTAGATTTGAACTCAGTCTTTTTTTAGGTTTAGTATGTATAACCTTTCTTTAAAATTTTTGTTGGTATATTTTATTTCCCCCCAAATTATGTGAACCGAGGTCTTCTTGACTCCAGATCCAACACTCTGTCCCAGGCACCACTTAGCCTTTTCAGATGAAGAGACTAATGCTCCAAAAGGGAAGGGATTTATCCCAGCACATACAGTAAGCAAATGTCATGATTTGAACCCAGATTTTTAGATACCAAAGTTTAGTAAATTTTCTACTTGACTGAATACACCATATTTACTGACATACTTTGTCAATAGAATTTTCAGCTCCCTTCAGTTCTTGGAAGTAGTTTTCAAAATTTACTGAATAATGTTATTTGGAGCTTTTTATATTATCATCAGCTTATTCCTAATGTGACTCCCAAACCATGGCACTCTAACAGAGTGATGTTTTACTGGCAAAGTTTTCAGACATCATAGTCACAGTCACTTCAAGGATCATTCCATATTTCAAAATAGAACTTTACTCGTGTTGTTTGGTAACTCCAAGTGTAATACCTATAAATTACTTTCTATTTATTAGATTCCATGTGCTAGATAAAAAGTATATATTTGTTCTTACTTGGGGCAGCTAGGTGGCGCCCTCGATAGAGCACTGGGCTTAGAGTCAGGAAGACATTTCTCAGAGATCCAGTCTGGACCCAGCCACTTATTGTTTGACTTTCGGCAAGTCACATAACACTGGTTGCCTCAGTTTTCTCATCTGTAAAATGCAGTAGAGAAAGAAATGGCAAACTGCTCCAGAAAATTTGCCAAGAAAATCCCAAATGGGGTCACGAAAAGTCAGACACGAATAGAAATAATCACAAAGTTCTTACTGAGGACTAATGTTTACTTTCATTGTGACTTTTATATTAGATCTTTTAAAACTATACTTATTAAGTTTTCAATTTGTGATATCCAGACATCTTGTTGTTAGTATTATGAAAAAAAAAAGGCTGTCTCCTATAATCTGGAGGTTATTGCCTAAATCAGGCACCTTAAACTTTCACCACTTTGCAACTGGACTCACACTTATGTGAGTCCAGATATTTAGATATGTAAAATAAGTATACAAATCAAACATTACTGATTACATAATTTTGGGACCTTAGCTATTCAGTTCATCAACCCCATGTGGGATTATAAGCTAAAGTTTAAGAACCTTTGGTGTAAAGAACTGTTTCAAATTGTCAAGTTGCCCTTGTATTCCAGGGAGGTTCTGGGAGCTTAAAGGAACTTTTATTGAATGCAGGTTTATTGTGAAATATCCTCTATGCTTCCCAGTCATTGTAAAATGATCTATTCCTAACCTAGGTCATCCCTGAAAGTTTTTGTTTATGTGGTCTCAGAGTTCCAAATTGATTGAGAGGGATCTTATGGGAATAAGATTGTATTTAGAAGGAAATTTGTGTCCATGGCAAAGACTGTTTCTTTGTGGGACACTATTTAAAAAAAAGCACTGAACTTACAACCTGGAGGCAGCATGGTAGAGTGGAGACAGCACTGGCCTTGGAAGCAGGAGTACTTCTATTTAAAAACAGAGTGTAGCAGAGGTTAAGTGACTTGGCCAGATTCACTCAACTAGGACATGTCTGAGGTCACATTTGAATTTAGTTCTATTCTAACTCCAGACATAACACTCTCCATTGTGTGACATCTTGCTTTTTATTCTTTTCTTTTTTTCACACAGATACTAAAATAGTCACAAGTCTGACCATGTGAGTCCTAGGCAAACAACCTTCCATAGCTCCTATAGAATAAATTTTCAAACTCTAATTCCTCTAGTCTAGTTTAAATTTATTTTCCCCCAGATTCATTTCCTATTATTTTTCTCATAAACTATCTTCTAATCAAATTGCTTGCTACTGATTCATGAATTTGGCATTATAGCTCAACCCAGTGCTTGGAGCATGTTGTTCAGTCATTCAGCATCCTATTTTTTGTGAACCTGTCCACCAAAACGCACCAATATTGGTGGGAGAGTGGGGCAAAGACATTGGAGCTGTCATTTCTTTCTCTAGTAAATTAAGGAAAACAGAGGTTGAGTGACTTGCCCAGCTCCCAGCTAGTAAGTGTCTGAGGTTGGATTTGAACTCAGGCTTCCCTCCAGGCTTAGAGCTTTATCCACTGAATCATCCACCTGCCTCCATGGCAAACAGAGGCAAGTCACACAGCTAAGCTACTAAGTGTCTGAGGCTGGATTTGAAATCAAGTCTTTCTGATTCTAAACCCAGTGCCCTCTAGCAGCCTCTGTTCGACACATAGTGAACACTTAAACAAAGCTTTTCATTCATCTTGAGTCATTGCAAAAAGAATAGCCCTCACATCTGGAATGTACTCTTATCTTTTAGAATTCTTGGCTTCTTTCAAGGCTCAGTTTGTCTGCCATGTCCTGTAGAGAGCCTTTACTCATCCTATTCATTGTCAAGGCTCATTTCCTTTTTTAATTGCAATGTATATGCCAGACTTTTTTTTTTAATATCTTCAATCCTCCCAGTAGAACATAAACTCTGAAGACAGGGATGATTTTTTATTGTCATTGTATCTCTGTACCTAGTGCAGTGCTTTGTACGCAGTAAACATCTAAAGAATTATTGCTAGATGAAATTGGAACCTGGTCATGTATTTACTCTTTTTTTTTTTTTTTGCTTTGAGCATCTCCAATGATAAGTATATCATTATCTCATGAGGGGGGAAACATGAGCATTTAAAATAGTGGCCTCAAAACTGACACATTAAAGTTCTGTATTGAGAAGTGTGTTGGAACTAGTTCATCCCAGCTCTCAAGAGCAGATTTTAAATTTTCAATGTGAACATTTATACATCAGAAGTTGGCAAACATTATAAATCAGGGACTCACTTTGTTTTTTTGGTTTCTCTTTTTGATTGTATAGATGTAAGAAAGTAATGGAGAAAAGGTTAACAATGAAGACTGAATTTAAAAAGCATGTGATGTATATATTATTGTTCTAATGAAGTGTTCTTACTAGCACATCTTACCTATATTGTTTGTAGATTCCCATTCAGAGCCTTGGTAACTTTTATTTAACTTGGAATTCCCAATAAACTTAGTGATATATTTTATAAGACTATAAATTATGAGCAGCCACATACTAGAAAATGAGTGTATTAGCCATGTAGGAGCAGGAATAATAAAAGCAAGAGACATAATAGTGAACAAACTGATAGTGAGGAAGGAAGAAAAAGAAAAAAAAAATAAAAGCCAATATGAAACTGTATGACTGTGTGATATATGATGTTTATAGTGGGTAACATCATGCAGTGGGAAGAATATTGGTCTTGAAGTGTATAAAAGTCTACCTCTGATGTGTATTAGTTATGTCATAGGCACGTCCCATAATTTCACTGAAACTCAGTTTTCTAGTCCATAAAATGGGTATAATCGTACCCCCTCTCTCCCAAAAGATTGATGTGAGGGATGTGAGAAAATGTAGATGAAGCACTTTGCTAATGTTAAGGCATTATATAAATGGCAATGATTATGAAGAATTTCATCAATTCTTCAAGAAATAATAAAAATATATTTAGTATTTCCTATCTTAAAAAAGCAAAAAAAAATGTATTGACTTTCTGAGAAGGATGAGGTCCATTAAATCCATCAGTCATTCAATTAAGGGTGTTAGAATAGGCTCTGAGAAGTCATTGAATGCCTTTGGATGAAATTGAGTAATCTAGTACAGGAAGCATATTTGGATTGTATGAAGAAACTCAGTCACTCCCTGTGGGTTTTCTATATTATAGCAGATCAATTGGGAATGAAGGAAATTCTGCTGCTAAGGTAGGAGAGAGCTGCTTCAGCCAAATCCCCTAAAGAAAAGCCCTTGGAGAAGAGAAGAGAAGAGTTCTTGCTCCCCGTCTCCCACCCCCTCCAACCAGAGAAAACCTTATAAATTTCTCAGGACTGGAAAATTTAGACTTTTCCTCACTGTCCTAGAAATGTCCCTGAGACAGCAATGATTATCAGTAGTGTCTGCATCAGGACTGGAGGAAAAATTAGATACACTGAGAGATGGCAATTTTTAGATTTCTACAAAGAGGTCACAAAAAGCTATAGACTTTTTCTCTAATGGGAAGATCTTGAGGACTTCAACAGAATCACTTCCAGGAACTGTGGGTTACCCTCTTTGCTACATGTACTCTGAACTTGAGTCCATTTTCCTTTGGGTTCTTTATGTACTTTTGGAAGAGTGTCACAGACTTTGGTGAAGGATGTTTTGTTTCAACTATTTTGTCACTAGCTTATCCCTGGTAATTTACCCATCCTTAGTAAATAAAAGTTAAGTAAATATGGCTGACTAATTGATATCAACTATTTATCATGGGAAGCATATTAAGGGGATTTCTGAGATATATTACTAGAAAACATCTTCCCTGCCCCATGCACTCAAAGTTCCTTAGAATGTTATGGGGAGTAATAGTAGCCACTATTTGTGGGTTTGATTTGCCATTGCGATTGGGAATTTAGGATAGGAATTCGAAAGTATTTGCCATACCTTGTACAGTAATTTCATTTAAATTGGTTTCAGTTCTGATGCTTAATGAAATGAACAGAGCCAGGAGAATATTGTACATTAGCAGCAATATTGTTTGATGAAGAATTGTGAGTGACTTAGCTATTCTCAGCAATACAATGATCCAAGACAATCCCAAAGGACTAATGATAAAGCACACTATCTGCCTCCAGAGAGAGAACTGATATTGACTGAATGCATATTAAACCATGCTATTTTTCACTTTCTTTCATTTTTTTCTTTTATTCAAGTCTTCTTGTACAAAATGACTAATATGGAAGTGTTTCACATAATTGCACATGTATAACTTATATCTAATTGTTTGCTATCTAAGGGAGGTAGGAAGAAAAGGAGGGATAGAATTTGGAACTCAAAAGTCTAAATAAAAATGTTTCAAAAAATAAAGTGACTAGAGATTGGAAAACAAATAAAATAGTTTCAGTTAAAAAGGCAATCTTTGGTATCTAGAGTAGTGAGCTTCAGTGATGAAGGCCATTTATTACTGTAGAATACTTTATTAGCTGATGGGGCCAGATAAATGAAAAAATGTATTTCATTTTCTCTAGTGTGAATTTGAAAATAATGGAAAATCTGGACAATGGCTGTTCAAGGAAGGCTATTCTTGTAAACACTGAATCATTCAGATTTTGTTTAAATTCTTCTCTTGTGGAACAATAATGTTAAAGGTCGCATTTTTGTTCAAGAACCATAAAACTACAAAAAACAAGTAGTTTTTCAGTTTTGAGGGTTTTTTTTTTTTAGTGATGTCACAGTCTGAGTAAGAAATAGGAATGGCATTTCATTAATTATTAAAATGACCAAAATTAGAAAGACTGATCATATTTTTGTGTTGTGAGCTTTTATATAGTTTTAATAATGGTTCTGGGTTGTGTTACAATTCACCCATTTGTTCCTTTATGTACTCAGGTGTGTCTAATTCTTATTTTATGCCTTATTGATTTGGAGGATGTTCTGGAGACTTATGATATCGATTAATCAGAGTGTTTCTATATTATGAGATTTACCAGTGTTCGCTTTTATGTCATCATTACCACAGGAGTCAAATTGAAAAGAGCCACAGTTTACTTTCTACTTTAGATTTTTTTTTTAAAGTTCTATATAGCATATTCTGGCTTAAAGAACTAGATGAAAGCTGCTTAATTCCCTTATATAAATAAGAGGTCCCATCTGCTTCACAAAACTCAAGTGATCTTAGAAGTTTATTAAATTATTTTCTAAGCAAACATTTAATGTGGAAATGTAATTTAATAAGCTTCCCACAGGTGTCTAAATTAGGCTCTAATTTCTGCCACTAGAACTGAATTTGTAGTTCTGTTTAAAATGTAGGTAGATCCTCAGATCATAGTGATAGTTTTAAATTTTAACTGATCAAACCCAAATTAGTACTTTCACTCAATTTCAATTTAAATGTCTTCAATTACAAGATGAGGCATAACTTTGGTTCTAGTATCAGAATATTACATTAGCGTATTTAAGGCAGCCAGATGTGCTTTTGTAATGAGTCTATAAAATGCCTTTTCATTTCCAAATGGTAACCTCTAGTTATAAAAAGATATCACCTGGTAGAATTTGAGATTTTCAACTTTTATAGAAAGATGATGCTACTACAAATCCCTTAAGTAACTTAGGAAAGGAAGCAAAACATTAACATCTAGAGCAGAGTCTTCTAGAGAAAGTTTCTGGAACCAAATAATCCATCAATCAGTAAGTATTTATTGCGATCCTTAAGTGATAAGCATTATGGTAGGAATTGGGTAGACAAAGACAAAAATGAAAGTCTTGCTTTCAAGTAGCTTACATTCTACCTTGAGGAGATGGAATCAACCTAAGGGTAACCAAAAAAGAGAATTTTTTAAATGGCAAACATGAAAAACAATTAATATAGTTCAGAAAAGCCCAAGATCTGACTTTTTTTTTAAATGCCTTACAGTGATTTGGTCAACTCATGCCAAAAAAAAAAAAAAAAAAAAAAAAAAAAGAATGCTCTGTTTGGTAAACAGACTGAAAACTTTTTATAGGGAAATTCAAGAAGAGTGTAGAGGTAAGAGGAGCAGAGATAACAGGAAAATCAGGGGAAAGTGGGAGTGCAGAAATGATTGGGAATAGAAACATTAATAGTAGAAGCAGTTTAAGGCACAGCTACCAGTGATTGGAAGCCTCAGGGGGAATAGTGCCTAGGAAATATTCTGTCATTAGAATAGAAAAAAACAATGACTTAAGATGGAAGATAGAGCTGTTTAGTCCTTGGGGGTGTCAAATAGCTACTTGTATCCCAGTAATATATTCCTAGAAGACATAATAATAACAATAAGGGACTGGTTCACAGAATACAGTCTAAAATAATAGGCTTAATACTTTCTGTAAGGCATTGTATTACGACACAAAGATGAAGGGAAAACCAATCCTTATTTTTAAGGAACTTTTATTTTTGTAGGGAAGTGTCATACTTTGACACTTAAGTTATCAAAGCACTTTAGCATCATAAAACCCTGTGAGATAGGTGGTACATCATTAAAGAATACAAAGAAACATTGTAGTATAGTAGTTTAGAGGAATGGTCTAAGAGTCAAGAAGATCTAGATTCAAATCCTACCTCTAAAAAAATTCTAGCTCCGTGATCTTGGGCAAGTCACTTTATTCCTTTTTGCCCCTCAGAAGTCTTTTGGAGTGAGATATATTGATGGATGAATGTTCCACCTGAGTAAATTTTTATAATCATGAAATCATAGGTCTCAGCAACAACAACAAAATATATGAAAACTAAAATTGAGGTCTATTAAGTGATTTGACAGAGCTAGTATGGATCACAGCCAGGATCTAAACCCCTGTCTTATTCCAAGAGTGCAGATTTTTGAGAATCTTTATTCTTTCTATTGCTTTGTCTCTTGTTTCTCATATAACTCCTCCCCACCCCAATTTTAAAATTGGACTCAGGGATACTAATCAATACTGTTTGAGCTGTCCAACACTCTGAGAGAAGGGTCTTTCACTTTATACAACAATACAGTGATAACCTAAGCTGTGCAGTCCAATACTCAATAGGACTTATTAGTACCTCTATCTATAGCTCCAAATACACGGAAGTACAATACTTTAAAAGGGAGGAAAGAGTATATAGTGCATCTTAGAAATATTTACAATTTAAATGAGTTTCCATTTCTAACAATGATTTTCATATAAGACTGAATTTATCAGTACTATTTGTCAAAAATAAACAGTAGAATCTAGATCTATCTATAACTATATTGATATCCATGCCTATATCTATCTCTATACTTATATCCATTCTCCTAATCATATCTATATATCTCCAAATAATTGATTTCCTTTAAAATAGTCAACTTGGGAAAGGTTATGCATTTATTCCAGTGATGAAAAACATATTATGACAATATAATAAAGAGTTTTTTGCATCCTGTTTCTGAGACACATGAAAAGCAAGATCATTATATTATTCTTGATCAAAAATGGCCTGAAGTAGAGACCATCCATTTAAAAAAGTACATAGATTGATGTGTCTTGTTTTGATACAACAGCTACCTCCCAACAAATACTTCCCAATATTTAAAAAGATACTCTCTCCTCAAAACTCAGTTAGATTATTGATTGATGCCAGGAAGAAAAGATGTGACCTTTAACTTTGACAGCACAGTATTAATGTTGACTATGGTATTTTAGAAGAGTTTTGCTATCTCTTCATATTATCTTTATGTCTTTTGCACTGTGTGTGTATGCTTTTTAAAAAATTCTGTTTCACTTTTTACAAATCCTATTTCTCTGAACTCTTCAAATCTATTATTGCTTATAGTATAGCAATATTTAATTACATTTTAAAATCATATTTTGTTCAGCCATTCCCTAATTGTTGGGCATATATATTACTTGTAGCTTTTTGTTTTTACAAATGATGTTGCTAGACACATTTTGGTCTTTTTTGTTTACCATCAATATCCTTTTTGGAACATAATCCCAGTAGCTGGATCACTAGGATCAAAAGGTTGAACAATTTAATAACATTTCTTACACAATTCCAAATTGTTTTTCTGAAAGGTTGAACCAATAAACATTTCCCAAAGCAGTGAATTAGCATACTTGTCTTCTCATAGTTCCTCCAATAATGATTTCCCCCATCTTTCTGCATCTTTGTTAATTTGATGGGTGTAAGGTGAGACATCAAGGTTGTTTTAATTTGCATTTCCCTGATGATTAGAGATTTTGAACATTTCCTCAGTTATTTACAGTTTTTCATTTATGGTTTGTGTTAATTTCTTTGAAAGTTTATTCATATTTCTATTAAAGAGTGGTTTATAATTCTTTATAGTTTTGATCACTCATCTTTTTCATCAGACTTTGCTCTTTGCTTATTATTAGAAATCAAATTTGCTGTTAGAGGATTATTATTTTTCATCACTGGGGATAATCAAAGTAAAGTGATTTAGCTTTTTAACAACTATACAAACGATAAAACTTATGGGCATAAATGTCTCATACATATTGATTATATAATATATTCTATATCATAAAGTTTGTATATAGTACATAAAAGTACAATTCTACTACAACAAACTTGATTAATAATTCAATAACTTAATCTATGAAAAGAAACAATAAATGTATAATTAAATCTGTTTGCTCTCTAAATTTGCAGTTTTTTTTTTTTTGAGAGGAATGGGGGAACAGATAATGATTTGCTTGGTTCTTGTTACTTTCAAAAGTTGCTGAAAGAAGCTTAGGCTTCTTAAATTTTCCCATAACAAGTGGATAATTTTATAATCATAGAATATCTGAACTGGAAGAAACTTTTGAGACCATCTAATGTAACCTACATTATTAAGAGAATTTTGTTGATCTAAGAGGTGCCCAAAAAGAAGAAACTGGTGTTCAAGATTTTAAAAATATGATGATATCCTTCTTACTATGATGATATTTTTTAAAGAAACAAAGGATTAGCCATTTATTCCTTTCATCTTTTTCTATTTACTTAATTTCTTTACAATGCAATTATAATAGTTCAGTATAAGACTAAAATGTAATAGGAAACAATAAAAAATTTTAAAAAGCCACTCTACTTGATATTTTGTTGATTATTGTCAGAATGTAATAATAATTATAATAATAAACTTCATGGAAAAGTCTCATAACAAATACTCAACAGGTTATCAGCATGGATTTTTCCAAAAGAACTTCATAGTATGCTTTAATGATTTTTAAGACAGTTAAAAGACATCCTAACTGTTCTTCCATCTTGTGTTCAGATTTTGGTGGAAACCAATGAATGTACATGTAAGGGTAATAGAATGTTGCTTCTTTGTAATTTTCACTCATTACTCTTCTGACAAAATAGAATTTGAAGAGAAGGCTTATGAGAAATTTGAATTCAATTTAGCTAAATGAATATTTATTAAGTACCTATCATATTGGCTTGATGGATAAAGAATTGGCCTAGGAATCAGGAGGATCAAAGTTTAAATTCTTCTTCTGAATCATACTATGTAAATTTGGACAAAACATTCAACTCTTAGTGTCTTAAGTAACTGTCCATGTCTTAAATTCCAAAATGGGTGCTGACCTGGTTTGGGGGAAGGAGTTTCAGCACTGGGAGTTCTTTCTACCATTGAACTCACAGGTCTATTTTGAAATAAGAAATACTAGCTACAGATTAGGAAAAATAAAACAGTCCCTACTCTCAAGAAACTTATGTTTTTTTTTTTTTTTTTTTGGTAGGGGTAGGAAAGATTTCCTTGAATATAATATAATACAATGAAAGACCTTTGCAAACTGCTCTAAGAAACTTTGATACAATAGAGAATATTACTAACTGGGAAGATCATGAGAGCCATATGCTCATATGCAAGTAATATTTAATTCTCTATCATTCACATTGTTATGGAAAGCTAGAAGACATTGTGTGTGTGTGTGTGTGTGTGTGTGTGTGTGTGTGTGTGTGTGGTGTGGGGTTGTATATGTGTGAGAGAGACAGAGATAGAGACGGAGGCACAAACACACAGAGGTGTAAAATTCTTTTATAGGTCCTTTGCTATTTGTTTTACATTTTGTAAGAAGCTTGGATGATTGTTTCATGCTAGGTCTCCCTTTTATGTTTTCAAAGTGAATAAGGACATTAACCATTTATCAAAGTTAATATGTTACTTAGGACTGATAAAAGAAATCAACACATGGGAAGCAATGTGTTTGTGCTATAACAAAAGTATCAAGTCAAGATCTATGCTGGATTGATAAAGTCAGTAAAAAACCCAGTTATAACATTTTAGTTATGATGTAGATTTCAATATAACATGAATCAAATTGAGAAGTAACAGAACATAATGATTAGAGGGCTGTTCTTGAAGTCATGAAGACCCATATTTAAGTCCTTTCCCTGAAATGTAACAGCTTTGTAACTGTGAGAAAGTCACTTAATAATTACTCTTAGAGCCTTAGGCAACTCTCTAAAACTATAAGTTACAGTGAAATTACAGCACTGTATTGTGGAGGAAGTTTCAATACTGATGAAGTTGCAAATCTAGATCAGAAAAAAGACAGGGGCTATTAAATTACATTCCCTCAGAAGCAATAGTTCTCAAAGTGTGTCTAAGACCTGCTAGGAGTCCCAGAGACCTTTTTGATAGTGCCCAGGAGGTTAAAACTACTTTTATAATTATGCACTAAGATGTTTTCATTTTTATTACAGTAAATATCGATAGCCATAACCTATATATAATGGTCCTACTGGTGCTCCTCAAATATTTTTGAGAGTACAAAATTGTGCTGAGACTAAAAAGTTTGAGAATTGCTACTTTAAAGCATAATATCTTAATCCTAATCCCATTTTTGTCTACTTCTTTCTTGGAAAGATTATCCTTGGCAAGAATGGATACTTTCATCTCCTAATGCAGATTGTTCAAAATGCCAACACTTATCTAAGAAGGACATAAGTCTTCAGAATGCAAACATATTCTTCAATTTTCTGGTATAGAAACAAAACTTACTTTATGTTTCTTCTCTCTGGATAGTGCTTCTTTTGTTCCATCTAGATTAGTTTTGAGACATAAACTAAAACTTTTCTTTCCTTTTTGACTTTATATTTGAATAGCTTATTGGAGTTTGGCCAATAGATAATAAATTTGGAGGAATAAAAAAATGACAATTTAGCTTTTAACCTGCCAGAGTTTCCCTCTCTGTGTAATTTTATTATTGAGTATTTAGCTCTATAATAAAATGTCTTTGATGGGCCTCACAAGAATCCTGGTCCATAGCAAAGAGCATAAAATTGGTACTTGCAGTCAATGGTATACAATGCAAATCAATATCAAACAGAAAACAAAGTTCAGATCTTACTGAGTGATTAGAACACAAATGAAGATCTCTGTAAAGATGTTGATAGATATATTGGAAGCAGTAAGAAAGGTCATGAAATCCAAGATCCTAAGATTTGAGGGTAGGAGAGATAGAAAATACTCTCTCTCTTTTAAATAGTATTTTAATTTTTGCAATTACATGTAAAGACAATTTTTCACATTTTTAAAAATAAAATTTCGAGTTCCAAAATTTTTCCCTCCCTCCCTTGTCTGGATAGAGAACATTTGGAGGAAGAGATAGAAATGATATCGTTATAGGAAGTGAAGAAAGATGGCAAAAGGAAGTGATATTTTAAATCTAACTTACTGATGAGATATAATATGAACTATTTTAGAATTTGTGATAGAGGTGAAGAATGTTGGACATAATCTAATAAAGGCTCTAGGTTTTAGGAAAGCAGCCTTTAAACTACTAAACTCTTAATTTGATTTTGTTTTCTCTGTTAAGGAGAATGGTTGTTGGTTTAGAAAGGGTAGGACAAAAATGATTAATAAGAAATTGAAATTTAATAAGGAGATGAAATAATAATGAATTATATATAATAAAAGAGTTAAGTATTTGGTCATAGTCTGTTAGTTTTCACATGTCATCTGTGGTTTCCACAAAACTCCCCCCAAATTCCCATTTAATTTCTTATGTTAAACCATGATATATTAATACCACAAAGAGGAAAGTTGCTATTTGGAAGAGATAACTGTAGTTCATCCAGCAGGGATGATTTGATGAAGATCCTCATCTAGGATACCTCTGTTCTTTCTTATTGTTTTATTATGTTTTCTTTCTTAACATAGCTTTCTTATTATTTTATTATCTTACAATATGGTAATGTAAACAACCAAAAAAGAAAAAGAAAACATTCCGACTTCTTCTATGGTATGAAGAGAGGTCCAAAATTTTTATACCAATTTTCCAGATCCCAGGGGTTTCATGCCCCTCCCAAGGGTGTCATATTCCTAATTCCTATGATGTGGAAGGATGTGATTAAACCTCTGTTGATCTTTGAAAGAAAGACTAGAGAATGAGAGAGGTAACACAAGACTGGGGAAAGGTAAACATGTCATTTTTTCCCAAAAAGAGAATAGTATCTGTGTTATGGGTTAGTGATCTTTAATTTCATTCTTATAAAAATATTATAATTTATTATTAAAGGTATGAAATATAAATATTTAGAAAGAGAAGTAGTGTTCACTAAAAGATAGAAAGATTTCATCAAGAACAAGTTAGTCACTAGATTTGTAAATCGGATGAATGCTACAGATGGAGTCTACTTAAATTTTCATTAAGGGAGCGTGATATAATTACAGAAATTAAGGGGTAGATTACAAATGTGTTAATGGCCTAATAAAATACAAGCACATCTTTTCTCTCATGTCATTTCCTTAAATCATGTGAAAAAGTTCTTTGAATTGAAAAAGGGGTTGATCATTGCCTTGGATAAGATTGGCTATGATGGTCTTTAAAAGAAGCAGTTTGCTAATCCTTTAGGGAATTAAGGAGAAATTTATTTATGAACAAGAAGGAGACATCTGAAGAAAGAAGAGCATGAGAAGCCATTTGGAGCTGGGAGTCTGGGTGGAGTCAGATAATATGATAGGAGGCAGATAGCACCAGGAATCCAGGAAGGATATTATAAGGTTCAGTCAGGTGTGAGACATATCAGGATGGATTCCTACACTCCACTTCCCAACAATCCAATTTTCCCTGCCCGTAATGTCAGACTTCAATGTGGCAATTCTATATTTCTATTCTTCTCTTGGAATAAGACTTTGTGGGAGCCTGAAATCTTTCCTTTGACCTTGGGGAAAGTGTATTTCTTAAAAGTTTAAGTTTTTTAAAGTCAGCAATTGTAATAAATGGTGTTGATTACAAAATTACTAACTTTGATATTCTATTGGGAATCCATTTGGGAGGAGATACTTTCCCAAAGAGGAGAGAAATAGATACATTTAGGCTTAAAATGGGGAAAAGTGGGGAGGCGGGAGGAAGGAAGAAGGAGAGGGAGAAGGAAAGATGAATGGAAGAAGACAAAGAGAGAGGCAGAGAGACACAGAGAAAGACATATAGACACACACACACACACACACACACAGTAGAAACAGTAACAAAGATAGAGACAGAGAAAACCCTACATCAGTGGAATAATAGATCTGTTAAAAAAAAAAAAAAGAAATTAAGACACGGAGTTCAGAATGAGAGGAATGATTGTCCTGCCATCCCATATAGTGTCTTGGTTAGACTTTATTTACGTTACTATATTTATGTAAATCTGGGCATCACATTTCAGAGTTATATTGAAAAGGATGGTAAGGGACCTCAAGATTATGCCTTGTAAGGATCTATAGAAGAGCTAGGGATGATTAATCTAGGGAAGAGCATACTTAAGGAACATATGTTAGTTAGTTCCAAAGAGATGTCATATACAAGGTATATTAGATTTGTCTTGCTTGATCCAATAGGGCAGAATCAGGACAATGGGTAAAAAGTGCAGAGAAGCATATTTGGATAATGTAAGGAAAACCTTTGTAACAATTAGAGATATCCCAAAGTGGAATGAGATCTTTGGGAGGAAGTGGGTTCTCTATTGTATTGCAGTGGATGATCACTTTTTAGGGAAATTCTAGAGGAAGATTCAGGTTACAAGTAAATTAGTTTCAATTCTGAGGAGCTCTCATAACACTGAGATTTTGTGATTTTTTTTAATATTTAAAAATGGTGACAGATCATACAATTTAATGTACAGCATGTCTCTCACAGGGCATAAAAAAGCTGAATGACAGATAAAAGCACAGTAGGATATTTATTTGATTAGATCAAGTGAATGGTGAGCCCAGGTGCACCAATGCTACCATTCAGTATCTCAACAGTCTGATCATGTCAAGTGATATCAGTTCCAAATGAAGAAATGAATAAACAAATGAACAATTTTGATCATTTTGTGGGGTAGTTTGAAAGTTTCCTGTAAGATAATGAACCAGTGAATTAAAGCCAGAATGTTTTATTTAGGGTCCAATTTCCTTTAACTGGTTGCTTCTTTCCAGGAAAAGTTGGCCCAGATTGGCCATTAGTTCAGACATACTCCAGGAGTTTAACTCTACTAGATTAGATATTAGGAACTATTCTGAAATCATGTTGAAATTTAGTCTGCCAAAAAAGTGCATATTTGAATGTGAATTGAGACCAAGGGATATTTCAATGCTGAGTAAAATAAGCAATCATTTCAATAGCCTAGAGGAGACTATGTGTGGACCACAATATTTGGGTCATTTTAAGAGATTACTTAGGCAACATATAATCCACAAAGGATAGTATCTCAGTGGTATCCAGTTTAATTTAGAATATAGGAAACTATGATGAGCCATAATTGGTGACTTTATGGGAGTACCAGTAATAAAGAACATTGTTAAGGCATAAAGCATACTACTATAGCATTTTGCATAGGCCTTTGACCTTGAAAACTTGAAACAAAGGATAAACTTTACCTAACCTTTCCATTTGAGGACTTCTCAGCAATTTCCAAACTGTTACAGCTCAGTGATTGTTAAAAAAAAATAATAACATCACCACTACATTAGGAGTTTCTGTGACTATTACATATTGGAAAGATGAAGCCCAGGTAACAGGAACATAGACTGCATCAATAATAATATAGGAGGAGAAAATAAGGAATTAGATGATATTAAGTTGGATTCAATTAAGGCTCCCCTGCTTTTCCTTTCCTATTTGGTTGATTCAAAGATCGACATTGAAACTTGAGGCACCATTAGGATTGAGTTTTTGTTTGTTTGTTTGTTTGCATCAAGCTGGGAATCACAGTAGGAGATAGGTGACATTGCTAAAAACTTTCAAGTTCCTTTGGCTTTTGTGAGGAGCAGGTGAAAAGGAGCAATTCCCCTGGAAACATAAGGAATGTTTTTTTTTTCTTCTTCACTGAGACCTTGCTCTCTTGCAAGTCAATTAAAAATTGCTTTGTTTTTAAGTATATATAGCTTCATTAAGCAATAAGCAGACTAACTGAGCTTTGGCTCCAAGTTGAGTATCCAGCGAAGGTTTGATTGTGGTACTAAAGTCTGGTATTAACTCAGCAAAAACAATTTCCCTAATGGTTAAGCTGTTCTTGAGTCCCAGCTTTGATGATAGAAGAAGACAAAGCTGTTCAAATGGTGAATTGTGACTGCTGCTTCTCTGGTGAAAAAGAAGAAGAAATAAAAATAGAAAATTCTTCCTTCCCCCACAAATCCACTATAAATCCACTCCCCCTAAGTCAACATTTTATTGAATATAAAATGAATATTTTCTAATATTCTATTTAGAATATTTATTAAGGACCACCTATAAATAAGGTAATTTGAATTCAGAGTTCAGGGTCTCCTACTAGTCATATAGAATGACTGGGTGGAGGTCAGGGGTGGGTAAATGAAGAAATCTATTCCCCATTTCACCCCCAGTTCCTTGCACTAAAGTCATCAACTCTCAGAAGCCTTTTTCTTTTTCCATTATTGACTTGATGAATTTTTGGCAAAGAAGCTGATGGAGGAGGAATAGGAGAATAAAGAAATCCCTCCTTCATCTCATTAAAGAGAATCCATAAAATGTTGTCTTGGAACTCCCTTGAATGGAGATATTTGTATGTAGGGTTTAGTTGTTCAAAACTTTGGGAAAATTTGTCTACCATTTGATATTTCAATGAAGGATGACTCTGATGTCATCAACCAACAGAAAAGCAATCAGGATTACAGTTGGGGAGAATATAGATTTTTTTAACCCAACAAGGCAGTATCCAATGTGATTATCAGATGATGAGGAGAAATCTCAAAAATGGTAAATAGAAGGGAATTAGATAGGTTAACTGCTTGGGGAAGAGGTTTGCTTGTATTTCTACTGGTGGAGAAGGAATCAGATGGGTGCCAGCGAGCTGCATTTGCCTTGTCCATCAGAGAGAAACAGAAAAAGAGAAAAAACTTCAAAACAAAGGAGAAGATTTAAGAAACATCTGACACCGAAAGAGTATGGCTGACAATGAGACTGTTAAAGGAATTATATGGGGACTAGAAAAAGATGCTCCTTTAGAGGAGAGCATAAGACACTGCCCCACGTTGGGCACCAAAATGCTGGTATTTTTCTTCTTTAAAATAATAATTGTTCTCTCTGGGAGAGAGCAGGTTTCTCAGGGAGGTTTTCTGGAGGCAGCCTTAGTTTCAGTTAAGATAATCACCCAAATGCAGGCAGGTGATAAAAGTTCAAACATTTATTTTCTCCTTCCAAAATAGCCCGATTAGTTGAGGCCTATCTCTCTGCTTGGTTCCAAGAGCTCTTGCAGTTGTCCTTTGCCTCTGCTTTCTTCAGCCTCCAGCCAGCCAAATGGAAAATGGAATGAATCTCTCTTGCCTCGGAGAGAGGGCTTGTGGGCTTCCTCCCAGAGTGCTCCTCTCCGACTCCAGTCAATGTTCCAAAGTAACTCTCTCTAACTCAAAGTAACTAACTAACCCAAAGCTAAGAGCCTCTTAAAATATGATCTCCCAAAAGTTGACTCCTCCTTCTGGAGGCACACCTAAGGGAGATGTGAATTCACAAAGTCCCATACTTGTGAACTCCAATGAGTACTTGAATACTTCTTGCTTATATGAGCTCTCTAAAGGTGTGAACACAAGCATTATTGTCTATCAATTCTACTTAATATCTTGTTTCTTCTGGCCCATAACATCTTCTTGTAAGATCAGATCAATGATACTGAACCATGCTAAATTAGATAATTATTGTCTCTATCAACTCTAATGACTTAACAATTTGTAAAGATTCCAACATGATGGCATCATTTTTGTTGTTGCTGTTCAGTCATTTCAGTAATGTCCAACACTTTGTGACCTCATTTGGGGTCTTCTTGGTTTACAATTTCCTTCTCCAGATCATTTTACAAATAAGAAATGGAGGCAAAGAGAGTTAAGTGATTTGCCTAGAATACACACCTACTGTCTAAGGTGAGATTTGAATTGAGGTCTTTCTGACTTCAGACCCAGTGCCCTATCCACTCTGCCACTTAGCCACCTGATAGCATTTTTATGTTTAATTTGATTCTTACTAACACTTTCGGATGACATTCAGTTTGTCAAAGATCCACTGTCTTATATTACTAATCGAAAAGCAAAAGAGGATGTGACTACAAACAGCTATAGCATAAGACAGAAAGTATGAGATAAATCCTCCAGCAAAATGTTAAAAAAAGTAATGATTCCCAAGGACCAAGTTGTTCTGCTTTATTTGTATGAGTATAGTATATGACTCAATGAACTCATCCTCATAAACAAATCTTCTGGTATGCCTCTGTTAAGGTAATTAATATTCTTTCTAAGCTTGAGGAAAACTAGAATAGACTGATCAATCAATAAACATTTATTAAGTGCCTTCTATGTACCAGGAACTGTGCTAAGAGCAGGGATACAAAAAAGAGGAAAAAGACAGGTCAGCCTTAAATTGTAAAATTACAATTTAATGGGGGAGGGGATAAGATGTAAACAAATATATATAAATCAAGTTATTTGTATAAAAGTTAAAAAGGGAAAATTAATGGAGGAAAAGTACTGGAATTAAGATAGATTGGGGAAGACTTCCTATAGAAGGCAGAAGAATTCTTCTTCCCCTCCTTATAGAATAACAGGAATCCCTGACTTCTCCTTGTAGCATAGTAAAATGAAAACAACGAAATCCCATTCAATGGATTTTAGATGGATTATAGCTCTGCTGTTAACTCAAATTCTCGAATAGTGATCCATTCTCAGACTTCATTTCTAGAAATGAATTGCATAATGGTCCAAACACTAGGGTTGCTAATTAAAAAGGAAGGATTCAGTGAATAAAAATGAGTCTCTGGAGGGAGAACTTGCCTTTTGACTATTTTCTCTTTCCTTTTTCTCTGAAGCACAGCTTTCCCATTCACAAATCCAGAGCAGATTTACTCCTAAAATTACTTTCTGGTTTTAATGTAAGCTTTCTGATGATATACTCTAGTAAATAAAGCAAAGTCTCTTTACTGAGCTCTTTTAGGCAATCTTTGCACCTGTATAATGCCCCAAATTAGCAAGTAACAAATGAAAAAAGACTAGCAACTGTCATATTTGGACTCATAATTTATGATCAAATAACAGAAGAGCTAGTAGATAAGTCACAGGATAGAGAACTAGGCTTGTAGTCAAAATTTGAGTTCAAATTCAGCCTCAGGACCCTGGTTGTATGATCTTGGGCTAACCATTTCACCTTTGTTTGCTTTAATCCATTGGAGAAGGAAATAGCAAGCCATTACAAAATCTTTGCCAGGAACACCCTGTGGACCATAGCACACCAATATTGTCCATGTATTCACATGTGCAATGGTCCATGGGGTCACAAAGAATTGGACACAACAGAATGAACAACAACAAATAGAAAAATGATCTCATTTCCAAGTTAAACATACAGTTAAAAAATGGTTTTGTTACCACATCTTTTTTTAAATTGAAGACTGAAAACTTTGAGGAAAAGGACTATAAAAGTAGAGAAATTATTAGACAAAATATAGTGCTTGTTGCCAAATGAATTTATTTCTCTTTGTATATCTATTATAGATTTTGATGAAAGTTTGGCCTTTGGGAAATGTACTGTGTACATCTACTTAAACCATCAATTTCTTGGAGAAGAGATTCAGCATAAAATGTCTTTAGGAATGCCAATCCAATTCTTTTTGAATTTTTTTTCTGAGTTGTGGGAAAAATGCAAGGATGTTCTCTTGTGTCAATCAACAATGTAGGAAGAATTCAAATTAGATTATAATAAATGAGAACAAATATTAATGCTGACTACTAATATAATTTTTAATGTTTTAGGTATTTTGTAATCCTATATTGGCAAGAGAGCTGATGGGAAGTGTAGCTTTTCCCAGATGAAAGGGAGTGAAGGATGATAGTAGTCAATGGTATGTGTGTGTGTGCGTGTGTGTGTACGTGTGTGCCAGGGAACTTTGGAGCACCTTTAATAAGAGAGGAGCTTACTGATGGCATATATCAATGCCAGAAGGATGTTGCTGAATATAATCAAGAGCAGTTGGAGCCTTTTCTGGCTCATTGATCTGCTTAAGGAGTGATCTGCTTGGACATAATTTTGCTGTTTATCTGACTATTGCCAATAATGGGATCTGGCAAATTTATCTTCTCTCCAACTCTTTCTGGCTAATTGATGCCTGGCAACCTGGCATTTTATCTTTGGGATTTTGCTGCTTTCTTTGTTGTTGTTCAGTTGTTTAAGTCATGTCCAAATCTCCATGTCTCTATTTAGGGTTTTCTTGGCAAAGATGCTGAAGTGGTTTGTCATTTCCTTCTCCAGCTCATTTTACAGATGAAGAAATTGAAGTAAACAGGGTTAAGTGACTTGACCAGGGTCACACAGCTAATAAGTGTCTGAAGCCAGTTCTGAATTCAGGAAAATGAGTCTTCCTGACTCCAGACTTGGCACTCTCTTCTGCTGAACCACTTAGAGCTGCTCTCTTTAAATCCTGTTTATTTTCTGCCTACTTTTATAATAGGTTTTGTATCTAGAGAAATATAAACTGATTTTCATTGCATTCTGAATGATTGTTTGCTACAAAGAAGTGGACCTCATAATGGAAAAGGACAAAAGGACCTTATGGATTGATTGTATGGTCCTAGATTTAACTGTGAACCTTTATTATTCTGCCATCTCAAGGAAAAAAAAAGAGTTCCATTTTCTCATTTCATTAAATAGGAAACATGAAAAGCAATGACAAAGTGTTAATGTATTTTTGGGGGTTTGGCTTTTTTTTTTTAACAAAAAGTTTGCTAAAGTGTAGTTTCCATTAAGTTCAGAATCATACCACTCCTGATGGGAATGACTGTTTTATTTCCATATCTTCATATGCTCATAAGTAAATTCTAGGGAAAAATATATTAATATTTACTCTGTGCCAGGTACTGTGCTAAGTATAGTAAATATAAGCAAAAAAAAGGCAGATCGTTTGTTCATGTAACTTATATTCAATGTAGGAATATCCCTAGCACTTTAATTTCTCACAGCATCAATGATTCCTTTGCCCTTACCAATTTATCCTCTCATCACGGGTAATCTGGGGCAGTAGCAGGTGGTGAGATTGAGCTAAAGATAATAGAGTATTGTCTAATTGTAAATTGAAGCGAATTTGGAGATTGAGAAATTACTGAAGAATTATATTAGAAAGTAAATTGTATGGGCAGATAAGTGGGGTCATTCTAGTATATAGAATGTTGGGACTAGAGCATGGAAGATTCATTGTCCTGAGTTCAAATGTGACCTCAGACTTACTGGGTGTGTGGTGTTTACTCATTTGTAAAATGAGCTGGAGAAAGCTAAGACCAACTACTCCAGTATTTTTGCCAAGAAAACCTCAAATGGGGACATAAAGAATTAGACTTGATTGGAAATGACTGAACAACAATCATGGAATCCTGGAATGAATGTATATGTACAATATGAGGAAATTCTCTGTGCATCAGGGCAAGGACAAAGCATAGGAACCATAAATTTGCACTGAAATTTTATGAAAGAAGGAATGTGTAGATTCCCAATCTTTTTTGTGTCTTGTAACCTTTGGCAGTCAAGTGCAAAGCTTCTTAAACTATGGGTGGTGACCCCATGATTATGTAACTGAATATGGGGGTCATGAAATTATAGCTTATTATCAGTAAATGTTTGTTTAGTATACTATTTTATATACCTTTATACCCAGGATTGCAAAAAAAAAAATTTCTTGGGCAAAAAAGGGGTTTGTGAGTGGAAAAAGTTTAAGAAATCTTGGTCTAGTGAACTGTGCAGATCCTTTCTCTGAATAATGTTGCTTACATTGGTATGGAAGGAAATGTTCAATTTCAGTTAGAGGTTAGGGAAAATAGTGATGCAATTTGGAATTCTTTCCCTAACCAAATTCACTGATCTTTTGAATTCTATCCACGAATCTCAGATTAAGAACTCTGCTTGTAACAGAAAGAACTCTGACCTCACTGCTAGTCTCCTGTTAGATATATGCCAGTCTGAGTGAGTTATGAAGAAAGCCTAGGAGATCAATTTCTGTCTTTCATGGAGTATATGAATTGTGAGTATCTTAGTGCCTTCTGGTTTTGCTTTCAAGAGTGTCCATGGATAGGAGGTGACATAGAGTAACTTAGAGTATGGAATATCACTGCAGTTTGAAGATGAAAATATAAATTCCTAGAGAGCATGACTTTTGTATTCCTAGCATTTAGTACAGTGTCTTGAATATTCTAGGTACTTAATGAGATTTTTTTTTAATGAATGGATCAGAAAGTACACTGCAATTCCGATTCCTGCTTATATTATTATTATTATTTTTCACACAGCAGCTTTTGCTGTGATCCAAAATCCAGTTTAGATGTTATCCTTCCATGTGAATTTTAGTGGTGATTTTGAATCCAGTTACATATGCTGTACTTTAATGATAGTAAACCTTCCCTCTCCCCCAGTATTTTAGATTTAGGATCCTGTGAAATAAGTCACCTGGTTCATTTCCTCCAGGTACCACTAATTCACTCTAATTGCCCTATCAGTTTATCATGACAGTATTCAGGCACTGAATTAAACATCCGGATTAAAAGATTACATCCTGACCTTTTGAGGTCAGGATTTTGATTCAGTTTTGGACTTGTAAAATAAATACCCACCATTCCTTATTTTGCTAATGAGAATCAACCCTTTCCTCCAGAATTATAATAGGACACATTTAGAAACTTGCTACTTATATAGATGATACTATATATCATTTTATATGTCAGAGGACCTGGATTCAAATGTGCAAATGTGGGAAAATCACTTTGTTTCTGAAACTGTTTTTTCTTCCAGAAAATAAGATGATTGCTCTTGGTTCTAAATCTAAAATCCTATCTGTATTTTATGTTAAATAAAAATATTATATAAATACAATATTACAATGGTACATGCAACGTATGCATAGCAACATGTATATGTGTGTATGTTCACATAACTATGTATGTGTAGATATATAAACACACACATATATGTCACCTTAACCAATCTCTTCTGCTTGATTATGTTTTTCCTATCCTGTCTCCTTCTTGGTGAAAAGACTGAAATGATTTGACTTGTCAGGATGTGGTGAAGAATAATTAATTAAAGCTACTAAACACTTTGAGATCCTCAGGTGAAAGGTAGTAGATAAATTAAATTGAGAATATTATTAATTAATGACACTTTCATCAGCATTTATTAGGTCATTAACTCTTATGAGACTTTCTTGAGATCAATTAACCTAGTTTTATTATTTATTGTTTGAGTTTAGATGTTATTTGTTCTGATCTTTTAAAAGAAGGGAAAGCAGAGCAGTGAGAGTAATCCTAGAGGAATTCTAATGCATGTAACAGAATTGGGCTCATTATGCAGAATGCAAAATTTCCTTTCTTTCTCAATAAAGAGCAGAATAAAAGTAAAGAATATTTAAAATTCACAATATTTATATTTTTGTTTATCCTTCACTGACATAATCAGCCTTTAAGAGAAAAAAGAGACATTTTACAGAAATGTGCCTTACTTTGAAGGTAATATAACTTGAAAATGAGAAATTGCTTACTTTACAATGTACTTCTTGTCTTCCTTTTCCACTAGGGTTCTACTTATCAGTGGTTCCAATAATCCCTGACCTGTGGTAAAGCCTTCCAACTTGTATTGGTCTGATCAGCTACAGTCGGGGATCTTGTACCTTGACCCCAACATTATGATCTCATTTTGTCCCTCTTTCAAAATGAAGTCCAACAAATGATTTATTAATGATATAGAAATGACTGGGCTCTCTAAGATTAGGCCAATAATTGTAAGCTTTTGTAGTCACTACCAAATTGGAAAGGTTTTGCATTTAGAGCTGTTGATAGACATTTGCACAGTCTAAGTCAGAAGACCTTGTCATTAAGTCATGAATTTGTTGGTGATACAGCAACTTCAAAGTTCATTTTAAAAATAATAGAGTAGTTGGAATCTGTGTTTGTATCCCACAGACTGATAGAACATTAAAATAAGTTCCCTTTTATTGGAATTATAAATCTTATTTGGCATAGCTTCTAGACTCTTCTCAAAAGGTCCTATAGAAATCAAATATATTTATTAAAATACCTACTATGGTATTTTATTGAACTGAGGAGGACTTGAGTTCAAATCTGACCTCAGACACTTGATACTTCCTATCTGTGTGACCCTAGGCAAGTCATTAACCCCAATTGCCTCAGCAAAAAAAAACAAACAAAAAAACCTTACTATGTCAGGCACTGTGATAAATGCTTTACAAATATTATCTCATTTGATCTTCATAGTAATCCTAGGAGATGGGTGCTATTGTAATTCCCTTATTATAATTGAATAACCTGAGGCAATAGAAGTTAAGTGACTCATTAGTGGAATAACTCATGAGAGCCTGAGGCCATATTTGAATTCAGGTCTCTCCAATTCCACCTAGGTAGGGACCCAGATTCAAATTCTGCATTTTACTTATGGTCTGGTTGACCTTGAGCAATTATCTTAATCTAGATACGTTTCAGTTAATTCATCTGCAAAACAAAGAGGGCTGGACTTGGTGATATATAAAGTTGAAGTCTGTGACTCCATAAGCTTCTTTCTTTATTCTTTCATAGCTTCTGAAGAAAGGAAAAAGAGAAGTGAGATTAATCACTCTGACTCTGGATAAATCCTTTTGAAAAATAAATTAAAATTAAATTAAATTAAAACTTGAAAATTAAAACGTATTATTCCCTAGAAATGCAAGGAGACTTTCCTAGTCCTAAAACTTCTTTGTGAGACTAGGTGGTATAGACCCATTTGGACCACCTCACCATGGTCCCATAGTTATCCATCGTAACCTCTCATTTAAGTAATTTGGGAAAGACTAATATTGGGCAATGGGTATAAGTGGGGAAGACTATGGCATGTTAGTCAATGGATGACATATATGATAAATGAGGTTAAAAATCAGTTAGGACATGGATGAATAAAAAGGAGGTGGGTCACTTATGTATTGTAAATGAGGACAGACTGAGGTTGCATTAATAGCCCTAAAATATTAAAAGATCCAGAGAATGGCCTAAAGTAAATTATATAGCTCCTAGGACTATGGGGGATTTATGGAAAGGAATAAAGACAGCAAGAGACATAAGAATTGAGAAGACATCCATGGAATATGATCTGCACTGGGGGAAAAAGACTGCACTGCAAGGAAATCATAGATTCATTGAGTTCTCAAAGTAAATGTTGGACAGCAAATGATTAACCTATTACCATACCAATGTCTTTCAAACAGCAGATGTTTCAATAGCAGGATATGCATTTCATTAGAGTTAAGTACTAGACAAGTAAAACCCTCAGAAAAGGTTTTCAGAAGCTGATGAGATGGCACACTAATAAAGATACTCCATAGTTATAAATACTGTATATGAGAAACCCTGCCCAGTCACTATTATGAATCAGTTGCCAAATGACTGGCACACAAAACTCTCCAGAAAAAGTGGTTAAAAGTATTTTTTGGGGAGAGGGGGCCATGATGTGATAGTATAAACCTATAATCCCTGCTACTGCAGAGGCTGAATCTAATTGCTTGGGTTTAGGGGTTCTGAGCTGCAGTAAACTAGATTGATTGGGTGTCCATACTAAGTATTTTGAGATCCTGGAATAAAGGGGTCAGTTTATTTTGCTTGATTATTGCTTTGTTTTTAGGGTGCACTTTCCTTTTTTGGTGAAAAAAATGATCATTAATAACCAATGATTTGGGGACATTCATATTCCCCCCTTTTTCTTTTACCCTCATTTCAAGACCTCATTCACTGAAGGTTAAGTTAGTCTTCTCTAGCCAGATCCCACCCCGAAGGGGAAGTCATTTTGCTCTATTCAGGTTTAGGTGGGGATAAATCTTTGGAAAAGATTGTCCAAGGCTGAGGTAACTTAGAAGTAAATGACATAATCAAAGTTCAGATCCAGCCTTCCATTGTAATATTCATTCTCTCATTAATTGTTAACCAATCAGAACTGATTGCAACCTTCAGTAACACTCTTCTTCCAGTGAGCCAGCTGCCATAAATGTCTTCAGTTTATGAGAGATATGACCAAATGATCATCCTTTTTTTTTTTTTTTAAAGCTGGCATTATTAATAAAATGATTTAGTTATCCCAAAATTAGGTCTCTTGAACTTTTTAACCATCATAATTATGAGAACCTGGGAGAGGTCTGGGGAAATAGTTAATCTGCCTAATGAGAAGAATAAGGGCCTGGGTTGGAGACAGTCTACTGTGCCAATCAGTATTGTGATTAGGCCATGAATGATCTCTGTATTTCTAGCTTGGATGAGATAGGGAAATACAATATCAAAGTAGGGGTAGATTGATTAATGAGTATCAAAGGACGCAAGACTATTATAATTTATTGAAATAAATCTTTCTTAAATACAGCCTAAACTGCTATCTTTTGTTGAACCATATTGGGTCTACCTCTTAGGGTAGGAAATACAGAAGGTGTTTTATTATTATTATGATTTTATAATTTCCATTGCTAGTAGGAGGGACATCTACTATCTTAAGACACTCTTTGGGGTTGATTGGGAATATATTTATTATATAGTACCTCATATAGTGAGCAACTTAAAGGAGTTAATATATTCAAATCAGTGAAGAGTTAGTTCTTTTGCTAACTTTAGTTTCTTCCATGATGTATATTACCCTTATGTGGCATGTGCATAATTAGGTGGATATTATCTACATAATTTCATATTTAAAGGACAATTTGCTTCTTAGTAGTCAATGTCATTCAATTCTGTTTTTTAATTCCTATACAAACAATATTATTTCATTTCTGCAACTCAGGAGAAAAAAAACTAACAAAGCATTTTCCAGATTAAACATTAATTTATGAAGAAAAATTAATTTTAATTTCTAATGAGAAATATAATATATATAATGCCATTGACTCGAAATATTCATTAATATTTCCTTGTCAATTAGTGAAAATACTATTAAAGCATCTCATTAAAGTTGGCATGTTTTGTGGTGTTTAAAATCAGAAGAACCAAATTACTGAAGAAAGTGTCTTTAGACTGTTGACTTTAACTACTGGGCCAGTCAAGTCAATCAACAATAATGCTCTAAGATTCCTAATTAATATATTCAATAGCATGTTTACTCTTTTTCGTTGAAATATTTTTTAAAAATAGATTTTTGTTGATTCCTTTTTACACTTCCTACACTTTCCTAGTATCTCTTCTTCTCTCCCTCCAAGACAACCATTCTTTATAACAAGTTACTTAAAAAAAAAATAGAAGAAAATAAATTCAAGAAAACCTGTTAATTATGTAAAAATCTAAGATCATATGCATTATCCCTTATCTATGGGCCCTTCCTCCTCTGCAAAGGAATGGGAGAATGTATCTTCTCCTTTATCTTTTGTGTCAATAACATCTTAGGGGGTAAGAAATATTTGTAGTATATTTTTTGGTATCAAAAACATAGAAACAAAGTAGATGCTCTTTGATTAGGGAGTAGCTGATTAAAGTGATTGTTCTTGAATAAGTCTTTGTGTGTTTGTTAAGACCATAAGTGTTTCAAAAGAGGTGATTCATTTACTTTTGTGTAAAAATTCCAGAAAGTTAATCACTTGACCCTAGATTGATATCTTTGGGAAATATTAATAAACTTTCATAACATTTAGACTTTTGACATTCTTTTTGCCATTTAGAAATTTCTCAGTTTCATTTGTTTTGTACTCAGTATGCTGTATGGAAATATAGGGAAGTTTTTAGCTTTTGGGGATTATTGGGATAGCCATCAGAAGTCTGATAAAGATATGAAAAATAAAGCAGTCATATATTTATTTCTGTTATCTGTATTAAGAATATTAGAGTTGTTGGAAAAATTTCTTTGGAGATAATTAAATCACTTTTATTTTCAGCATATTTAGTACCCTCCCTTATTCCTTCCTTTGCATTGATTCTATTAGATACCAAAGTATACATTTATTTAATTTGTAGAGTTTTATTGTACTCTTCGTAGAATTCTTTTATAAATGAATAAAAAATCATTTATTAAAGAAAGAACATTTGACCATTAATTGGTTATGCTATAAAGATGTTCCTTGTTGATATATGGGGTAATCTAAACATATTCTATAATTTGGTGATGGCCACTTTTGGTTTTCTAGTTACCAGCTGTGCTTAAACCAGAACTGGTGGAGCAGTGGATAGAATGCTGGCCCTGGAGTCAGGAGGAGCTGATGCTCAGATGTTTACTAATAGTGTGACTTTGGGCAAGTCATTTAACCCTATTTGCCTCAGTTCCTCTTATGTAAAATCAGCTAGATAAGAATGGCAAACCATTCCAGTATCTTTGCCAAGAAAATCCCAAGTGGAGTCATGGATACAACTAAAATGATTCAACACTAGGAATAAGAACCTAGTAATCTTTACATTTGATCTAGTGCTCTTTCCATTGAGCCATGATGTGTAATTGTTTTGGCATTCATAAACACAGCCTTAGCATAAGGTGAAGATTGCCCCATGGTTTTCTTTTCACAATACACACAACATTTATGTGATGTCTGATCTTAGTGAAAGTAAGATCTATAAATGATAAATTGATAAATCTTGCTTCTAAAGAGAGACTTGAAGGACTTAGGAGATAGCAATTTATGATATCAGATGAAATTTTGTGCCATTTGGTTTTTGCTTGAATGTCATTCTTTACTACAAGGAAAATTTTTAATTGGAAATTTCAGGGAAAGAGATGCAAAAACAAAATGCAACAATGAAACTAAAGAAAATATCACATAGCATAACTAAGAATATATAGTATAAAAATAAAAATCAGCCGATTAAAAAATTCTACTTCCTAGAAGGGAGCAGGCTGCTTGGTGAGGACACTAAAGAAAAGGATGTCATTAGGGAAATGTATGATAAAAAATAAAGAGGGAGCAGGTCACATGGTGGAAGCAAAGGGCAAGATCAATTTATGTATAGTTTGCTTATTCCATTGGTCTCCTGGGTGTGTCAGAAAAAAAATAAAGCCTTACAGCCTTAGGCAGACCTGCTATGTGGATCTTTGTGAATGGCAGAGATGTGATTTGCACAGATTGACCAGGGATGGATGGGGTGAGCTCTATAGTTGGAGTGAATAACTAAACTAATAAGATTTGAAATCAACATTGAGTATTGAAATCTTTGTAGCCACCAAGTCTGTTGACCCCCCAAAAAAACTCTCAAAAATTCATAAAGAAAATGGTATTTCTTTCTAATTTTTGAAATTTTATCCTGCAATTTTCAATTTCTTTTGAGCTTTGGTTATATTGAAGAAGATTCTACATGTAATATGAAAGACACTAGCTCAGTGAATATGATTCTGGGCTTGAGTTAGAAGGATCTAGTTTAAATCCTACTTCTGACATTTACTAGTAATGGGTAATATATTTAACTTCTCATTGCCTCCTAGTAATTTTTAAAAACTGTAATTGCCTTTCAATAGTCTCTTGATGTCAAAGTAAAGCAAGCAGATTTTTAGTACATTGTGAACAAAATGTGAGTACATGAATAAGGGTCACACAGGATAGACCTGTATGTATAGTATGGTGTAATTGTAATACACAAGGTTGGAAGAAATATACACATTCATGACTTAACAGAAGTAATCAAGTTTTATGTATTATAGTTATCTCTATTTATGTCTTTTTTCATTATGTTATCTTTATCTCTCATTTTTATTCTCTGTCTCTATCTCTTTTTGTCTCTCTCATTTAGAATACAGTTTAAATGAAAAAGGGGTTGCTCCATAGGCTGCCCTATAACCAATCTCAATCTGATCATTAAGACATTCTCCATTTATTTTATTTTTCCTTTGTGAATGGTGTAGTCAAATTCTTTTGAATGTCTGAGGACTTTTTCAAAAGATTCAGCAATATTTTAGGGCTTGTTGTAAGCAGGCTTAGTGCCATTTACAAAGAGGAGCTTCTAGGAAACCTCATCATCCAAGTTAATCCTTCTTCAATTTGATTTCTGTTTGGTATTTCCTCCATCACAATGGCAAACCTCCTTTAATAATGAAAACATTGCCTCTTATTTTATGCCTTGCTTGATGCTTATGATTAGATGATTGAGGAACAAGGCTACTTGTTACTTTCATGGTGTCATGAATAATTTTTACACTTGGATGGGAAGGCCTTGATTGGAAAAGAGCCATTAAGGTGAGGTTTTACTTTGTTCAAATAAATGGTTTTATAATCAACAAGTGATAAATGTGTTGGATTTTATATTCTCCATTATCTTTTAATCAACTGTGTTATAGTTAAGATGTGTTCCCAATGTTATATTACTTGCGAAAGTTTTTCTGTTCCCTACCAAAAAGCCTCATCAAGAATGCTCTTGATTTTCTATGCCATGTCTCTCTAATGTTGAATATAGTTTGCAGTAAATATATTTGCAGATCTTTCCCTTTTTCCTTCTGTTTGTTGGGTTGTCCTATTTGTTTTCATCTTTAAATGCCCTCAGGATGACTTTGTCCGGGTAATCTCTTCCCAAGATTTCTTTAAATTGATTTTAACCTTCACTGTTTTTCTCTGTTTTATGAGGTGGTACTTCTCCTAATCATCCATCATCCTTCTCTATAAGATTTGATAGATGAGTTTATATTCTAAATCAATGTTACCTTTGGCTACCAGCTTTCTCCATTTGCCAAGTAAGGCAAATGTTTGCTGACTAAGATGCTTTTCAGCATTCTTTGGTATCCTTATTATGGTAATTGGTTTACATCAGTTAAAATTCTATATGAAATTAATGTAAGTCTTTCTCTATGCTCTTTCATTCATTTATTATTGATATTCCATTATCAATGACTTGTTGAATCGGTCAGGATTAAATTGTTTCAGATGCCTACCATATCCTTTTCCAGTTTTCATTCTTTCTTCTTTATTTGTCCTAATTTAATCTTTGTGTTGAGGTGTGAGAAATTAGAGTTGAGAGTTCCCCTGACAGCAATGGGGTCCCCCTGGCCAGTGGCAGGCTTTACGAAAGAATTCACAAATCTCAATGAATACAGGCTCAAGGTTTGTGGCAAGCATGGGTTTATTATGTTAAGAAGAAAATTTTCTTAGTGGGAAAAATCCTGTTAGGACTTTTGCAAAAATGGGTTTACACTGAGAAGCAACTCAGTGGGCATTCCTGATTAGGAATTAGCAGAAATGGATTGACAGGCTTATAGTAATATTGGGTTTATTTTGGCCAGGAACTGGGGGACCTTTCAATAGAAGGTGGTGATCTTGCCCCTGGACAAGATCTCTAATTGAATGGGAGATTACTATCTGGGGGATTTCCCTATGAATAGGAGGGTGGCCTAGAGGGTTTGAGACTCAGGACCACCCTTCCCCCAAAGATTAAAGGGGACACAGTTTACATCAGTGCCTTTCTGACTCTTCCCCCACAAAGATCAGGGGACAAGTTTATATCATTTGGTCTAACAAATTGGTGATCTTGACTACACACACACACACACACACACACACAGCTGATTGT
Organism: Antechinus flavipes; assembly: GCF_016432865.1. NCBI lineage: Eukaryota > Metazoa > Chordata > Mammalia > Dasyuromorphia > Dasyuridae > Antechinus > Antechinus flavipes. The sequence continues at coordinate 211,592,079 of NC_067402.1, forward strand.
AATGAGCTTTCTTGTAGAAATATAATTAATTTTATTTTTATTATGTTAATTGGTGCTCACCATTTCAGTACTTATTGATTTTTATTCAAAGATTTCAAGAAATATAGGCCATTGTTTAGTATATAAATCAGTGTGCTCTCATTTTTTCTCACATATCTGTGTTTTCTAATATAATTTTCACCATCCTCACCTATTCCCTTTTTTTGTATTGATCTTGCCAAGTATAAAAATATATGCTGATTTATTTTGGAAAGTATTCTTCCTAGAATTTCTTTTCCTGAATGAATGAATGAAAAAGAATTATTACACACTAAGCACTGCTAAACCTTGGATAGGGAAGTATAAAAACAAAGAATAAGCTTACAAGGAAGCGGACACATATAGAGTATTGGTAATCAGGGAAGGACACTTTAGTGTAAAAATATATAGAGATATGGAGTGAGACCACATTCTAGGGGAGTAGAAATAATGACAGAGACTTGTTCATTTCTTTGCAAGATATTTGCTAAAGTTGTGGCCGGAGGAAAGAAGGGAGTAAAGTAAAGCATGATTGGGACTTACCTGTAAAAATGTTCTGAGAGAGGCAATAAATATTCAAAAGAGAGGAGACAGATGCAGAAGTTCTAGGTGGTGCAAACGAACTGATTGTCAAGGAAATTTTGGAGAAGATTGCCAAAGTAGAGAATGCATCATCTGTAGTAGATATTGTGGTATAAACTATAATTATTTTCATGGTGATCTTTCTGTAAACATTTACAAAGACTTCTTTGATATGATATTGTGTGGGATAGTGTGAGCCCTGACTCAAAATGACTACTCAGAGGTCTCTCAAAGTGAAGATTAGAAGTTTTGTTAGAATCTTGGGAGAAGCCGGTGGTCTGTCCCCTGAGTGCTCAGAGAAAGGAGGACGTTTTTACAATAGTAAGATACATATTTATATAGTCAAGATTTTACAAAAACTATTCGCCCACTCATCTGTCAATCTTTGGCAAATTTGACCCTTATCTTTATTTGTCTTTGGAATACAGGTGGACTTTTTTATGGTACCAGGGTCTTGGTTAAACAATAAATGTTTGAAATATTATTAAGAAAAAGGGGTCTCAGCAGGATGATTTCAGAAAGGCCTGGAGTGACTTATATGAACTGATGCTGAGTGAAATGAGCAAAACCAAGAGATTATTATATACTTCAGCAACAATACTATATGATGATCAATTCTGATGGATGTGGCCCTCTTCAACAATGAGATGAACCAAATCAGTTCCAATAGAGCAGTAATGAATTGAACTAGCTTCACCCAGCGAAAGAATTCTGGGACTATGAACCACTACATAGAATTCCCAATCCCTCTATTTTTGTAAGCCTGCATTTTTGATTACCTTCACAGACTAATTGTATACTATTTCAAAGCCCGATTGTTTTTGTACAGCAATATAACTGTATAGACATGTATACATATATTGTATTTGACTTATACTTTAACATATTTAACATGTATTGGTCAACCTGCCATCTGGGGGAAAGGATGGGGGGAAAGAGGGGAAATGTTGGAACAAAAGATTTTGCAATTGTCAATGCTGAAAAATTACCCATGCATGTATCTTGTAAATTAAAAGCTATATAATAAAAAAAAATCTTTAAAAAAGGAGGTCTATTCTACTTCAAAGATTAAGAATCAGTTTCTAAGGAGATTTATTTAGAGGTAAGTAATTGATTAAACCAGAGGGGTTAAAGGTTTCTAAGGAGATTTAGTTTATTTTACCTCAGGCTTTTCTCAATCAACAAATAGAGATTGCCAGTTTGGAGGCTTCTCTAGGCCATTAAACAATTAGTCAAATTCTTCTCTAAGCAGTTGAGTAAAGGTCCAGGGTTAGGGTTAAATGTTTTCTGCTGGAAGAGCAAGTCTTTGCTCTTCTTCCCAGAGCCTAATGATTAAATAAACTCTTGGTGCTGAGTCTTGAATTACCCGAAGTTATTATTCTGAGAAGTCCTCAGTTTCCCCATTTCTTTTTTCTTTGGGAAAAAAAAAAAAGCTACTTCACCATTTGCTTTATCTGTCTGTCCACAGAGAACTTGGGAGTTATCCTTGCCTTTAGCTATACCTTTCTTCTGAATGAATTTATAATGAGGATATGAAAACTGATAGAGTACAGTTCTTCTAGTATAGAAGTTTTTAATCCTGAGTTTTTGAATATTTAAAAATATTTTTATATCTATATTTTAATAAAATATGTAATTCTATGTACTTTATGAATTTAAAAACATCATTCTAAGAAGACCAGAATACTATAGGGATCCTTTACACAAAAATATTGACTCTTTTTTCTAGTAGTATGTTTATTCATTATTCATTGAATAAAGATCATCCATTTAGACTACAGCCAATAAAGAGTAAAGGGATATAAAAGCTATGAGATTCTGTTCTGTTCCTTTTTCTAGCATTCTGAAACGATTAATACAGAAACAAAAAATGATTACATAAGACTGATGGTCTTTACATAGTTTCTTTGTTTCATGGATTTTCATGACCAAAGAATTCATCACCAAGTGGCCAGTCAACTAATTGAGAAAGTTCTTTGTTCTTAGAAAGACTGATGCTTGGAGTACAGAGCCAGAGTGAGGTTGATTCAGCTTAAAGCCTTTCCATCATGATAGGTCTTCTACTAGCTAGTCTAGACTTTAAGAACCCAAGGCCACCTTCATTCCAACAACTAGAATTTTATGAAGGAATTATGAATAACGACTCCAAAACTGGATAATGTCTTAATGCAAAGGCTTCTGGATTACAAATTTATCATCACTTGATAATTTTCATTAATTATGAATTTGTAAGGAGATAGCTCTCCTCAAACATTTATATTGCATTAAAAACAATAATTTGAAGGTTTTTTAAAAAAATTCTTCCCTTAAAATGAACACTTCAATTTGGAGATTAAGGAAGATTAAAAGTCAAGGAATTTATGCAATGTAAAGTACTTTGTTTAATGATATGTGCTAGAAAAGCTCCTGCTCACATTATCAAAGCACTCAGGATGTAGGGAGTGTTTAGTGGTCTGAATACAATATCTTGAGTACAGAGATCTGAGGCTAATCCTGTCTTTGCTACAGTCTGCCATGTGGCCATTTGTCACTTATTTTATTCCATCTCTTGGTTTTCTCATCTGTAAAAAACTCAGCAAAAATAAGAAACATCTCTTCTCCTTAGGATGTTTTCTAGATTAGTGAATTAATATACGGAGTAATCCAAAAAGGTAAAATAATGCCTTTAAATAATTGGATATAATTATATCCAATCTTAAACATGCAGTTACATGTTTAAGAGCCATGTCTAAACCCCAGGTAGTTTTGTTAAGTAAGTCAATATGCTAAAGGCAAGTTTATCCCTCCTATCCTAATATAATTCAGATCACATCCCTTATAAATTCAGTAACAAGCCTTTCTAACAACAAAAAGTCTGATGTAATCTGCTGTATTTAATACCAAACTACCTCATGCTTGCTTTATTCATGTATATTACTAATTTATAGGAGAAAGGACATACTAATTTATTTTAGTTATATATCTGTGTTTTTAATACTGAAAATTAAAAGGAATTAAAATTTTAAAATGAAGGAATGGAATTCTGGCATTTAAACAATAGAATGAATCATTTTATTGACTTGCACAGACTAATTCTTATTTTCAGCGATCAAGTTTTGGTTATTCCATATTTTTTTGGGGGGGGAGTGGTGCCCTTTCAGTGTAGAGAATTAAATTCGAGGTATGCTGGTATCTTCACTGATACCAACATTGATTGATAATACCATTTTCTTTTCTTTCTAAGAAAGGGATGTAATAAGAATAGAAGAAAAAGAGCCTGTGAGTATTAAGTAATCATACTTTGGCTCATATTATTTTAGAGAATAGTTGGGGATGGCAAAATGAGACTTATAGTAGTGTAGATAGTTTAGCTGGTAATTATTTTCTACCCCCAAGGAATTTTAAAATATTGAAAGTATTAGAGAATTAAAAAGAAAGGCTGGTTTTTAAAAAAAAAGCCAGCAGAACATTAGAATGTTTATTTTAATAAATAACAGCTCTTATTTGTATGGTGCTTGACAGTCTACAAAAAGGTTTGTTTGTTATTTTAGAACTTTTCTGCCTAATAAGTAGCTCAGGTATTGTTAGAGTTTAGAGTTAGAGGTAAGATTACATATATGCCTAGATATCTAGATATAGATATACATGTTATAGCTTAGGTATAAATAGCTTAAGTAACTTGTTTATGACTATACAACAACTGACAGAAACAGGTTTGAGCACAAGTCTTTGGACTCCAGAAAGTGTTCTTTCTAGCCTATGATGAGGTCTCTATTTTCAGAGGGAGGAAATGGGTCATAAATTCTGGAAATATATCACAAAACTAGTATGGCGATGGTAGATACTGATATGTATATAAGCAAATATGCATATATTTATATGGTTGCTCAAATTATATCTATCTATCTATCTATCTATACAGATATACCCATGTATCTGCATTTACAAGCATAAATTCTATTTCTGCACAGATAGGTATATGTACATGACCATGTATGTGCATGTGCAGAACTCTAAAATATTTTGGTATATGATGCCATTCTCTGTGTTAAAATTAGACCAGCAGATAAACTCTAAATACTTTCCTAAGATTATTTTATTCTTTCAAAATGGAGACAGTGATAAACAAAACCCCAGTTGTGTATTTGACTGACCAATAAGGAGGAACAGATTTCTGAAATGGAAAAAATGTGAGTCTTGGGAAAAGTTAAGTGCTCAGTCTTAGAGTTTGTGATGGATAAAGAACGAGGTGTGTGTGTGTGTGTGTATGTGTGTGTGTGTGTGTGTGTGTGTGTGTGCATGTATATGTATAATAATACAAAGCACAGTCTGAGATCACATTGACTTTGGGAGAGTTATTTTCAGGGTTCAAACGAAAGTAAGTAGAGTCCTCTACCTTCTAGAATACTCTAATGAGGTTCTTAACTTGTTTTGTATGTGTCAGGGACTTCTTTAGCAATCTGGTGAAACTTAGAGACCTTTTCTCAGAATGTTTTAAAATAATTAAGGGAAATTATACATTTCCATTACAGGATAGCGAAAATAAAGTTGTAATTTTTTTCCATTCAAGTATACAGATGCTGTGAAGTCTATTAGTGGTCATTGTCTTCTTGATAAAGGTCTGTAGATCCCAAGTTAAGATGCCCTGATAGAAGGGAAAGATTGTATAATAACTTTCCTTCACGTTTTCTTTTCATCCCTTTCTCTCCCACCCCTGAAGTTTAACAGGACTAAATCAAGGAAATACTGGGGATGTTAGGGGGAAACATGAATGTCTCTACATATTCCCAATTATTTCTTCTCTTGACCTAGCAGAAACTTTGTGCCACAGGATTCAGGGTGCAGAAAAAAAGAAGATACTTTGAAGGGAGGGATGCTATGCTGCATGTTGATCATACTAGTTTCAGAGAATGAGTGGCTTTGTCAGCTTTTGAAATGACACTTTTGGCATATTCATTGCTACAGTAGTTGCCACAACCTTTATCTGCTTTGACCAGAACCAGCCAGACCTGAGATGTGGACCTGGGTCAGAAGCACTAGCTATGTACTGAGACTATAGGAGGCAGAGTTAGGTCAGAGGCAAGATGTAGTCTGGATGCTCTGAAAACTGTCTGTTCTCAAAGGGACTGAGAGGGAGAAGGGACAACTCCCCTTATATAACTTTTCTTGTTCCCCACTTATATGGGTACCTGACCCTTGAAAAGAGATCTTGACATACTGTTCCTTCCCCTAATCCTTTCCACTAATCCTCTAGGAATGATAAAGATGGTTGGGAAGATCTGTGGAAACGATCAGATTGAAAACTCTGAGTCATTAACATATTTTCTTTGTATGATAAAATGTGTATGGCTACACTGTTAATTACACATAGAAGAAAAGGAAAGGAAATAGTTATGAATAAGGTGAGACTTTCAAAGAAGAAATGAAGGCTAAAGCAGAGATGAGAATTTTTCCTGTATTAGTAGTTTTGGAGCGTATTCTGTATTCCTAGATCTGTATTGAACCTGGTAGGATGAGCATTTCTCTCCCTGGCTAATTTATTATTAAAGTGACAGCCTAGAGAAAAGCAGAGCAGTGAGCTGACTGCAGGTTTTTGTTGCTCACATGGTACCTCAAATGTCATTTGGGAAAACCCATCAAGTTCATATCCCACTGAACTCACTGCCACAACTGTTTGAATGATGATGAAACAAAACACAAATGATTTTGAGAGGGAAGAAAAGGGAAAATAGACTAAGATATTGATTGAATTACACAGAAAATCCACCAACCAATTTAAAATAAGAAGGCATACTTACAAAAAAATACAGAATATATGAATATATCAAATACTCTACAAAATGTGAAAGCAAGAGAAGATAAACCAGGTTCAGTCCAAAATTGTTAGGAGAATTAAAGCTCCAAATGAGTTAAGGCTTGGGAAAGTATGCTAAGTACAACTTAAAAACATTAAAAATACTATGTTGGGGGAAAGAAGAATATAATAGGTTGGAGCATGGAGTAGGAAACAAAGATAATAACAGTAAGTTACAGGCAGGAGGGAAGGAACTGGTAGATGAGAAAAGACTGAAGATTAGAGAGAGAGGAGAAATATATACATGCATTTATGCAGACAAAATATATATTCATAATACACTCTTTGTGTATACATATTTATGTTTGCTTGTATATATATATATATTATGATGTATGTATATACACACATAGATATTTCATATGTACATGCATGTCTATATCTTGTATAAACAGTGTAGACAGGCAGTTATCTGGTCCAAAAGGGGAAGAGAGGGAGGAAATTAGGGGGATTACTGGAAAAATTCTAAAGTATAATTGACATTCATAAGATATTGGCAGCGTTGAAAACCTATCTTTTTTATCATCAATATTCCCTTAGTAATGTTAAATGGCTAAAAGTCATGGAGTATGAACTAAGAAGAATTGTAATTGTACAGAAAAATTCATGGTCAGTATAGAAAGACTGAAAATATTACAAATGATTATTTGTGCATTGAGAAGTCACATAAAGCACATGAAAAACATGAATGATCCCCAAAGAAGGTGACAAACTAATAACCTGAGTGAAGCATTTTTTAAAAATTTTAAATGAATTAATGGAAGACCTCTAGTACATTGAATGGTAGATCATTTCTAGAGAATTTCTAGAAACGGGAAAGGCATGGATGAGAAAACAAGAAAGAATATAAATTTTCATGAGTATAATGAAATACTAGTAGGATTGAAAAGATATTTTGTTTTCATACATATGTAAACCAGGTGTCAAATATATTTGCATAAGATCCTTCTTATTAGTGGAAAATGAATCCTGAATTTTTAGCCCAGTACCCCCTTTTGACGTAGAGCAATCTCATGACTCCAATCTTACAATCTCTTGTAGTTTTCCTTAGAAAAAGATAAAAGGAAGATACTTTTGATAGAATCATGTGGACACATATAATTTTCATGGACAACACTTTTCCTCTCTCAACACATACCCTATATATATACTATTATTTACTGATGAATTAACTCCACAAGTTATCTATATTAGTGATTGTTGGAGCATTTCATAACAATCTACTTTATTTTAAAAATTGTGTATGGTTAGTCTTTTTTTCTGGAATGGCTGAATTTCACAACAAGGGTTTGTAGTTTTCTGTGACTTGATATATTTAGGGCAATGTCAGCTGCGATTAGGAGCATGTGTAGAAATTCACTTTCACTTTGATTTGGAATCCGTACAAAATATGTTCAATCTCCCACTTTAGGTGAATATATACTTCCCTATAGATAACCTTCCATGTTGCTTATATACAAAAGATCATTGAAATAAGTCATTTTCATTTTCTTATCCGACAGAATCTTGTTTGACAAACACATGTGAAAACATTAAGAATTTTCTTTTTAAATTTAGCTGAAAACATTAAAACAAAATCTTCTCTTTTGGCTCAAATTTTTACATGTTTCCTTTCAGAAAAATGTACAAAAGTCCAAGAATGAAGTCTGATGTCCTGAAATTGGGATTGCTGGTAGAAACTCATTTTAGAAGGAAGAATATGTTATATCTAGTGGAGACCATTGCTTTTCTCACCCCTGAGATATTTGGGGTAGGGTCCACTTTAAAAAGTGGCCTCCTTTTTCATTCAAAGATTAAGATACTGATCAGAGGAGTCTTTTTGATTTCTTAGAGGAGTAGTCAAGGAAGGAATCAATTGTTTCTAAATAAGATTAAGTGGTTGTTCTAGAATGTTGATCCTCAAACTGTATTTTAATATTTAACATTTTAACATGGGACATCTACCTAGTTCAACAGGCCTACACATATTTCTTCAAATTGCATCAGAAGACTATAACAGTTTGGACATTTTTCTCTCTAAATTAGGAACAATTGGATTTAGAAAAGGGATAAATTAAATTAGTTTCTTATAGATTAGTGCCTAAAACACAGAATGTAGTATGAGTATTTGTTCTTAACATACTATAGGTAATAACTGATTTAAATATCTATTAAATCATTGTTGGTAATATTAACATTCTTTATAGACTTGTGTAATATAGAATAACCTGATATGTGGGGAGTGATTTGGTGCCTTTTCACACACATACACATAATACAAATAATTGTTATATGTATGGAAAACAGCTCTGGGATTGGGAATAAAATCACTTTTTATAATCCAGTGCTAAATGCTATGTTTTACTTTTTACATTAGGACAACCCAAATTTCCCAGTAATACTTTTAAAAAACAAAGCAATCAATAATAAGTTACCTTGCCTCAATTTTCATCATCTTTTTCTTCTTGCAAATCTTTCAGCTGGCATGGCATAGTGGAAAGAGTCTTGAGCTTTAACTCATTGAGTCTAGAGTCCAAATCCTTACCCTGGTACTCATTAGCTGTGTGATTATAAGTATAAATGGCTTGTGAGCTGCTTTAGTGGATAAATATCTCACCCCAATGATATCACAGGTCATTAAGATGTATGTTTCATAGAAGATCAGAGTTCAGACTAATTTAACTATTATTCTATAATAGCTATATAGACTTCATAGAAATAGCATTGACTACACTCTTTTTCCATCTCTTTGGATAGCATAAATGCTATTGAGGTCCTATGACAAGTTTTACCTTACTTACCCCCTTTCAGTCTTTGACTTTTTGAGAGGGATCTCTTCATACCAGGTTTTTTTTATTGCCTTGCCTTAGACACTCCAGGTTTGGAGTCATCTGCATGTCTTCCTGTAATGTACTCCATTTTCCTTTTTGCACAGGGACTGTTTTATTTCATCTTTGTGTGTTGTATATAGCTGGTGCTTGATTAAATATTTATTTTATCAGTTGGTTGAATTGAATGGAGTGGGCATTCATCTAGAGGGTGATAAAATAGGGTAGATCAATCTATTGCTACTAACTTGAAGATATACTAAATGTGAAACTTTTAAGGGTTGTCATTATGACTTGATGTCATTTTCCCTATTTTTTTTTTCATTGCAACAATAAAGATGATTGCAGTTTAACAAATAGAAAATCATTCATTATTGATTCCTGAATCAATTGTGTGGATACAGCCAAATCATCAACTTATTAGAACAATTTAATACAAAGGTAAAAGAAAGGTAAAAGATGGTAAAAGACTAAATTTTTTTTCAAAAAGATAGTTTAAATAGGACAGACATAAGAATTTCATATTGAAATTTAACTGATTTAAATTAGTTTCCATAATAAAAAGATCCAAATACCTTCTTTAGCTAACACTTGACTTTCTTGCCAAGTTGAGGTAGAGGTAAAGAGATCTTATTTTTCTCTTCTTAACTTTGGTTTCTTTATCTATAAAATTAGAACTTTGGGTTAGATTATTCCCAACTCACTTTCAGTCCTATATCTATAATCCTATTATAACAGGCTTTGCCTATTTCAAATTAGCCACAAGTTGCTTCTTCAGTGCTTGAGTGTTCTGGGAATGATGAAGTCTTTGCTTCTGACTGTCTATACGTGACTGAAAAGAGGGACTGAAATACTTTTGGGCATAATAAAGCAATACTCTTATTGACACAGAAGAACTTTTAGTGAATCTTTCAAAAGTGGTGATTCACCCACGGTCTTGCTTTTCTCTTCCTATTTGCAGAATATACAAAGGCTGTTTGATTCTACTTGTGAAGTTGGAGAAGGGGAATAAGACAACTAATTGTTGCCCTTGTTTTCCCAGTAGCATAAAAGTCATTCTAAGGAGGCAACTGTAGCAAGAAGCCACAACAAAGAAAGCTTGAAGCTGGGATCCTGGTTGCTTTTTCTACTTTATTTTCCTGTATACAAGCAATGAAACAGCAATCCTGAGATGAATTAGGAGAGGGGGAAAGCTTATCCCTTGACCTGGCTTACCAGAAGACATAAAAGGAATTATATAGGCAGTGCACAGCCAAAGTAAAATGTAATATTATGCATTCAGCAGTCTCAGAAACTGTTTTATGTTCCAGAGTTTAGATCTCAACCTATAATAGTGGTTATAAACTATTGATAATCAGTCTTGTGAATGTGCACTTGTGAGAGTCTTTTGTGCCAAGCATTTCTTTTCTGTGTAGGAAATAAATACCTGCGCTAAAGCTGATTTACATTGTACAATGAATAACTTTCTACTCCCTCCTTGGAGACGTTAGATATGAGACAAACCTCAATTTTAAGTAAATCTCTAGGATACTAGTTTAAAGGTATGAGAGAAAATGATAAGACTTTTTTTTTTTTTTACTTGGGCAGGTTTCCTCAAGACTGAATCTAGTCTATAATATGTGCAGAATCCAGAGCAGATGGACCCCTTAGTCCTCCTCTCCCTTCTTCTACCCATGCAGTAGGGGTCCTAATTTGTTCTTTTCTTTCTTTCTTTTTTTTTTTTTGGAAGCAGTTGGGGTTAAATAACTTGTCCACTGTCATACAGCTAGAAAGTGACTGAGGCTGGACTCGAACTCAGTTACTCTTGATTTCAGGGCTATCCATTATGCCATCTAGCTGCACGAGGGGCTCTATTTGCCTACTATTCTAATATATTTAAGGGTTTTATTCCTTCTTTTCTATCTAATTTCATGACTCTAAAGTTTATCTTGTATTTAGTTTTAATATATTTTGTGTCTATTTACATGGATACATACATGTTTTTGTTTCCTTAAACTCCTTGAATGTAGGAATGCATCCTTTGAATGCCCAATGTCTGGCACATATTGGCTGGAACATATTAGGTACTTAATAAACCTTTGTTGATTGATTTTTTCCATATATAGTGTCTCAAATATAATAGGTACTTATGTTTGCAAACATGAATTTTTGTAAATTTTATTTGTATTATGCTAAATTAACTTTTAGAAAAATCATTTTTCAAATATGAACAAACTCAAGTCATCCTATATTTTGCCTACATTCTGAGTATATGGAGTAGAGTAGTCCATTTTCAGAGATTGTGCAACTGAGATATTCCTTAAAACTCTCTGATGATCCAGGAAGTAGCTTTAGCCCTGGAAGAAGCTGGTTCAACAAAGATTGAATGTCAGCTATGTGCTAGAGGTGTACAAGGCAACGGATTAGATGCAGTCTCTGCCTCTTGGACTCATTGTAAAAGCACCAGATCAGTGGTTTCTCAAAAATAAATAAAACAAGCTCTTTAAAGAAATCTGAGTTTTGATTCTTTTCTGAAACCTCTGCCAGGGATTTGGTATTTTGACCAGAGATAAACTACAAAAGGTAACAAGCTGTCGTGAAGAAATAAGAAAGAAGCCAATCTAAAGAGTGAGGGACTTTATCATAGAACTGAGAAGTCATTTATAGGTGGCTCACAAAGACTGCATAAACTAATCCTCTCTGTGGAAAATGTCATGCCCAATAACTGCCTCTTTTGTGACTGCAGTATTCAAGGTAGTTTTGTTGATTTCTAGCAAGTATATGTTTTGTGAGGACACTTAAAGTACAAACTTGAAAAAATATGGGGAAAAAGAACAATAAAAATAGGCAGTCACCAAGTAGAGTCCAGACATTCTTCTGTTCAGTATTTTATATGGCAGACACTGGTAATGCTTTTAACCAATAGCTATTTGTTATTTTTATAAAATGATTACTTATTTTTGTAAATGATACTGATAGATACAATGACTTTCATTGTAGAGATTCCTAGTAGTAGTTAGTTATGCTTCAAAACAGCCACACAGAATAATAGGACAGAAATGCCAAGAAAGCTGTCAGAAATAAATGTTTGGCTCAATGGAGAAGGATTTCTCTAAAATGATTTTTTGAATAACATTTCCTGCTAGTCTGAGCCTGTGAATTTTTCTATTTCCATATTCTGACAAAGAGTGGTAGCATAAACCCATCTGATGGGATAAATAGAATTAAATCTGAATGCTTCTTTGAACCATTGATAAGCTTATTCTGAAAAGGTTAGATTAGGGCTTCTTAAACTTCTTCAACTCACAACCCCTTTTTGCCTGAGAAATTTTTATGTAACTTCAGGTATATAGGTATATAAAATAAGCATACAAATCAAACATTTACTAATTATAAATCACAAAGTAACCTATTTTAAAACAATTCTTTGGCATACATATAATTTTACCTCTTATTAAAGACAAAAGCAAATTTCCATACCAATGAAATGGATGTGCTTGTTTATTTTTACATAGAGAATTGGTGGAATATTTAATAACTTTTACTGCTACCCAAATTTGTTATTTAGTTATTTAATCCCATATAGGGTCAGGATCCACAATTTAAGAGGTTCTGGGCTAGAAAATTATTTTGATGGGTCCAATAAAAAATAGCTTTATGAAATGAAGGCCTTTATTACAAAAGGTATTTAACACAAGTTTGTTGAGCTGAACTGGATATTTACATGTGTAATGGATACAATTCTTTGAATAAAATAGCATGATTTGTTAATTGGCAATCAATGTATTTGTTGCCATTAAATCATTTTAGGCATTTTTGGCTTTTCAATAACTAGATGGGATAGTAGATAGAGCTGGGCTTGCAGTTAGGAAGACATGATTTTCAATCTGGTTTCTAATACTTACTAATTGTGTGACCCTGGGCAAATCACTTATTTTTATTTGCATCAGTTTCCTCATCAGTAAAATGAGCAGGAAAAGGAAATAAAAATAAGGAAAAAATAAAAATAATCAAAATAATCACTCTGATATCTTTGTCAAGAAAACCTCAAAGAGTTGGTCACAACTAAAATGACTTGATAAAATAACAATGGCTCTTCATGATCCCATTTTTATAATTTTCTTGATAAAGATACTGGAGTGGTTTTGCCATTTTCTTCTCTAAACCCATCTATGATCTTTTGTACAATTCAGAGATTTTCCAAGAATACATAATGCTTTTTTACATCATAAGAGATATTATCCATAAAATGTATGACTGGAAAAAGAGGTGAATTGGTCACATAGTGAAAGTGAGGGATGACAAATGGATACCTGGTAGATAACAAAACATCTGGAGAAGGCATTCTTATTTTTTTTTTTTTTGGTGGGGGGGCATGGACTTTGGCAGTCTGATGAAGTCTGTTTTAAAGCCCTTCTCAAAATAATAAATTTAAATGCATAAAATGAAAGAGGATTACAAAGAAATCCAATATATTGAAGTATAGTTATCAAAATATAACCCCAACAAGTTTATATAATGCTGGCAGAAAACTCCTATTCTAGAATTGAAACTACATTTCCCATTTCTCTCTTGAATTCTTTGTAGAGCATTAATTGAATGACCTAGACAAGAGTCACATAAAATAAGGCCAGGCAGAGTTGTGATTTGCACCATTGGAGGGATTATCCACATAGATGAGATCATTGATTCATTGAAATAATGAATAATAAGTGTAAGATTGTTAAGTTATTTTCTTAAAAATTCATATCTTTGGATAAATGGATAAATTTGGATATATCTTTTTTTTAAAGTTATAACTGCATTTGTAATTCAACAGATATTTTTTTGTGTCCATTATACAAGGCCTTTTTTATGGAATACAAAAATAAAGTAAGACCTAGATACTGCCTTATAGGAGCTTGTGATCTAATAAGAGGTTCTGACATTTAAACAAATCAAATAGAATGAATTCCTCTGATAAAAACCAGAATGTTATTGTACTAACTGACCTGTGCTGACTCTCAAGGTAGCTACTCTCAAAAAAATCATTTCTCATGGTGTTCAGTCAACTATGTTCATAGAAAAAAAGCACAAAACAGCACAGGAAGTCAAGGACCCAAAGCCCAGATTCAGGCTGTCCAAACAGTCCATGTGTGGGCTGTAATCAGCACCATGGGACAGAAACAAGGAGTTCTCATCTCGCAGGAAATCTCATAGAGATATTTCTAAATTATATATTTTAGAGAGAGAAATAAGAGAGTGAGTGGAAGTGGTTTCTCCCTTCAATGCCTACTCAGTTGGTGATCATTTATTTGTTTATTTGTTTATTTTTAATTCCATGGTCAATCCTTTTTCTCTCTTGTTGTCAGAGTTGGGATGGGAGACCAAATGACCTTATGTTATCTCAGAGTGAGTAGTAGTTCCGTACTAAGCACTTGTGTTTCTTGTTGTCAATCAATAAATGTTTCATAGGCATCTATTGTATGTCAGACACTCTGTTAAATACTCAGGATAAGAAAGTCCTTGTTTTTGAGGTGCTTACACTCTAATGGAGGAAGATATACAAAAGAAAGCTAAAAAGGACAGAAAGGGAAGGTCTTGCTCAGGACATGATGGAAATAGACAGAGAACCTGATCTGGAGTAATGAACATCTTAATTCAAATTTAGCCTCAGACACTTCCTAGCTGTATGACCTTGAGTAAGTCTTAACCTCTGCCTCAGTTTACTTAACTGTAGTAAAGTATCTTAACTTCTACCTCCCAAAATTCTTGTAAGAAACAGGAGGGATAATAACTCTAAAACACTTAGCACAGTTTCTGGCACATAGTAAACACAATATAAACATTGGATATTATTTTTATTGTTATTATTTTGAGGGTCTGAAGTATTATTAGTAGTTACTTGCCCATGGAGAAGATTCATATTGTGCAGGCCTCTGAGTATTTTTTTTTTTTTTGGCCATTCAAAAATCACTAGTTTTATTTCCTTCCTTCCTCAGTATTGTTCATTGTCAGCTGACTTCTGTTTGGTGCTCAAGTTCTTGCTAGAAGTGAAGTGTATCACTTTAATGAGCTCTGTCTTAGTAGAATAAATAGATTGGATAATAGATTCTGATTTTATGCAAAGCTTGTGCTTTTTAAGAAAATAGTTTGGAGAAAATGCCTTGTTGTGAGATGTTTGGAGCTAATTCCTGAGACTGAAAGAAAGAGGGGAGAGGAAGGGAAACAAGAAGGAGAGGAGACTATTTGGAAGGGAAAGAAAAGGGAGAGAGAGAGAGAGAAAGAAAGAGAGAGAGAGATACAGAGAGACAAAGAGACAGACAGACAGATAGACAGACAGACAAAGACTGAGGGAGGAAAGGAGGGGAAGAGAAAGAGAGAAAGAGAGGGAGATTTGGCTTGCTAATATTGTGGGAATACTCTTGGATAGATAATATTAAGATAAGGTGAGAGGAGCTACTTAAAATGATCATCTATGTGATATTTATATAAAATTGTCAAACATGGGTAAAAACAATAATCCACATTTATATGGAAATTTTAGGTTTACATAGAACATTTCTTAGAATAGAAGGGGGTCAATAAGTTATAATGGTTTATAATTTCCTCCATGATGGAGCTCCTTACACCTATGCTGATTGTAAACCATTTGTAATAGTAGATATTTCTTAAGAATGATGCCTATGAAAAGGTAAAGCTTACTTTTCTCATTTTACAGATGAGGAAACTGAGGCTTGGAAAATTCAATGACTTGTCTAAATGTCAGAGCCAAGACTTAAACTGAGGCATTCTTTGTCTGTGCTTTTTTCAGTATACAGTTGATCTCATCTATATGGATGAACCCTCACATTATTATAGTTAAAAATATAAAATCAATATTGACATCATAATAATGATTTCAGCACAGTGAGGTATAAGTACATAGGGCAACACAATTTTCTATGATGAATGAATAGTAATTCTGCAATAACAAATACTGGAGTAATCAATAGATCTCATTTTTTTCAATGAGGACATTTGTTTATTAAAAAACTTTCTTTGGTACCACTGTGTTTGAAGATGGTATATTCATCCATGTATATCCATTTGTTTGTATTAAACTCTTCTATCTATAGAAAAAGAGTTATGGTTTTGACTAAATTTGTAATTGGACAGAAACTTTGCTTTGTCATTTAAGGATCAAACAAGATAAAATGCATGTAAGGGGGGGGGGCTTTATAGCTTTGAAATAGTATGTAAATATAGACGATTTCATCAGGTAATTATTTTTAGGGTATTACATCTTTTTTTTTTTCTCTGCTAAAGCTGTTGAATATAATACAATAATAATGTGTACTTATATTACAATTTGTGATTATATGCATTATTTATTTAGTCAATAAGCATTTATTAAGCACCTACTTTATGTTAGGCAGTGTTAAATAGTGAAGTTACAAAGAAAAGCTAAAGATAGTTCCTATTTTCAAAAAGCTCCCAATCTGATGAGGACAAGCACATACAAATATCTATATGCAAACAAACTGGAGGCAGTATTAACAGGAAACAACCAACAGAGAAAAAACACTAGAATTAAGAGGTATTTAAAGGTGAGATTTTATTTAGGAATTGAAGGAAACTAGGGAAGGCAAGAAGTAGAGATGGTGAATAAGAAGAACGTTTTAGGCACAGGGGACAATTAGTATAGATGCTGAGATTTGGGAGATGTAGAGTCTTATTTGAGGAAAAACAAGGAAGCCAATCAGTTAATTACACAGTATTGGATGGGGAGTTGGTAAAATATAAGACTGGAAAAGTAGGAAGAACCCAGATTATGGAGAACTTTGAATGTCTTTTTATATTATAGAGCAAAAGATGGAAAGGAGGACAAAAGCCAACTAATTCAACCTCCTCATTTGTAAAATGAGGAAACTGTGGTCCAGGAAAGTTAAATGATTTATGGAAGGATGAACAGGTAGTTAACATCAAAAGCAAGATCTGAATCTAGATTCTTTTATTCTAGGACCAGAGCTGTTCTTACAGTATTATTTCATTTGGTTCTAAAAAAGTTTTGTAAAGTAGCTAGTGAGAATATTATTGAGTCAGTTTTAAAGATAAATAACAGATTAAAATGGTTAGGTGACTTGTTTGAGCTTTCATAGCCCATTGATGGTGCAGCTATTAAATGTCTTACACCTAGAGTTAGACAGATGACACAGAGTATAGAGCACTGGGGTGATTTTGAGTTGGGAAGACCTGAGAGTGTGTATGGGAGAATGGGTTCTAGGTACTTCAAATATACCTGCCTTTATTTTCTTCCCCATTCATTCACATTGTATCTGGAGTATTATGTTTTGTCCTGGATACCATAGTTTAGAAAGAAAATTTAGAAGTTGAAAAGTGTCCAGAACAAACCAACCAGGATTGAAAAGGGCATTGATTAGTTAGTTAGTTAGTTAGCAAAGATTAGTTTGTCAGGACTTGATGGAACTTCTCACAGTTGACATAACCTTCAAGAATATGGGATTACTTCCATGCCACAAAGGAGCTTCTAAGAAGGATTTTAATGTAGGAATAAGGCAGCAAGATATAATATGTTAATACAAATTCCTAACATTGATCAATCTTCTTAAAAGGAAATGTGTTTTGAAATCACAGAAAGTAATTAAAGAATTTGCCTTTTAACTATTTTAATGGAGATCATTTATAGAAAGAAAATACCAATGATACCAATTGAATAACTTATCAAAAAGTCGACTTATTGTCAAATTTCTGAAAAAAAGTAACTAGTAAAAAGGATGAAAAATGAATTTAAAAAACTATTCTGCTAGAATTTAAATTTCCTGATGGTTTGGTAAAAATACAAACTTTTAAAGAAAATCTTAATAGCTAAATAAAATACATGATACAAAATTCAGAGGTTGGGTGAATGAATCTAGCTATAACATTTAGAGCTGTAAGAAACTGCAGAAATCACTTAGTCCAAACCCTTATTGTACAGTTGCAGAAACTGAAGCTAGAGAATTTAAGTGACATGCCTGAGGATCTTAAACTTAATTAAAAATGTAATTTTTTATTATAGCTTTTTATTTACAAGACATATGCATAGGTAATTTTTCAGCATCGACAGTTGCAAATCCTTTTGTTCCACCTTTTTCCCTCTTTCCCCCCACCCCTTCCCCCACATGGCAGGTTGACCAATACATGTTAAATATGTTAAAGTATAAATTAAATACAATATATGTATACATGTCCAAACAGTTATTTTGCAGTACAAAAAGAACCGGGCTTTGAAATAGTATACAATTAGCCTGTGAAGGGAATCAAAAATGCAGGCAGACAAAAATAGAGGGATTGGGAATTCTATGTTCATAGTCATCTCCCAAAGTTCTTTCCCTGGATGTAGCTGGTTTAGTTCATTACTGCTCTGGTGGAACTGATTTGGTTCATCTCACTTTTGAAGTCCATCAGAATTGATCATCATATAGTATTGTTGTTGAAGTATATAATGATCTTCTGGTCCTGCTCAAAATGTACTTTTTTTAAGCAACAGAAATTTAGGTATGTTGTAGGTAAGCTATCATCTTCCAATCATTAACAAATTAATTTGATAATTTGATAAAAGTTTAATATAACAGCACAGTATTTCTGTTATTTCTGTTTCACAGTCTGTTATAGAGGTGGTACTAGAAATAGTCTGTTTATGTGGTTGCTACCAATTTATGATGATAACCATTTATTAATCATTTTCTATGTGTCAGGTATTGTGCTAAATGGTGGGGATGCAAAAAAGAAATAGGACTAACTCTGCCTTCAAGGCATTTGTAATCTAATGAGGAAAGACAATACACAAAAGTAATCTAAATAATGGATTGAGGGATGGGGAGTTTGCACCAGAAAGGGACAAGATGATGAGAATGCAATCAGAGTAGCCGATGGAAAATGAAGAGGATGCGATTTTGAGCCTTCTGTTCAGGGAGACTATGGGAGGAATTTTTTGTTCATTCTCTAGCCCTCCCAATAGAGGGACAAAAACAATTGAATGTTCAGGTGGTCTGATGTGTACAGAGTCCAGACTTGGAATCAAGAAAACTTTAGTCCACTCTAGCTTCAGATACTTCCTAATTGTTAAACCATTGGGAAGTCATTTAATCTCTGTTGACCTAAACTATAAAATAGGGATATCTAGATCTATATCTTGTCACTGGACCCAGATGGTTGTGGAGAGGAAAGTGAGGCAGGTGATCTTGCAACGCCTTCCCTTACTTAAATCCAAGTCACTCGAATGTCATAGCACCACTTCCCTGATGTCATGATCCTCTTCAAGAAGGAAGTTCAAGAAACAACAAAATAGGGATAATAAAAAACCTCCCAAGATTACTGTGAGGATCAAAAATATAATAATTACAAAGTGTTTAGCCAAATCTGGCACATAGTAAGCCAAGTTAGGGATTATTATTATTATTATTATTATTGATGAGGTGTGAGTACCAAAGTTGAAGCAATTTCCATGATGATGAGCTTACTGGTGTAAAAAGTCTTCCTCTCTCTCCTTCTCTCCTATCCTCCCTGTTTGCTTCCCTGCCCTTCCTTTCATCACTGAGAAAAGGATGTCACTTGTAATCACCAGTTGATTGTCATGGTTGTTACCTATTGGAAAAGAATCAAGGGACAAAAATAGTCAAAATATAGATTCTTCAGCAGAGGGAGTCACTATTCTGATTGGAATTGTGCTTTTAGCTCTTACTTTTGGTACTTTTCTTTCTGAGTCTTGATTTCCTCATTTGTAAAATGGCGATAATAATACTATAGTGCTTATTCTCACAGGTTTGTTCAAGAAGATCAAATAAGATAAACGCTCTATAAGCTTACATCAGTGTTGGCAGGCTTATTGTTATTGTTGCTATTATTACTATTTTAAGTTGCTATTATTGCTATAATTATAAGAAGGCATAATTAGAATGGTAAAATGAAAAGAACACCAAACTTGCAGTTGAAAACCCTAGATTTAAATCAAACATGACTTGTTTTAACTATATGACCTTAAGTAAGTCACTTCTCCAAATTCCAGGCTCTTCATCTATAGAACTAGAAAATCACACTTTTGTTACAAAAGTAACTGTGTAAAAGGCATGGAAATATGAGTTTAAAAAAAATTCCAAGCATATCTTCTCAGAAATACAATGATCTATGAAAATTCCAAAAGACTTGTGAGAAACAATACTATCCACACCCAGAGAAAGAACAATGGATTCTGAATGCAGTTAGAATCATACTATTTTCACTTTGTTGTTGTTTTTTTCTCTCTTGCAGTTTTTCCCTTTTGTTCTGATTCTTCTTTCACAACACGACTACAGTATCACCTCCATGATGTCATGGTTCTCTTTGAGAATGAAGAACAAAAACTGTTGAAACATATTTAATATGAGTGTGCATGTATAACCTATATCAAATTGCTTGCTGTTTTTGAGAGAGAAGAATAGAGAGAGGGAGAAAATAATGGAAATAAAAATATTATAAATGTTGAAAACTATTGAATCACACAAAAAAACAAATTCCTAGCATAAAAGATCCTGAGACCATTTTTGTTTGCAGTGATTAGTCTGAAATAAGCTCATTGAAATTTAATTACTGGCCTATTTCTAAGTCAGACAGACCAAAGACAGGGACTGCCCTGGCTGGGAGTAAAGTAGAGATGAGGTAGAGAAAGGATCATAAGTGAATTAAATGACAACTGGGGATGTGGAGGGAATGAAGGGCAAGGCTGGCCTTTGGCAAGATTTTATAATAGGGGACAATTTTCTTTGATACTTTTTCTTTTTGATCCCCCTCTCTTTCTCCTTCTGCCAAAAATTGTTGCCCTATGTTGTCTTCCACACAGAATAATAATGCTCTCCTTACATTGTCTCATGTTTCAAAATTACTTTTTGATTTCCTGAAAATCTGCCACTTTTTTAGTTTTCTGTTTTAGAAAAGCAATTTAATTTAATTATATTATCTCTTGTCATATTAATCACCTATAAACCTTAAAATAAATAATTTAGTGAATGGTTTTTCCATGACATTCTCTTCAAAAAACTGCCAATTGCTCTCTATTGCCTATAGGATGAATTACAGACTTATTCATCTCACATCTAATGTGCTCCACAATTTGGCCCTAATACTTTGTGTAAGATCATAGATTTAGAGTTAGAAATGACATTAAAAGGCCATTGAATCTAATCCCATTAAGTAATGGGATGAGGAAACTGAGGCACAGAGATATTTATTTAAATGATTTGCCCAGGATCACTCAGGTAATGTGTGACACAGGATTTTAACCTGGGTCTTCCTGACTCCATATCCAATGCCCTATTATGCCATACTACATTTCTAACTTTACCAAAAATTGTTCTCCTTCACATTCTCTATTTTATTGAACTGAACCTCTATTATTTCCTGAGTTCATCTCGTCATCCCTTCCCTTTGAGCCTTTGCATAAATCTCTCCTCATTACTGGATTGCACTGCTAATTTCTAACTGTTGAAAAATTCTTTTCCTTCAAATCAGAGATCATTTGCCTATCTACCATGAAATCTTCCAAAGATTTTACAAAAATCACCATTAATTTAATTTATGTGAATATTACAATAACCATGACAATAACAATTAAGCATAGAATTTAATGTGTCAAATTAACTTTGTTATTTAATTTTCACATTATACATTTACACTTAGTCTTCTTCATTTGAAGCTCATAGAGAATTACTAGTTTTAAGTTTTAAAGAATGTAATACATGACAGAGACATGGTTTATGTATGGATCAGGAGACCAAGGGTCTAATCCTAATCTTGTCATTACTGTACTATGTGATATAATCTCTCTGGGCCTTTGGATTTTTTCCCCTATAAAATAATAAGGTAGGATTGGTTCCCATTTTTTGTTCAGTGAATTCCTTTTAGCACTTCAAGGGTAATTTAGTGTACTACATAACATTCTTCATAAATATGTTCTGTTTGGGAAGTTAGTAGGGGGAGGTGAATACAACAGTGGCAAGAGAAGACCAATACTTTAATTTCTTGAAAATCAACACTAGCAATGAATATTTGAACTTTAAAGCAAATTGCTTTTCCATATTTGTTAGGACTTTAATTTAGACCCAAGCATTCCTGTACTAATAGTGATACATGAAGAACTTTGATACTAGGAGCAAAAAATAATTCTAGGTTTTATTTTTCAGATTAATATTTCTTCCTGGTGTTCTCTTCAAAAATGGTTTGATTCTTATCATTTGTCCATTCAGATTATTGCTGGTTTCTATTATTAGAAGCCCCTTGGACATCATTTCTTTTTTTAATGGTGCAAATAAAGCAATATTTTTATATCTTTCATATAAGAAGCAAAATATTTTTAATGGGAATGTTTTAAATTGCCTAATATGTTTCTTCTTTTTTATTTTGAAAAAAATTTCTTTTCAACATTATCCCTTGCACTCACTTCTGTTCCGACTTTTTCCCTCCCTACCTCCACCCCCTCCCCCAGATGGCAAGCAGTCCTATACATGTTAAATTATGTCAGAATATATCCTAGATACAATATATGTGTGCAGAAACGAAGAGTTCTCTTGTTGTGCAGGAAGAATTGGATTCAAAAGGTAAAAATAACCCGGGAAGAAAAACCAAAGTGCAAACAGTTTACATTCATTTCCCAGTATTCTTTCTTTAGGTTTAGCTGCTTCTCTCTATCATTGATCAATTGAAATTGAGTTAGATCTTCTCTTTGTTGAAGAAATCCACTTCCATTAGACTACATCCTCATACAGTATCGTTGTTGAGGTATATAATGATTTCCTGGTTCTGTTCATTTCATTTTGCATCAGTTCATGTAAGTCTCGCCAGTCCTCTCTGTATTCATCCTGCTGGTCATTTCTTATAGAACAATAATATTCTATCCCATTCACATACCACAATTTACCCAACCATTCTCCAGTTGATGGGCATCCATTCATTTTCTAGTTTTGGGCCACTACAAATAGGGCTGCCGCAAACATTTTGGCATATACAGGTCCCTTTCCCTTCTTTAGTATCTCTTTGGGTATAAGCCCAGTAGTAGCACTGCTGGATCAAAGGGTATGCACAGTTTGATAACTTTTTGGGCATAATTCCAGATTGCTCTCCAGAATGGTTGGATTCATTCACAGCTCCACCAACAATGCATCAGTGTCCCAGTTTTCCCACATCCCCTCCAACATTCATCATTATTTTTTCCTGTCATCTTAGCCAATCTGACAGGTGTGTAATGGTATCTCAGAGTTGTCTTAATTTGCATTTCTCTGATCAATAGTGATTTGGAACACTTTCATATGAGTGGTAATAGTTTCAATTTCATCATCTGAAAATTGTCTGTTTATATCCTTTGACCATTTTATCATTTGGAGAATGGCTTGATGTCTTATAAATTAGAGTCAATTCTCTATCTATTTTGGAAATGAGGCCTTTATCAGAACCTTTAACTGTGAAGATGTTTTCCCAGTTTGTTGCTTCCCTTCTAATCTTGTTTGCATTAGTTTTGTTTGTACAAAGGCTTTTTAATTTGATATAATCAACATTTTTTATTTTGTGATCAATAATGATCTCTACTTCGTCTTTGGTCACAAATTTCTTCCTCCTCCACAAGTCTGAGAGGTAAACTATCCTATGTTCCTCTAATTTATTTATAATCTCGTTCTTTATGCCTAAATCATGGACCCATTTTGATCTTATCTTGGTATACAGTGTTAAGTGTGGGTCCATGCCTAATTTCTGCCACACTAATTTCCAGTTTTCCCAGCAGTTTTTGTTGAATAATGAATTATTATCCCAAAAGTTAGGATCTTTGGGTTTGTCAAACACTAGATTGAGATAGTTGACTATTTGGACATCGTTTCTTGAAATAATTTCCTTTTTAGTTTTTTACTGTATAATTTTATTGTTGAAAGGATGACTGGATAGAAATTAGGACTTGAATAACTTAGCTCATCTTTGTTAGGAATTTAACTTCATCAGAGAAATAAAATAATTATGAATAATAACTTGATGCAGAAATAGCAACAAAACTAATTACTGTAGTGTGTTTTGCAGTATATTAAATAGAAATGATAAATAAAGTATCACTTTTTCCTTGAGACATTTTTATCATTTTTGAATAAATCAGTTAAATATTTCATGCTATAGTAAAAAAGCAAAGTCTTATATATATGGGGTGATAGTTTTGCTGGTCTTATTCATAAATTGAAAGTATTTATTTCCAATTTTCTATGATTGTTTTTATATTTTGTATAGATATATGTATACATGTTGGCTTTTGAAAGACTATAAGTTTCTTCAAAGCTTTTTCTTTCTGTCTATCTTTCTTTTAATAGATTTTTATTGATATCTTTTGTTTTGCTGAGTGCCTTACTCATGGTCATACAACTTATAAATGTTTGAGGCCAGATTACAACTCATGTATTTTTAACTCTAGATCTGGCACTCTATCCACTGTACTGTAGCTGCCTTAGGATCATCTAAATTTCTCCTTCTTTCTCTCTCTTTGGAGGACCAGCTCTCTCTTTTTTTGAGGACAAATTTGTTCTTTATAATTTCACAGCATTCAGTTTGGATTGTTTTATGGTGGTTGTTCTTTTTATTACATTATTGTATTTGAATTGATTGTTTTCCTGGCCCTGCCAACTTGATTTTGCATCAGTTCAAGTAAATTTTATATTTCCCCATATTCATCATAGTAGTTGTTTTTTTACAGTAGAGATTATATTCATGAACTACAATTTATTTCTTTTTTTTCCAATTGATGGGCATCTAGTTGTTTTTGGTTCAGTGCTATCATCAACAATGCTGCTATAAATATTTTGGTATATTTGAAACCTTGCTTTTTGCCAATGTCTTCTTTGGGCTATATGTCTAATAATATGAGTCAAAGTATAGTTATTTTGTACTGTCATTTTTTTCATTGTATAGCACCCAGCACAACACTTAACATGTTTTAGATACCTAATATGATTAATTATATATTGATAAAATAATAACATATTTGTAATGTGCTTAGCATACTTTTTCTCATTCACTCATGAGCAACCATAAATTATATATTAAAGGTACCATTTCCCTTCATTTTACAGATAAGGAAACTGAGACTCTGAGAAGTTAAAAGTTATACTTATGATCATACATGGTATCAGAGGTGGATTTTCACATAGGCTTTTTCTGACTTCAAGTCCAGAGTTTATAGCTTCAGTCTCAACATCACTGATGACTGTAAGACTGGAAAACAATGCTTTTTATAATGCTATGAAATGTGCCCAACTGTTATATATTTAGAACAAAGTTTTATGGAATAGAATGTTGTTTTATGTAAAATAGCAGCTTTCACACTTCAGGTAAGATAGGCTTTATAAAGCAAAGCATTAGGTGTGAAATGCCACATTTTTATTCTGTTTATGGGGTTCCAAAAGAACCATGATATTGCTTTTGCTTTAAAATATAATTTGCAGCAATGTGTCTGAAGTTTAACTGCATCTGGGCCATTCTGAAAAGAGTTTCTTTACTAAAATATAGCCACCCTTCCCCTTTATATCTGTTTTCTACCTCTTAGAGATTGTGGGTTGGCTTTGGATTTTGAAAAGATTCTGAAACATTTCTACCTAAGGTAACCTCATGTTTACAGACATGAGTCTAAAGTAATTTGCTACAACACATAATGCTATTAATGGTGATAGGGCCATGATTAGTGACTCCTTTTCACACTGTCCATATATAGTAACTATTTTGAGTTTGTGTTTATAATTCCTACCTATATTTCTTCAATTCAATTCAATCCAATCTTTATGTTGTGCAGTTTTTTCTGACCCCTTATGAGGCTATTTAATATTTTGGCTTTTTTTTTTGGCAAAGATACTGGAATAGTTTGTCAGTTTATTTTACAGATGAGTAAACTGAGGCAAAGAGGGTCAAGTGATTTGCCCAGGGTCACACAGGTACTAAGTCATACAGATTTCAACTAAAAGAGTCTTTTTGACTCCAGATGTGGGACTCTATCTAGTGTGCAATCCTTAATCTAGTCCCATCCAGTTTAATCCAATCCAGTTGAATTCAATTCAATTATTAAATATTTGCACTGTTTCTTTGAATCATGCTTGGTGATTGGGTATACAAAAACAAAAAAATAGCAACAACAAAAATCTTTTTTAATTTTTTCAGACTTTCAGCTGTCATTTTATAAGGTATCTGGCCTGAATGGAGGAGCTTACTAGAGGTTCTCTTTAGATTTCTTAATCATTCATTACTTGATATCATGGAGTATATGTGAGAGAGCAAAGCTCCTCTAGAATCTTTTAAATTTCCATCCTAACTGAACATACAGTATTATTTTAAAAAGCACTCCAGAAGATTAGAAATAAGTTCTGCTCTTTAGGTTTCTGTATATTTAAGGCTTTCGTTCATAGTGACCATACAAATATGTATCACCTGCTGGGAAAACATTACTTTGAAATATAATGTACTTGAGGCTTAGTGAAAGGGAAAATGATTTCTTCAGGATTCTCACTGTTTGTTCTTTCTATGCTTTTGCAATTTTGATGTGAATAGCAATGAATTAAATTAACATTCATTTTGGAAGTCTTTGCAGTACTACCAATAACCTGTTTATTCCTAGAAGATTACGTTGGATTTTAAGGAATAATTTGGTTTGATTCTCATATCACAAATACTTATATAAGAAGAGAGAACACTCATTTTTCAACTCTTATCTCCATCAACTTTTGCTAAAGTATATAATCATCAGTTTATTGTATTGAACTTTAAAGAATCGACTATCAATTTATTTTACTTTTGAAAAAAAAACGTGGAATGGTATTATTTTCTCTATCAACAAGGGCTTAAAACGTACTGAATTTTGAACTCTATTTGAAAGGTATTGTCTTTAATAATGGAGTCCTCGCTAAGGAGGAAACCTTTTGATTAAGTTAATATCTCTTGATTTGTTCTACCATCAGAAATAGATATTGTTTTCTTCTCGTTATTGGAAAGATTGAAAAAAAATTCCATTGTTTCTAATAAGAGATTGTAAACTTTCTAAAAATATGTTAAGCAAGTATCCAAAGTACAGGATTACAGCAAACAATTTGTCTTCCAGTATTTCTGCATTCTTGGAGTTTCTGGATCACCTGGCTCTTTAAGTTAGAGCTTCTGCTAAAGTGATAACTGGCACTAACTCTGAGTTCCATTTTTCCCTACTAGCCTCCCACTCTAGTAAGAACAAAAATATCAACACAGACTTTTATCAGAAAACACAAGTTAGAGTGGCTTATTGGGCTGGGAGAGGAGAATGTAGAGCAAACTGGAGAAGAGGAGGGGTCAAAGAAGACTTTCAAAAGTGACTCTGTTTCTGAATTTGAGTGAGATCTATAAGAAATTATAGAGTTATTTCTTGTAGATACTCTAGGCACTGAACCATAAAGCCCCAGAGCTATTTTCTGAACCCTATATGTCACCATCCATGTTTTCTCTCAGTGTATTCAGGGAATGTGTTTGATTATTAAATATCAGAAATAAAATCAAACAAAAAAATTATAGTTCTAGATAGATAATATTCTTTTCTATCTCTAAAAGAGACAGGTAATACAATGAACTCTGTGAGCAGGGCAGTAGTTTCACTGCACGTAGACTTTTAAATGGAAGATGGAGCTGAGGGGTAGCATTTGGCAATGGTAGCAACAAATTATGTGATGATGATTAGATTCCTGAATTAATTTTGTGGTATAAATTCTGAAATTAGGAACTAAACATGGTAGGATGACTTCTACAATTAAGCCTCTTCTCTATAGGCTGATTTCAGACTGAGACTGGTTTTCCTCCCTGTCTCTTTAAGACCTGAAGAACTATGAAAATTTTAACTCCTTTACTTTCTCCCTGTCTTTCTCTGTCTCTGTCTCTCCCTCCCATCTCTCCCATCCTCCTTCTTTCCCTCCCTCTTTTCTCTTTCTGTCTCTCTCTTTCTCTCTCTTTCTCTCTCTCTCTCTCTCTCTCTCTCTCTCTCTCTCTCTCTCTCTCTCTCTGTTTCTCTCTGTCTCTTCCTCCTTTCCTCCCTTCCCCACTTCCTCACTCCCTTTCTCTCACTTGCTATCACTCTCACTTTCAGCATCTGTTATTTTTTAAAGCTATTTCTCCTTGGCAATGTGAATTTACACAAAAATTGCAATCAATCATAATTTCTTTGTGTGGCGTACATGTCTTTTCAATAAATGTATGCCAGGCTAGGGTAAATGGAGGATGCTCATGATTAATTGGAAGATGTAGAACTTAAAATAAAGACAGCTAACTGGTGCAATGGATAGAGTACTGGGCATGGAGTCAGCAAACTCTGAGTTCAAATCCAACTTCAGACACTTACCCTAACCAAGTCACTTAATCCTGTTTGCCTCAGTTTCCTCATCTGTAAAATGAAATGGTGAATCATTCTGGTATCTTTGTCAAGAAAACCCCAATGGGGTGTAAAGAGTCATTTAGATTAAAATGGCTGAACAAGAGCTTAAAGTAGGTCAAGGGATTAGTTTTCTCTCCCCTGATCGTCAGGATTTCACTGTAAATTGATGGTTTTATGAGTTTAAAATATGAGATGATCATATGATTATGATTATAAATAATTTTTGATTAACTTCTCAAGATCCAGAACTCACCTCGATCCAGAACTTTATTTTGCCCCAGGATGACTTTTGTAACTTTGGTTGCTTCAGAGAAATCTTCCTTCTCCAAATGAAAGCCAGGACAGAGGCCTGGAACAACAAAAAAAAGTTCTACCTCTTGAAGTACCATAGGAAGGACAATGGTGTGGTCTGAGAAAAAATTTCCCCATTTAAAATAGAGTGAAAGATGAGTGAATGAACGGTCATAACTCAAAATATAGTCAGGGCATCTAGATAGTATAGTGAGTAGACTATGAGATATGGAATAAGGAAGACCTGAGTTAAAATCCAGCCTCAAATACTACCTGTGTGACCCTTGCCATGTCACTTAACCTCTGGTTCTATTTCCTAATCTGTAAAATGGGGATAACCTATTAGGGTTGTTGTTAGGGTTGAATGAGATATTAATGGCAAAGCACTTGGCACAATTCCTGAGACATGTTAAGTACTGTATAAATGTTAATTATTTTTATTTTGGCTTGCCCATATCATTTGGGCAAAGATAAAAAAAATAAAGAAAAGTTTATTGAGTACATATTATGTGTCCAGCTTTTAGAAGTGGAATGGAAAAGGGCAAGTTTTAAAAGAGAAGTATGACTGCAAAAAAATCTTTGATTGTTGAAATATTGGCTTCCCAGAAAGAAATAGTTAGTCAGGAAGAATATGATAATTATAAGGGTAGGCAGAGAGGAATGTATTTCAAACTTTGTGAAATAAATACATTTTTTTGCAGAGTTAATGAATTTTGAAATATGATTCTAGCCATTTAAGTGTTTGGCTTTATATATGTATATGTTTATATAGGTATATATTTAAATGAGTATAATTGAATACATTTGAGAAGCCCTTTTTGAACAATTATTGAAATTTATAAAACAATTTAAAGGTAGCAGACCATTTTACATACATAATCGTATTTGAGTCTCACGTAATCATATGTGAGGTGGGTATGGTAGTAATTATTTTCATTTTATAGATGTGCACTATTGACCAGAGAAATGCAAATTAAGACAACTCTGAGATACCACTACACACCTCTCAGATTGGTTAAGATGACAGGAAAAGATAATGACGAATGTTGGAGGGGATGTGGGAAGACTGGGACACTGATAACATTGTTGGTGGAATTGTGAACACATCCAGCCATTCTGGAGAGTGATTTGGAACTATGCTCAAAAAGTTATCAAACTGTGCATACCTTTTGACCAGCAGTATTTCTACTGGGCTTATACCCCAAAGAGATCTTAAAGGAAGGAAAGGGACCCAAATGTGCAAAAATGTTTGTGGCAGCCCTTTTTGTAGTGCCTAGAAACTGGAAATTAAATGGATGCCCATCATTTAGAGAATGGCTGAGTAAATTATGGTATATGAATGTTATGGGATATTATTGTTCTGTAAGAAATGACCAACAGGATGATTTCAGAGAGGCCTGGAAAGACTTGTATGAATTAAATGAAATGAGCAGAACCAGGAGATCATTATACAAGACTACAATGATCAATTCTGATGGATGTGGCTCTCTTCAACAATGAGATGATTCAAAACCAGTTCCAATTGTTTAGTAATGAAGAGAGCCATCTACACCCAGTGAGAGGACTATGGGACCTGAGTATGGACCACAACATAGCATTTTCACTCTTTCTGTTATTGTTTGCTTATATTTTTGTTTTTCTTCTCAGGTTTTTTTTCTTTCTTTCTAAGTCCGATTTTTCTTGTGCGGCAAGATAACTGTATAAATATGTATACATATATTGGCTTTAACCTATATTTTAACATATTTAACATGTAGTGGACTACCTGCCATTTAGGGGAGGGGGTGGGGGGAAGGAGGGGAAAATTTGGAACAGAAGGTTTTGCAAGGATCAGTGTTGAAAAATTGCCCATGCATATGTTTTGTAAATAAAAAGCTATAATAAAATAAAAAAAAAAGACATTTAATAGATGTGGAAACTGAGACCCACTGAGAGGCTTAGTGCTTTGCCCATGATCAGTAGGGCAGCTAGATAGCTCAGTGGATAATTGTCAAGCCTGGAATCAGGATGATCTGAATTCAGATCTGACCTCAGACAATTACTAAGCTCTTAGTAGGAAAAAGTCAAGCTAGCTCCATCTAGTTACAATTCTAAATAGATGCAGGATTCAAATTTATGTCTTTTCTTTTTTCTTTTTTTATACTGAATTCAATATTCTATTTGCCATATCACAAATGGAGTTTGAAATGGCTTTATAATATGGCATTATAAAATAGTTTAAATAATCAGTTATCAATGATTTATGAAGTACCCTCTATATGCCAGACATTACCTAAGGGTTATAGTCACAAAGAAAAAAAAGTGATGTTCCACTATGAAGGACTTTGAGCTTCTTAGTAATACAATGATCCAAGACAATTCCAAAGGACACATGATAGAAAATGCTATCTATATCTAGCAAAAGATCTGTGGAACTTAAATATTGAAGCTTAATATTTTTATGTTTCCTATTTTTTGTATTTTTTTCCCTTTTGGTCTGTTTCTTCTCTCATAACATGACATAGAAATATGTTTTATCTACATAAAATTGCTTATCATCTTAGGGAGAGGTGAGAGGAAGGTAAGGAGAGAGAAAATTTGAGACTCAAAATTTAAAAAAAAGTTAAAAATTGTCTTTACATATAATTGGAAAAACTAAATACTATTGAAAAAGAAAACAAAGTGATAGTCATGTCCCTCAGAGAGCTTATATTCAAACAGATACATAAATAAATACAATTATTAATAGAATATCTCCCTCTGCCTCTCTATGTATCAGATGGTATGAGGGAATATTTGGGTTTGTATTTTTTTCCTTCTTTCTATGAATTGGCTCATTCATCCTGGCATTCATATAGTTGGAGGAATAGCTCCCTGGCTGAGAATGATTAACTTCCTCCTGCAAATGTCAGCATTACTTTTTTATGAAGGGCATGCCATGGGCTAGAGTATGCTGGTTTCATGTTATCACAGGCACTCCAGGGTCCTAGGGATACTTGGGCTTTGACCTAATGCCTTGCTCCATACCTAACACACATCTGTCATTGTTATTCCCTTGTACTCTATAAAACCACATATGGAAGAGTTCACTTCAGTCTGAACTTTGGATAATACATTCTGAAGGGAAATAAGAAACTCAAATGTTACCTAAATACCAGGAGCTGATCTAGCAAAAAAAAGTGTTCTCTCTCTGGTATAATTCAATAGCCCCAAGAATGGGATTAAGATGAACCCCCTTGAGTAGAGTGAATTTTTGTACTGAAAAATGTTGTTCTGTAGAGATCAGTTCCTATCAGTTGGAGATATTCCATGTGTGCAGATAAAAACTGTATTGATTGTTCCTGTTTTAGTCCTTTCTGGGAGGCTAAGATTGAGCAAGTAGTATGTAAGATAAATGACATTATTCTTTTTCACAAAGGTATAGATCGCAGTTTGTGGTAATTTCAATAACAACAATGGGATTCTGCTTTGACTTGTCATCAATCATTGTATTTACATGCTATTTACATAATTTTGCATATTAGTTATATAATAACAATTAGCATTATTTAATGCAAGAGTGCTTGAAAACAGAAATCAAGTTTAAGTAGCATAATTGCTTCATTTTTTGATAGAGAATTCCTTTTAAGAATGCTAGTTTGTAATCCATTTTAGTGTTTATTTCAGCTATATTTCATTTGGTTCTAGGAATTGAGGAAATATCTTATTGCTAAAATGTACTATTAGTTCCATACAATTATACTCACTATCAACAAGTATTTAATGGATATTTCTATTAGAAGTGCTGTGGACTAACAGGCCTTGTGTATCTCAAGCTACATGATAAAAGAAATCATTGCTACTAGATTGCTTATGTTTATTATCTGCAATTAAAAGCCCGAGTTTCATGAAAACATGAAAGTCAAGGACTTGCATCTACCCAAAAGTCAGGTGCAAATATAAGTATTTGGAGTGGAGTTGTCTCTAATTTTTACATTTCATGTTTCTTTTGAGCTACTGCAACATTTACATTTAGGTAACATTTAGGATGACTATGGATAAAGAGAGGTAACATGGTATAGTAGGTAGAGAATGGCTCAAGCAACATGGTATAGTAGGTAGAGAGTGGCTCTTGGTCTCAAGAAGATCTGACTTCAAGTCCTACCTCATACAAATATTGAATCTTTCTCTAAGGTATAATTCTTATAATATGTTAAAGAGCCAAGTCTGTAAAGATAGTCTCCACTGTGAATTTCTCACAATGATGAAATTACATAATTCCTTTCCTCTCACATTTATAACGAAAAGGGGAAGTCATTTCAATTAGTTATATAACTGTAAACCTTTGAATATTTTCTTTTCAAGAATACTTTTAGGAGTTGGGATAAAAGCTCCAGTCATTGATGTTAATGAAAATAATAGAATGTTATTATAATTTAGTGAAATCTACTTGCAGAAATAATTACTTAAGTATACCAGGAAGGTAAAAACAATAATAGAATTAATATATTTTACTTAAGAAAAATGCCATTGCTTTATTGCACATTTCTTAGTAAGAGGTGGAGGCAAGAATATGAGAGAAGATTGTGTTTCAATGTCCCTTACTGGGATGAAAGATTAAAGAATGAAGGGATACTGTGAAGATGAAAGAGGAGAGAAGTAATTAGGTTCTTTGCTGTCAGAAGGAAGTAGGACAATAAAATATTAGACAAATATCAAAGGTTGACAGCAGAAAAAGTATTTTCCCTTTTACAAATGATCAGTAGGAAGAATGTTGTTAAATTCCATTGTGTGTGTGTGTGTGTGTGTGTGTATGTATGCATGAGAGAGAAAGAGAGAGATAGAGATAGAGAGAGAAAGAGAGAGAGACAGAGAGACAGAGAGACAGAGAGACAGAGAGACAGAGAGACAGAGACAGAGACAGAGACACAGACACACACAGAGAGAGACAGAGAGACAGAGACAGACAGAGACAATGAGAGACAGAGACAGACAAAGGGAGATAGACACACAGAGAGAGATAAACACACCAAAAGAGACAGACAGAAACAGTAAAAAAAAAAAAACATAGAGGAAGGGGAGGGAACAATGTGTTTTGGGGGAGGGAAAGAGATAGGAGGAGGAGGAATGAATTTTCATATAAAAATGCTTGCATGTAGGAAAGCACAAGACAGAAAGAAGAGTTTTAAGCTGAGTGATGGAGGGAAGAGATAGAAGTATTTGGTTTTAGTTATAAGGGAACATGAGTATCAAAGTAGTTCTTGATAAAGAAGAAATTTTTTAAGTCTCTAGGGTATTATCAATCCAAAAAGTATTTATAAAGAGTTCACCATAGGCCATTTTGTTACACTCTGGAAATAGACACAAGTCAGTATCTTCAAGGAATATATTTTAAAGGGGTGGCATTATATAAGTTATATATAGTTGTAATTTTATTGCTGTAGGAAACTTCTGGATGAGGTACTATTATTACCTTTTCTGAAATTTATATGCTTATAGCATTGCCCAGAATATTACTGAGAAGTTAAGTGATGTGTCTAAGATCACGCAGTCACGTATGTTTCAGAGGCAGGACAGCATTCAATTCTATCTCTGAAAACACTATGCCATCCTATGCCTGGACATATAAATATATACAATGAATACAAGGTAATTTTTTGGAAGGGAGTAAGGAAAGACGGATTATTGCTCAATCAGTGATAAGTATATATCTGTTCTAACCACATCAAGGATATTTTACATTATCGAAAGAGTGTACCTTCAACCATTTATAAAAATAACACTTGAGGACAGCTAGATAGTGCAGTAGATAGAACATTGGCCCTGGAGTCAGCAGAACTTAAAATTAAATATTTAACACTTCCTACATGTGTGACACTGAATAAGTCACTTAATCCCAATTGCCTTACTTCCCCCTCCACAAGATAACATTTATGTGGATATGGAACCTTGGAATGTTTTAAGAAGTAATTTTCACATGGGCTTAGTGTTTGGGAGAAATCTTTATGGGGGACTTTTTGTCCTGAAAAATCTGTGGCATCTTGTCTTTCTGATTGGCTGGGAAGATAGATGTCCTTTTTAGTCTGGGGCAACATGAGTAGTCTTGAGATGGCAGCAGCACTAAAGGTATTTATTGGTCTTTAGCTTACAGTTAAAAAGAAGTGCCTTGAAGGTGTAAAGAAAGTATCTTAAACCTTTAGTACTTAGCAAAGGAGCTTAAATAAATTAGTAGAGAACAAATAAAAATATTTTTGTTCTGTCCTTCCAAATAAGTGTGAGGTTCTATTGTCTATTTTTTATTTTCTTATTTAATCTAGTTATATAAAATGTGTCAATATATCTATATATAATTTTGAATGTACTCATTATGCTTTGTATTACTTATATGTCTTGCTATAGACATTGTATTAATATTTTAGTTCCATAACAATCAACAATTTATTTAAATATTTTCTGATCATTGGGCATAATGGTTGTTTCCAGTATTTTGAAATACTATTAGAAATAAAATAGCTATGAATATTTTGTATAAGGAGGGATCCTTTTAAGAAATTAACCATTTTAGGATAAGAATTTAGTCATAGAATTTTTGGGCCAAAAGATTTAATTTTCTTACATACTGTTATATAACTCTTCCAAATATTTACACAATACACCTCTACCAACAATGAATTAAAGTACCTTTTCCTTGTAGCATTGCCAATATTGACTATAATACTTCTTTTTTCTCTTATTCTTGTCAATTTAGAGGGTAGTATCTAAAGGTTGTCTTGATTTGTATTTATTATGGAATATTTGCATCTTTTCATAGGTTTGATGACTTTCTTGGGAATGTCTTGAATTACTGAATACTCTGCTGATTGATTCTAGTCTTATTTATCCTGGGATGATGCAATAGCTCTTGCTTCTCACCACTGGGGTTATGATTATTACTGATTTGTTCTTCCTCTTGATTTTAAATTATCTATAAAACTTCCAAGGTATATATGCCAGACTGAGCAGAGTACAATGACTTTTTGTAAACTTTTTTATTTCAAATGAATTTAAGGAAACAACGCAATTCAATTAAATATATATATAGTAATGATTAAGTGCATGGCACTGTCTTAGGTGCTGAAGATTTTTTTTTAAAAAGCAAGTCTACTTTCTCTGAGGTATTTGAATCAAAATATTGGTAGTATCTAGTAGTTTATATCAACTAGACCATTATAGAATTTTTGAGCATTCCCTATTGTGCCTTTTGTCTTTAAGGAATCTTCAGCATGTATAAGAGAAGTATGTGTATTGTCACATTCATTTCCACACTCATCATTAAAAAACCCCATGATATACTTAACGTCATATGAAGTTTATTGATTGTACCGTGGGACTTCACAATTCCTATTATTACAATAAAGATATTGTGCATAAAAATGATACAGTGAGTCTAGTCTCAAAGGTAAATTGTTCTTAGCTTACATTTCTAATGTTGTCCAAGTTGTACATTGACATCTCTTTTATAGTACTGTTTGAAAATTAATTGCTGAAACATAAATAAAGGTATTTTTTCTAGATGTTTCTGTTGGCTGAATATAATAGATTATAAAAGGAGATAATAGTTATGTAGTACTCTAAAATTTGTTCAGCATTTTGCACATATCCCCTCACTTCATCTTTACAAATCACCCTGCGTATAATTATTAGCATCTTTATTTAAGAAAACCAAGCTTACATAAAATGATATATATGTGTGGTTATATGACTTGAATATTAAAGGTAGAATTTGAATCCAAGACCAACACTGTTTTCATTATAACACCAATGCTACATAGTCTTCATTTCTTTGTTAAAAACTTTTTTTTTAACCTGGTACTATGATTTTATTGGTATAGCAGATCCTAAGTTAGGAACTCCCCTAATACTCAGAGATAGGTAACTATTAAAACTTATAGATTTAGAATTACTTGGGGACAATAAGAAGTTAAGTGACTTGTTCAGAGTCACCTTGCAAATATGAGACAGAGAAGGGATTTGAATACAGGTCTTTCCAATTCAAAGACAAACGGTCTATCTTCCATACCATACTTCCTCTTCAAATATTATAATTAAAAACAAGTAAAGTAAACAATCTTTAGTTTTTTTTATTATCCCTCCCTTTATATAATCTCTGTCTTTTAATATTAATCATTTTACTCTATTACTTAGATGTTCTCTTACTTGTACCTTTATGTTTACTTGTTTTTGGTTATTATTCTTTGGAATAAAGAACCAGAGTTGGTTTGGCACAATTAAAGCAGCATGACCTGGATTTGTCTATTTGGACAGCTACCACAACTCATAGGCTAAAATAGAGATAACAGTAGTCTGATTACCTATAAGCAAATAAATCTGTGGCAATGGGGAAGGGATCCTAGATGAATTGGCACTTTGGTGAAAACAGAGTAGGAACATTATCAAGTCTATGTCTTAGTGAAGTTACAACTGAGTGCTATGCATAGTTAGCTGTTGTGCTGTCATAGTGCTGTTCTGGCATTACTAATTCACACACTGATATCTGGAATACTTTATTAGGTTTAGCTCACTGTCATTTCCTGGAAAAGACCACTTAAAAGAAATTCATTCTGCTATAGAATAATAGGAGACCTCTGCCAGAACTTGCCTCTTCTTTCTTAGATTAGTATTATTAGATTACAAAATTACAGAACTTTTGAGAGAATTTTAAAGACTCCCCAGTTATACTACAGCTCCCACTCTTCTCTTTTACAGACTAAGCATCCTCAGTTACCCAGTTTTTTTTTTCTTTTGCATAGTTTTCATGTGGAATAAACTCAAGGATTTTTACCTTAATTGTCCTTTTTAGGAAGGTATCCAGCTTATTAGTGTTCTTTCTAAAATATCATACTCAGAGTATTAAACAATATGGATATGATCTAAGTAGGGCTGAAAAGAACAGGATGATAATTTCCTTATTGCTAGAAGATAGAACTCTCTTAAGGTAAGCCAACATTATATAAACATTTTAAAGCTGCCATATCACACCATTGATTAATAATCAGCTTGCAATTCATTAAAACCTCTAGATCATTTTTAGACAATTTTCTCTCCAACTTTATCTCCTTATCCTTGTGCTTGTAAAGACCATTTATTGAACCCACATATAAGACTAGACACTTATCTCTGTTGAAATATATTTATTAAGCATACTTTGATGCTCTATACCTGTCATGATTTTTATGTACTGATTTTGTCATCTATTATGTTAACTATCATAGTTCTCTATCATCTCCAAATGTGATAAACACACATCTATCCTTTTATCAGCTATTAAAAATTTTTATTTTCCCCAAATTAGATGTAAAAACAATTTTAACATCAATTTTTTAAAAAAAATTGAGTTCCAAAAATTTTTCCTCTTTTTCCTTTTCCCTTCTCTCTCTACGACAGCAATTTGATACATATTATGCATGTGCAATCATGCAAAACTTATTTCCATATTGGTCATGTTTGTAAAACAAACCACAGACCAAAAAAAAAAAAAAATAAAAAAATCAAACTCATTTAAAAATGTTAATCAGTGCAGGGTTAAGCACAGATCCTTGGGGCATCCCACTGATAATACCCTGTCAACTAGATATGATGTCATTAATAACTACATTTTTGAGTCTAGCCATTCAAACTATTTTGAATTCATCTACTTATTCTAATTCAGCCTCCACATCTCTGTATCTTTTCCATATTAATAGAATGAGATACTTTGTTAAACAGTTTGCTAAAATCCAGCAAATATATCTACCGCACTTCCCTCACATATTCCAATTTAGTAACTCTGCCAAAAAAGGAAATCAAGCTTGTCTAGCGTGAGCTATTCTTTATGAAAATATTCTGTCTTTAGATTCTGTACCATCTGGAGTGCATTTTCATAATGTCTTCTCCTCACTCCCACCTAGGTCCTAAGCTAGCAAGAACACATTTAGGGTACTTATGTTCTTGTTGCTTGGTTGAGAACTCTACTCTGCTTTTAGCTCTTATGGTTCTCCAGCTCTTATCAACTGCCCTGCTTCTATACCTGCTTCTATATTCTTAAATATCTGCTACTGTCTTTTGACCTACAAATGAACTTAAAGACCCCAGAACCTTGTCAAACTCCCTACTGTTAGAAAGTCCACAGCTGCATGTTATTTTATAACATATCTTTCAGAATTAGAGTGTGAATTCCTAGAGAGCAGAAATAGTATTTTTTTTCCATTTTTTATCCTCAGTGCTTGGAACACAGAAAGCACTGAATAAATGACAATTAATTAATCAATTAGCTAATTGATTTATTAATTCTTTCCTCTGAAAGTAGTAATAATAATAGCAATTCACTTTTAGATAAAGCTTCAGGGTTTACAGAGATCTTTTGTTATAAAATAAAAGATGAGCTAGAATTCATGAATTTCCTTTATGATTCTGTGGTTGAAGGGATTATTTTTTATCTTTAAAATGTAATTTTTTCTAACTTTGACAAACATCAACAACCACAAACATTTTCATAGACAACGAGGGAAAAAAGATTTTATACGAAACTACAATTCTTTATTAAGTAAAGCCGACTTTTAATAGTATATGCTAAATTCAGCTCAGTTATTTGTTGTCTCCCTTTAAACTTCCTTCTGCTCTCTTTCATGCATGTAAAAATATTTATTAATGCTCTTTTCTTCTTTTTTCATCATTATCACTATTTATTTCCTCCTTTCCTCAATCCCCATTGCTCTCAAACTATGTCCTTTGAAACAAATAACAGTAGTTCAAACAAAAGAAATTTAAATGATTTATGTCTGAAAATATGTCTCACTCTGTACTTTTTGTCCATCA
The DNA here is from genome assembly GCF_016432865.1 of Antechinus flavipes. Lineage (NCBI taxonomy): Eukaryota > Metazoa > Chordata > Mammalia > Dasyuromorphia > Dasyuridae > Antechinus > Antechinus flavipes. The sequence goes on from NC_067402.1 coordinate 211,631,776, forward strand.
TTTCTTTGTCAAGAGGTGGTTCATCAACACTAGTGCATCTTTAGATTGTGTCTGGTTAAAATGCTTGCAGGCTTTTGACTTGGTTTTTGATTGTGTTTGTGTGTGTGTATGTGTGTGTGTGTGTGTGTGTGTGTGTGTGTGTGTGTGTAGTACTGGTTTGGAAATCAATTTACTCTTTTCTTTTTGGAATTCTCAGCCATTATTTGATATGATGCCATTTTTAGATTTTTAAAGCTAGATATGTGACTCCATTAGGCCAGATTATATAGCTGTGATCCTTTTCAATTGTTCACATCACCACCTTTACTGGAAAGAGTTCCATCTTTGTCAGTTTACCCAGTTTCATCATCTAAGAGAAGATGAAAGATGGAGAAGATGGATGAAGATACAAAGAAGTTTTGAGATGTGGAGAGGGAAGGGAAGCTGGAGGAATTTACATTTAATAGCTTAGCTTTCATCTAAATAAAGCAGAATGCAAAGTTATCTTTCTTAGCACACAGCTTGGCATATATTAGGTGCTTAATAAATGTGAGTTGACTGGATGAAATTGTAGTGCTAGTGATAGTGGGGTATGGAGGACAATATGGTAAGATTTAAAATAATAGTATGGAAATGGGAAACAATGGAAGTGGCAAATTTTCCCTGTGAATCAGGGTCACAAGAATTAGTCTCCACTGGAGCCATTTAATAGAAAAATGACCTTTCAGTTAGAGCCAGGAAAGGGGAAGGAAAATTTGTGAAGAAAAATCAAGGTTATGAGAGAACACAATGCCAGAGGATTAGTGTTCTCTAGGGCATGATTTCAAAAAAAAAACAAACAAAAAACTAGTAGATGTGGAGAAGTCCTACCCTGGGAAGGGATAAAACTGAACTAGATGAGGAGGTGAATATGTGAAGTAATTGCAGCAGGAAAATATGCATAGGGCAGTAAACTCTATCTCTTAAATTTCCATCTAACAGAATTGTTAAGGAGAACTAAATCATTTTATAATACCTGAAGCCCAAGAGGTAAGGAATTTTCAGTCTGGAGCACATAATGATAGATGATGGTGAAATGTGATTACTGCTGCCTACCTCTATTAGCACATTGTAAATACCTTGCCTGAAGGAGGAGGGGAATGTGAAAATAATTCTTGAAGGTTTAACTGTGTAGATAGGAGATCCATAAACATGAGGAAAATTCCTATGATGGAGAGTGAACAAAGGTATAACATATGGAAGAAAGAAGATCCTGTAGTTGTGGAAGTACTACAAAGAAAAAGTACACTACAGGTCAGGATCAGAGGTTCCAATGTGTCATGAGGTTGAATAGATTCATAAATTCATTTTCATTAAAAATGTTAGACTTTCCCAGTTGGGAGCTCTTTTTACCAATGGGACCAAATCTCGAGTTGTCATGGAAATCAGTGAAAATATAATTTACAGAATTAATTTCCTCCCCTCTCAGAATACAACTCTTCTAGATATCCATAAAAATAGATAGGGAACAAAGAAGGATAGGATGATGTGAGTCTAAATTTTTCCTCAGATGCTTTCTATCTGCCTGACTCTGGGCAAGCCAAACTCTTCTAATTTCAGTTTCTTTACTGGTAAAATGGAAATAGTAATAGAACTTACTTCACAAGGTTCTCATAAGGATCAAATGAGACAACATATGTAAAATGCTTTACAGACCTTAAAATACTGTATAAATGATAGCTCTTGTGTCTCACCCATTGGACTGTGAATTCCTTGAAAGTAAGGACTGTGTTCTTTTTCTGTTTGTATTCTCTGTACTGATCAGAGAACTTTGTATATAGTAAGTACTTAATAAATGCTTCAATCATGTCTATTTCAAATGAAGAGGAGCCATTAATTATATGGATAATTTAACTTTTTCATTTAGAAATATTTATTAACTTCCTGCTAACAGTTTGAATAATCTGAGCAAAAATAAATGCATTGGGATGTTACATATTCTCAGATCTCAGAGTTGGTGGAGACCTTAGAGGAAGGGTTGTAAAAAGGAATCTCAGCAGTTGGGGAAAATGCAGTTGGGGTTGGAGTAAAACAGTTTCTGCCCCACCAAAGTAAATATGGTCTGGGAGAAGGGAGATGGGGTTCATGAAAGTTCCTCTAGATGTCAAAGTAATTGTGGGTGACACTAAGTGTTTATGTCCTTTTCCTCTTCTTCTGATCTTCAGATTACCTGAAATAGTAATCTTTTCCCTTTCATAGGATACATTTTCTCCTCTCCCTCAAAGATATGGGTAAAAACAGTAATACTTAGAAAGTTATGCTATTATTACTGTTTCTGTTATTCAGCAACTCTGTTTCTTTATCCTTTTCTAAGACTGCCTTCCTGTTAGTTACTTTCTCTCAAATTGTATGGATCCTCAGCAGACCTTGAGGCATGATATGTGAAGCTATTGGTATCTGAACAACACTGGAGAAGAAGTGTGTGTGTCCTTGAGATACTGGCAATTTAAGCAAATTGCTGTCAGCTTTTCTCAAAGGTCATTTAATCCATGCCATACCTGAACAAAAATCCCTTCCATAATATACTTAATCAGTGGTTTTAGGTCTCTAGTGCTGGGGGATGATTGCCCTCTCACAAGTATAAAGACCATTTTGATTTTAGATGGCTTTAAGTGTTTTTTTCTTACGTTGCTTTTAAAAATATTGATTAAGCCTAAATTAGCCTCTTTTCAACTTATCCCATTGTTCTAAATTGGACTATTTGGGATTGGGTTTTCTACTTTGATCAAGGAAATTAAGGAACTGTCCATTTTCTTCTTTAGAGTATTTATGCTTGTTTCTTGTTTTATTCTATACCATGTGGCTGTTAGATTTTCATTAATTAAATAATATTCAACAATCAGTAAATTAGTAGATTGATGCAGGCATTGATGCTACTGTTCTTAACCTAATGGCTTTGTTTGGTTGTTTATTTAACTGTTATAATTATGGGTTGTTAGCATTTAAAAAGAGCAGATTTCATAATCCAACAATTAACCTTGGGAAGAAAAGAATACATTTGCATGCAATATATCCTTTTTATAGTCTCACTAAGCATCATTTTAAGATGTTGATAATCCCTAAGGAAAAAAATTAGTAATTTCTCTATGAAACAATAAACCATCAGATTGAGTAACAAGTCTGTATCTGTTAATACAAAGGCACTTATCTATTAATTATCTCACCTTGTCTTGGTTCTTTATTTCTACCAATTTTCATAGACATTGAGCAATTGGAATGAAATAGAGCATATATAAGAATTCCTAGATTTAGATCTAATAGGGAACATCTTTGTTGTGATTGTTAATCACTCATGTCTGATTCTTTGTGACCTCATTTGGAGTTTTTTTAAACAAAGATACTGGAAGGCTTTGCCTTTTTTCTTCCTCTGCCATTTTATAATTCAGGAAACTGAGGCAAATAAGGTTAAGTGGCTTGCTCAGAGTCACAAAACTAGAAACAATCTAAGGCCAGATTTGAACTGAAGTCATTGTGATTTCAGACCTGGCATTCTATCCACTGCAGATACTATCAACTCCACCCTTCTCATTTATAGTTGACACCTAGGGTTCCAAGGTCATATAATTACTATTAATTACTGGGTTTGAAACTCTTTCTTCAATTTAAGATAAAACATTCTTTTACTTATAATATGCCACTTCATTATAATCATGTCTATTACTTGTATTATTTATATTTTCCAGTATTTTTCATTTTTTTTCAGAAAGTTTTTGTCTATATATCAGCTTAAGCATGAATGAATATACAGGCTTTGTGTAAGAATTAAGGAGCAAATGGAGTTTTTTAGCTTCATGTATTTGATATTCTTATATTAGGATATGAGATAGCAATATATAATAAAATAACAACCTTTAGAAGAATAGTGCCCAACTTTTAATATTTGGCTTTCTCAATGTTTTATGACTTGTATTAAATTGAGCTCCTTTTTTAAAAAAATAATTTTTATTTTTTTAATTAAGAGAAATTTATTTTTTCTTCTTTTTACTCTTTATTGACAAAAAAAAAAGAAAAACAAACTTCTTGCAGCTCATATGCATAGTCAAGCGCACCAAAGTCCTTCACTAGCAGTGTGAAGAAATATATGTTACATTCTTTATAGCCTCTGTCAGCTGGTGGAGAGCATACTTCATTATCAGTCCTCTGGAAAAGTATATTCATTGCATTGATCAGAGTTCTTGTAGCTTTCAAAGCTGCTTTTAAAAGCAGTATTGTTTTTATATGACTAATTTGGCAATATGTTTTACATGACTAAGTATTTATAACCTATATCAAAATTTGGAACTCAAAATTTAAAAAAAGTCAAAGTTGTTTTTAAATGTAAGTAGAAAAAATAAAGAAAATAAAAGAAATAGTATTGTTTTTATTATACAATTTGTTCTCCTGGTTCTGTTTATTTCACTTTAGATCAGTTTATACAAATCTTTCCATGTCTCTTTGAATTCATTAATTTTTTCCATTTCCTATAGTAAAATAGTATTCAATTATATTCAGATACCATGATTCATTCCATTCTCTAATCTGTGGGCATCCCCTTGATTTCCGTTTGAATTGGGTTTTTCACATTTCTCTAGTCTGTTAAAATAGAGAAATGGAGAAAAAACAGCTTTTATGGAAGCTTTTATGCCCTACTTTAGTTCTTACTTCTCCCCTTATATATTGAAGCAAGTTTCTAGCTAAACACTTCTTGAATTGCCTGCCTCTAGATCAAAATGGGAATCTGACTTATCTTAGATACTTTTATAGCTTCAGTCCATGAACATCATCAAGAGTGGTTCCTATCTCTTTTCCCCAGTTTCATTAATCTTCCTGCTCTAGTTGTTCTAGGCAAAATAGCCTGCTGTTCTCTATACTCTACATTCTATATCCCACCTTTGTGCCTTTGCAAACGCGATGCCTCCAAATCTGGCATATATTTCTTTTTCACTCCTATCCTTTAGCATCCCCTGCTTCCTTCTGAGCATAGTTCATATTCTCTTTCCTAATGGTCCCCACCTAATGGTTCTCTCATCCCTCTTGAAATTTTTTTGCATAACTCTATATTTACTTATCTGTGTCCATTTAATATTTATGTCCCTCCCTCCAAATCTATTTAAAAAAATTTTGTTACTGAGTTGTTTCAACCATGTCTGACTCTTTGTGACCTCATTGGGGGTTTTGTTGGCAAAAATATGATTTTCATTTCCTTCTCCAGCTCATTTTAGACATGGGGAAATTGAGACAAACAGGATTAAGTGACTTGCCTAGGGTCACTCACACAGCTAGTAAATGTCTAAGACCAGATTTGGACTCAGGAAGATAAATGTTTTTGATTCCTAGTTCAGCACTCTAGTCACTGTGCCACCATTAAAAAAGTAAACATTTTCCAGGTTACTGGTGTTGTTTTTGTAAAATACATTTTGGTGCCATTCTATCTCCTTTAAATAATGCCAGTTCCTTATGCTATTTATATTTCCTAGTGCTTTTAAGAAAATTTCCAAACAAGGATAGGTTATTTCTTTGAGGTTGGGAACTGTGATATTTTTGTCTTTGTATTAGTGTCTAGCAGAGTGTCATAATTATTAATAAAAAATGTTCTTAATTGCATCAAATTGAAGGGATTAACCCTTATAATCAAGTAGCATCAGAAGCATTTTGGATCCAACCTGTTCCTTTTAAAAAAAGCATTTCCTAACCTCACTGTTGCCTCAATCAGTCTTCACCACATGACACTCTGACCTTTGCTTTCCTCTTTGTTTCTGGGACTCCCTCCATATCCCTCTAGCTTGTTTTCTTCTTCCCAGTTCATCATCTCATTTTCTAGCTGAGTTTCCTTGCATCCCACATCTCATTCTTAAACTCCCTCTAAGCTGTCTGGATGTATGCACTAGGTTCTTTTACTCCAGGCATTTTGCTTTCTTTCTGGCCCTTTGTTGCTTCTCCCCATGAAATACCCAATTGGGAGGCCTCCTTGCTGTTTACAATGCTTATAGTGTAAATGATAAGGTTTTCCGAGCTGTTCTGGGTAGCCATTACAGTTTGATTGATTTTTGAAAAGGGGAAAGGAAAAAGGGAAAACTCATTTAGATTCTGCTCTAAGTAATTTTTCTTAAAGATTTGAAATATGAACATTTAAAATTGCCCCAGGTTAATATTTGGCCTTAGAGCTTCAGAGATAGATTTTTTTTTTAATGGAAGAAGATGTGGCACAGATTTATAGAGAATAATTTTAGAAATATAAAATACTTTCTGTTCAAATGTTGTGTCTATTGCTTTTTGGTATTTCCTTTTCGGTTTGCATTTTTAACATCCACATTATTGTATTTGAAAAGAAAAGGACAAGCACTTATATTTTTATGTAGCATCTCCTTGGGAATTACACTGTGTGCAGTGTATCATGAAATCTGGCTCGCCCACTGAGAATTATTATTCTTAGGAGGGGATGAAGCCTTTTCTTTCCCTCTATTTCTTGGTCAGGTTCCAACTGAAAGCTTATAGTATTTTATGAATAATTAATGCTTATAATTAACAGATTAAGAGAGTATGTGAGCCTAAGCATTTGCAGAAAAGTTGGGAGGGAGGTTATTAGTATAAAGTTACCACTAAGTAAGACAGCTGGAAGCATGGCCTGAATCTGTTTGCATTTGAGAGAACTGGGAGTTCCTTGGAACTTCATTCCTATTAATCAGTGACATAGGCAACACCCACTGGAGATGAGGAAATACTGATATCCTTTCCACACTGCAGAGGTTAGGGATACAGTGCCCGTGCAATCTTGAAAATCTGTGTAAATTTTTTTTGGCTCTTCCTTTATATCATAGAAGAAGTCTGAATTACTATGGTATCATAAGATAAAATATGTTATTTTATATAATATTATACATATATACGTGCATATCTGAATTTCTAACTTCTTCTGTGTCATCTTCTGGGCTTGTTTGTCATTTGTGGATTTTGCAAAACTCTCAAAAAATTCCCTTTTTATTTCTCATGCTGACTGATGATACATTGAAACCTGGATTGGGGAAAGTCACAAGGTAGAAGGAAAAACTATGGTGTTAATTGATGAAGTGATTGCCTCAGTCTCCTAGATTTTTACAGATTGGTTCCATATGACATAACAAAGATGTAGCACAGTATTAATGAAGCCTAAAGTATATTGTTACATGACTACAATCCAAGGTAATTTAGAAATGTATTCCTGGTATCCCACAATTAAATTCAACATTAACATTTTAATCTAAATGTTTTTTCTAGCAGTATGAAATGATGATAGTGGCCATTCATGTAGTATTTAAGAGTGTACCAAAGTACTTTTAACATATATTACCTCATTTGAGCTTTACAACATTCAAAATTGGTACTATGAATATTGTAACTTTCATTTTATAGGCAAAAAACATGAGGAGGAGAAGTTAAGTGACCTGATGTTGGTTTGTGGTTGTTTAGGCTTTTCAGGCCTGTTCAAATCTTCATGACTCCATTTGAGATTTTCTTAGCAGAGGTACTGGTGTGGTTTTATATTTCCTACTCCAGCTCATTTTACAGATGAGGAAACTGAGGCAAACGAGGTTAAGTGATTTGTTTAGGGTCAATCAGCTAGTAAGTGTTTAAGGCCAGGCTTGAAAACAGGAAGATGAGCCTACCTGACTCCAGGCCCAGCAACCAAATTATTCTGATTCCAAACTCAGAATTCTAGTGACTGCCCTATGTTATTATCACTTAGAACATCAAAATAGCCCAAGCTTCTAAATTCTAAACCTATTGGTAGGATAATTGTACATTAGGCAATATTGCAGGGAATTTAGAATATACTAGCCCCCAAATTTTAAGGAATAAAAGGATTGCCTCCTTTTATCTCACCTTAAAAATGTATCTAGCACTTATTATGTATAGACTATCTAGTCATCAAAAAGCTATTAAACTGTGACCATGTACCAGGCTTTGTGCTAAGAGCTTGGAATACAAAGAGGAAAATACACAGTCCCTTCCCTCCAGAACTCTCCCTTTCTGTCTCTCTCTGTCTCTGTCTCTGTCTCTATCTTCCTCCCCTTTTCTTCTTCCTCCCCTTTTCTTCTTCTTCTTCTTCTTCTTCTTCTTCTTCTTCTTCTTCTTCTTCTTCTTCTTCTTCTTCTTCTTCTTCTTCTTCCTTCTTCTTCTTCTCTTCTTCTTCTTCTTCTTCTTCTTTCTTCTTCTTCTTTCTTCTTCTTCTTTTCTTCTTTCTTCTTCTTTCTTCTTTCTTCTTCTTTCTTCTTCTTTGTCTTCTTCTTTCTTCTTCTTCTTCTTCTTTCTTCTTCTTCTTTCTTCTTCTTCTTCTTCTTCTTCTTCTTTCTTCTTCTTCTTCTTCTTCTTCTTCTTTTTCTTTTTTTCTTCTTCTTCTGCTGCTTCTGCTTCTTTGCTTCTTCTTCTTCCTCCATCTTCTTTTCTCCTCCTCCTTTTCTTCCTCTTCCTCCTCCTTTCTTCTTTTTTATCTCTCTCACATACATTCAATTCTATTCAAATGTCTTGCTGAGTTGTAGAGCTGATTCTGGGTTTTGAAGCCTAGGCTAAGCAGAATTCAGTTCTATTCGAACTGTAGAAATGCTTATGGTGTTTCTACCTTTCAAGACAGAGAGTTTGCTCAGCATCAGGCTGGCTCCTTGGCCCTTGGAGAATTCTTTGATCAAAGTAACACATGAAATAAAAAGAAGTGCGAAAATGTCCCCCAATACTTTATGGCCTTCCCCTCTACCTTTTTTTTTTTTTTTTTGGTGAGAGTGGCAACATGAAAAAAGTTCATAGTGTGGTAAATATAATAGTTTTTAGACTATCTCTAAATTTTAACCTGATCATCTTTGTCCAAAGACAAATGAATTGATGCAATACTTGGAGAAATTAATCATCAATCCTGGTGCTCTTTTTATGAATGAAATCAAAAGGAAGGAAGGTAACACTGTTCCATGAAAGGATGCATGCAGAGAGGTGAGAAATTTTTTAAAAAGAGCTGTGTCTTACTCAAAAGGAAAAAAAGAAACAATACTTCATGAGAAATTTGGTTATTGTGTGCAATCTTCATGATAAGTTGCAAAATGACTCTGATTTAGACTTATATTCCAACATCAGTTGCAAAGGATGAAGAGATTGAGGAATTCTATTTAATAAGAATCTCTTAAGATATAGATTCTTATCATGGTGTCTGTGTAATTAATTAAAAACATTTTGACAACTGTATTTCAATGTATGATTTCCTTCGTAATCCTACATAATTTATGCATTTAATTTTTTTTTGAGAAAGGATTGATAGGCTTTAGCAAGTAATGACCAAAGGCTTGAGAACTCCAATGCTAAAGCAATAAACATATACTTTGATGTAGGACTAGAATGTAAAGTTGAAAATAGGTTAGTGATTTTGAGAACTAAACATTGATTAGGAATAATGACTGAGGTCAAACATTTGCAGATTACAAAGAAGCTTCACACTTGTGTATATTTTCTTTGAGAAAATAATGTGTAGACATTAGACATGGATTTTACAAAATAATATCACAAAAATGAAACATTATATTTCAACATATAGGAATTTACATAGAAGTCATTTCTGGATCTGTCATCTATATGTAGAAAAATAATACTTTGTTCTCACAAAGATAAAAATTTCTGTAAAGTTAGAATAAAAATAACAGTTGCACAGAAATAATGCATGTAGTTAAAATGACTCCATTCTGACCTATTCACGTATGTTAATGGGTATGAAAAAATGACTAATAGAAGGAAAAAACTATAATAATATCATACAAAAATTTAATTGTTACAAATTAGAATACAAACAGTGTTGTCTCATTAAAAAAAGAGAAACAATGGAGGATAAAGCCATTTTCTAAAAGCTTAGAAAGAGATTCAATTAAGCAAAGTCATCCTAAGGTCATTTAAGGATAAACATAGCAGAAAAATAAATGGAAGGAAAAAAATCTGCAAAGATTTTTTCAATAATAAACTGTTTTTGTTATCATAGCCAGCAGTACCACCACATAGCCTTATAGTCCTGGAGTCTTGGGCATGTCTTCACGACATTTCATAGCTTTTTTAGGATCTCAAACTTATTCCGTAATTAAAAATTCATCTGTTTAATAGCAATATTCTTCTAATGTTGGTAGATAGCAGCAAGTCATTGAACATCTCAGTGTTCTAATAATTAAAAATGGCTTTCATTCAGAGGTTGGGGAACATTTGCATGGTGAATGCTTTATAATAAATATGAACAAAATTTTAAAGATAAAACTTTATTCAACAATCAAAATCTCCTTCACATTCATCACCTCTGACAAGATTTCTTAATGTTCCTGCCAAATTCTACTTAACTCAAGTAACAGTCATTGTTAGGCACTAAGGTGACAGATTTTACTTAATATCAATTTTTATAAAACCGAGTTTACTGCTATAAGCCGTTATTATAACTAAAAGCTCTGTCGAATAGTTTTCACCTATTAATTAGTACAAGTCATATTTTACTTAAATAAAAGATTAAAACTAAATATGAACTTTTGAAGAGCTACAGAAAAGGATGTCATTAGGAAAATATATGGTAAGAAAAGAGGGAATGGTCACAAGGATTCCAAGTATAAAGCTTGATTGTTTTTCTGATATCCTTCCAGTGTCCTGAGAAAATAAGAAGATTGTCAGGATGTTGGGTGAATTTATGGGGGGATATGGACAAGAGATGCATAACATATGTAGGCATGGATGAGTTATTATCTACCACATGATCAAAGATCCAAATTAATGGAATACATTTGAATATTCAAGTCTAAAGGTCATTATATTAGATTTTTGGGAAATAATGTTTTGATAAAACACAGTTCCTATACCCTTGTACTTTTTATGGAGATAAGACATAGATACACCTAACTAACATGATAAGTTCTTTAGAGATTTTTTGGAAGATGAGGTAGGAGTGGGGAGATGTTTATTGATTTGGAGGAGTAGGAGAGGCTTCTGCAGGAAGGGGCATTTGTGCTGGGATTTAAAGAATTGGTAGGAATTTTAAAAAATCATTTTATTTTTAATTTAAGGAGTAAAATGAACATTTCCATAACAGTATAATTAAAAAAGATGATTGCACATGAGACTGCAAATCTATTATGTAAAATTTTCTATTTCTTTTAAACATATAATAAAGTTTAAAGGATAAATATGTAAAAGAACATATAACAGGCATAGAAAATATTATGTTCAAATACTTAGAAGTGGGCGAGTGTAAGACATATTTTGGAGGCATGATGTAGTCTAGTTTCGCCAGAACATAGAGTACCTATTTGTGTAGGGGTATGTGGGCAGAGTAATGTGAATAGGGTCTTGATTGCCAATGAAATGAGTTTGAGGTGCTTTGGGAGACAAAAGAGGGGCCATTTAAGATATTTTTAATAAATTGAATAATGTGCAATTGAAATATGTATAAGGAATATTATATTTCTGGAAAAAGGAGGATATATGAATGGAAAAGACCTCCTAAGGTCATTTAAGGATAAACATAGCAGAAAAATAAATGGAAGGAAAAAAATCTGCAAAGATTTTTTCAATAATAAACTGTTTTTGTTATCATAGCCAGCAGTACCACCACATAGCCTTATAGTCCTGGAGTCTTGGGCATGTCTTCACGACATTTCATAGCTTTTTTAGGATCTCAAACTTATTCCGTAATTAAAAATTCATCTGTTTAATAGCAATATTCTTCTAATGTTGGTAGATAGCAGCAAGTCATTGAACATCTCAGTGTTCTAATAATTAAAAATGGCTTTCATTCAGAGGTTGGGGAACATTTGCATGGTGAATGCTTTATAATAAATATGAACAAAATTTTAAAGATAAAACTTTATTCAACAATCAAAATCTCCTTCACATTCATCACCTCTGACAAGATTTCTTAATGTTCCTGCCAAATTCTACTTAACTCAAGTAACAGTCATTGTTAGGCACTAAGGTGACAGATTTTACTTAATATCAATTTTTATAAAACCGAGTTTACTGCTATAAGCCGTTATTATAACTAAAAGCTCTGTCGAATAGTTTTCACCTATTAATTAGTACAAGTCATATTTTACTTAAATAAAAGATTAAAACTAAATATGAACTTTTGAAGAGCTACAGAAAAGGATGTCATTAGGAAAATATATGGTAAGAAAAGAGGGAATGGTCACAAGGATTCCAAGTATAAAGCTTGATTGTTTTTCTGATATCCTTCCAGTGTCCTGAGAAAATAAGAAGATTGTCAGGATGTTGGGTGAATTTATGGGGGGATATGGACAAGAGATGCATAACATATGTAGGCATGGATGAGCTATTATCTACCACATGATCAAAGATCCAAATTAATGGAATACATTTGAATATTCAAGTCTAAAGGTCATTATATTAGATTTTTGGGAAATAATGTTTTGATAAAACACAGTTCCTATACCCTTGTACTTTTTATGGAGATAAGACATAGATACACCTAACTAATATGATAAGTTCTTTAGAGATTTTTGGAAGATGAGGTAGGAGTGGGGAGATGTTTATTGATTTGGAGGAGTAGGAGAGGCTTCTGCAGGAAGGGGCATTTGTGCTGGGATTTAAAGAATTGGTAGGAATTTTAAAAAATCATTTTATTTTTAATTTAAGGAGTAAAATGAACATTTCCATAACAGTATAATTAAAAAAGATGATTGCACATGAGACTGCAAATCTATTATGTAAAATTTTCTATTTCTTTTAAACATATAATAAAATTTAAAGGATAAATATGTAAAAGAACATATAACAGGCATAGAAAATATTATGTTCAAATACTTAGAAGTGGGCGAGTGTAAGACATATTTTGGAGGCATGATGTAGTCTAGTTTCGCCAGAACGTAGAGTACCTATTTGTGTAGGGGTATGTGGGCAGAGTAATGTGAATAGGGTCTTGATTGCCAATGAAATGAATTTGAGGTGCTTTGGGAGACAAAAGAGGGGCCATTTAAGATATTTTTAATAAATTGAATAATGTGCAATTGAAATATGTATAAGGAATATTATATTTCTGGAAAAAGGAGGATATATGAATGGAAAAGACCTCCTATGAATCTATGGGGGAAAGGAACATGCATATTTTAAATGCCTACTATTTTCCAGGCACCATGGTAAATTCTTTTTTTTTTTAATAACTTTTTTTATTGACAGAACCCATGCCAGGGTAATTTTTTACAACATTATCCCTTGCACTCACTTCTGTTCCGATTTTTCCCCTCCCTTCCTCCACCCCCTCCCCCAGATGGCAAGCAGTCCTATACATGTTAAAAAGGTTAAAGTATATCCTAGATACAATATATGTGTGCAGAACCGAACAGTTCTCTTGTTGCACAGGGAGAATTGGATTCAAAAGGTATAAATAACCAGGGAAGAAAAACAAAAATGCAAGCAGTTTATATTCATTTCCCAATGTTCTTTCTTTGGGTGTAGCTGCTTCTGTCCATCCTTGATCAATTGAAACTGAATTAGATCTCTTTGTCAAAGAAATTTACTTCCATCAGAATACATCCTCATACAGTATCATTGTTGAGGTATATTCTCCACTCCCCTGCCTCCACCCACCAAAATCGTCATTTCCTATACAACACATCAGGACTTGCACAAAGAGTGGGTGGGGGCCATTCTCTCTCCAAGCTTATCTATTAATAGAGTATGGTCCAATTACTATTTAGCCTCATGTGCTTGGGACCTCAGTGCATCAACTCAAGCCTCAGCCCATTACATCTCCCGCTTTCTTTTGTTTTAGAACACAGGTGATCATGCCATCCCTGACTCTTCAGGGAGGTCAGAGCCCCCAAGGGGAGGTGATCACACCCTCCCTGATTTCTCAGGAAAGGAGGTGAAAGCACCGAAAAGGAAGTGATCACGACCCCCCTGACTTCTCAGGAAGGGAGGTGAAAGCACTAAAAAGGAGATAATCACGCCCTCCCTGACATCTCAGGAAGGGAGATGAAAAGCACCAAAGGGAAGTGGGGGTTGCTAGCAGGTTTCTGGGCTCAAGGGTCTTATTATGCACAAACCCATCAGCATGGGAACACATAGCACATAGCAACAACGCAGAGACTATTAGTGATGACTCTCCCCACAGTCAGTGCAGGCTTGATGTGGTGTAACAAACATGAATTATGCACCCAAGTAACGGTATAACAAACAATATAAATCAACAGTATGATGTAAAAGATTGCCAGAAGTCCTAGAAGGAGAGTATGTAAACAGCAGTCACACATACACCTCTTCAGCAGCCAAGAGATAGTCCAAAACCAATCTATTGTCCATTGCTTCACATATCAGGGAATCCAATGATCCCCCCAAGTTTTTGAAGTCCAGCAAAAGTCTTTTTATGTCTTAGGGAATCCAATGATTCCAGCAGATTTTGAAGTCCTGTAACAGTCTTATCATTTCTCAGAAAATCCAATGATTCCTGAGGGAATTAAAGTCCTACAACAATCTTATGTCTCAGAGAATCCAATGATTTCTGAGGGTTTTGAAGTCCAATGATTTTCTATGTCCATAAGTCAAACGCCATAACTGCCACACTCTTTCAATGGTGAGCACAATCAGCAACAGAACCACCCGATGTTTCTTGGGTCTTCTCCTTCGTTTCAAGGGTCTGCTCCGTCTCTCTGCGGTGGACAAGGCGAATACGGCTCGTTGGCACCCATCTGATTCCTTCTCCACCTGTAGAGATACAAGCAAACCCTCTCCCCCAAGCAGTTAGCCTATCTGGTCCCTTCCATTCACCACTTTCTGGGTCTCTCCACATCACCTGGCGATTATCTAAAGATAGTGGAGCTGCTCGCACTGGACATTGCCCTTCCGGTGGGTTATAAAACCTGTCTGCCGGAGCCAGTGCATCTTCGTCAAAAATCAAGAAGTTAATAGTATAAAGAGCTAGATTTAGTAGTTCTCTAGGGTTACCTGTGGCTCCCCCTTTCTTTTGTTTTTGGAGGAGCGTCTTAATGTCTCTGTTTCTCCTCTCTACTATTGCCTGTCCTTGAGGATTAAAAGGTATGCCAGTGGTGTGTAAAATCTTATACTGTGCACAAAAGTGTGCAAAATGTTTGGAGGTGTATGCAGGACCATTGTCTGTTTTTATTGCTTGTGGCACACCCATAATGGCAAATGCTTGCATGAGAAATTCAGTGACCACTCGGGCTGTCTCTTTTGCTGCTGGTATGGCAAAAGTGAATCCTGAAAAGGTGTCTACCACAACATGGATAAAAGACAGACGACCGAAAGATTTATAATGGGTCACATCCATTTGCCAGATTTCATTGGGTCTCAAACCACGAGGGTTCTTCCCTGGAGGCAGTGTAGGAGCATGGAAAGGAAGGCAAGCTGTACAGCTTTTTACTATGCTCCTAGCTTCCTCTTTTGTAATCCCAAATTGTAAACGCAAAGCTCGAGCAGCCTGATGGTACTTAGAATGGGATTCCTGGGCCTCCTGAAGGGGAGGAGATGGCTCAGTGGATAGAGCACTAGCCTTGAAGTCAAGAGGACCTGAGTTCAAATCCAGCCTCAGACACTTAACAAACAGAAAAAGTAAGTGGAGGCAACCGTGGCAATGGCAGTCCCAAAAAGTCTCTCCTTCCCCTTCCTTCTCCACCTGTAGAGATACAAGCAAACCCTCTCCCCCAAGCAGTTAGCCTATCTGGTCCCTTCCATTCACCACTTTCTGGGTCTCTCCACATCACCTGGCGATTATCTAAAGATAGTGGAGCTGCTCGCACTGGACATTGCCCTTCCGGTGGGTTATAAAACCTGTCTGCCGGAGCCAGTGCATCTTCGTCAAAAATCAAGAAGTTAATAGTATAAAGAGCTAGATTTAGTAGTTCTCTAGGGTTACCTGTGGCTCCCCCTTTCTTTTGTTTTTGGAGGAGCGTCTTAATGTCTCTGTTTCTCCTCTCTACTATTGCCTGTCCTTGAGGATTAAAAGGTATGCCAGTGGTGTGTAAAATCTTATACTGTGCACAAAAGTGTGCAAAATGTTTGGAGGTGTATGCAGGACCATTGTCTGTTTTTATTGCTTGTGGCACACCCATAATGGCAAATGCTTGCATGAGAAATTCAGTGACCACTCGGGCTGTCTCTTTTGCTGCTGGTATGGCAAAAGTGAATCCTGAAAAGGTGTCTACCACAACATGGATAAAAGACAGACGACCGAAAGATTTATAATGGGTCACATCCATTTGCCAGATTTCATTGGGTCTCAAACCACGAGGGTTCTTCCCTGGAGGCAGTGTAGGAGCATGGAAAGGAAGGCAAGCTGTACAGCTTTTTACTATGCTCCTAGCTTCCTCTTTTGTAATCCCAAATTGTAAACGCAAAGCTCGAGCAGCCTGATGGTACTTAGAATGGGATTCCTGGGCCTCCTGAAGGGGAGGAGATGGCTCAGTGGATAGAGCACTAGCCTTGAAGTCAAGAGGACCTGAGTTCAAATCCAGCCTCAGACACTTAACAAACAGAAAAAGTAAGTGGAGGCAACCGTGGCAATGGCAGTCCCAAAAAGTCTCTCCTTCCCCTTCCTTCTCCACCTGTAGAGATACAAGCAAACCCTCTCCCCCAAGCAGTTAGCCTATCTGGTCCCTTCCATTCACCACTTTCTGGGTCTCTCCACATCACCTGGCGATTATCTAAAGATAGTGGAGCTGCTCGCACTGGACATTGCCCTTCCGGTGGGTTATAAAACCTGTCTGCCGGAGCCAGTGCATCTTCGTCAAAAATCAAGAAGTTAATAGTATAAAGAGCTAGATTTAGTAGTTCTCTAGGGTTACCTGTGGCTCCCCCTTTCTTTTGTTTTTGGAGGAGCGTCTTAATGTCTCTGTTTCTCCTCTCTACTATTGCCTGTCCTTGAGGATTAAAAGGTATGCCAGTGGTGTGTAAAATCTTATACTGTGCACAAAAGTGTGCAAAATGTTTGGAGGTGTATGCAGGACCATTGTCTGTTTTTATTGCTTGTGGCACACCCATAATGGCAAATGCTTGCATGAGAAATTCAGTGACCACTCGGGCTGTCTCTTTTGCTGCTGGTATGGCAAAAGTGAATCCTGAAAAGGTGTCTACCACAACATGGATAAAAGACAGACGACCGAAAGATTTATAATGGGTCACATCCATTTGCCAGATTTCATTGGGTCTCAAACCACGAGGGTTCTTCCCTGGAGGCAGTGTAGGAGCATGGAAAGGAAGGCAAGCTGTACAGCTTTTTACTATGCTCCTAGCTTCCTCTTTTGTAATCCCAAATTGTAAACGCAAAGCTCGAGCAGCCTGATGGTACTTAGAATGGGATTCCTGGGCCTCCTGAAGGGGAGGAGATGGCTCAGTGGATAGAGCACTAGCCTTGAAGTCAAGAGGACCTGAGTTCAAATCCAGCCTCAGACACTTAACAAACAGAAAAAGTAAGTGGAGGCAACCGTGGCAATGGCAGTCCCAAAAAGTCTCTCCTTCCCCTTCCTTCTCCACTCCCCTGCCTCCACCCACCAAAATCGTCATTTCCTATACAACACATCAGGACTTGCACAAAGAGTGGGTGGGGGCCATTCTCTCTCCAAGCTTATCTATTAATAGAGTATGGTCCAATTACTATTTAGCCTCATGTGCTTGGGACCTCAGTGCATCAACTCAAGCCTCAGCCCATTACAGTATATAATGATCTCCTGGTTCTGCTCATTTCACTTAGCATCAGTTCATGTAAGTCTTGCATGGTAAATTCTTTACAAATATTCTCATTTGATCTTCACAATGATACTTTGAAGTAAGTGTTAGTATGATGTCATATTACAATTAAATAAACAGGTTGAGAGAGGTTTTACTTTTCTCCAGAGTCACACAGCTACTAAATTTCTGAGGCAGGATTCAAACTCATAATTTCTTGATTCCAAATCCTCCATTCTATCCACTGCAGGATCATATAGGTAGTAAGTTCTAGATGTCAAATTTGTAATAAATCCTCCCAATTCCTTGCTGAGTATTCTATTCACTCTCACTGTACAATCAGAATTAGTTCAGATTGTTAATATAATTATAATATATTATCAATAAGTATTATGAATCCATTATATTATAACTAATATAATTGCACAATATAATTATACTATTGGGATTAGGAAAAGTTCAAAGAAGAAGAAAATGAAAATGAAATAGCCTGAAGTTCATATTGTCTGGATATATGTCTGTGTGTGGGTGATCCATGAAGATTGTCATCACATTTCATTAGTATACAGACCTAGAAATTTTTATTTTATTTTTATTTTTTAAAATAAATATTTTTTGAAAAACCAATGAAAAAGATTTTTATTCATTAAACTGAATGAACTAAAATTAAGTAATTTAAATTACAATGAAGCTTTATTTAAAATAAAAATTTTACTTGACATAATTAAAAAAAAAACAAGAAACAAAACATCAAGTTCCTTTGAAACATTTAAATTGTACCTGAATATAAACTGACATTCTGTATATGAATACCTATGCATCCATCTCTGCTTGCATTCAAAATTACCTGATCCAGGAATTTGGCCTATTTTCATTAGCCTCTTAAAAATTGTTGCAGGGATTTGGAGAAGATAAATATTTATATTACTCTTTCAAGGATATAGAATTTTGTAGAATCTTAAAAAAAACAAACAAACAAAAACCCCACTGATTTTGTGAATTGACTCTAGAATGATCTCATACCCTGAGGATCTTAAATTGTGGACAAAGATTGGGCAAACTTAGTACATCTTCACTGGAAACAGAAGTACCTGACACTTAATTTTTGGCAATTGTAATGATCATTGTGACACGAGGCTCTCTAGAATCAGATCAAAGTCTTCAGAATGGTGTGTTAAAAAAATGAGTATTTCTATAAGCATCTGGAAAATGGTGACAAGTGTGGTGGGAAGATTGGAGAGTATGCTGTGCTAAGATTCTTTGAAAGATTTGAGGGTGATTAACCTGGAGAAGA
The DNA here is from genome assembly GCF_016432865.1 of Antechinus flavipes. Classification (NCBI taxonomy): domain Eukaryota; kingdom Metazoa; phylum Chordata; class Mammalia; order Dasyuromorphia; family Dasyuridae; genus Antechinus; species Antechinus flavipes. The sequence goes on from NC_067402.1 coordinate 211,650,743, forward strand.
AAACTTATCAGAACAAGGAAAGTCAAGATAGAGCTGTATTCCAGTATCTGAAACATTGTTATATGGAAGAGAAATAAGATTTGTTCTGCAGCTATGGGAGTGCTGGACACTGATTCAATCAGAAGACCTGAGGTCAACTGCAGTTTCATACACTTACTCCCACTGTGAACATGAGCATGTCACTCAATCTTTGTTTGCTTCAGCTTTCTCAACTGTAAAATGGGGACAATGATGGTATTCACCTTACAGGGTTGTTGTGAAGATTAAATGAAAATATTTGTAAAGCACTAAGCACAGTGGCTGGTATGTAATAGACACTGTATAAATGCTTATCTCTTTCCCCACTCCCATCCCCAATTTTTCCCCTTGCTTGGTCTCAGCTTGGTCTAATTAGAATGAATGAATGCAAGCAAATTTTGCCTTGATATAAGGAAAAACTCAGCAATTAGGGGAGACTTGAAACTGGCTGTTTTAGCAGGGAGTGGATACTCCTTTTCCTGGAAGTTTTCAAGAGAAGGTTGTTGGCAGTTAGTCATTGAATTTGTGGTGGGAATTCTTGGTGAGATTCTGCTTGACTTGAATAGACTCTGCACTTCATCCAACTCAGATATTCTGTCCCTCAATCTATAACTTGATCCAATTGATAGTGGTCCAGGAAATAGACTTTTTACACCTGGTTGCCTAATGAGGAGATACCCCAAAAGGTGGAGCTGGGATAAATTCCAGTAGTCTCTTTCATTATCCATCAATGAGCCATTCTGATTGTAAATATTCCATTGCTGGTAGAAGAGAATGGGATTAAATAGGATTTGTGTCTGAGATAGTGTTCCAGGCAAGATAGTTTGGTTTTACCATGAAAAAACCAATGCTGTGGACCTAATGAATTTATTAGTCTACTCCTCTCTCAAATAAAATGATGTCCCGCTTGTAGCTGTGGCCTTGAAGCACTAGGTGCTTAGTTCCAAAAATTTTATGGACCCAGATGGAGTGCCTCTCTTGCCAAAAACATGGAAGGAAGGGAAGAAATAAGATTGAGAATATTGGGTCTTGTTCTGTTCTCTCATGATTTAAAACCATGAAGAAAATAATATTTTTTTGAAGTCTCTCTTCATTCCATCTGAACAGATTTCACACCTGGCTATCCAATTGGCATTTGGATGGTAGCATCACTGAAGAATGAAAGATAAGGGTGTAAGATATTAGCTCTCAATACTGACTCCAAACAGTCATTTGTCAAATACAGGAACATTACCAGAAGATAGGAGAACTGTAGATTCAGGCAAGGAATTAGGTATCATGAACAATGACTTCTCTTTTCTTCTCATTTAAACTTTTTTTATCAGAAAATCATTATTTTCTCTTCTTTTCTGAACCCAATTAGGAAAAAAAAATTCTTGTAAGAAATATTAGTCAGTAAGCAAAACAAATTTCCAGATTGACCATATCCAAAAATGTATTTCTCATTTTGCATATTTTGCCTACCACCTCTTTCTTAGGAGATAGATAGAATTCATCATTGGTCCTCTGGAATTTTGGCTGCACTGATCAGAGTTCTTGGGTGGTGGCAAAGAACCAGAAACTAAGGTTTTTTTTGTGTGTGTGTGTGTGTGCATGCTCATATGCTTGTGCCTATCATAGTGAACAAGACAAAAGAGGGCTTTGGACAGCTTTCCACTTCTGTTTATACTTTTTTCCTTGCTTTATATTTTCTATATCTCAGTTTCATACTCTATACTCAGTTCACAATTTTCTTGGGATTTTCTCCCATAAAAATGAGCTCTCAGATGCTTCATTATTATTATTATTTTTAAAGTAAGACCTGTAATTTCTTTGGTTTATAGAATTCCTAGTAAGGAGATCCTTTTCCTACGAGTTTGGATTATTACTTGCTGTGTAATTAAAGCCTTTTAGAACTGCCTGAATTGTTCAGGCTCATAGAAGGAAAATATGTTGTAGGAAGAACTTGAACTCAGGGTTTTATGACTCTGAGGTCAGCTTTCTGTGTATTACTGCACACTAAACTGAAAATAATTAATAATAATGGGGAAGTGTCACCTCTTCAAGCAGGATTTACATTTCAATAGGAATGAAAAACCTAATAACAGAATTTTAACCATCTGCCAGCAGGTATGAGGCTTTTATTTTGGAAGAAGGCAAAATTCAGATAAAAGAAAATCTTGACTGTTCCTTCGAAATACCTTGCTTACCATATATGGGATTTGTCTGGCTAATGTTTAACAACTATGTCTCCAGGGAAAAGAGAAACATGACATATATAAGCATAGAATAAGTTTGCCTATATGTACAATGCATATATTTGTATCTAATTATAGTCATCTCTATCTGGGATAAAGCTGGGATAAAGAAAAAAAATACATGATAACTTTATTATATATTGCAAAGGAACAGCAAGTTGAACACAATAGATTTTCAGTTTCATGTGCAATCATCCTTTTTATTATACTCTGTTATGGAAATGCTTGTTTTTTTATCCATAAAGTAAAAATAAAAGAAATAAAAATAAAAAACAATATGTGGGGAGGTGGAGCCAAGATGGCAGAGTGAAGGCAGGAACTCACCCAACCTTTCCCCCAAACAGCTACAAATTCCTTTAAATAATGACCCTAAACAAATTTTAGAACTTCAGAACATCCAGAAAGATGGCGTAGATAGAACATTTTCCAGATGAGTCAAATTTATAAAAAAAGAAAAACCATACTTTAATTGATAAATGATCAAAAAGATATGTTCTATGCCCAAAGAACTATAAATTCATGCTATAAATTGACCTAACAATACTACTACTAGGCATAAATACCAAAAGAGATTTTTTCTTAAAAAAGGAAAGGGACTTATATATACAAAATATTTATAGCAACTCTTCTCAGAGCAAAAAAAGGAAATTGAGAGGATATCTGTCAATTGGGGAAAGGCTGAATAAATTGTTATGTGATTGTGATGGAATATTATTACTCTATGGGAAATGATGAGCAGGATGCTCTCAGGAAAAAACCTGGAAAGTCCTCCATGAATCCAAACAAAATGAAATGTACTGTATACAAAGTAATAACAGTGTTTTGGGATAACGAGTTGTAAATGACTTTGCTATTCTCAGCATTACAGTGATCCATGACAGCTCTGAAGGACTTATTTTTTTTTTTTTTTTTTTTTTTATTTTTTTTTTTTTATTTTTTTTTTTTTTTGTTTTTTTTTTTTTTTCATTAGGATGGGAGATCTATGCTTTCTTTCCCAACATGACTTTTACAGAAATTTTTGCATAACTTCACATATGGTTTCTTAGTTGAGGGTGAGGATAAGGGAGAGAACCTGGAACTCAAAAGTTTTAAATAATCCGGGAAGAAAAACAAAAATGCAGATAGTTCACATTCGTTTCCCAGTGTTCTTTCTTTGGGTGTAGCTGCTTTTGTCCGTCATTTATCAATTGAAACTCAGGTCTCTTTGTCAAAGAAATCCACTTCCATCAAAATATGTCCTCATACAATATCGTTGTCGAAGTGTATAATGATCTCCTGGTTCTGCTCATTTCACTTAGCATCAGTTCATGTAGGTCTCTCCAAGCCTCTCTGTATTCATCCTGCTGGTAATTTCTTACAGAACAATAATATTCCATAACATTCATATACCACAATTTACCCAGCCATTCTCCAATTGATGGGCATCCATTCAATTTCCAGTTTCTAGCCACTACAAACAGGGCTGCCACAAACATTTTGGCACATTCAGGTCCCTTTCCCTTCTTTAGTATCTCTTTGGGATATAAGCCCAATAGAAACACTGCTGGATCAAAGGATATGCACATTTTGATAGTTTTTTGGGCATAATTCCAGATTGCTCTCCAGAATGGTTGGATTCGTTCACAACTCCACCAACAATGCATTAGTGTCCCAGTTTTCCCGCATCCCCTCCAACATTCATCATTATTTTTTCCTGTCATCTTAGCCAATCTGACAGGTGTGTAGTGGTATCTCAGAGTTGTCTTAATTTGCATTTCTCTGATCAATAATGATTTGGAACACTCTTTCATATGAGTGGTAATAGTTTCAATCTCATCCTCTGAAAATTGTCTGTTCATATCCTTTGACCATTTATCAATTGGAGAATGGCTTGATTTCTTATAAATTTGAGTCAGTTCTCTATATATTTTGGAAATAAGGCCTTTATCAGAACCTTTAACTGTGAAAATGTTTTCCCAGTTTGTTGCTTCCCTTCTAATCTTGTTTGCATTAGTTTTATTTGTACAAAGGCTTTTTAATTTGATGTAATCGAAATTTTCTATTCTGTGATCCGTAATGGTCTCTAGTTCATCTTTGGTCACAAATTTCTTTCTCCTCCACAAGTCTGAGAGATAAACTATTCTATGTTCCTCTAATTTATTTATAATCTCGTTCTTTATGCCTAGGTCATAGACCCATTTTGATCTTATCTTGGTATATGGTGTTAAGTGTGGGTCCATGCCTAATTTCTGCCATACTAATTTCCAATTATCCCAGCAGTTTTTATCAAATAATGAATTCTTTTCCCAGAAGTTAGGGGCTTTGGGTTTGTCAAACACTAGATTGCTATAATTGACTATTCTGTCTTGTGAGCCTAGCCTTTTCCACTGATCCACTAATCTATTTCTTAGCCAATACCAAATGGTTTTGGTGACTGCTGCTTTATAATATAATTTTAGATCAGGTACAGCTAGGCCACCTTCATTTGATTTTTTTTTCATTAGTTCCCTTGAGATTCTCGACTTTTTATTGTTCCATATGAATTTTGTTGTTATTTTTTCTAGATCAATAAAATATTTTCTTGGAAGTCTGATTGGTATAGCACTAAATAAATAGATTAGTTTAGGGAGTATTGTCATCTTTATTATGTTCGCTCGGCCGATCCAAGAGCACTTAATATTTTTCCAATTATTTAAGTCTGACTTTATTTGTGTGGAGACTTTTTTATAATTTTGCTCATATAATTCCTGACTTTCCTTTGGTAGATAGATTCCCAAATATTTTATGGTATCAACAGTTATTCTGAATGGAATTTCTCTTTGTATCTCTTGCTGTTGGGTTTTGTTGGTGATGTATAAAAATGCTGAGGATTTATGGGGATTTATTTTGTAGCCAGCTACTTTGCTAAAATTATGAATTATTTCCAATAGCTTTTTGGTAGAATCTCTGGGGTTCTCTAGGTATACCATCATATCATCTGCAAAGAGTGATAGTTTGGTTTCCTCATTGCCTACTCTAATTCCTTTTATATCTTTCTCGACTCTTATTGCCGAGGCTAGTGTTTCTAATACGATATTAAATAATAATGGTGATAGTGGGCAACCTTGCTTCACTCCAGATCTTACTGGGAAAGGTTCCAGTTTTTCCCCATTGCATATGATGCTTACTGATGGTTTTAAATATATGCTCCTGACTATTTTAAGGAAAAGTCCATTTATTCCTATGCTCTCAAGTGTTTTTATTAGGAATGGATGTTGGATTTTATCAAATGCTTTTTCTGCATCTATTGAGATGATCATGTGGTTTTTGTTTGTTTGGTTATTGATATAGTCAATTATGCTAATAGTTTTCCTAATATTGAACCAGCCCTGCATTCCTGGTATAAATCCTACTTGGTCATAGTGTATTATCCTGGTGACAATTTTCTGTAATCTTTTTGCTAATATTTTATTTAAGATTTTAGCATCAATATTCATTAGGGAGATTGGTCTATAATTTTCTTTCTCTGTTTTCAGCCTACCTGGTTTAGGTATCAGTACCATATCTGTGTCATAAAAGGAGTTTGGTAGGACTCCTTCAATCCCTATTTTTTCAAATAGTTTATATAACATTGGAGTTAATTGTTCTTTAAATGTTTGGTAGAATTCACATGTAAATCCATCTGGTCCTGGGGATTTTTTCTTAGGGAGTTGATTGATAGTTTGTTCTATTTCTTTTTCTGAGATGGGACTGTTTAGGATATTTACTTCTTCCTCTGTTAGTTTGGGCAAGCTGTATTTTTGGAGGTATTTTTCTATTTCATTTAAGTTGTCGAATTTATTGGCATAAAGTTGGCAAAGTAACTCCTAATTATTGCTCTAATTTCCTCTTCGTTAGTGGTGAGTTCTCCCTTTTCATTTTTAAGACTAACAATTTGATTTTCCTCTTTCCTTTTTTTAATCAGATTTACTAAGGGTTTGTCTATTTTGTTGGTTTTTTCATAGAACCAACTCTTAGTTTTATTAATCAATTCAATAGTTTTTTTACTTTCAATTTTATTGATCTCACCTTTTACTTTTAGAATTTCAAGTTTAGTGTTTGACTGGGGGTTTTTAATTTGTTCCTTTTCTAGCATTTTTAATTGCAAACCCAATTCATTGACCTTCTCTTTCTCTATTTTATACAAATAGGCCTCTAGAGATATGAAATTTCCCCTTATTACCACTTTGGCTGCATCCCATACATTTTGGTATGATGTCTCATTATTATCGTTTTCTTGGGTGAAGTTATTAATTATGTCTATGATTTGCTGTTTTACCCAATCATTCTTTAGTATGAGATTATTTAGTTTCCAATTATTTTTTGGTCTACTTCCCCCTGCTTTTTTGTTGAATGTAATTTTCATTGCATCGTGGTCTGAAAAGGATGCATTTACTATTTCTGCCTTACTACATTTGAGTTTGAGGTTTTTATGTCCTAATATATGGTCAATTTTTGTATAGGTTCCATGAACTGCTGAAAAGAAAGTGTATTCCTTTCTGTCTCCATTACATTTTCTCCAGAGATCTATCATATCTAGCTTTTCTAGTATTCTGTTTACCTCTTTGACTTCTTTCTTATTTATTTTCTGGTTTGATTTATCTAATTCTGAGAGTGCAAGGTTAAGATCTCCCACTATTATAGTTTTACTGTCTATTTCTTCTTGCAGCTCTCTTAGTTTCTCTTTTAAGAATTTAGATGCTACCCCACTTGGTGCATATATGTTTAATATAGATAGTGCTTCATTATCCATGCTACCCTTTAGCAAGATATAGTGTCCTTCCTTATCTCTTTTAATTAGGTCAATTTTTGCTTTAGCTTGATCTGAGATCAGGATGGCTACCCCTGCTTTTTTGACTTCACCTGAAGCATAGTAGATTTTGCTCCAACCTTTTACCTTTAACCTGCATGTATCTCCCCGCTTCAGGTGTGTTTCCTGTAAACAACATATTGTAGGATTCTGGCTTTTAATCCATTCTGCTAACCGCTTCCTCTTTATGGGGGAGTTTACCCCGTTCACATTTATGGTTAGAATGACCAATTCTGTATTACTTGCCATCTTGTTAACCCCGGTTTATGCTTTCCTCCCTTCTTTCCCCTTTCCCCCCCTTCCAAGTATTAAGCTTGTGAGCACCCCTTGCTTCTCACAGCCTTCCCTTTTTAGTGTCCCTCCCCCCGCCTTAGAGTTCCTCCCCCTATCTTACCCCTTTCCCTCCCAGTTCCCGTATTCCCTTCCGCTTAGCTTATTCCTTCCCTTTCCACTTTTCCCTTCTCACTTTTCAATGAGGTGGGAGAAGTTTCACCATAGATTGAATATGTCTTAAGATTTTTCACTTAAAGCCAATTCTGAAGGCAGTAAGATACCCACTATATTCATCCCCCTCCATTCTTTCTCTCAGATATAATAGGTTTCCTATGCCTCTTCATGAGATGTACTACCCCCACTTTACCCTTTTTCTGGTACAATGTCCTTTCCACATCAATTTCTAGAACAAGGTATACATGTATTCTTTATACATCTATATAGTCAAAATATAGTTCCCAAGATTAATCTTTACCTTTTTAGATTTCTCTTGAGTTCTATATTTGTAGATCAAACTTTTTGTTAAGTTCTGGTTTTTTCATCAGAAATAGATGAAATTCGCTTACTTCGTTGAATGTCCATCTTCTTCCCTGGAAAAAGATGCTCATTCTCGCTGGGTAAGTTATTTTTGGTTGCATACCAAGTTCCTTAGCCTTTCGGAATATCATATTCCAGGCCCTTCGATCTTTTAATGTGGATGCTGCCAGATCCTGGGTGATCCTTATTGTGGCTCCTTGATACTTGAATTGGGTTTTTCTAGCCGCTTGCAATATTTTTTCTTTCATCTGAGGGTTCTGGCATTTGGCCACTATATTCCTTGGTGTTTTGATTTTAGGATCCCTTTCAGTGGGTGATCGATGAATCCTTTCAATGTTTATTTTTTCCTCTGTTCCTATGACTTCTGGGCAGTTCTCTTTGATAATTTCCTGGAAGACAGTGTCCAGGCTCTTTTTTTCATCATGTTTTTCTGGGAGTCCAATGATTCTCAGATTGTCTCTCCTGGATCTGTTTTCCAGGTCTGTTGTCTTCCCCAGAAGGTATTTCACATTTTTCTCCATTGTTTGATTTTTTTGGATTTGCTTGACTGATTCTTCTTGTCTCCTCGAGTCATTCAATTCCACTTGTTCAATTCTGATTTTCAGTGAAGTATTCTCTTCACTCACTTTTTTAAAATCTTTCTCTAGTTGTCCAATTGAGTTCTTTTGTTCTGTGGAATTTTTTTCCATTTCGCCAATTTTGTTTTTTAGAGAGCTGTTTTCTGTTTCCAGTTCACTAATCCTATTTTTCAAGGATTTTACTTCTTTATCCACTCTCTCTTTAACTGACTTCTCCAGGCTCTTTTGCCAAGCCTCCCTCTCCTTTTCCCAAGCTTCCTTCTCCTTTTGCCAAGCCTCACTCTGCTTTCCCCATTTTTCTTCTAGCTCCCTTGTGAGAGCCTTTTTAATCACTTCTATGAGGTTCATCTGTGCTGAGGAACAGACGATCTCCTCCTTTGGGGAATCACCTGGGGACTGCCTGTTTTTAGTCTCCTCAGGATTTAGAGTCTGCTCTCTATCTGTGTAGAAGCTGTCAAGGGTTAAAGTCCTCTTCAGCTTCTTGCTCATTCTGTCTATTAATCAGAGACAAACTACCAAAGAAAAACAGAAAAAACTGGAGTCTTTCTTTGGGGGGCGGCTGGGTGTGTTATCGAGCTTCCTCTACAGACTGCAGGGGGCAGCAGTGAGGCACTAGCAGGACTGTGCTGCGCCTGCGCTCTGAGATCCCAAAGCGTGCTGAGTCACTGAGGGGGGGGAAGAGGGGGGCGGCCAGGTCCTGAGAGACTCCAGCTGTTTGGGGTTGTATTCTTCAGCCCTCGGTGTTTTTAGCTTCTCTGCTGGGCTGTTGACTTGCTGCAGGTTCCAAACCTGTAGCGAAGCTCTCCCCGCAGAGACGGCTACAATCACTCCCCACCCCCTGTCAGCTCTGCTCCCGTGCTCTCACTGCCGCTGCCCTCAGCCTGCGCCCGATCTAAAACCGCCCCAGCCCTCCAGTAAAGACAGACCTTTCTTGGCGGATCTCAAGGATGGCTTCTCTTGGTAACTATTTGTGGGTTTTTTTCAGTCAAGCATTGATTCAGAGGCTTGTAATGAAGTGGATAGTGAGAGAAAGCGCGGAGCTTATGCAACTGTGAGCCTCCTCTCCGCCATCTTAACCGGAAGTCCCCCTGAAGGACTTATGATGAAACATCCTATCCATACCCAGAGAAGGAGTTATTTGTATCTGAATACAGATTGAAGCATACTCTCTTTGTCTCTCTGTTTGTCTCTGTGTCTATCTGTCTGTCTAATTTTAATTTTAATTTCCTTTTTCTGGAGTGTTTTTTTTTTTTTTCATTAGGATGGGAGATCTATGCTTTCTTTCCCAACATGACTTTTACAGAAATTTTTGCATAACTTCACATATGGTTTTTTAATTGAGGGTGAGGATAAGGGAGAGAACCTGGAACTCAAAAGTTTTAAAAACAAATTATTAAAAATCATTTTTAAGTGTAACTAGGGGAAATATTAAATAAGTTAAAAAACAAAATGTGCACACAACACACTTTTAGGATTAATCTATATTATTGCCATTTTTCCATCATTTTCTTAAGTGTTAGGTAATAAAAAATCATAAATCAAACAGATTTGAAGAGTTTGCTGATTTCTGAGGTGTGACTGTTCATCCTGAAAATTTAACTTAACTAGTTCTGTGGAGCTACTTCAAGATAGTTTCACCACATGTCTGCAAACCAAGTGAGAGCATCAGTAACAATATGTATACTAAATATTACTAAAAATAATTTCTTTCTTTTAAATTTTTCTTTTCAAAATTTCTTTTATCTCTTTTAACCAGCATTTACAATTTTCTTTGCCCATCAGGCACCAACCATATTTTGTTCTTTAACCCTTAGTTAATCAGAAGTATTTGATTTGTTATAATCAAATACTGGATACTCCATGGAATCTAAATGGTAACTCTTAACAGGTGGGGAGTTGAGAATATGTGGGATAGCACTCTATTTGCTTCAGAGAGTTAGGTTATTAGAATTCTAGGCCAGAAAGAATGATTAATTGAAATGAATCCTTTCCATTTATTTTGTCTATTGTTGTCTGAAATATTTAAGTAGGCATAGAACTGTAACTATGCTGGACCATGGATTTGGAGTGCTCTTTTAGATAGTCCTTCCTGAAGTTTTGCCTTGTTCTATTTATCTCCTTTTGAACTACTCATAAATAATAAGGCAGTCACAGTTCTTTAGACTCTATTTTTCCCTTTAGAAACTGATGCTTTCCAGATACTCTCCAAAGCCCTTCTCTGTAACATTTCTGGATGTACTTGTTGGTTGGTCAGATGCTAAGCTCTTTTTAGTCACAGAGAGTTTTTGTAGAAAGCTATTTTTCTTGGGTAACTTTCCCATCTTTCTTAGTTTTGGAATTCTAAGATGCCTGAGCTACTATAGAATTGTCATTTTCTTATTTTTTCTGCATCTAAATTTAATAGCAGATCTTGTTCTTCATCCAAATGGTCAAGATTTGTGACAAAGGTAGGGGAAATAGTGATTTTCTGAGCCTCTGAAGAATTTAGCCTGAGTTACCTCTCCATGAAGGGTTCACTAATTCCTTTATCTGAAAATAATCTTTCCTTTTTAATTTCTTACAATTTTTGACTGGGTCTCTCCTTCACTTCCATTACATTGTACTTACTGTCAAATTTGTGTAAATCTTATGTTCTCCTGAGGTTGTGAGATCCTTGAGGGCAGGAACTATTTTTTTTTTTAATCTGTGAATTCCAGCATCTCTTTTAGGACCATACACATACGAGGAGCTTAATAATGTTACTGAATTGAATAAAGATGGCTTGTGAACTTCCCAACAGAGCTAGCAAAGCATAAATAATTAATGTAATATTTTTCACATGATGTTGTCCTTACATTTTAAAAATTAGAAGCGTAATAAAAACTATTAAAATCTTAATATTTTCCTCCTTTTACATTTTTTTTCAAATTAATTATTTTAATTTTAAAAAGTTTATATAATTTGATACTGACAGTTTAAAAAATAATTTTTATTGATCTCTTGTTTTTACATTATTTACTTTTCCCTATGTCTTCCCTATATTCTCTCCCCATTCTCCAAAGAGGTATCCCTACAGGGGTCCTCAAAGTACGGCCCACGGGCCAGATGCGGCAGCTGAGGATGATTATCCCCCTCACCCAGGCTATGAAGTTTCTTTATTTAAAAGCCCATATATAGTCCGGCCCTCCAACAGTCTGAGGGACATTGACCTGGGCTCCTATTTAAAAAAATTTGAGGACCCCTGTATAATAAATATAAGTCTTATAGCAAAGCATAAAAAAAGCAAAAATATGCAATACATTGAAAAAGTCTGACCATTATATTCAGTAGTCCACATTCTTATTCTTCTAACACCTCAAAAAAGGAGGAAAGTTCCTCAAGAACTCATATCTTAATTCTAATCCATCAATATAATCTATATAAATAAGTTTATGAGTTTATTATAAGTATTTTAGGATCAGTTGGATATTTGTTGGTGATTTTTGAAAAGTGCAAAAGGAAAAAGTTAAAACAAAAAGGAAGACAGACAGATTGTGATCAATTTTTCTTTTCCTGAATGATAGTGGTCCATTAGTTTCTCAATTTACCTTTTGGGATGATAAAATTCTAGTGATCACTAAGAATGGATTGGTTTATAAGCATTTAGAAATGAAAATAGTGATTGGTATGACATTTTAGATCCTCCAAGGGGGAAAAAAAACATTTCAGACTAACTTTTTTTCTTTTTTGGTTTAGTTTATTAGAATAGTACATCTACATATGCTATATGGATTTCATAAAAAATAAAAATTCCAGTATCTTTATGGAAAAGATGACAGGATCTAGCCTGAATGATAATATAGGTATGTGAATTTGAAAATGGTTAAATGATCAAATATGAAGAGTGATCATTCAGGCATTAATAATTTTTTTCATGGTTTATTCCCAGCCACTGGCATGGCAATTTGTACATGGTACATACTTAGTAAATGTTTGCTGAATTTAATTGAATTAGATGTAGGCAAAGGTATTATGCCAATCAAATCTGTGAATGACAGAAAGCTGGAAGATATAGTTAATTTGTTGATTGAATGAGAAAAACAGTTTCCAAAAAGACTCTGGCTAATTTTATAAGTGAAACACATCTGCTGTTCAATTCTGTATTCATAAAGATTACTGGGTTTAATGTGCAGTTTTTGGATGGTAAGTGCATTTCATTTAATCAAAGCCCACATCCTTACTTGGCTGGGAGCTTCCATCTCAACTCAGTTTGTACCAGGCTAGCAGATCATTCAAGGAATATGCTTTGTACTAAGCTAGCAGATCCCACAAGGAATATATACTTTAAAAGTAAAGCATTTCATTAAGATTTAAAAAATTAAGAAAAGTAGCAAAATAATCTTAAAATATAACATATTCTAGGATTTAGGTTCTCAATATCAAATAAATTATTGGGGAAAATTTCCTCTGATAATCTCATTATTTGAAGGATAGGCATGGGAAATACGTTGTATGTGATTGGACCAAAGTTTGGAAAGATCATCTCTTACTTAGTCAAGAGAGGAGACTCAGTCTCTCTAACTTTTTCCCTGTCTGTCTAGTTATAATTTTAATATTGTTTTACTGTTTTAATTAGATTTTTAAAATTATTTAAATCATCTTTGGATATTGCACAGCATTGTACAATATATCTGGAAAATATTATTACATTTTCTCATAGGTCTTTTGAGAAATATTTTATTATCTTAAAAAGCTTTGTATAGTTTAAATTCTAAGCAAATACTATACCATTAAATATACTAAAATATTATAAAATGCCATATTTTTATTTCTTCAGCTGAATATCTCTTCTTCCCAACAGCACATCTATACATCTAATTCAGTTTTGAATGCTATGGATAAGTCACTCACCTTGACAGTATATTTTCTAGGAATGTCCACATTGATAATGACATATGCATTGCCAGAGTTAGCTCACTGTTTGGGGGGCTCCAAAGGAAAGTGTAGGAGAGGAGAGGTATTAGACTGACTACCAAACTGAAAGTCTGCCGAGCCGTTGTGCTGAACTCATTGTTGTATGCCTGTGAAACCTGGCCAATGTATCTGTACCATGCCAAGAAACTGAATTGCTTCCATTTGAAGTGTCTTAGAAAGACTCTGAAGATCACCTGATAATAAATTATTGGACACTGAGGTCCTTTCTCAAACTAAACTATTGCAGAAGATACAACCCTATTGAGTGGGACACATTTTTTTGAATGCCAAACATACAATTGCCAAAATGAGTATTTTATGGAAAACTCACACAGGACAAATGCTCATATGGTAGTCAGAAAAAAATAATACAAGAACATTCTTTGGGCTTAATTTTTTTGGCATGGGAGATACTGACACAGAACTACCCAGTATGGTGTGTCCTCATCAGAGAAGGTGTTGTGCTCTTTGAACAAAGTAGAATTGAAATTCAGAAGAAACAGGAGATGCACAAAGTCAGAGAATCCACTCAAAAAATTCATATAGACTATTTGTGTCTGACTTGCGGTAGAGCATTTAGAGCTTATATTGGTCTGATCAACCACAATTGGACATATTACAACTTGATTCTAATACAATGATGTCATTTTGGTCTTCTTTGTTGAGAACAAAGGACAACAATCCCTAAACTACATTTATGGCCAGGTAATTAAATAGGAGACATAAGTTACTCAAATTTATGCCCAGAGATTCATAAAGCCTCATTCCACTTGACTTTGGAGAGACAGACATCCATTGAATAGTTAGTTCTATGCTATGCAGTATAGTCATGAATCTATTTCTAAAATTGGGTGTTTTCAAAAGGGACCTTTGCCCAAAAGACCTTTATCCATGGGTTTTGATAGGTCCTTTCATGAAAAAAATTTTCAATTTTAAGACAATTTTGAAATTTTCTATTCATATTTTTCTGAAGGCAAAAAATGTTTCATTGTAAAAGAAGGGACATGCTATGGGGAAAAGAGTGAATCAAAAGTTACAAAACAATTAAAAATAAAACTATGTGTAAGGCATTATTAAGTCTGCGTACATAAGGATAAGAGTGATCAACATCAAGTTTTTCATGATGACACTAGAGGAGGGGGAAGAGAGAAAGCCTGTTAATATTGAAATCATTGGGGAAAGTGGGGAAGGATCTTATAATTTGGTGAGACATGACAGTGACAATACTCTGAGAAAACCAAACGTTAGAGAAAAGAAGCTTTTGAATGATGGTAAAGGTCTGGAAGTTTCATTGTGATTTAAGGAGTATATCAACTCCTCATCTGGCTCCATGGATTTTGGTATTGTGAACTAATAACACTGGAGTTGCCAGTATTAGAAAAGATGATGAGGAAACAGAATGATTCAATAATAGGGAAGTCTGAGGATTGTGGTTCAAACCCAACCCCTGCCAATTGCTATATTGTGACTTTGAACAATTTGACTTCATTAAGCCTCCTTCTGTTTCCTCATCTGTTAAATTAGGGGTTGGGCTACATGGTCTCTATGGCCCCTTCAAACTCCAAATTTATGATATTTAGAAACAGCTTCCTCAGGAGAATACCATGTTTCTGTGACTTTACAGGTATTACAGCAGAAGAGATGAAGAAAAACTTTTATAATAGAGTGGGAGCTTCAAAAGGCAGTGTGGAAGGAGATAGTATGGAATAAGAAGCAGGGGTGGGTAGGGCTCAGATGAATTGAGACAAGAGTATGCTAAAAGTAAAAGGGTTTCCACTTAAAGTAGTAGTGATTTTGGTTGACAGAGATTAGGTCATCAGGAATTTTGGGGTAGACCAGAAGGGAATCAGAGAAGGGAGAATAAATGGATGCTTAAAGAATAAATCAGCTCAAAGATTTTAGGAGGCTTTTGATAGCTTGATTGAATAGCTGGGCAGGACTGGTGACTGGCATTTTTAGATGCTACAGTATATCAAAAACTCTCCTTGAGTTTGTGCTTTATTAAAATCCTTAGCTGTTTTTCCAATGGAATTGCTTCTAGCCATGTTTTCTTTATCTTTTACATCTGTGTAAATTAAAAATAAAACTATGTGTAAGGCATTGTTAGTTCTGGGCACATAAAGATAAGAAGGATCAACATTAAATTTTCCTTGATGATGCTGAGGAGGGAGAAGACAGAGAGCCTTTTAAATCTGTGTAACACTTTTAAATTATCCTTATTAGTATCCCTCTGCCTATAATTTGATGTATATCCATGGATAGGTATCATGATGTGAATGAGAACCAACAGGGGAGACTTTTCAGGACTCCTCACACTGTAGGCAAAGAATCAAGAGAAAGCAGCATGATAAAAAATCCAGAGAGTGAGGAGAGAAAATCTAGGAGGAAGGGATAGACACCAGTAATTTTTTCCTTTGTAACTCTAGTATTTATCACTTTAGTTGACACAGAGTAGGTGCTTAATAAATGTTTGCTGACTGATTACATTTTATCTTAGATTCAAACCAAGGTTCTGGTCCATTTGGACTCTAATGAGTTAACTTACTCTTGGCTTTGTGTCATCTGCCTATTTTATAAGCATGCCATTTATACATTTATCTAAGTTGGACACTTCTATCTAAGTTGACATTGAGCTAAGATTGATTACACTTTGTGACTGGCTATTCTACCAGTTCAGAGTGCATAGAAATGGATCATTTAGTAATCCATGTTGCCCACAAATATTGCAGGAGGGATTTTGCCAAATGCCATGCTGAAATCTCGGTATGTCTCTAACATTCCTTCTTATCCACCATTCTGGTAAAACTGAAAAGGGAGATAGTAAGCTTGATTAGAGAAAATCACTTATAGGAGGTAGACTAAAAAAGAATAAATGACATATTTAGGGTCAAATAAGTAATAAGCAATAGTGCTGGGAGTTGAACACCATCTTCTGGTTTTAAATTGAGAAGGGCTTTTATGATGTAACTGAAAACAGAGAAAGCTTGCTATAAAGTCTTTCTCTCTGTTTCTCTCTGACTCTCCTCTCCCCTCCTTTTTTGTCTCTGTTTCTCTGTCTGCCTTTCTCCCCTTTCTCTCTCTCTCTTCTTCTTTCCTTCTCTCTTCTATCTCTTTCAATCTTTCTGTTTTTAGTCTCATTTGTGTATATACATATGCATCTCTCTCTCATAAATAATGCTCATTTTCTACCCCAGATAAAAATACAAAAGGATTGGATGATATGGTTTGTGTGACCCTACTACATACAAGTAGGGGGTTCTTGGACATGAAACTGACATTCTTTCCTACTTTCTACTTGCATAAATACAAAGTTTTACAATATTTTTTCATACCTGGTTTTGGAACAGAGGGCATTAGTAGAGGTGACATCGTATTCATAACATATGATTTGCCTTTAAATGTTTTATTCTAAGCTCCATTTGGCAAATGATTTCCTTCAACATTACTTAACACCCTATTTTTAGGCAGCTGCGTCATTACCCCTTTGCTAGTGTTGATCTAGAATGAAGAAGAAGCCAATGAAAGGCACTTTCAAAGTGGTGTGTTACGTACCTCAGCCTCTTCTTATTCCCTTCACAGGGACATATGAAACAAATTAAAATGATTTATTAGGGATGAAGAATCCATTCTAGGATCCTTACTCAGCTGTTTTCATAGAGTACAGTAGAAGTAGGAAAACATTTGTCATTTTTGGACAGATTAAGAATAAACAATATAGAGGACTAGTTTCAGGTACGTACAGTTTATTTATGAAATCTTATATGCATGAAATTCAGCTATCATACTCCAATAAAAATGGTAGTTCTGTACAAGTTTTGATCCTACTTTTTTGTGAATTTTGAGTAACTGACTTTACAAGTCAAGTTTGATTCTTAGCACTTTGCCTTGAATTTCCTTTGTCAGGATATTAATTTTTTTGTTTTGATTTTGGAAGCGACTTAATAGATAGGTAATTTAAAGGCAGCTGGATGGTGCAGGGGATACAACACTGTACTTGGAATCAGGTAGACCAAGATCAATATGGATTCAGACACTTAACTATCTAACCTGGACAAATCACTTAATAATCTATCTATCCCAGTTTGCTCAATTATAAAATGAGGATAATAATTGTAGAGTATGGACTAGCTCCCTGGAGGCCTCAGGGTCAGGCAGAGTCAGAATAAATTAAAGTCCTTGGTCTTTAGAGTGAGAAGTGAAAGAGGCAGGCAAACTGCCACGAGGCTTGCCAGAGATGTATCCTGGATCCTGGAGTCCAAAGTCATTAGCCTCTTTCCTCTTCATCTTGCCACCTGGCCTCTCTCCCTCTGCCCTCCAATCCTTGCCTATGATTATCTTAACACCAAACATTCAGCAAGCAGCAATGGTGAGAAGAGCCATTTATCCAAATATATGTTAATAGAGTCCTTATCTCAGATCATATAGGTAATTGTCTGATTCAAGCACACCTTTTCAGAGTTTCAGTCCTCTACATCTCTGGCTTTCTTTTGTTTTAGAACACAGGTGGCCACACCCTCCTTGACTTCTTAGGGAGGTGAGAACCCCCAAAAGGAAGTGATCACCGCCCAAGTTCTCAGGAAAGGAGGTGAAAGCACTAAAAAGGAGGTGATCATACCCTCCCTGACTTCTCAGGAAGAGAGATGAAAAACACCAAAGGGAATTGGGAATCAAGCCTGATATTGTTAGCGGGTTTCTGGGCTGAAAGGTCTTACTAGAAATAGGTATATACAAATCCACCAGCATGGGAGGTATTACACAAGCACATAGCAATAAAGCATAGGTTAGTAGTGATGACTCTCCCCACAGCCGGTGTAGAGTCAATGTGGTGTAAAAAACATGAATTGTACATGCAAGTAGTGATATAACAAACAATATGAATCAACATGGTGGTGTAAAAAATTTCCAGAAGTCCTAGAAGGAGGGTGTGTAAATAACAATCACACATATGCCTCCTTCAATAATAGTGCCTGCTTCCCAATGTTGTGATGAGGATAAGATGAGATAATATTTGAAAAGCACATGGCACAGTGTGTAGTACATAGTAGGTGCATATTTTAATTTTTATTATTATTTATTTCCTTTCCATTTCTGAGTAGTAGTATCTTAGAATAATGATATCTTATAATGTCAGTTCTCTGCTCAAAATTATTTGTGACTGACTATTGGCTACTAATCAAAGTTAAAATTACACTGCTCAGCATTTGAAGTCCTTTGAAATATGGTGCCATTTTCCAACTTCATTTCATTATTGCCTTATATGTACTCTTTATTATAGCCAAACTATATTGTTTTCTCTCCTTTGATCACATTTTAAAAATTTATCATCCATATAACTTTTTTCATACTTTCCCTTATGCCCAAAATGCCCCCTCTTGGATTATTGAATCCTACCCCTCTTTTAAAGATGAACTTGAATGTCAAGATTAATCCTCTGTATACTTTAGGTGTTTAATAAATCCTTTTTGAATTTGAATTTTAAGCAATAAGCAGACAGGTCACTGAACTGTGTATGTTGGGGAGGGGGCACTTAAAGAGGTGCAGTAGTTAGGGGACTGGACCTAGAATCAGGAAGACCTGAGTTTAAATCTGGTCTCAGTTGCACATATGCCAAATTATGATCCTAGTGATCCCCAACTGCTTCAGTTTCCTCATCTGTAATATAGTGATAATAATGGCAACTACCTTCAGGATGTAACAAGGATCAAATGAGATAATATTTGTAAAATATGTTGCAAAATTAAAGTATTATAGACATAGCTATTATCATTACTAATACTATTCCTCTTCCTTTCTTTTTCTTCTTCTCCTTATACTATTACTACTACTACTACTATCACGACTCTGGATAATGGAAAGAGACAATCCACTCAAACCTTTAAATGTTTTCTTTCTTTTTTGGTGAATCTGGCAAAAGATGTAAAGATGATATTTGAAATATATCGTTTTGTTTTGTGAAATATTAAGTAAATCCAATTTAGAAAGAGTAGCCAGGTAGATATAAGGTACATTTCTCCTTTTGATATACTGTACTTCTTGCCACAGGCATAAGATGCAAGAGATTTTTATTTCTACTTCCATTCTATTTCCTATGCTTATTTCTATCTACCTAGCCCTATTTCTAACTTCAATTACATATTTATATATAAAACTTCAATTACATATAGATATAAATATATATGTATACCTGTTAAAAACAAAGGGGAATCAGGGACTAGATTCTGTGATAAGAATGTGGTATTGCCAATTAAAATAACCCCTCTTGACCAGTTAGTGAATATGTGTATATTAATATGGCCATATCTTAATAAACCCATCATCTTGACTTCTTCTAGGTATTATTTAAATGTGGCAGAAAGAGATTAAGTATCAAATGCCATTAGGGAAATCAGTAATTTTGCATTTCTTGGACTCAACTGAAAGTTGGACCATGGGAAATGATTTAATGTCATCACCCTTGGTGATTCTAGACTTCACCTAACCATGGGGATGTGGGGAGCCCATGATGATGCTTTTCCATTATGGCATGCATAAAGATGTTGGCTCTGTTGCTACTTGGTTGTAGATTTGTATCAAACTCTTGCTGCACAGATGGATAATGGTTTGCATGCACAGATGGAACAGGGAACGGCAAGTTCATTGGCAGAGCTTGTTCTAGGAGAGATCAAGGGAAAAAGGAGGAAGATGAGGGAAAGAAGCAATATGAAAAATTAATAACTACCTGATTTTGTAAAAAAATATTTCCTTTCCTGGTGTCTTATTAAAAAGAGGAAACTTAGAAAAAATTTTCAGAAACTTCACCCAGTAGTAGCTTTTTTTTTGGGGGGGGGGAGGGTTGCCATTAACTCATATAGTAAATGTCTTTATCTTTTTTAAAATGGAAAACAATTAATACTGAAATTGAGTAGCAGTAATCTCAATAACATTTCACATATTCCTACAGAGCAGAAAGAATTGAATTAAAAAGAATGAAAACAATGATAGATTTCCCATATTTTCAAACTATAGGGACCATTATAATTGAAATTTAAACCAGCAAAAACAGAGGCTTTCTCCAAAGAAAGCATTCCTGGTACACTGAGAAGTTTCCCTACTTTTTTTGCTGGCATTTCATTTTTAATGCTTGACATTTGCCTCATTTTATCACATGCCATTATCCTTAAATAGACATCAGATGGAACCATTGTTTCCTGATATAAGGTTTATAGTTTTCTTTGAAAACTCTTCTCTGAACCTTTCCATAAAAAGGGGAAAAGATGTCAGGGATTCTTATCAATCATCAATTATCAAGCATTTATTTAGTGAAGACCCAAGGGTCACATATAAAGATCACTGATAGATACAAGAGAAGTACTGTACAAAAGAAATTCAGGCAATTTTTTATATAAGAACAATTCATACTTAGAATGATGTTAATGAGGAAAGGGATAATTTGTCCTTTATATCAATCTTAATTTAGTTGGAGGTGATCAGCCTAGACAGTAGTTTTCTTTTTATACAATTGAAGAAAGATATAGTTTTTGAATGCCACCTTTTTCTTGAAGCTTCTACTGGTCAACCTTTGCATGGATGAGCTCTTCCTCCTCCAATGTCTGAAACACTGTTTATATTACTCATCTATTCCTTGTATTATAGGGCTTTTTCTTAGAGTTACATGCTTAATTTCTCTCACTGCATTCCAAATTTATCAGGAACTCTTTCCTTCTTTATATCCCCCTTTTCCTTCTTCCTTCGACTCTAGCATAATACTGGGTACGTAGTATATAATAAAAATTTGTCGACTGATTAAATGAAGAGGTATTTTGTCTGACTTTATCAATCAAAAAGTATATTTTAAATGCCTACTATGTGCCAAGTATGATGTTAGGTGCTGGGAATATAACTTCATGGGATAAATCATCCTTACATGAGAGTAGTTAACAGTCAGGAATATTCCATGCTTTCCCAAAACCTACCAATATGCTTTTGAAAAACAAAAGTTGGATAGTATTTTTAAAAGCTATGTTCCATATCTGGATTTTCTGAATGCTTTGACATGGTGAACAAGAGAAATATACTCATTTGCCATGGTGTGGTGGAAAGTTTTGAAGACAGAAAACCTGGGCTTGAGTTGACTATGAAATATGCCAACCATATAATTTTATACAATTTCTCTTCTCTGATTTTCCATTTTCTCTTTTGCAAAATGGGGACAAGTAATATTTGTACTAATTCCCTCTAAGCAATGAAATGAAGATCAATTAAGAAACTGTTTGTAAAGCTCTGTGTAAACATAAAACACTCCAGAAAAGAAAGCTATTATTATGGTGATTATTCCCGCTTTAGCTAGGAATTGGAAAGATTACTACGAAGAGATGGTTGCAGTTAACAGTGATGATGTTGGAGGATTTGTTCTGAATTGACTTTCAGTATCTTCCTATATTTATTGGCCATGATATATGAAGAGAAGGGAAATGCTTTTAGCTTGTGAAAATTTGTGTGTGATGTGATGGTGGTACATTTTAGTAATTTGAGGGGGAAAAGTTGGAAAATCATAAAGAAGGACCACTGAATTTTCCCCCCTTCATGACTGAAATACTTTGGATCAGTGGCATTCAATGGGTGCTTTGCACAGAGGACTATAGATTTCTTGTTAGAAGAAGCTGGAGGGAAACTCAGAGGTCATAAAATATAGCCTCTTTTTTTAAGGGGGTCAAGTAATTTGACCCAAAGAGGAGAAACTTTCAGAATTTTTCAATTGAATTGAATCCAACAAAAGTCAATCTCAATCCTTTTCTATTTCCTAATGAGAGTATTATAGAAATGTCTCATTTCTCCAAACACAATCAACTTTTTCTTTCTATAGAAAAAAATTTCATCTTGGGGAGGTCTATCTGTAAAGAAATTTGACAGGGAAATGAAGCAAGTATAAGATATCTATTGATGATCTGACATAGTTAATTCTGTCTTTGAGAAGTGAGGATAGCAGCCAGAGATCAGCATGTTTCATTGATAGCAAGGCAGGACTTTTTGTGTACTGCTCTGGTGGGGCTTGATGAGCTATCTGCCTGATAGTTCATATGAGTGCTTCTTTGCAGGTGGAATCTCTAGTTGTGGAAAAATTGTGAGAAATAGAGATATGGACCTTACATTTTTATTTCTTCTCTAATCTCTCAGTAAATGGAAAGGGGGAAAAACACATACACTCATACACAGAGGAAAGAAAAGAAAAACCAGAGCTTTATAGGAGGATATCCCCAGATGAGAATGGTTCAGCATTTTCTGAATTTATTTTTTCAGGTAAACAAATGGAGTACAGGCACAGACCCTCAAGCACTTCAGTAATACAATTTTCTTTCATCCTAGTTTGTCTGCTTATTATAGAACCAGGGGAAGCTGATGACACTCTTGATGCACATAAATGTGAGCATCTCAGAACTGAATCTATTTTTGCTCTGTTTTTAAAGCAATCTCAAGATTATCTTGGTTCTTTCAAACCCCTCATCCCCATTGAATACTTTTTAACTGCCCTTATTGTCACACTAGGATACATTGAAAGACTTAGGGATGCTTGACCTATAGAAGACAAGATAGGGATGGAAGCAGAAAGGGAGTCATCGTAGCTTATTCTTTTTGAATATTTGAAGGATTGTCATGTGGAAGAGAGATTAGATTTGTTTTGGTTGGCCCCAGAAGATCAAACTAGAAGCAATAGATGGATGTTTCAGAGAAGACCTAGTAATTATGGTTCTTCTATGGTGACAGTGGTAGATTTGTTTCCCCAGGAACAAAAAGACTAGTTTGTCCAATTCCTTCACAGCCATAGAGGTACCTTAGATATAATCTAGTCCAAGTATTTAATTTTTATAGATGATATAACTGAGGCCCAGGCTGGTTGTATTGATTTGTTTTAGGTCATATGGCAGCTAGGTGCTGTAATAGATAGAGCTTTGGGCTTGCATCCAGGAAGGCTTATCTTTCCTGAATTCTTATCTGGCCTCAGATACTTAGTAGCTGTGTGATATTGGGTAAGTCATTTTGCCCTCTTTGTTTCACTTCCTCATCTGTAAAAATGACCTGGAGGAGGAAAGGGTAAAGCTCTCCAACCTCTTTATCAAGAAAATCTCAGATGAGATCATAAAGAGTCAGACACAACTGTAGTGCTACTTAACAACTTGGAGCACACAGAGAGCATCAGAGGTAGCTTTGGAACCCAGGTTTCTGGCTCTAATTTCCATGTTCTTTCCACTACTTCTCTACTGTGCTGAATAGTTGTTTTTTCATGCAACTTTGTACACATAAGTAATTCTTGGTGATGAGCCTGCTTTTATCCACAAAAATATTTTCCTTTCTTTTTTGAGTAAACTGAAATTATGATTCAGACTGTGGTCTTCTATGAATCACAATTATATACAATCATTGAAAAAACAGTTATTAAAAGGGAGGGAGATCACATCACAAATCAACCATTTGGGGATTGTGAATCCTAGCACCCCTCTCTTATACTATTATATACAATATTGCTTGGGAATGTCAGATTTGTCTACTACATAAATATTTTATCCTTCCTGGTTAGAAATAATTGTCAGTGATGTTGGCAAAAATTAGAGATTAAATCCTAATGCACATGTTCAGTCTAGTTTTTCATTAAAGACCTGTCACAATCTGGCACCATTAAATGAGAACCTCTCACTGAAATAATTGGATGAGAGCTCCTTGTTTTGGAGGAGTTTTAAAAGTTGGGAGAAGTCTTGATCAATTTTTCCTACCCATTCCAGTTCTTTCATTTGGCAGCAAATGCCTCTCTAAATGAGTGAATGTGTAGTAATTTTAAGTCCACTCTAAGGAGGAGGAAACTCATAAATAATTGTTTTGTCCAAAGGAAATTTATTAAATGATATACTTTATGATTAGGTAGGGATGGTACCGTGATAGTTTCCAAATATACTTTCACATTGAAATAGTGTTGTGAGTTACCCCCCATTGGGTGATTTGGCAGCTTCAAATGTCTTTCTAGAATTCCCTTTTTTGTATCAGATAGATTTTGTTTTTAACATATGTTAGAGGTACTCCTTCTTTTGGGGATTTCCAGAATGGGATACCAGAGGTTTATGCTACTTCTGTTTCCAGATACATGCTTTGGGATTTTTGAGTATTTTGGTTGAGAGGGATGAGAGCATAAGACTGGAATATTCTTTGAAACATAAAGTAAGATTTTTTTTGTATGTATAACTGATGAAACCAAGAAAAAGGGCTCTTAAAAATATAGTGTTAATGGGGCAGCTAGGTGGTGCAGTGGGTAGAGCACCAGCCCTGAAGTCAGGAGGATCTAAGTTTAAATCTGGTCTCAGACACTTAACACTTCCTAGCTGTGTGATCCTGGGGAAGTCACTTAACCCCAATTGCCTTGGGGAAAAAATAAAAGTAATTAATAATATAGTGTTAATAAGCAATGTGTCTAACCAACTGCTCACTGTCCTATACTTTTCTAATCTCCTTTCTTTTCTCACACCAACCATTATGACTGCAATGACACATTGAAATCTGACCTGAATCTGAAGTTGCAGTTTAAAGGCCACCTCTGCTGTTAGGTATCCCCCAATTCTTCCTCAATTAGAAATAGTCTTCTTTTTCTTGGAGATTTTATAGCTCTGTACCAGTTATAGCTTTTGGTACTTGAAGAACTGAACCACAACAATATTGACACTTACTGAAAATAGAAACATAAAATGTGAAGTTGCAGCTAAAACAAATGGCTCACAGGTTGTCCTTGGAGAGGCAAATAAAGAAATTGGCAGAGTTGGTATCATCATATGCCTCAAAGGCAGCAAGAAACATAATTTTATGGGAAACTTGGTAATCTCCTCCTGCCATGCTCACGATGAATGTAAGCAGAAAGATCACCATGAAGATAATTGCAACTTATGTGCCAACATCTGCTGCAGAGGATAAAAAAGTAGGGGACTTTTCTGAAGAACTTGATAAGAACTGCTCAGCTGAATCAAAGCATCCTTTGACGTGGTGACTTAAATGTGATGGTAGGGCATGATAAAATTTGAGATAAAGAATTCAAATGGGACACAATATGGTAGAAGCTTTATGAACAGATATCACAACTAATTTCTTTTAAAAGAGTGAGCTGTAAGGCATGGGGAATGGTGAGCAGAGAGTTTTTTACATCAATACTTAGATGGATCTGTGATTTCATCAGTGAGTATTCCTTCCAAAAGGAGATTCCTTTTATGGATTCTTGTCCATGATCGATCATATATACTTTTTAAAGTATTTGTTGTGACCAATATGCTGTGAGTCTTCCTCTAATTCACTTGATAATTTGTGAATAATAATGAAACATACAAGCTAATTATTGGTTATGCCTTGATCTTGCTGTCTGAACCACCTTCTTTTGCCTCACTTTGTCTCATCTTTATCTGTCTTATAGTATCCTCTATATCACTTCTCTTGTGAAATTCTTGAAACAAATAATAGTAAAGACATTAGATCCCATTTTTAATATTTCTTGGAAGGCACTATAGATAGACAGGGAATTGGACCTAAAATGATCAGGAAGAAGAGGGAAGATTAGGTTTTATCTGGGAAATTGAAAATCCTGGCTAGGGTCAAAGTTTAAGAGTTGCGGCAATGAGAGTGATAGTTATAACAAAAAATTTATTAAAATAACAGAAACGATAAAGGTGTATATATATATGTGTGTGTGAAGCTTATGCTTCTAACAGCAAGCTAAAGCTTCAATAACATCCCTAAAAACTAAAGAGAGATGAATGAGGAGCTCTCAGCATCTTGGCTAGGTTGTACCATAATTGTGTTCTTTGCTTGGAAACCAGCTCAGCAAACGAGTCTTGTACAATAGGTGTCACCCAGTTATATAAAACATAAGAACAAATAAAGGGATTCCAGTGACTGGGTTCTAGCAGAGGTCACTGTATGTCTAAAACCAAGATAGACCTTTTGTTCAACTTGTCTTCAGATAAATAAGCCTTTTAGCAAATTTCCCTGTTACTTAAAGATATAATTCAATTTGTACTAGAGTCATTGTGATGACATCATGGATCTAGCAAAATATTTTCACCACTGATAACACCTATTTTGGTTGAAATGGTTCAACTCATAAGAATTAGCAAGGAATTATTCTTTATTCTCTCTCTTCTCCTTCCTTCCTTCTTTCCTGCCTTTTTTCCTTCCTTCCTTCCTTCCTTCCTTCCTTCCTTCCTTCCTTCCTTCCTTCCTTCCTTCCTTCCTTCCTTCCTTCTTTCCTGCATCTACTCCACTACCTTTCTAATATGAATCATGATAATTAGGAAAAAATACTCATGATGAAAGAGAATAATAATTATTTTTTTTAATTGGAAGTCTTCTGTATTACATTACTTTAGCACTCACTGCTCCTTCGGCAACCACTTTTTTATATAATCATATTCTGGATCAGAATGACTTTATGTCACAAAGTCATAGTGATTTTTTTGTTTAGTTAATTTTTATTAAAAATGCAAATGCATTGTTAAAAACTAATTAGTCAAAGTTAAAATGGTACTTAACTCAGTTTGAGTTTAGAAAGAAAATTGAACTTTAGAAACAACAAAAATCCCTTGAATATTTTATATTTTCAATATTTGGCATTATTTTATACAATATTATTTTAAAATGAATCTTTAAAAATTTTCCTAGTGGGTATTTCTTATTAACTCAGTATGATATTAAGTCTATAAAACAAATTTCCAATGTTTTGTGCATTGTGCATGTTTTAGCCCATGCATGGAAATAAAAAAGCTGATTATGCTATGAAAATATGGTATTCTGTTACTTATAATAAGCAGCAGAGGACCTTGTAGTGTATATAGAAAAATAAACAGTCCAACAAGAATAGGAAAGTAGCTTAGTCTAGAATTTATTTTTCATAGTGGTTATGTGACCCTTGTGCAGATGGTACTTATGCTTGCTTAATAAACAAAGTTAATTTTAATCATTTTTACTTTGGTTTCTAGCCCCTGTCACTGTTGGTTATAAGAATTCTAAAGACCTTTTGCTGTGATTAAATCACACATTAAGAGTTTAGAAAACTTTGGTCATACATAATTTAAACAATTCATGTGAACTTGCTTAGAAATCATAGGACTTTCCAAGAGCTGAAAGCTATAGTCATTCAATTTCTTCTGTTTTGTAAAAGAAAACTTTGAAACATAGAGGCTAAATGATTTTATGGTTATTTTTATTTATTTATTTATTTTTTTATTAGCAGAGTCAAATGTTAATTATTTCACTTTGGGAGGAATGGCAATGGATAATTCTACACATAAGGAGGAATGGCAAGAATCATTGCTAATGCTTTTTTAGGAGGCACTATCTTCTCTCTACCCACTGAAGTTGTCTTAACATGGTAGACAAAAGCAGTATGAGCCAGAGCCTCCAGGATGATATTTTTATAGACTGTCCCATTTTATAATCAGATTTATTTGTCTGCAAAAGAGAGATAAAGAAAAAGCCAGATAAAATCTCTATATGGCAGAGCAGTGTAATTTCTAAAATCTATTCTTCATCAGATGTCTTCCTTGTGTTGTTTGTCCCTGGAGAAATCTTGTATACCAGGCTGTTCTGTGAACTGCCTGAGGTCTTAGGAACAAAAAACACTAAAAAGTTTATTCAATAATGGTCCTGTTTCACAAGGTCAGTGACAGCTGCATCCTAGACAACACCATCTAAGCCCTCCCTTATCCTCTTTTGGTCATGCATGTGTCAAAGAGCAAATAGATCTTTTAATAGATTTGGTTCATAGGGCTCATTGCTCCTATGACTTAATGGAGAGCCTTGAACTGGGAGGAAAGCATCGAGGTTTTATGTTCAATAAAACAATGACATATGAGACACAGAATAAAGGATTTCAGTCCATATTTGTCCAATTTGGAGACTGGAGGAAGAAAAAAAATGTTCCACACAATATGCTTATCTCAAATGTAGAATCAGATTCAAAGATCTAAAGCAATTGTATGACTGTGTATTCTAGCAGTAGATTAAGGTCTCACTAGAGTGAAGATAATTCAAAGTCAAAGCCAAAGCAACAAATCAGTAATGGGGAGAAAGTCTTGCTACTTCATGGATCCATGATTTTATTGGTCTCCCTCCTTGCAGGTGGAAACTGATTTATTCTTTTTCATTCTATGTGATTCTCGGTCATATTATCCTGCAAATCTTTCATAGAAGACACTTTCAACACATTGTAATCCCTTTTCTTTTACTATTTTGTGACTATCAGTGAAGACTTTTTTTCTGTTACATTAATTCATTTATTCAATCAATAAACAACAAAGACTTATCATTTCAGCCCAATAGAATTAACCTTTATTAAGGGCTTACTATGTACCAGGAATTGTGCTAGAAGCTTTTAACAAAGGAAGAAGCAAAATAGATCTTGCCTTCAATGATATTACATTATAACAGGGAAATCAATTTGTATATTTCTCGGTCTATATAAAGCAGATACAAATTAATGCTGGGGACAAAACATTAGTAGCTGTAGGGAGAAACTTGAGGTGGTATAGGAAAAGCACCAAAGAGAAGGTAGGTTGAGTTTAAGCTCTCAATGGAGAAAATCAGAGATTCTACATAGTGGAAGTGAGAAGGAAGTCCACTGAAGTAATGGAGAAGAGTTGTTGCACAAACAAAATTAAGACATGTAGTGTCTTGTGTAAGGGCAAATAATGTGGTCAGTTTGGCTACATTGTTGTTTGTATAGTGGAAGTAATATATCATAAGCCTGAAAACAGGCTGGGGTTAGGTTGTAAAACACTTTAAAGGCCAGAGATATTTATATGTAGTCCTGGAGGACATAGATTCCCACTGGACTTTATTGACTAAGACAGAAGGCTAGATTGTTTCAAGGAGAGACCTGAGATAGAGAGGTTGTAATCTGATTGTAATCAGAGATTGTAATAGTTCAGATCAGTAAGGTGATTGTGTGAGAAGATAGAAAGTAACAGATACATAAGATGCCAAGGAGATGGAATCAAAATTTGGCAACTGATTGATTGATTGATTGTTGTCCATGTATGAAGACCAAAATGACATTGCTTTGTTAAGTACAAGTGTATACAGCTATGGTTGATCAGACTAATAGTTTGGTAGAGCATGGAAGGCTCTACCACAGATCAGACACAAATAGTCCACCTGAACATTTGGAATGGAGATGTCTTTAAATTTGCACATATCATATTCTTTTTGCACTTATCATATTCCTTTTCAGCCTACTGCAATTCTGCTTTGCTCATAGAGCACAGCATCTTCTTTGAGATGGGCACTCTATGCTAGATGGTTCTTTGTCAGTGTCTCATATGTCATACAATAAATTTCAAAGTTCTTTAGAGATCTTGGGAGTGTTGTTCATTATGAGGGGTGAAGGAAGAAGTGACAATAGAGGATGGCATTGGACTTGTGAACTTGAATGACTGAGAAGATGATAGTGTCCTCAGTAGAAATAGGGAGGTCTGAAAAAGGGGCAGATTTTTGGGAAAGATTAGTTCTGTTTTAAAACTGATGAACCTTTGTTACAAGGATTTCTAGATCTAAGAGTCATATGCATGGAGGTGATAACTATACCTGTAAGAACTGAAGAAGTCACCCAGTGAAAAAGTATATAAAGAATAAGGTTCAGGACAAAAATGTAAGATACATTTTTGTAAAGGTCTGAAACTCTTGAGTTGATGCACTGAGGTTGGACATTCAAGAACTTAAGGCTAATTACTGATTGGACAATACTCTATTAGCATGTGCTTGGAAAATGGCCCTTCCCACTATCCTGTGCTGGCTCGATAATTGGTGTATACAGAGAATTGTAGGAGCGACTAGGGAGTGGAGTAAGACTAGCCAGGGTCACTTTGGGGCAGGAGATGAAGAGGAGAGGTCGTGGAGATCCTGTGTCCATCCAATTCACTTCTACCCCTAAAGACCAAGAATAAAGACCAAGGACTTTTGCTTATCCTGACTCCAGCTGTTTCTAAGATATCCAGGGAGCTAACTTGGTCTTCACATATTCTCATTTAGGGGACATAATATGAACGATGAACAAGCAAAAGAAATTGATAATGAATACTTAGAGAACTGAGAAGAGTAATCTAGGACTAGGAAGGAGAGAGTTTGTAAAAAGAAAGGGTAATTAATGATAGCAAAGGCAACAAAGTTCAAGAGGAATGAAAGTTGAGAAAAAAACCATTATGGTTTGGCAGTTACAAATTACAATATTAATACAATACTAAATACAATTATTTTGGAGAGAGCAGTTTCAGTTGGGTGATAAAGTCACTATGATTAGAGAGAGATGGTGAATGGTTGAGTGGGTAATATACTGTAGAAGATAGGAGAGGACAGAATCAAGGGTATATGTAGAAGGACTAGTCTTCATAAAAGGAAAAGTTATTCTCTTATCAGAGAGGGGACAAAGAGAGGGGAGGGGATGGAGAGATGAGCTCAAGAAGTTATGAGATGAAGCAAAGAGAAAGAAACTCACTGAGAAAGGCTTCAATTAGTCAAGTAAGAAGCAAGTTTCATGACTCAGAGGGGAAGATGGGGATATAATATTCTAGAGGAAAGAAGAAAATGTTTGAAATCACTTTTGTGGGGACTGAATGAGGAAATATATTAGGGAGGATTGCCCTGATGCTGTGAAGGCTCAATTAAATAACATCATTAGATAACATAAATATGGTATTTCTATTCAGCAGTATGTGAATGGGAATGGGAAAGCCTAGCCCTAGCACAGTCTTGGCACACAAATGCTTGTCGATTTATTGCTTAAGATCATCTCATAAAAGTTCAAGCTGCAACTTTCTATTTAATCAATTACCTTCAGTTCAGCTACAACCTTATGGTCTTTGGAATCCCAGAAGCATTGAGTGTTCCAATCATGCCTCCATGCAGGTAATTTGCAGCTGATTAGGTTGACCAAGAGTTCCAGTCTATAAAGTTCTTAGATAAAGTTTCCATTGCCAGGCAACTTTTCGGTTGATTCAGCTTTAATCTTCTTTTCCTTAAAGGAACATGAAAGCTTTATTACTTGCTTAGGCTACATAGAATTAGGAGGTTGATAAAGACATTGAGGGTTCTCAACTTCTCTTAATTACTTATTAATTTTATCATTCTGTTGTTGAGATTCTTTATAAATTACATTCCATACACTGGAAAGCTCAGGATGATTTGTCTATGCTGTGTTTCTACACACTATCCCTCTTCAGATTAAAACACCCTTCTCTGATTATCATTCCCTTATATATGTTGCCTTTTCCCTATTTGAGTGCAAGCTTCTCGAGGGCAGAGAGAACCTCACTTTTTATGTATATATCTATCACAATGCCTGACACATTTGACACTCTATAAGTGATTTTTCATTTCATCATTTATTTCTTTTGTGTAAAGTGAACCAGAATGGGAAGATAACACCAAGGAATTTTAGGATAAAGAGAAGAGGGAACTTAGAAAGAATGTTTTATATTTTCCTAGTTTGGAATAGCTTATATTGGGAATTGGAAAAGGAATCAATGAAGGAGGAGTCCCAATTGAGGCTAAAAACATGAATGTATAGTATATCCAGAGAGCTAAGTGATACTTTTTTTTTCTTTTCAGGTAGAAAGTTAGACAAAATGTTATATATTTATATATAAACAATCATTAATCATGTTGGGCAGTGGTAAAAATATGCATTTTCCTATAATATAATAAACTGAAATTTCTTAAAAGTCATAAACTTAAATATCCCAATTTTAGTTTTTGCTTCTAAGCCCAAGTAAGCAGAAGACAATAGAAAACCACCTGAAAAAGAGACAGGACCTAGTTTAAAATTAGTTATTTCCACTTGGGGGCATATCCACTCTGTATATGCAGAAAACCCTAGGATGGGAACCACGGGAGATAGGAACCTGATTCTGAGAATGGGAAAAGAGAGTAAAAGATAGAAGTAGAATTCTAAGTTCCTAAAACAAAGGGAGTAGAGAAAAATGAAAAAAAAATCTAGAGTTATGACAGCCAAGCAAATACAAAGGAGTACAGATTGTTAGATATTTATGGACAATGAGATATGCTTTAAGGAGCATTTGGAAGTAATACAACCCCAAAAGCAACATTGCTTTTCCCATCCTCCTCCAATAGAGGTTCTTAACTTTGAGTTTGGGAATTTTAAAAAACTGGATAATTGCATTTCAATATAATTGTTTTGTTTTACAATCCTATGTATTTTATTTTATACATTTTAAAACATAATGAGGATTCACCAGACTGACAAAGGAACAAGTAGGACAAAATGCATTAGGAATTTCTAGCAGAGCGTACTTCATAGTTGGTCACTGAAACTCCCTCACTACCCCCAAATCCCACACCTGGGAACGTCTCATGTGGATATATATATTGGACAGCAAATACTTTTCACCTCTACTCCCTTACCTAATCATACTGGAGTTACTAACAGGGAGAAAGCATCCATTATTATCCTTTCTGTACCTATCCTACTTCCAAGGCCATGTCCAAAAGCTTTATGCTGCATGTTAATTCCCTATCTTGTAATCACAGAAATAGAAAAGCAGTCCCCAGAAAATAGAATCTCCTCAAGTCCCTGGTCCAGCCTGGGAAAAATTCATTTTTTGGGTTAGCATTTGCATATTTTAAATTATTCTACTTTCAGTTCACTGATTTTTTCTAATGTTACTGCCATAAATATGCAGCAGATGTTTCACTAAGTTTGAAAATTAGAAATAATTACTGTAGAAATAGTGCTTATAGATATCATTCTGGGAACCACAGGGGAGACATTGTTTGGAAAGAGACGAGGAGCCACTGAAAAAGAATTAAATACTTGGAGATATTGATTTTTAAAGGAAAGGCCCTAAAATTATATAATCAGATGAGTTAAAACTATAATTTCAAGCTGCGCTCTGATTTGTTTCCTGCTGTTTGATGTTGTCATTTAAGTGAAGTCAGCATGGTCCAGCATTTAAATACAAATTTATAATTCTAAATGTTTTCTATCTTCAGAGTGGCACATTTAAGCATTTTTTTTGTAAGTGGTAAGTCCTCAGTAGAATTATCTAAATTGAAACTGTTTTTAAGATGAAAACTTTTAGAAAAAGTAAAAGACATAGATTATAAATTAAGTAACTTTGTTTATAGAAAACCTGGGTGGGATAATAGCAATTCAGATAAGATTTGATATCAGAAAGATCTAGCCTCAGTTACTGCTTCTTCCCATCCTGTGTTTGTATGACTTAGAGCAAATCTCTTTTTGATATTATTGTAAAACTGTGATTTGTAGATGAGTTGCAAATTTTTCTTGGTAGAATGAATTTCCACACTGGAACTTCCCTATGCTGATGAAATCTCTCAAAAAAAATTATATATCATAGAAGGTGATGCAGTGGCTGGAATGTTGAACTTAGAATAAGAAAGACTAGCAATTCAAATTCTATATTAGACATTTATTTAGCTGGACAAGCCACTCAGTTTCTCTCTGCTTCAAATTCCTTATCTGAAAAGTGAGTATAAGAAGAGTACCTCTCAAAGGGTTACTGTAAGGGTGAAGTGAGCTAGCATA
Source organism: Antechinus flavipes (assembly GCF_016432865.1). Lineage (NCBI taxonomy): Eukaryota > Metazoa > Chordata > Mammalia > Dasyuromorphia > Dasyuridae > Antechinus > Antechinus flavipes. Next base: position 211,684,685 of record NC_067402.1, read on the forward strand.
TGTAAAGCCCTTTTCCAACTTTAAATCACCACATAAATATGAGATATTATTAGTTATTAAAGGATCTTGGGGATCCTCTCCTTGGATTCCTTCATTTTCAAAATAAGGAAGCTCTGAAGAGGATAAGTGTCTTTACAAAGGCCACAGTGATAGAAGATAGCAGAGCTAATATTCAAACATAGCTAATTATAATTTCTTAATGTTCTAGTTCTAAAGGCAGTATCAATATAATGTAATGGAAAGGATGCACTGGATTTAAAGTAAGACAAATTTAAAGCCAAGTTCTGCTGCTTATTTGCTCTTTGTGTAAACTTGGCCAAAGCCACTTCTTACTTCTGCTTCTTAATTCTGGAATTAAATAACTTGCCCAGAGTATAATACAGCTAGTAAGTGTTCGAGGCTAGATTTGAACTTGGGTCCTTCTGATGCCAGGACTGGTACTCTATCCACCTAGCTCCCCTGTTTCCTCATTTATAAAAGAGAGAGAGTTGGACTAATTTTTCAAGGTAAACTCTCTGCACTAAATTGGTTGTCTATTTATTTCCACATCACCATACTACTTTGTCCAATATTACTTTCTTTGACAATTTCAGAGAATAATATCTCATACTGTACTTTGAATATCTTTCAGGTGCTGCATTAATTTATGAACCATATTTCATTAAGAATAAATTTGGGTCAAATGACCATGGCCCACCAGCTAATAGAGACATCAAAGCCATTTATGAGGCAAGCAGAAAGGTCAAGTCAAGCTGAAGCTAGACACAGAAAATAGGATCAATAAACAGCTAAACCTGTTGGTGAGACAAAGGATATTTCTAGGTGCTGCGGAAAAGGAAATTTGCATTAGTAGGAAAGAAGCAAATCCATTATTGATGAGAATGAGTGATTCTGTACTCCATTGTACACAATGAGGGAACAGTGGTCAGTTTTAGGTGGCAGCCTCCAGGGGACCATACTACCTTCCTCCCATCCTCTCTTCTGTGGTTGGATTTATCCTCTTTTTAAAATTTCAGACGTTGCTATTTAATATAGCATAAAAATTTTATAGAATGAGTGAGCAATGGAGTATTCATGCTATATGATTACTTCATCAACCATTACTTTTCCCATTTTACCTGTAATTTATCCAAAGGTAGAGGACGGTTATACTAGAAGTATAATGGGCTTTTTTCATGGCAATGTTTATCTCTATCCAAAAGATACAATAAGTAGATCTTACAATTTTAATTCTTTCAATCAAAGTGTTTTAAGAGTTACTTTTTCTTTGATTATAAATGAGAATAATGTTCATTGATTGAATTCCAGAAGTATACTAAAGCTACGCAATAAAGGAAATGAAGTATTTTAGACTGTTTGGCATGGTGATATGTTATTCCATTTAATTTAGAAATTCTTTAATGGAAGGGCTTATTTTTAATGGCAAATCATTATAGGGTTTAATATGGGACACAAATCTGTTAAAATATGAACTGAAAGAGAATATTTTGAACCAAATTAAAATCTTCAAATGATCAAAATTGCTTAATCCTTATCAAAATCATTTAAAATGCATCCTGAATACTCTTATAATACTGTATAAAGACAATTAAAACAGACATTTTCAATTTATAATCATGTCTATATAATGAAATTGACATGTTTTGGATTGAGTTGAATTGGTGTATCTGAATATGGGATTCTGGCTTGTGGAAAAACTGGATTCCACTCATGATGAATTTTGTAACTTTTCTTCCACATGGATATGTTCTGTAATATTGAGGAAATATTTTTTGGGCCTTCTATTTGATGAATTTATGTAGCTGGTTGAAGGTAGTGTCTTGGTGTATAAAATCATAGGGTTTAAAATTGGAAGGAAGATAGAAATCTTACATGATTTCTTCTTTTTTACAGGCAAAGAACTGAGGGCCTGAAAAGGAATGTAAGTTACATTTATAACATCACAAAACTAGCATCTGTTTTAAAGTAGTGTAGTACATTGGTAAAAAGCAAATCAAAATAACATTTGGAGTCAGATCACCTAGCTTCAATTTCTCCTTTGACATCATCAATCTTGCTACAGATGTCATAAGGTACTGTTACAATTAGATGAATAATTGACTCTTTATCCACTAAGGCTTCTGAAAGAGGGAACACTACGAGGTAAATGTACCTGGATGGTCCCACCAGTACCAGGTACTGTATCTGAGGTATAGGAGAGCCTGATAGTTTTAGATGTTAAAGGAATAACAGTTCTGAATTTTAAAGGCTAGTCTTTGTATACCCATGTTTAGCATAGTATCTATTACACAGCAGGGATTAAATACTTGTCTTGATTCAACAACCCTAAAATTTGAGTCCTTCTTTGAGTGCTCATCTGTACCTTCACTCATCAAATTTATAGTCTGGCCCTGTTCTAAGGACCCTTTTTGTAGGAAGCCAGTTTTCATAGCTCAGGGAGCTTGTGCCCTTGAACTGAGACTGATTGCCAAACCTCACAAATGGGGCATTGGTTATGGAGTAAGAGACACTGGTCTCAAGAAAAGCCAGCAGTATACCTTTTTTATCATAGGCATATGACACTGAAGATCTAAAAGAGGTTTCCCTTTTATTATTCTTTCTTTTTGTTAGTTCTGAGATATGAGAATGAATGTTATCTTTAAAAATCAGCAGATATTTATTAGTCTTCTTATTCACTTCTTTTTTTGACGTTCACCAAATTGTAAATGAAATGAAAGGGAAGTCATTCAATACAATTGAAAAATCTAATAATATGTAGATTGTGACATATTAGAATTGTTAAGTTCATTCTTTTAAGTTTTAAAATGGTTCCATAAACTCATTATTGGTTAAAATTATATTTATAACAAAAAATACCTATGAGAAAGGAAAAGAGGAAGTATCAGTGAAACTAAATGAAAGACTTACATTAACCACTAACTTTTTTATATTAGATTGCAATTCCAGAACAAAAATTCTAAAAAAGGAAAGCAGTGTGGTCTCATGTCCTGGGTCCTTAACCGAATCTTTAAAAAGCTGAATGAATCCATTGCCAAGAACTCTGAGACTTTGAGAAAACTTGGCAAATGTTGGTAGGACATGTTTTTCTCCAGTTTAAAAAAAGTGTCATAAAATATTTTTTCCAGAATAAATGTCAAAGATATTTTTAGTTTGTATTAATAAAGCATTTCCTCCTCTAAAATCCAATCAAAATATTTTGATGGATAGAAAGAACTTAAATGTAGATATGTGCACACATCAATACACACAACATATTTTACATATATGAGAAATATATTTACATATATGACAACAAAAAGTTACATATTAAATATATTAATTCACAATGTAATATCGATTTACATATGTGAATATATAATATAAAGACATATGTAGATATATGTAAGTATATATTAAAAAATATAGGGTTGGAAATCTAAATAGCTAATTATTATAGCTAATGGGCTATAATATCTTAAAACTGCAGTAAGATTTTAGGAACATTTTCTACATCTATTTCAAACTACTGAACTATCTATAGCTAGAGACAGGTGGATAGAAAAAGACCTCTGGATAGATACAGAGATATATCTATAAATAATTACTTGTATCTATCTATCTATATCTTTAATGCTGAGTTTTTGGGTGTTTTTGTTTCAGATGGAAGAAAAGGTTTAAAATGCTTTTAGGCAGGACATTAGAAATAATTACAGAAAGCTCTTCATAGTCACAAAGACACAGATGTATTCTCTACAGCTTTGGCAGCTAGAACATGTACTGTGGTTTCTTCTACTGGGCAAGACCCTCTCTCTAGTGATGTTGAGGAATCTGGTCCCAGCTAAGAAGGGAAGCTCATTCTAGTTAGTCAGGTTCCATGTACAGAATCTCATTTATGGCTGTTTTGAGATATGTTCCCTCTGCAATTGATGAAGACTAAAAAGTATAAAGTATATCTGGATATGGGATAACTTGGCTTTGTTAGCAGTTCATAAGCAGCACTTATGGGAGGGAGGTGAAAAAAGAGGCTGATGGTTAAGCAAGAAGAGAAATAAATCACCAAAATCTCAGCTGTAGCTAAGTGAATCTTGCAGACAACAAATGTATACAGAGCCTCAGTATCTCTTCCAGTATTGGGAAGACTGGCAGAGCAGCTTAAACAACACCCCTATCACCTTCATGGGTCCAGAGAGCCAGTATTGGAGATGCTGAATTACATAAAAATATCTATGGGAAAAAATATCACAGCCTAAGGGGCAAGGTTCATAGCATAATGTATTGGAGGGTCCTTATCCTCTTATCCATTTTTCTAGACTGTTCACTTGACATCCCAAACCATATTTACTTCATGGCTGGAGTCTGGAAAAATCCACCATCTCCAGGAACTTTTTTCCAAGTTCATTCAAATTTCTTTTTTTGGCTTCTGCTCCCCACCAGGGACTCCCAAATCCAGATAAATGTTGGAGAGTACTAGTTTGGGCATGGTTTAAGGGTTTAGTTAGAGAAAGGATAGCTTATTTGGATGATTTTTGGATTTCTTATTGGGTGAAATTATAGCCATTTGGAGGTGGGGGCCAGGAAAATAGTCATTCTGGATTGATGGGCACTCTATGATATGGAGGGATAGTGGAAAGGGACACATTGTTTATAGATTAAGGAAGAAACTCTAGATAAAATTCCTTACATAAACGTCAGTTTTATTGAAATCCAACCAAATCCACAGCCAGTTTCCCCTACTTAGAAATGTCTTGCCCTAGCTCATTGGAATTTTTGCTTTTCTTTCTAGGGCCTACTATATATGCTCAGGAGATCCCCTTTGACAATCTGATTAACTCTTTCATTGTTTTAAAAAAACCTCCATTTAGGTCTTTTACTTATGCTCATAGTATTGATTACGATTTTTATTGCATTATGGTCTAAAAAGAATATGTTTAGTATTTCTGTATTCTCTGTTCCTTAATGCTTTTTGTTTTTAAATAAAGATGTCAAATGATGACAAAATATTCAATTTTTGATCATATTTAAAAGTTACCATAAATTTTTAAGCTATTTCCCAACAGTAATGTCCCAGTCTACAGTTCCACTTTTGTATATCTTTGTGTTATATTTGTCCTTTTCAGAGCAAGAAACTTTTAAGATCTCTGATTTTTATTTCCTCTTTTTTGTTATATAATCAACTTCTTCTTACATATTTAGGTAGTTTTTCCCTTATGAATTTTGATATTATTCCATTTAGTCTGTACACATTTATTATTGGTATCAATAATATGCAAGTTTGCAATTCTACTCATGAGATTTTCTTTTATTTTTAGGAATTCCTCAAATGCCTCTCTTTTATTCAAAGTCTATCTTTTTCATTGACGATTAAGTTCATGTTTTCATGATTTGTCATCTTGGATTTCACTTCATTTTTCTTTGCTTTTTAGAATATATTATTCTATTCTCTTTTATAGGTCTTAGTGAGTGTGTAAGTTTGTGTTATTTGATTTTCCTTTATTTTATATTTGAAAATCTTTTTTCTGTCTCCTTATAATTTTGCTTTTGCTATTGAATTGCTAAATTTAACTGCTATCTCTTTTAGAGTTTGACATATAGTTGTGTGTGTGTGTGTGTGTGTGTGTGTGTGTGTGTCTGAGTTGGCACTATGGAGGAGGAGGTGATCTAAATATTTTTTATTTCTTTCATTATAGTATTCAAGTTTTTTGATTTCCTATATTCTTCTTGGAGATCTTCACTGAAAGTAATGATCCTTGAATTGTGTCTGATTAAAGTCAAAGGGTTTTTTTATAAAAGATTTTGCGTTTTTATAACAATGTTGTCTTTTGGTTCTATTATGTCAGATTTTGCTCCCTTTCAACATTTTTTGTATTTGTTATTCTCTCTTCATAGAAATTCTGCATTGTGAATTAAATTTTTTTAATCAACTTTAAAAAATACTCTTGTTCAGGGCTCTTAATTATGACTAATATTCAATCAAGGAAGAACAAGACAGAAATAAAAAGATGGTTTGGCAATGTTGCTAGGATTAGAGTTAATAGATCGACAGGCAGAACGTTCTACAATCCCCTATCAATGTCAGGAGAAAATAAAGGGGATTTAAAGCACATTGAGTGGACCTCCTGTAGTAAACCTTTGGATGAACATGGATAAATATCATACATGATGGAGCAGTATTGACAAACTGCAATCTACCTCATTGAAGGGGTCTCCCAAAGTTATGATTTTACAGATCCATATGAGTATTTGGGTGTTTGTTCATCATTTATTTTCTTATAGAATTAATTCATTTGAACCATTTTGGAATTTCCTGCTCTTCTATGCTCTCTTGGGAGTTCACAGTATTCTATATTTTATGAGGTACTATTTTACTTTCCTTTGGGTTTTAATTCTTATTAAGCAAGATTTGTATTTTCTTTGAGATTTTAATGCTAATTGTCTTTTCTAGGCAGGGTTTACCTGATTACTTTGCTTGTGTTTTTACTTTTTGTTGAGTTTTCCTCCTCCTGAATTCTTTGATTTAAAAAAAAAATATTTCCCATTACTCATTCTTTTACTCCTACCCCTTTCTTGGTGGATACACTCTTTAAGATGAATATAAAGTGGTCTCAGTAGATCATATTGTATGATTTAGAGTGCATTGGTTTGGATTCCTGACCTAAGTAGGCTCTGGGTACATTTAGAATAGAGTCTAACTGGGTTTTAATTCCTCTTATTTCAGACCAACATAGCCACACAATTGCATCTCTCTATTTTTCTCACTCTCTTTGAATCTCTTAATTTCTGTCTCTGCTTAGACTAAATCAACATTTGCTGATTTTTACATGTTTACATTAGAGTATGGAATGTGTATAGTCTCTACAGTTTTGAGTATCCCTAACATAAAGGTATGCAAGCAAGAAGCAACAGACTTTCCTTCCCTAATCTCCTTGCAGGGTCTGAGCAGAATCAATGTTTGCCCTACATCCTTTTTTTGTGGGGAGGAATGAAGGGTGAGTAGGGACTGATAGTGTGGCAGCAAGGTGCTGGAAGCAGGAGGAGGGATATTTCCAACATGGGCTATAGATATAAACCCTTTGTTTGATTTGTATGTCTCTGCTAAGGGCAAGGAGGTTGTTGGGTGCAGGGTAGTGGTGATAAATGAGCACTCACTTTAAGGATTAGCACTTTTCAGGGTTAATTCATAAAGCTTTTACTTTGTTGTAATTCTCTCTTTTTCTAAGAATTAAGCTGCAAGTTGCTCTCCATCTAGCACAAAATTTCTCTTTTGGAATTTTTTTTTCTTTCTCAAGAGTTGTTAGAGACTGGAAAAAGTGTCTAATATGTCATCCTATTTGTCCCATGACCATTTGCTGAGTTTATACATAGCCAAACACATCCAACACTATATCGGAAATCTTTTTTATTTAATCAGACACATAAGGGCACCTTGGGACTAATCGTCATTTCTTGATTTTCACATCCTCAGTGAATGCTTATTTATACACTTCCATAAACCTCATGGTAAAGTCAGCAAGGTTATCTACCCTCTGGCTATAAAGCTAGCAACATGAACTTAGGAAGAGTAGTGAGTGAAAAATAAGTATATTTGAGAAGTTTTAAAGAGATGCTTCTTCCCTCATTCCAATTTTTTTCTTCCTTTCCTCCTGTCCCTTTATGTCCCAATTGCATTTCTATATTATATCCTGCCTAATAAGTCCTGGAATAGTAGTAGGGCAATCCAACCCAGATGAATAGAAAAAAAATCTCCAGAAGTACAAAATTCTTTTATTCTATCATCATGATATTCTCCAGAGAATTTCCAAGGTGTGCTGATTACTTTCAGATATTTAAAGGAAGGGATAGAAGTTTATTCTTACTTTTTGTTGCAAACTGATGTTTGACAACCTGTTTAATCAGATTTTCTTGTTTATCTCACTGATGAGAAGGTATAGGTGGGGATTGGGGAGAAAGAAGTATTTCTTGGATTTCTAAATGATTTAACATTCTCCTCTGTCAATGGAATGATAAAGAACACAGATTTATGCTATATTCCCTATACACACACACACACACACATACACATACACCTACACACACACACACACATGCACGTATATAACATTATACTCATACACATATTTATATGTGTATATATTTTTACATACTTATATATTTACATGTATATACAATATTTATAATATTCTTCACATTTTCTCTCTCCTTGTATCTAACCAGTTTCTAAGTTTTAATTATTCTCTAGCCCTACCATTTTGTGTATATACCTTCTTTTCAATACACATATAGCCAGTGCTGAAATTTAGTCCTTTATCAGTTTTTGCCTGATTTCGTGCAGTTTTCCTAAATGGTAAATTTTTCTTTTGTCTCTTTCTTCTTCATTCCATTCTTCATACTGCTGCCAAAATAATTTTCCTAAAGCACCAGACAACCATATAATTTTCTCTGTTCAAGAACCATCTTTGGCTCCCCATTTCTAAGATAAAATATACTGTTCATCCTATACAATTGGGTCCAAGATGTCTTTCCATAATAATTTCACCTTATTTTCTTTCCCCTAAGAACTCTATATTCCAGTCAAAGTGACTTTCTTGAAATTCCCCAGTAGTACTTTTTATTTTATTTTTTGTCTTTGTGCTTTTGTTCAGGGTATTTCCCTGGCTAGAATTACTTGCCCTTCATTTTTGTCTTTTAGTTTCCTTGGAATGTCACCTCAGGAGCCACCTAACTATTAGTATACCCTCCTGCCTCAAATAATATTGTGTCTACTTGTCTATTTATGAGCTGAATTCAGCATTAAGAATATAAGCATTAAGTAAAGGAACTTAAAAATTTTTTTTCTTTGCATCCCTATGGAAATAAGGGAAAAAAAGCACAGTGTTTTCATTATGCATAATGTTTACCTAACAAATGTTTGTGGAATTTAATTTGATTGAATATATATATAGACCTAAATGTGTACACATTTTAGACTAAGCCTGATTTAGGATGTTCTGCTTAAGATTTGAATTGGATAGAAATGAGATATTCATACATCTAAAAGTTAACAAAGGGAAGTTTACTTAGCCAAATGATGGAAAGGATACTAAGGAAATCTATAGCACTGGTTCATATTTCCCTTCATCTCTAAAGGAAATTTGTCTGTCCCATAGAGTGTGTTGGGTATGGTGACATGCATGATAAGAGGACAGGTACCAGGCCTAAAGGGCACTGGTTCCTCATGGAATGACCTTTTATTTTCTAAGGGGCCAAAAAGTCATATCAGTGGCTTTGGTCTTAGTCTTCAAGACCAATCAAGACTGAGGGCTGTTTTCCCTGCTTTATATGGGAAAAAGACTAGCCTATACGGTAAATATTGCTTCTACCAAAACACAACAAAACTAAATATTAAAACAAACTCCCCCACAAAACTATGGACTTTGAAAATAACATTTTCTAGTATAAGCAAATGTTTTAGTCAAGTGAAATGTCTTGTTTTATAATCAGTTGAGTAATAAGTTGTATATGAATGTAGCTATGCATATGTGAACAAACTGTGTATATTCACATGAATGTGTATATATGTGTGTATATGTACATATGCACATATGTATATATGAGATATATATGTACATATATATATATGTATTTCCTTTGTCTCTTTCAACCATCTGTCCTCCCTCATTTCCTCCTCTAACTGTTAACATAGTTGCAACAATTATTCATCCTGTGACTTCATCATCTTTACTGCTTGAAAATGTGCCCTAAATGCTAACAATTTGTTAGCTAGATAAAAAGACTTGAAGTTCATCTTTCATCCCTTCCTTCTCATCACAAATGCACACAAACATATACATGTCCACCCACACAGCTTTTTTAGAAAATAGGCTCTCTTTAAAAACGTGTGGCAAAAATCAAGCTTTCAGGGTTGAGATTCTCATGATTTCCAAGTCGTGATGATATGTACTTTTTGGCAGACTCCCTAAAGGGGGAATGCTCATGCTTCTCATTCAGGTAAACTTATATTAAAAACTAGAAAGTAGGACTTTTTTAAAAAAAGAACTCTTTCTGTTCATTGTAGTTGTTAGCTAGTGATTCAAATCCTTACTTCTCCTTGACTAACAATGATGAAGTGATGTTACATCTCTTTAGGAAAGTTACTTGTACGTAGAATTCTTCCAATCTGAATAGAGATACAACTTTGATATTTTTCCCTAGTAAAACAAAACAAAATGGTTCAAGTGATGAAAAATACAGTGTTACAATGGATGACTTTATGCAGGGGAGAGGTGGCTGAGAAAGTTCATTTTTTCATTAAGTGACACAGTGCATAGAGTGCTACATGTGAAATTAGGAGGACCTGAATTCAGTTTTATTTTAGACACTTAAAAATAATGTGATCTCAGACATTTAACTTTTCAGTGCCTTGATTTCCTCATAAATTCCTCATAATCCCAATTAACATGGGGATGATAAATGATAATATTTCATAGGATTTTTGTTAGGATCAATCAAAATAACATTTTTGTTGTTCAGTCATTTTCAATTTCATCTGACTGTGATCCCATTTGAGGTTTTCTTGGAAAAGATATTGAAGTGGTTTGCTATTTCCTTCTCCAGCTTATTTTACAGATGAGGAAACTGAGGCAAACAGGATTAAGTGACTTGCTCAGGGTCACAACTAGTGAGTATCTGAAGCCAAATTTGAATTCAGGAAGATGAGTCTTCCAGGCTCTATACCAGGAACTCTCCTCTAACTTATGAACCACAAGATAATATAGGTAAAAACATTTCACAAAGTTTAAAGCACTATATAGATGTATTATTATTAAAAGTTTTATATTATTTATTTTATCATTAAAAAGTTTTAATAACATTTTATTTTTCCCAATTATAGGTGAGAACAATTTTTGACATTCATCTTAAAAACATTTGACTTCCAAATTGTTTCCCTCCCTCACTCATCCCTGAGATGATGAGCAATTTGATATACGTTATGCATGTGCACTCATGCAAAACATATTTCCATATTAGTCATGTTGTGAAAGAAGACACAGACCAAAAAGATTCCAAGCCATGAAAAAAATAAAGTGGAAAAAATAGTATGCTTCAATCTGCATTCATATTCCATCCTTTCTTTTTCTGATTGTGGATAGACTTTTTTTATCATGAGTTCTTTGGAATTTTCTTGGATCATTGTATTTCTGAGAAGAGCTAACTCTATCATCATCATCATCATCATCATCATCTTCCTCATTTTCATGATTATTATATTACTACTCCAGAGGTTGGAGGGTAAAGCAGGCACAGGAGACTTGTGTCGCTGTGATGGGACCTTGGGTGAATTTTAGTTACGTAACAAGCTATTGGAGGATAATTTTTGAGCAGATCTCATAGCAGTTGCATCAGGAAAAATATTTGCCCCATTCCTATCAATGCTGTTTTCTTGGATGAAATCCCTCTTTACCAGTCGCCAGTTATGACTCTAAGTCTCAACATTGAAGGTGAAATCTGGTTCAACTGTCACATTAATAAACCAAAGCAATTTAACACACACTGTTTACACAGGCTGCAGAGTGAGGAAAGATGAATACTGTCTGATAAAGCGCGTAAACCTTCTTTGTTCTAAGTCCTAGAGACAACAAGCCATTCTTTTACATGGTGGCCCAGGTCCATTAAGCAAGGTTAGATACTATGCCAGAATCATCATATGGCGGGCAGCGCAGAATGAAAATTCATATGATCAATTGCCTGGGCACAATGGGGCAGATCTTCAGGCTTCTGCTTAAGGCAGTTTGAAGTTCACGTATCCTTTTAACCTATCACAAATCAATTTATGGGTGCTTTTAGACTGCTGCCCTAGACATGAGATGAACACACACACAAAATAGTCTTTAAAAACTTTACCACTAAATGAAATGCTTTTAACAAGACATCCAAGTAAATAACTTAGAAACTTGAAAAATGATCATGGATTTATTTCAAACTGGAAGGAGCTTTAGAAACCATTGACACTATCCCCCCTTCCTATTTTAAGATAAAGTGAGACATTGCCCAAAGTCATATAAGTGACATAAGTGGAATGAAGGTCCAAGTCTTCTTGACCTCAAAGTCTAGTATTTTATTCAGTATGGATTTTATCTTGTCTTTCTTTTAAAAAATATGATTAAAAAATGAACTTTATTAACAGAAATCTAAGGTTTAGTTCCTTATATATTTATTGACATATTAAAAAGAATGTATTTAAGTTTGGTCTAAGACCATGTCCCCCTGATTTTGTCTGATCTCAGGATCAAAGCAGAACCATGCTTGGTTAGTATTTGGATAGGAGAACCAACTAGGGAAATCGGGCTAATAAATGAAGTAGGCTATAAATGGTTTTTTTTCTATTCAGTAATAGGTGGATATAGTCACAAGCTTTACAAGCTTTATTTTTGGGAAAGTTCCAATATCATTAATTAAATATAATATGTATCTAGACTTGTTGCAAGCATCTGCTAACCTTCTTGGTGAGCATGTGAAAAGTGATAATTCTGGATATTTCTCACTGGCAACATAATGTATTTTGATGAGGGATTATGCCATTATACACAATTTAACTCCTTTCAGAATTCCATTTTGGTAGTGTTTACCTGGAAGAGATGGAAAGCATTTTTGCTAACATATATTAATTTTCACTTCAGTGTCAGAAAGTTGATTATTATAAATTCTCAAACATTTTGTACTTGCTAATTACCTATTTACTGCAGGAATAGTTCAGTACTGTAGTATGTCACTGTTCAGTAAATATTACATTCTCCTCAAGTAACTTTGAGATGACCAAATGAGATTCACATATTGGGGTCTACTGCAAATATCACGGGATCATTATGTCCAGGACTTTTGAGCAAAGCAGTATCTGGTGAATACTTTCTACATTATCGATATTTTATCTTATTTGTTTATACATTTGGAATAGATAATAGAAATTTTTTCATTGTTCTTTTATTTTGTTTTTGTAAATAGAATATCTGAAGGCTTAGGTAGTTTTTCCATTATTGCTGAGGGTCCATCATATCAATGATTAAAAGTCAGTAGCCATTACATTGGTAGAGGTTGTTGGGAATAGTATTTATAACCCAGAAAATAAATTCAGTGATATTAGCTATTATTATTTGGAGGGAGGAAATAAAATTTGGATCTAATGTCTAAGAATTAAAAAAAATTTTTTTTGCAGGGGTAAAAGGACATTTTATGGAGGGATGAGAGAGCATGTTGCAATTACAGATAAATCAATGGCATAGACAGAGATAGAACCCTAGCTGGTGACTCATGTGCCTTCTGGACAAATATCTTCTTCATAGATGTTGATGTTTTCATTTCAGAATGTAGCAGATTGTCTTTCTTATACCTGCACAGAAAGGTCAGGCAGTATGTGTTGGTAGGCAGTGTTAGAAAATAAATAACCCCTCTCCATATATTTTCCAAGAGTAGATTTCTTTTAGTTATGTATTATTGCATCTATCATTATTCTTCATTTATAAGCTCCTGAAAGACAGGAGATATCTTTTTTTATTTCTTTTGGAATACCTCCCAGAACCCTACGTGGTGAACAATAATAAACAGAGATTGATTGACAGTCCTCAAGGTGGCACTGTTGCTGGTTTTGTTATCTGTGGGAACGCTTGTCAGGAGACAAGTCAGAGGAGGCACTCAAAGAAATAATAGGAGAATATGAATTAAGTTCTATTCTTTTCACATTAAAAGATACTTTGCCCAGTAACAACTTGATTAAAATTTAAAATTCTATTTAAAATTGTGTTTTCTTTGTGCCTTTGTAGAGAAGGAGCTTGTGGCAGTAACAGAAGAATCTGACAGAGTAGAAGCATTTTTCTAATTAGTTTTGCTAGTGTCTCAGTCTCCTCCTGAAGCCATTGCTATTATTTCAGATCTGACATTTTTTCAAAGGAATTTTTTTTCAGGGATACCACTTAAGGTTTACAAAATTTTCTCATGTTTTAAGCTGAAGTCTTGGAGACTAAAAAAAGAAAATGACTCAGTTCCCTTGCCTTTCCACTTCTCCATTCCTGGACATCTTTCCTAAAAGGAATATAAATGAAAAAATGAGCTGTCATTTTGCTTGAGATTTTGGCTCTCCTCATAATGATGCATCATTTATCATGATAGGTTGTTAGCTTCACTTGAAGATGCTGCTGTTGATGCGATTTCTTCTTGTTTGTACTCATAGAGCTGAAAGACAAACTTGCAACTAGAAGTTCCTTCTTTTTTTTTTAAAAGCTAGAACTTTTATTTTTTTAATTAATAGAAGTTCCTTTTATATTGATTCTATATAAAAATTTCAGTGCTTTAGTTGATGGCAGTTGTTCCTTCCTGAGAGTCTCTTTGTGACTGATTTCATGGCTCCATGACCTTTTGGCTCTGATTATAGCAAGTCATTTTTAGGAGTCTCCTGGCACTGTGTCCCTCACCATTGTTATCATCTGGCAAGGTTGTAGCTAGTTTTTTTTTAATTGACATTTAAAAAAATATTGCCATCATTTCAGAATGAATCTCTCCCTTGTAACAAAGGAGAGTGAGAGACAGAGAAACAAAGGCAGAGACAGACACAGACAATGAGGGAGGCAGAGAATAAGAGAGACAGAGACAGACAGAAAGACTGAGACTGAGAGACAGACAGAGACACAAATAGAAAGACATACACAAAGAGATAGTGAGAAAGAGAAAGAGAGACAGACAGGGACAGAGAGACACACACAGAGACAGAGAGAGAAACAGAGACAGAGACAGACAGAAAAAGAGACGCAAAGAGACAGAATGAGACAGAGAGAGAGAGAAACAAAGAGATAGATAGAGAGACAGAGTATAGACAGTGAAAGAGAGAGACAGAGACAAAAACACAGACAGAAAGAGACACACACACACACACAGAGACAGACAATCAGAGATAGAGATATACACAGAGAGAAATACAGTAAAATTAACTAACATATTAACTCAATCTGATAGGCTGCATCTAGACTTTGAACTTTGGCAGAAAAAAACTATTTTCTCCCTAACTTCTGAATTAAATTTGTCACGTCCTGAAATTATTAATTTAGGCAACAAATCATTATTCTGAAAAGGGCTGTAGGATTCACCAAATTGCCAAAGAGGTCCATGACAAAATAAGTGTAAAGAATCTTTGACCAATGTAATGTGCCACATCTTTGCAATGAAAAGAGGTAGGTAATTTTTTCATTTTTTTATTCTGTGCTAAACTTGGTGATTATACCATGTTGATTTTTATTTTTTTAAAATTTATATTGCTGTAGCTATTATGTATGTTGTTTTCTTGGTTCTGTTTATATTACTTTGCATAAGTTTGTATAAATTTTTCTATGATTCTCTATTTTCTTCATATTTGTTGTTTAGTGTGACACTGCAATATTGTATTATCTCATTTGGTCTTCACAAGAACTCTAGGAGGTAGGTGCTATTATTGTCTTCATTTTAAAGATGAGGAAACTGAGATAAACAGAGGTTAAGTGACTTGCTTAGTGTCACACAGCTAGTGTCTAAGGGTAGAGATGAACTTAGGTTTACCTGATTCCAGACCCAGGGTTCTATCCTCTGTGCTAGTTAATTGCCTATTATCATTAATTGAGAGCTTATTCAGCATCTTAAGAACACACAGACAGCTACTGTATAATACGGTGACTTTTACGCCTTTCTGGTGGCTTTAGCTTTACAAATTATATACCTTGATTTTTTCTCAATTTTTTTTGCTCATTTGATGTTACATAGGGTGTCAGGAAACTTATCTAGAAATTGAAATATTTCAAGATTTCACTGGATCTATGAAATAAAGAGCGTGGGGATTCTCTCCAGTGGTGAGATGTCCATCTTTTCAATGTTTATGATTTTTGTGTCCATGTCTTTCCACAAATCCTCCATTGGTTTCTACTCAATATTCTAGGAGTCTCTGGGTCTTGGCATTGTATCCATACCAATCTAGCACATGGGTTATCAATCACTCTTGCTATATGACCAGCTCGCTTTCTTTTTCAGTCTTACTTATCAGACGATATATTTTACACAACCTTTTGTATTTCATTTTGTTTGTGATGATATTCTCTAGTCTCTTTAAGGACAGCATTTGTCTCTCCACTGCCCTTTGGGTGACTTGAGATTTTGATTCCTCAGAGACAGTCATAATTCATGATTTTTAGCCAAACAAAATATTCACTGTGAGAATATTCTTTTGAAAAGGAAGTGTTTTGTTTCAAGGAGAAATTTGGGGTCACTGAAAACATTTTCCATTTGTTGTCTGTGAACTTGGGGAAGATCTCACCAGCCACAGTATGAGGAATTTCTTTTCAATTTGGACTTTTCACTGGATATTCTTCATGTCACACATTTTTAGTGAACATAGGTCTCTTTTTCATGTCTCTCTTGGCATTAAAAAGCCAGAGATTTATTAGCCATTTATTTCAGAATTGGAAGCTGAAAATACTAAATTCATGTCCAATCTCATGACCATGGTATTCACCAATATATTTACTTTGATCTGAATCATGGTGCCTTTTTTTATGTCAAATTTATTCCATTACAATGACTTCACTGGAAAAATTATTTAACCTCTCTTTGTCTCATTTTCCTCATCAGCAAAGTAGAAATAATAATAGCATCTTCCTATTGTTGTGAGAAGTCATATAAAATAATATATTAAAGAACTTTTAAACTTTTAAGTTTATATGTTGTTGTTCAGTTGTTTTTCAGCCATGTCTAACTCTTTGTTATGCTTTTTAGAGGACTTTCTTGGCAAAGATATTGGAATAGTTTGCCATTTCCTTCTCCAACTTATTTTGCAAATGAGGAAACTGAGGCAAACAGGATTTAAGTAACTTACCTAGCATCATATAGCCAGTCTCTGAAATCAGGTTTGAATATTTGAGGAAATGAGTCTTCCTGATTCAAGGCCCACCATGCTATCCATTGTACCACCTAACTTTTTGGTGTGTATAAGTACTATATAATGTTGACATTATTTTTTCTTATTAATGAATATGATTTATCTGTTTCTTCATCTTCTATTAACATATACATATAATTCTGATGTGTGAAATTAATGAAAAATTTGACTTAATATGTATTGATACTTATATAGTAGAATTAGATGTGATCAAAAGATCACCTTCCATATGGCAAAAACATAAATAGTCTATGGACTTTTAAGTCCTAAATTTTTTCACACCCATTGTGCATGTATAGACATAACAAAAACACATTAGATTTTACCACTTATAAAATGATAGTCTTCCATAAACTTAAAGCTTTGTATATAGATATTTTTTCTCCTTTTTTATTTTTATTTTTATATATTTTATAATAACTTTATATTGACAGAATCCATGCCAGGGTAATTTTTTTACAACATTATCCCTTGCACTTGCTTCTGTTCCGATTTTTCCCCTCCATCCCTCCACCTCCTCCCCTAGATGGCAAGCAGTCCTATATATGTTAGATATGTTGTGGTATATCCTAGATACAATATAGGTTTGCAGAACCGAACAGTTCTCTTGTTGCACAGGGAGAATTGGATTCAGAAGGTAAAAATAACCCGGGAAGAAAAACAAAAATGCAAATAGTTCACATTCATTTCCCAGTGTTCTTTCTTTGGATGTAGCTGCTTCTGTCCATCATTTATCAATTGAAACTGAGTTAGGTCTCTTTGTCAAAGAAATCCACTTCCATCAGAATACATCCTCATATAATATCGTTGTTGAAGTGTATAATGATCTCCTGGTTCTGCTCATTTCACTTAGCATCAGTTCATGTAAGTCTCTCCAAGCCTCTCTGTATTCATCCTGCTGGTCATTTCTTACAGAACAATAATATTCCATAACATTCATATACCACAATTTACCCAGCCATTCTCCAACTAAGGGGCATCCATTCAATTTCCAGTTTCTAGCCACTACAAACAGGGCTGCCACAAACATTTTGGCACAGTGTGTAGATATTTTGGATCTTTGATATAATTTGTTATATTTCAATGTAAATAACTTTTGTTTGAAAGAGCTAGTGTAATATCATTATTATGTGGCTTAGCTTAGAGATAGGTTATTTAGACATAGATAATTTGGGTTATATTTCTGTTGGAAAAGAACCCTGACTGAGTTCTGTTTGAAGGCATTGCTCTAACATTATGATAGAATTTTTTAGGATGTAAATTGATAAGCTGAAGAGAACACTGAAAAAGGAAGTCAATATCTCAAAGGGCTGCAAGATCAAGCAATATGAATGTTGGATGAAAGAACTATGGGTATTTATGCTGAAGAAGAGAAGATTTAGGTAGAGACAATATAGCTGCCTTCAATTATTTGAAAGATTATCATGTGGAAGAAAAAGTTGGTTTATTCTGCTCATCACACTGGGCAGATCTAACAGTTATGAGTAGCAGGTATAGAGAAGAGATTTAATTTAGATGTAAGGAAAACCTTCTTAACAACTTGAGCTCTCCAGAAGAAGAATAGGTTGATTAGGGAGGAAGTAGATTCCTCCTCACAGGAAATCTTCAAGAGGCTAGATGGCCTTCATCTGGGAATGTGGTACAAGAGATTCATTTCTTTCTTTTTTTTTTAATTAAACTAGATGGATTCTGAAGTCTCTTTCAGTTCTCATATGAATACTGACTGTGGACTCAGAGAATTTGGATTCAATCAAACCTCTAGAACATATTGCTTGTATAACTCTGGACAAATCACTTAAATCCTTGGGTTTTAGTCCCTTAACTGTGACATCCACTAGATGATCGCTGAAGTCTTTACCAGCAATAAATCTGTATTACTTTATCCCTGTGACCCAATGTTCTTCCAATGTTGGACTATCATTTGAATAAAGGAAAAGCCAATAATACATTAGGGTGAGTGTGCTGTTGAATGTTTAACTACTGGCTTGCCAAAAATAAATAAATAAAGAGAAAGAAAGAAAGAATGAATGAAAAAAGGAAAAAAGAAAGAAAGAAAGAATAAAATGGAAGGAAGAAAGGAAGGAAGGAAGGAAGGAAGCAGGAAGGAAGAGAGGAAGGGAGAAGGGAGGAATGGAGGAAGGGAGGAAGGAAAAGAAAAAAATCACTTGCAAAAACACTTTTAAATTTAATTTGCATTATTGACATTTCCCCCTTCACTTTATTCAGTCTAGACAATCAGTAAAACATTAAATCAAGCTCTGATTTGTAGCTTTGCTGATTTCTGAGGTGTAAATGCTCACACTGAAACTTTAATAATTGTTCTCCAGCAAACCCCTGGAGGGGTTTAGGGAGGGAGGGGTATAGCATAACTTCCACAGTAGCAAACATGCTATAAGATGACACATATATCTTTAAATGTCTGGTGGCAATTTTCTTTACTTCTGCTTCTTTCTTGCATCTATTAAAATGCTTCCAAAAATATGTTGAGTAGGGAAACCATATTCTACTTGTTCTCCATAAATTCAAATTCGTTAGGCACAATGACTACAGAAATATGTGGGCGGATGTTAGTATATGTGAATTTCTATTATGTAGCTCCTCAAGTAAATACTATGCCTTCACAAGCTACAAAAAGCCTCAATTTATTCCACCTGTTTTACCGTTGTATAATCCAGCCTAATTTATCACCCTGTTCAGATCCCAGCCTGTGCCCCTGATTTTGCTGGATTTCTGTTTAGAAATGGCAAACATTCAATAATAGGCTTAATTCATGAGAGAGCATCTGTAGATAATTTCAGCGTTCCCTGGAGAACAAGCATAGTTTTCACTGTGGGACCAACGAATGCCTCTTGGGCAAGGAATTAATTTTCAACACTGTAATGAAGAGGGTGTGTTTTTGCCTGTGTCTAGTATATGCAGCTCTTTTGTTAACTGGGCAAATTTCACCGCAGTGTCTGTCTGCAGCATGAGTGCATTCACAAGTATTTTCTGCAGTCAAACTACATTTCCATTCAGTATGTAGATTTAAGTGATTTCTTTTTCATAGTTGAAATAATCAGGCAAACAGAACATCTTTATTTCTTTTCTCAGTGGCTTTTATTACTGGGACACTTGAGCAATATTTGGGCATGAAAAGTGTAATGCCTGTTTGTTATTGGTAAGGTTAAATCTGAAGGTCTATTCTTTAGATTGCATTGTTTTTGCCCATTAAGATTCTCCCTATTCTTTTCTGTAGAGTGCTCTTAAGAATAAGAGATAAGAATACTATGAAATGAAATAATGGAGTTGGGAAAACATATCACCCTTATGAAATATTTGTTTACTTCTTCGTTTTGGGCAAATGAATCGATAACCTTGGCGATTTAAACTGAAAGCTACTGATAAAATTGAGGTTGGCTATTTTTGAGTGATTTTTGTAATGGAAAAAAAACAATGTTAGATAGAGGATTAGCCTTAGAATTAGAAAGTCCTAGATTCAAATCCTGCTTCTGACTCATAAAGACTATGTAGACATGGAAAATAACGTCTTGCACTTCTTTGTAACTTCTAAGACCACAATTTATGAACTGGTGCTTAGAAACTAAGAACCATACTCCTGAAATTACAATTTTATACAGAAAAATATCACAATGGGGCTTTAAATACCATCAAAATTTAAAGCAGACAGGATGTTTGGATACTTTATTCATAATGGAAAACATTCCACTTTAAGTAGAGTATTTTTATTTGAAGGAATTAAAATAGAAATGACTCTGGGCACCTAGCTACCACTGGACAAAGACAACATTGCATAGGGGCCAGAACCTTAGCCATAAAGTAATATCATCTGAATTTGAGATCCAGGCTCTGTTATTTGTTAGCTGCATCTCTTGAAGCAAAATACTATCTTCATCGGTTTAAAGTCAATAAAGTAAAGGAAAGCTCAGTTTCCTTACCTGTAAAATGAGCTGGAGTAGGAAATGCCAAACCACTACAGCATCCTTCCCAAGAAAATCCCAAATGGGGTCACAAAGATCAGATATGGCTGAAACAACTCAGATGTTTATATTTTCTTGGAATAAAGACAAAAAAATCACTGGCCATGAGATCCTTAAGCAAAAAGAACATCTGGAACTAGACAATATTCTCAGAAGAGCTATTTCAAAAAGCAAATACGAGTGAAAGGGATTTTTCACTTTTTCTTAGTGTTGCCTTGAGTTTCCTCCTCTCCCAATTCTTTCAGCTATGAAGCACATTGGTCTTTTGCAATATTTCCTGCTACAAATATCACTCTTTGGTGACTCCAAAATCTATGCAATGTTCAATTTCATATTGTATCTATTAGTCATCCAGTAATACATCTGAATATTCACTTTATGTAGGGACCCAAATTAATGCTTGTAACAAATTCTCAAGGTTGGAGGAGTCATATTACTCAAATGCACACTGCATATTTTTATTGTGCTAGAATAAAATAAAAAATACCTAATTTATAGACTTTCAAAAGTGTGGATTCAAATATATGTAAGCACTGCAGAGGATTCATCGTTCACACTAATTGGGATTAGCATAACAAATGTTATAAGAAGATAGTAAAATATAAATGTGTTTTTTGATATGCATAGAATCTAGTTGAGATCAGTATTATATATATGAAACTATTTAAGAAAAATTACAAAACCAGAAGCATATAGGTGGTACAGTGAATAGAACACTGGCTCTGGAGTCAAGAGGCACTGAATTCAAATTTTACCTCAGACGCTTTCCAGCTTTGTGACCCTGGGAAAGCCACTTGTAAGCTCCGCCCCCCCCCCCCAAAAAAAATTACATAAACCACAGAAAAAAACATGCAATTTTTCATAGTCTAATTTCCTTTTTTTTTTCTCCTTTTTTTTTTCTGAAGCAATTGGGGTTAAGTATCTTGCCCAGGGTCACATAGCTAGGAAGTGTTAACACTTGTTAAGTGTTTGAAATCAGATTTGAACTCTGGTCCTCCTGACTTCAGGACTGGTGTTCAATTCATTGTACTACCTAGCTGCCCCTGTCTAATTTTCTTTTTAAAGATATTTCTTTATAGGAAGGTTTAAGGGAAGGGGAAACTTAAACAATTATTAAGTCCTTATACCACATACCAGGCACTGTGCTAAGCACTTTACAAAAATTATCATATTTGATCCTGATAACAACCTGTGAGGTGGATGCTATTATGATGCCTATTTTTCAGTTGAGGAAACTGAGGTAGATAGAAATTAAATAATGTGTCCAGAGTCACACTGGTAGAAAGTGTCTGAAGATGCTTCCTATCCCGGTGTCTGAAATCCATTGCACTACCAGTAGTGCATATATGAAACTAGTTATCATTTTGGTTAAAATATGAGTCACATTTTTTATTTTGATAGTTGAAAAAAATTCTGAATAAGGAGAAACTATATGCATAAATGAGATAAACTTTTGATTTTTAAATCAGTTAGCTAAAAAGGTAGGCTGTATGGATTATAGTTCAGATGAAGACATTTTTATCAGTTACCTATTGTGCACAGTGAAGGATTTGTTAATTCCCTGCCATTATTGATGGCATTTTCCTTTAATGATTATCTGGATGGGAAACAAACTTTCCTCCCTCTTACCTCTTCATAAAGAAGCTTTAAAGAGTAGGGGCCTCTCTTTGAATTTTATCATCCCTTCTATGTTCACCAATAAATAGGACTATGATATGAACCCAGTTGTTCCTCTATCACATTTCACCTACATTAGGGAACCAGCATGATATATTCAATACAGACAGCATTAGTAGTTTCATTCTGAAATATGACTTTTAGAAATTCTATGGTTTTTTCAGGTTCATATTTCCCTTTCACTTTTTACCTGATCCCACAAATGAAACCAAGTGAATGCTACCAGGGTTTGTCTTGATTTAATTTATATATGAACTTGAGATTTTATTTAAGGTAATGATTAACATAATAAAAGCTTTCTGGTTAGAAAAGCTAATCAAGGAGAGGACCCAAGTGTGACCATGACAACAGTCTTCTTTCCAAAAATATCTGTCATCATATTTTTTTCTTTTTTCGACCCCACAATTTTCTTTCAAAGGTCACTTCTCCCATCATGTGGAATATAGATCCTAAAAATGTTGGCAGTGAAATTGATAGTGTCAGACATTTTTCAAAATACCAAACAACTGCAATCTCTCTCTCTTTGTATATATATATGTGTGTGTGTGTGTGTGTGTGTGTGTGTATGTGAATATATCTGTCAAATAGTACTGCATGTTGATGGACAGCAATGTCAAAAAATGAGTTGGAATCTCTTTGGCATGTTAACAAATTCATAAATTTTCTAATTTCTTTGTAGTTGCAATAATTCTTGAAATGAGTTCATGCCCACATCATTATGCCTTCCAAATATGATTTTTTTCTTGAGATGGTTGTAATATTTCTTTTAAAAGAAGTTTAGGTACATCATTTCTTGACTAGACTTAGGAGTTTTTCTAAATATATACTGGTATATTAGAAATATTTCTATTTTCACAGGCTTTGTCAGTATGATAATAAAAAGCTAGTATGAACTAGCAAGCCTTGACATTATAAAAATATTTTCCTTCTGTTGCCTCTACTATCTATCATCTATTCATTTATCTATTTTTGTGTGTTTTGCTTTTAGCAAATTATTATCCTATTATAATATGTTATATTTCCCCTGAAGTCTACCCTGATTTTCCATCATGATGTATAGGAAGTCTTTGTCTCTTGAAGACTTTTCTGGTGCCTAGAATATAGTAGACACTTAATACTTATTTATTGATAGATTTATTGAAATTCAGGCTCTGGTAGTCAGAAAGTCTTCCAGTGTAAGCACTTCTGACATGCTGTATGTTTATTATATAAGAACTCAATTAATTCCAAACAAAGCCCTATCATATCTCCCCGTAGTCTTCTTTTACTTAAACTTCTGTGGTTGTTGAACTATTTTTTCAACTATTTTAAATGTGATTTCTAAGATTTTTCCTAGTTGTAGTTGTACTTCCATGGTTTACCTCTCATTTGTAATTATCCATCTAAAAATATGGCACCCAAGTTGAACACAATCCCCTAGATTTGATCTGACTAGAGTACACTAGAAGGGATGACATCTTTTTCTCTTTCATATGGAGGTATGTTCATGGGGCCTAAGTGCACTTTTTTTTTTTTTTAGCATGATGAATGATTGATTCTTGGAGAAAATGTATATATTTTCTGTACCAATATGGTTCCAATGATGCTATAACTGAATTAAATATCTGAAGAATTTAAATTGTGAAGTCACAAAGGATTTGCTGGGTATAAGAAAGCTACTACATATTATTAATGACGGCGTATAAAACAAATGGAATTGAACATGTCTTTCAGGAAGTACATGACCAGAAAAGGACAGTCTGAATCATACAATGATGCCCATGGAAATATTAGAAGATCTAGATGAAGACCTCTTCTATACTGTGTAGATCCTTTGTAGGAAGACATGAATAAGAATTGACAGAATGGGAACATGTTAATGAATTGTGATCTTTGCTGGTGGTTTGGAAGTATGTCATATTATTAGTTTAACTAAAATCCCAAATATTTTTTACATGAAATTCTATGGACCCAACTTTTTACCTGAAGTGTATTTTTATAATTACTTTTGAAAAAAAGATCTAAGTGAAATATTTTACCTTTGTCTGTGATAAACTTTACTTTTTTCTCCAGCCTGTGGAGATCCTTTAAATTATGATCCTGTCATCAAATGCATTGATTATCTATCCAACTTTATTTCCTCTGCCAATTTGATAAATTCATCTTTGATCTCTTTATCCAAGTAATTGATAAAAATGTTAAATAGGACAAGACAAGGGTAAACTCCTACAGCATACCTAGATACCCATCTTTAGGCTTATATCAATTCATCAATAAACTCTCTTGATACACAATTGTTCAGTCAACTATGAAATCACTTCACTTTTATTCATTTTGTCCACAAGGACAACAGAAGATTTGCTGTTGAGTTTCTCACCAAAATAAAGCTATTTTAATCTATAGGATACTCCTGAGCATCTCCACTATCTCTTCCTACTCTGATAATTCTATGAAAACAAGCAATAAGACAACAAATGGATATAAAATGGAACAGATTTTTCAGTACTTTTATATCATCTAGTCTTATTATTTATGATAATAGAAGTAGCTTAGGATAGAATTTTGAAGGCAGGTTTTGGTATTGCTGATAATAACTGATTTCTATGATCAATATATTTGCAGGCTATTATGTGCAAAGACAATTCTTGCACATCACTATCTTCCAGTCTTCTACTTGGTAGTGGTTAGCCCTAAATACATTGTCCACTCATAAAGTGATTTTTAAACCTATTTTCCCATCTTTTTATATTTATTTTTCATTTCTCATAAATGCCAAAATACTAAATATAATTTTCATAATATATTGCTATTATTTTTGTGAAATGCTTTATAAAGACTAGTATTTTAAAAGATGATATACCTTTTTCAAACTGTTTTGTGAAAAGTCCAACTTCTCTGAATAATGGATGTAATTCCTTATCAGAGAAAGTGAAACAATGCCAAGAAATGATAGAGTTTTAGGGACAGAACTAAAAGTTAAGGGCAAACTAAATTATTAGTCACCACAGTTAATTACCAACTATTACTAACAATTAATTATTATTATTATTAGTAAGTATTGATGTTACTATTAGTACTATCATTACAACCACCATTATTATTATCCTTCTTACTAATAGTATTGTTTATAGTTCACATTTATATAGCAATTTAAGATTTCCCAAGTAATTTACGTTAGTTGGCTTGTTTGGATACCTGTTCTTAATAGTGACTTATATAAGTTCTTGCATAAGAAAATATGATAGAGAAAATTGTATTTGTGAATAGTCATCCTAGTAACTATATGCAGCATACAATTCATATGATAGAGGGCACAGATCACAAGAAGCCCATTTAATAGGCAGTTATGATAATCTTTCCTATAAATAGCCTTGTTTACTTCCTATGTGTTTTTATTTTAATCATACCTATGATTTTATTGGCCCAAGAAACTCTTCTATAAGGAAACATCCTCTGCCAGTGCACACTAACATCTAATTCTTAGAGAATTGCCCAGGCCTCTGAGAATGACTTGTCCATTATATACATCCAATATGTGTAGAGAAAGAATATGAATTCAGTTATTCCTGTCCAAGGACAGTTCTGCGTCCAATTGTATCCCTCACTAGCTGTTGAACATATGAATTCTCTGAGACTTCTCAAATAATCATAATCTATCTCATATATTTAGGACTGAAAAATATTTAAAAAACAAACATTTTTCTCTTTCCATTTTTTTAGGATCGACATTGTGAAACTGGCTGCTTAAGAAGAGCAGCATCTCAGGTCCTAGCATCTCAAAAGTGCTTGGAAAATAGCTCTTTCTTGGGGAATTGCCAACACTTACACATAGGATTTCTGTACTTAAAAGGTCCACCAACTTCTCCTCTTTCTACCAGCAGAGGGCATGTTTCACAGCCCTGTCTCTTTATGCCCATCGACTAAAGGTAAGGAAAAAAAAGTATTTGAATGTTTATGTGCTGTATGCATAGATTTAAAAAAGTAACTATTGTTGTTGTTTCTGATAATATTGTTATTTAGTAAACACATAATCTTCAGCTTGGAAGGAAATAATCTGCCTATCTTTTTGTCTAGAGGATTTAGGATATAAGCCAACACTGGGAATAGATCAGAAATTATTTAGTTTGAATAAAAGATATAATTTTAAATGTTTTCTCTTGGAGTCTGATTATAGAAGATGAAATAATTTTACTTTATTTTAAGAAAATATGATTTTGAAAGTTTTGCCACTTAGAAAATCAATAAGCTAAGAGATAACTTTATCAAAGGAAGGAATGCATGAATTAGCTTTTAAAAAAAGCATTGATGTTATGTACCAGAAATTGTGGTAGGTGCTTTAGACACAAATATAAAAATGAGATCATTCCTGTCCTAAAGAAGCTTATATTCTAATAGGAGAAGCTAACAATACAAATAGGATTAGTAGCCAAAGGGCCTTTTGGTCTGGGGTGAGGTAGGGATGTTATAGTAACAGTGAGTGAAGGTAAAGGATGATCACAGATACGTCCTTTCTAGAAGAAAAAGTAATATTGATTTTGCTCACTGTTTCCAGAGCAAGAGAAAGAAAAGTCTGGGGAAGAGAGGTATACATGTGTTTTCAAGCAAATGGCAAGATGTCCTAGATGGATGAATCTGAAAAATGGCTTGGAGTTGGCTAGATATTGGTTGATTGGTTGATTTTGTAGTCCTTCATTCTTGAAGAGAACCAAAATAATATCACTGTGTTAGAGTCAAGTTACAGTGTGTCTGACTGTGGCTCATCAGACTAATATATACTCAGAATGCTCTACCACAGATGGGGCACAAATAGTCCACATGAACATTTGCACATCTCATGTTTCTTTTGAGCTATTGCAAATTTGCTTTGCTCCTAGAGGACCACACTTTCTTTGATGTGGGTCCACCATACTGGGTAGTATTGTGCAGGAGTCTCCTATGTCACACCATTACTTCCAAAGTTCTTCAGGGAAACCTTGAAAGCATCCTTGCATTGCATCTTCTGGTCACTGTGAGTGCCTTCTTGTGTAAGTTCTCCATAAGATAGTCTATGAGTTTGGCATTGGAACAACATGGCCAGTTCATTAGATTTGCACTCTTCAATAGTAGTTTGAATGCTCGGTTCTTCAGCTTCAGAAAGGATTTCAATGTCCAGTGACTTCTGCCAGGTGATCTGCAGAATCTTCCTAAGACAATTTAAATAGAATCAATTCAGTTTTCTGTCATGGGACTGGTAGATTATCCAGGTTTTACAGGCATACAACTATGAGATCAGCACTATGGCTCAGTAGACTTTTTGGTAGGCAGTGGAACACCTTTTCTCTCCCAATTTCCTTCAGAGTCTCCCAAACACTTAGCTAGGCTAGATATAATAGGTTAGCTGTAGCTGTACACATTTAATAATCAGGTCTTTTCACTCTCAGGGTAGATCTTTGCAGAAGATCCTTCTGTAAACATCCAAAATATTCCTTAAATGCATTTAAAATGACTTTTATTTTACAAAAAGAAGTCATTAGATTGAAAAAAAAAAAAGCAACCAGCACGCATCCAACAAACATTTATTATAGTCAGGCACCGCTACAAGATTTTGGGTACTCCAAAAAAGGCAAAAACCCCACATCCCTAACTGCTTCAAGGAATTCACATTTCAAAGGGGAAGATAACATTTAAATATGTATGTACAAGATATCTACCTTGTAAATGGAAGATGCTCTTAAAGGAAAGGGAGTGACAGCAAGGTATAAGATAACATTTGTAAAGTGTCATAAGGTTGGAAAAGCATTTTTATACATATTTTCTTATAAGAGAAATTAAATGACTTCCAGGGCCACTTAGCTATTATATGTCTGAAGTCGATTTTGAAATTAGCATGCAGTAGATTTCAAGAAAATATTGCAGAAAGGAAGACACATGTCTACTTAAGACTATTTGGGAAAGAAGGAAAAAGCAAGGAATAAATGGAGAAAACAGAAATTTAAAAATAATCAACATCTCAGCCAGTAAGCCTAAGAATGGTGGGGCAGAGTACTTCAGTTTCTGAGTCTTGATTTTTGTCACCTATAAAAAAGGAATAATTATATTACTTCAGAGTTTTCATGAAAAAAATTTCGTTAATCTTTGTGTTCCACAAAGTCATTATTACTTTCATTATTAAATAATATTTATGAGTCAATATTGTTTCTAAAAGAGAATGTTTTCTAAATTCCAAATAGCCTACAACAAATTTAAATTTTGGAACACAACCCATTTTCAAGTTGAAGACTGCTCCAGTTGCTAAATATGGAAGGATAGTATCCTAATCATGTCATGCTTCATTTTTTTGCTATATCAGACTATTAGCCCTGGGGTTCTAAAATCTGTGAAGATACATTGCCTCTTCTATTCTATTGATAAAATCAGGGTTGAGACTGGATCTATGATTTTATTGGAAGAAGAAACTCCTTTTTTCTAAAGCAGGTCAATACTTGTTGCAAGTCAAATTACTTGGGGGACCATCTAGTGCATCATATGGCTCACAACCCTTCCACTCAGCCTGGGCCAAATTAAAATGTAATTTGAGAGAGATTTAATAAAATAAAATAAATAAAGGGGAAGAAGATAGGACAGGTAGGAGAAAGTTAGATTGTGAAGAGATGTAAGTGTCAGAGGAGTTGATGTTTAATCCTAGAAATGCAATAAGGCCACTGGAGTTAACTGAATAGAAGAGTGACATAGGTAGCTCTGCACCTTGGGAAGATTGATTTGTCAGTTGAGTGTCAGATGGACTGGAGTGGGAAGAGATTTGAGGTAGGTAAACTAACCAAGTGCATGTGAGATGACTCCCTCCACTAATGGAGAGTAGTTATTATTTTATAACTTGAATGTCTGGTGGAATTGCCTATTTTAATGATTTGTCCAGGGGTCCCCATTTACTAGATTTGAAGCCAAAGATTCCTGACCCTTAGGCTCTCTATGCACTAAGCTTGCTTTAAACAAGAGTCTTCTT
This sequence comes from Antechinus flavipes, assembly GCF_016432865.1. Classification (NCBI taxonomy): domain Eukaryota; kingdom Metazoa; phylum Chordata; class Mammalia; order Dasyuromorphia; family Dasyuridae; genus Antechinus; species Antechinus flavipes. The sequence continues at coordinate 211,714,200 of NC_067402.1, forward strand.
GAAACACCAAACAGGGAGAAAGCCTTTTGGACTGGCTTCACAACAGAATGAGGTTTTAAAGTGAACTCAGAGGATGAGTTGGTATTAGTAAGAAGAAAGAAAATGGGATCATGGGATTTACAGGTAGAAGGCACCTTGGAAATTATTTTAGTCCAACTTGCCTATTTTGCAGATGTGATTCATTCAATTAAATTTGGAAAGCATTTAATTAAGTATCTTTTATGTGCATGCTTTACTAGGCACTCAGGATTCCCAGAAGGAGTTTAGTTCTACTGGGATGCTCCCTCTCTTTCTTTCCACCTCCTGGCTTCCCTGGCATCCTCCAGTCCCAGCTAAAAAATCTCACCTTCAAGAAGCCTTTTGCAATCCCTCTTAGTTCTAGAGCCTTTACCCAGCTCATTATTTCCTACATATCCTATATATAGCTTTTTTTTTTTTTTAACGTAGTCGACTGCATATTATCTCTCCCATAAGATTGTGAACTTCTCAAAGTCAGGGATTGTCATTTGCTTTTTTTCATTTTGCTAACCCCCAACTTGGCACAATGCCTGGTACATAGTGGATGCTTAATACATACTTATTGACTTACTAGCTTCATTATTTATTTGCATTCAAATTCAAATAATTCAAGTAAATTCAAAGGAATATAGTGGGAGGAAGTATTATTTAGCACCAGAAGCTCACAAACATATAGTTTGCCTTGAGTCACACAGGTAATAAGTAATGGTATAGAGCTTTGAAGCAAGGCTTTATGATAATAAACATAATGCTCTTTTTACTATACAGTCTTCCAACAGTGAAACCACATTAAGCCAAAACATAGGGAAGATAAAATTTTAGGCTTATTAGGGCCAATTAATAATCAGTTGGCTGGAATAGAGGGATACTAAGGGGAAAGAGAGGGAGATAAGATCAGAAAGACACGTTATGTGGCCAAAGGTTGGTTATTTAGTTATTCGTTATTGGACTATTGAAATGTGACAGTGAAGAAAATGCATCCGCACATTTTAATACTGTCATCTGCAAGATGGTTGAGTGGCTCCAAGACAGAATTTTGTGGAGTTGAATTTTTGATGAGTCACTTGATATAGCAATTGCACAACACTTGTATTCAGGTTCTCTCTTTTGATTCAGTTGCAGTTAAAACCACCTCTGATTTGCATATTTCCTGGATACCTGCTGTAAATTATGGAGTAGTAAATTTGCACAAACAACAGATGTGTGAGGTCTCTTTTTGCTGTCTCAGTCAGTAGTGATTCTCCTCTGAGATGGAAAAAAATATATATGCAGGGAAAACAAATTGAAGAATTATAGGCACTACTGTTCATATATTGTACTTGAAATATGTCCACTTCCTAGTAATTTCAACATGCAGACGTATGAGTTACATTTCCATTTAGTTCAACAAACAGTTTCTTTTGAGGATTTAATATATGCAGAGCACTGTCCAGAAACTGGGGGAAGATATAACATGGAGGAAAGAGATTATTCTTGTTTTCTGCTCAAGTTAGGGGAGTTGAAGAAGACAGAGAAAGTCAGAGGGGAGATAGAGTTAATGGATTTGGAGAGAAGGAACTTCAGGACCTACCATGAAAACTTTTTTTTAATCTTTCAACTAATATGGGAACCATTGAATCCTAAAACAAAATCTTAGAATTATAAAGAACTGGAGAGATACCTTATATAGATATTTTATTTTACAAATGAGAATATTTTTAATATTCAGGAAGGTGAGACAATTTCCCCAAAGTTACACAGAGAGCAAAAGTAGCTAATGAAATTGGAAATAAAGTTCTGGTTCCTTAAACCTTTAGTCCACTTTCCCCTATTATAACACAGTGCCTCTTGTCATTCTTTTGTGTCTCATACACAGTAAGTAATGAGCATTTATATAGCCCTTTAAAGTCTGCAAGATGCTTTGCAGATGTTATGTTATTTGATCCTCATAAAAACTCTGGAAGGAAGATGATATTATTCTCATTTTACAGATGAAGAAATTGAGGCAGAGAGAGGTTACGCGACTTGACCAGGACTACACATATAGTAATTATCTAAAGTTAGATTTGAACTCAAGCTTTTAGACTTCAATTCCAACACTATCTTCTAAAACTTCTAACTGTATTACTAATAAATGCTACTCATTATTAGTAAGTATTGAATAAATGATTGTTGAATTGAATTGCAGTATTACTATCAAAGTCTAAATTTACTAAATTCCTTCCTAAAGATTAGAAGGGAAGAGAGAGACTGAAAAATAATGATATTAAGCTTAATGGTTTCATTTTGATTTGATTGCTTCTCTCAAGGCATTCTACTCTAGAAGGTTGAAAGGCCATCACTATTATAGAATATTATAGGAAGAGGAGGAGGGGGGGAGAAGAAAAAGGAGGAAAAAGAAGAGAAGGAGAAGATAGAAGAAAAGTTGAAGGAGGAGGAAAAGAAGGAAGAAGAGGAAAAGGAGAAAGAGAAAAAGAAAAATAGAAAGAGAAGGAGGAAAATATATAACTATGTCACAAATTGTGTGGTGAATGATATAAGAAATTCATATTAAAACCTAGAACAGTCAAGGAGATCTTCTTGGAGGAGATGGTTCATGAACTGGATTTCAAAGATATTTAATAAGTTTTGGGAAAGTATATAGAAAAGTGGAGAAGCCATTCTTGATAAGGAGAAACTTGAACACAAACAGATATGCAGGAATGACTATGGTGTGTTCAAAGCCTATGGGTGAGATTCTGTTGACACGAGTGGCAGTGGGGAGTTAGGTTGGATAGGTAGCACAGGACCAAAATACTAAATGTCTTGAAAACTAGGGCAGAAATTTTGACTCTCACTGTAAATTTTTTAAAGTTATGATTATATATTTTTTTCTATATGGTAGATAGGGGGCCCAGTAGGTAGAGTGAGCTAGAGTCAGGAAGACCTGAGTTCAACTCCTGCCTTAGGTACTTAATATCTGTGTGACTGTAAGCCAGTCATAGCCTTTGTTTGCCTCAGGTTCCTCATCTATAAAATGAGACTAATAATAATAGCAGCTACCTCAGGTTTTTGTGAGAATCAAATAAGATGATATTTGTTAAGCACTTAGCAAAGTACCTGGTGCATAATAAAGCACTCCATAAATGTGAGTTATTATTATTGACCTCTCTTTGCCTCAGATCCTCATCTGCAAAATGAGAAAAATAATAGAATCTTCCCCCAGAGTTTTTGTGAGGATCAAATGAGATGATCATTGTAAAGCACTTATCAAAGTGTCTGGCACATAGTAAGTATTATGTAAATGTTAGTTTTGTTTTCTTCTTGTTCTTGTTCTTCCTTCTCCTTCTTTTCCTCTTCCTCCTTCTTTTCTTCTTTATTCTTCTTCCTCCTCCTTCTCTTTCTTGTTCCCCATTTTCCTCTTCCTCCCCATCCTCCTTCTCCTCTTCTTTCACTTTCTAATAGATGACCTTGGGAAAATCCTTTCAGTAACCTGTGTTTCAGTTTCCTTATCTGAAAAAAGTTTGGCCTAGATGATCTCTAAGGTCCCTGCTGTGCCTACTTGGTTGTTATGGGGATAATCACAGTCAAGTGTTTTGAAAAGTAAATGCACCGTATAAATGAAGGCTATTACATATGCCTGATTACAGCTGGGCAAATGTATGCTAAAGTTGTTGCTAGAGTTAGTTGTTGCTAAACTTGTTCTTTCAAAGGAGTTTGAATAGGCTTTCAAAAAGGGGCATGTTTTGGTGGGAAGGCATTTCTCAAATATCTTCTAGTCAAACTTGAAAAAAAGAATACAAGATATTCTATGCATCTTTCTGCTTGTCGGGATCTACAGAGGTGTGTTCTTATTTAAGATGAAATCTCTAGAATTATAAAGATATGGTATATAAGACTTATGTAACTGGAGTTGGATCAATAACTGGGCCCTTGTATTTTCACAGAGCAAGTCAGCCTTTGGCTGTTTCACTGAGAGAAAATCTTTGGCTCCATGCTGAGAGATTAGGCACAAACAAATGTCACTCATATCTTCCTTGGTTTTGGTATATAAGTGGAAGTAGTTGTTGAGTTGTGTGTGTATTTATGGAATCAACAGTTTTTTCCATTTGCATCCTTCTAGACACTTCTCATTTTATAGGACTAAACTATTACTTAAAACATGGGTAAAAAAAAGAAAATGTGAACTTCTCAATACAATTCTCTGCAAATACTTGAACAGCTAAATATTGTAAAATTCCTTCCAGTTTTGAAACTATATGAGTCTATGGTTCTAAATTTTCAAAGTGTTATTTATTGAGATGGCAGTTTTAGGCAACACACATATATGTGTGTGTATATATATATATATGTATATATATATATATATAATATGCATATATTTGTATATACACATATTCTCTAGGCCATATCCTCTTAAGTTATGTTTTTTTGCCAATTATTTCTCCATTTTCTAATATTTAATTAATGGAAATATTATTCTTCCTCATTTATAAAATGAAAAGATAAGATTTAATAATCTATAAAGTCCCTTCCCTCTTTCAAATTATATAATTACATGATTCTAAGTATGAGGTTCCATTTTCCCTTCAAATCAAACTGCTTTAGAGTTTGGTACCTCATATGACAATAAATCCAGCATGTACTCAAGCTAGAACCCACTCTATTGATTTATCTAGCAAATGTTCAGCCAGTATTCACTTAGGAACTCTAGTGATAGGAACCTTATTTAGAGTTGACATGGGAAGCAGGACAAATTGGTGGGCAGTTTTTCCTTCTATTGTCCACCTTTTCATGGCTCATATTTCATGTTCTTTCTTTTGAAGCAAGGGAAGCTATTTTATTCTCTTTCAACAACTCAGTTCTTCAAATACATGAAAGCAGGTATCATGTCTCCTAAGTTTCTTTAGCAATTTGGAATCCTTTTGCCATCCTGATTATTCTTTTCTGGATATACCACAATTTGTCAAAATCCTCCCTAAAATATAGTAATAAGTACTGCACATAATATGTGTTCCAGTGATGGTAGAATAAAGGCATGCTATAACTTTTGTTTTGGCCACTTTTAATGTGGCCTATCCTATTGGCTACTTTTGATTGCTACATCACACAGATGACTTATATTGAGACTGAAGTCTAATAAATCCCTTGATTTTTTTTTTTTTTTTTCTGTACGAAATATAGTCCAGTCATACCTACCCTACTTTGGACCAGTGTAGATTATTTTTCCACTCAAATATAGGATTTTACCTCTATTTATTATATGTTTTTCTTATAAAATTTGGCCCATTGCTTTAGGCAAACTACAAACATGCTATTATGTTAAATGGTATATAATGTAAGAGCCAAATCCAGCCTGCTGCCTGTTTTTTCTCTGGCCCATGATCTAAGCATGGTTTTACATTTTTTAAATAAAAGAAATGTTAAAAAAAATTTTAAATTCTTGCCTTGAAAGAATCATAGAATCATAGAAAAGCAGGAGGTGGGCCTATGTGTCATAGTTTGCTGACCTTTATTTTGGGTTGTAGAGATCTCTTTGGATTTTGATTCAGGAATCCATTATGCTATTTTTTCCCTTCTAAATATTTGATAAGCACTCCACCTTCATTTTCATCCAAGTCATTTAAGACGATATTGAATAAAATAGGACCATGGACCCAGCTCCCATGAGAGTCCACTAGAAATTTCCTTCTAGTTTCACACTGATTTGTTAATCACCAGTCTTTGGGTGTGATTGTTCAACCAGCTCTGAGTCTACCTAGTGCTTGTTATCTACCTCACATTTTCCCTCCATTTTCTCTCATGAATTCTAAGAAGGCATTGTCAGTTCCTCCCCAAATTCTCATCATTTCTAATTTAGCAACCAGTTATTTCTTATTGGTAAGAGTTAGTCAGAATAACAGTTCCCCTCAATGTTCTCTCCCGTATTTTGAAGAATGAAATTCTTATTATCAAAATAAATCAAGAATTCGACAATAACTTTACTTTCAAACAGAGAAAATACTAGATATTTGAATAATTGAATTCCCTCATCACCACTTTATCCTTTCTCTGTAGTAGCTTTTGAGCTCTGATTCTGGAACTCATAACCCATTTCCTCTTATTTGAATGATGATATGTAGAATATTTCCCTTATTGTATAATTCATTTTTCCCTCTGAAGATACCAAATGCTGTCCAGCTTGCTTCCTTCCCTCTGGTTTGTGGGTTTCTTTTTTCCCATTTATTTTAGAGCTGCTCTAAGAACTTTTTGAGAATTATGATTTTCAACAATATAAGTTGCTTCCCTTTTCCCTTAAAAAAAGGATCTTCTCTGATTCAATTTGTCTTTAAAGCAGAAGGTATTTTTATATATCTCAAATCTTTTCTCTCCATAAAAGAAATGTTGAAGATCATTTTTCTTTTCTTTCACTTAATTCAGTTATAGGATTTTATGGATTTCTCCACTCTAAAATATATTTGATTAGGTTTAATTTTTTTTCACAAAAAAGTTTATAGATGCCTTTTGTTTTTTATATCATGACTGTTTCAGGTATGTACTTCTCTTTCTTTGTTCCTTCCCCTTCCTCCATTTCCTCATAAGTTTCTCTTTTAGTGAGAGAAAGAAAAGTTAAGTGAAACCAAGAGAAACAATATCTTTGGCAGTATATGTAACATTCTACTTCCATCATCCCTTACCTTTCTGACAAATGAAGGAAGCAATACCTTTTCATCAATGAAGGGAGGAACACTTTTTCATCTTTTTTTTTTCTCCTGGGCCAAGAAGTTGGTCATTATAATTGTAGTTTTCTGCTATTTTGTTATTCTTTTAATTTAAGAACATCTGTATCTTTAGATTTATCTATTGTGTATTTCTGTATCATAGGCTATATAGTGTTCTGAGTAGAGATATTGGGATTTCTTAGACAGTGGTTCAATGGCACTGAATTAGAGATTCCAAATTTTTTCAAGAACTTTCATTATTTTCTATAAGAGCCTGGTATTCCAACACAGACAAATGATCCTTGTCCAGAGTATCTGATAGGTCAATTCCAAATCATGGGAAATATTCTGTGAAGGAAAACATATTTTTCTTTTTTTATTAAGTAGTAGCAGGTTGCTGCAGGGTGCAAGGGGAATTGTAATGTGCTGATCCACTTAGGAAATTTTAATTAATTAGAACAATTTAGGAAACTTGACAGCCAGCTGGCCAGATTTCTGGTAGAATTCTATTAGATATTTTTAAATTTCTGTGTGTACTGATTTATCTTGTAAATAAATTCTATCCTCTCACTGTCAAGCACACATTTGATGTGGAGTGAGTGGGTGGAGAAGTAAGGATTGTTTATCAAAGTCAGCATGCAAAGAAACATTGGCAATAGGTGCCTTTTGGGAGTTCAACACCATGATCATAACAGGACAAAATACAGAACTAAGTTGACTCAGCTGCATTGAGATAGATCAACTGTTGCAGAGAGCACAATGAGGAGGAAGGAGCCTGGGGCAAGGGCAAAAGTTCCTAGAGTTAGTTAGGGAACAAGTTGATTTCTTAGGAAGCTGAAATTTAAGGGATGACAGCCTGACTCAGGAATCCCTTACAAATTGTGTCTGTACCCTTAAATATCTACATAAAGAGTAAAAATGTTTGCTTTTTTTTTTACTAGTTTGATTTACAATAAAGCTTCTTAAACTGTGGATTGCAACCCTATATTCACGTAACTGAGTGTGGGGATTGCAAAATTATGATTTATTATCAGTAAATGTTTGATTTGTGTATCTATTTTATATACCCATATAATTTGGGTTATAAAGGGTTGCAAGTAGAAAAAGAATATATATTGTGGAAACATCTGGATGTCTGACTATTATTTTCCATTGATTACTTTGGTATCCTAACATACTTAATCTAAGTAGGCATATGGAAAAATCTTGAATGCTTGTTTCTCTCTCCTTATATCAATGAATCAATCAACAAGTATTTACTGAGTGTTCATTATGTGCTTATTACTTGCAAGAATTGTCTTGAAAACATGTCTTATTCTTGGAAGTATCTATAACAATTCATTGCTTATTAGCTATGTAAAATACAGGAAAGAATAAAGATATTTTTAATTATCCCAAATTCATATTAAGTATAAAAAAGTGAATTTTTACTTAATCTTCAGTGCTAATGGAATTTATATTGTAATGTTTCTCATGGAAATTTTAATTATCACATTGCAATAGTGGCAAATTATATTTGTGCATTATGTAAATCTTAAGATATAGAACTATATGTGCTCTTCAGAAAGCTTTAAGTTCAAATAGTACTTTTTGGGTGTATCAATAAAGCCTAAATAAAGCAATATCAAAAGAATCAAATACAATGAATTTTTGAGTCATGTGCATTTTAGACACATAGTTATTTTGGTTTGGAGATTTTTGGTTTTTTACTGCCTCAATTTTTACTTCATAAAATTTTTATATTCTTAACAAATTGTCATCATGTAATAAATGTTATTAGATATAGCTATAAATTTCTTAAAAACACTTTGAACAATGTCTCATGTATCGTCAAACCCTTAATAAAAACTTGTTGTATAAATGAATTCATGTCTAGGATCCTACAATTGGAGGGGGTGATAGAATTTCTCTTGGCAGTTTTAAAATGCATAATTATAATTTAAAGTGGAGATGTAAAACAGGTCTGGTCTCATGATGCTCCCTACCTGCCCCCTTTCCCCCCATACTCCTGAGTGTTTTCTGACCAAGTTTTTGTTAATTAGAAAACATTGGACAAAATAATTAAAAATACAACAAGCATAGATCATGTTAATATGGGGTTTTCTAAGTCATTATGTGAAAGGAAGTTATCTTATATTTGGTTTTGTGGTCACCATCTCTATTTGACTGTGATAGCACTGATTTAAAGGATCATTTCTTCAATTTTATTGAATAACATTTTACTTGACTTTTAAGTCACCAAAATTTGATTAAATGTTACCGTTTTTCTACGATTCAAGAGTACCTGATTTCTTGGCAGCAACTGTAAAAGTAACAATGATTTATCTGAATATCTTGATTGCATTATTCACAGATCATCTTTACCTTTGTTATGTCCTGAATTACCATAAAGTAGTTAGCATTCAAATCAGATAATCACTTGCCTGACATATTAGGATGCTGTGTAATAATACATACATTGTAGGGTTATTCCAGGTAGGCTTGAGAGATCTGATATTACTCTGTATTCATTGCTCCTTGATAATGGTATCAGATGACTTTCTGTTTCTGCTGCTAGGAAACACCAGTAACAAGTTCAGTTTGTGTTTATCTTTTGCCAAGGAACATTTATGAAAAGTAACACAACTGCCAATGGGGAAGAACACAAATGGTCTTATAAATTTATGGGTAGCATGTTTAGTATTGATATTTATTGGTTCTGGGTAGGCATAGCAACATTAGAAAATTGCAGAAACTCATGCAAAAAGAATGCTTCTACAAATCAGGAGATCAAAATTCTGGTTCAATTAATCAATTAGCTAGGATAGTTTATTTCAGTTTTTTGCATCTCAGTTTCCCCATTTATAAAACTGGAGATAGGATGAGACCATGGGATTTTGAAGAGTCTGTCCATCTTCAAGATTCTGTGTCCATAGGTGGTTAGATCTCCTTTTATACTTATCCTCCTACTAATCTAATCTTCTCATTCCAGCTTACTTCACTATCCTATAAATTCTTTTAAGAGGAATTTAGGATTTTCCAAGTAGATATTTAAATAATTTTAAGTTGAACTGAAGCTAACTTCAGATATTTGAGAGTAAGGCATATTCCTTTTAAGAGCAGCAGTTTCTTTTCATTGTAAAAATTATCAGGATGGATCTTATCAGAATTAAACATTCGTGCATTTCAGGCTCTTTCTCTGTCCATTTATTTTTTATTTTTTTACTTGATAAGTAGAACTCTTTTGATGTTAACCAATGAAAAGAACAACAACAAGAAAAACAGCAACACAGGATACATTGTATAATACAATAGCATCTCACTTATTGAGTATCTTCAGGAATGAGGCATCATGTATCTTTCATGAATTGATGTTTTATTCCTTTGGATGCCAACACTTTTAAAAATGGTTATTTTCTCTTTCTTGGATGAAAATCTTTCTTACATGTATCACAATACACCTCTGCCACTTTAAGCAAAGAGAATAATCTTTTAAAAGTTATTTAATATTTTCCTCAGTTGCATTTGAAACAATTTGTTAGTATTTGTTTTTAAAACTTTGGAGTTCCAGATTTTTTTTCCCTTATCCCCACTCTCAGACTCCATTAACGAAAAACGTGTGAAGTTATGCAAAAACATTTCCATAAAACTCATTTTGTGACAGAAAACAAAGATCTCCCCCCTCAAAAAAATAAACAAAACTTTCAAGAAAAATAGAGACAGACAGACAGACACACACACACACACACACACACACACACAGAGAGAGAGAGAGAGAGAGAGAGAGAGAGAGAGAAAGAAAGAAAGAAAAAGAAAAACGAATACTTCAATCTGTATTTAAAAGTAATCAGTTCTTTCTCTGTGTGTGAATAAGATTTTTCATCATAAATCGTTTGGAGTAGTCATGCATCCTTGTACTGCTGAGAATAACAAAATCATTCACAGATGATCATTCCAGAACATTGCTATTACTTTGTACACAGTATTTTTCACTTTGCTTGTACTATCACTTTGTACACAGTATTTTTCACTTTGCTTGATTTCATGGATGACTCTCCATGTTTCTCTGAGAGCATCCTGCTCATTATTTCCCATAGAACAATAATATTCCACCATAATCACATATCACAATTGATGGGCATCCCCTCAATATCTATTATTTTTGCTCCAACAAGAAAGCTGCTACAAATATTTTTGTACTTATAGGTCATTTTCCCTTTTAAAAATCTCTTTTGGGATTCAGGGCATAATCTTAAACAAAGCACACTAATACATTGTTGGTGGAACTGTGAATGGATCCAACAATGATCCAATGGATCACATTTACTGTCTTTTCCATTTACATCATGATCTTAACAGTCCTTTCTGTTGTCATTGTATCTGTTCTTGAATTTTTCTTCCATGGTCACTATACTTCTCATTTTCTGTTTCTAATCATCATTGTTCTGAAAAACCAGATAAGTCTACTTCTGAAGAAATGTATGTTGGATGAGCATCAGTTAGGTTGGGCATGGTGGTTAAGTTTGTCATCCCTCCTGGGAAGAGGGGACTGGTGGATCTTTGAGTTCTGAGCTACAGTTGGAGAAGGGCTAGCACTGGCACCACTAAGTCTAGCACCAATATGGTGAGTTTTCAGGAGGAAGGACCATCTGCTTGCCCATTGTTGTTGTTCTGTTGTGCCTGACTCCATGTTTTTTGTTTTTTTTTTTTTTAACAAATATACTGGAATAGTTTGCCATTTTCTTCTCTAGCATGCCCCTATTTTTATAGATGAGGAAGTGAGGTAAATAGGGGTTAAGTGATTTGCTCAGTATCATACAGTAAGTGTCTGAAGCCAAATTTGAACTGAGATCTTCCAACTCTAAGCCTGGTGCTTTACCTAGATGTATCTACCAAGCTGCCTACAGAAAGGCAAGTTGTTCCAGATTACAAATGGAGAAGGTCGATCCTGGGGTATGGCCCAGGAGTAAATGCTGTGCTGCTGGTTTGGGCAAGATAAAGGAACAGTCTAAAAAAAATAAAAATCAATTGGACTGTAAGTGAAGGCCTGTCTAAGGGGTGCAAAGCACATGATTTTTATTCAGAGATTTTGTGAGAGTAATATTTCAGTGACTCAGAGTCCCTGTTAGCTGTTTCCCTACTGGCACTAAGATCAGGAGATTGGTAGTTGAGATAACTCTGACCTCAGAATAAACAGGCTGTTATTATTTTTAGGATGCATGAAAAACAACACGAAATTCAGTACAAATGGCATGCTATGTCTTTGGTTTCCTTCTTTTCTCTCTCTATTATCTGTGTCTTATGATAAATCTTTGTGGAAGACCATAATTGCACAACATAAGAATATAAAGCAAGTCAAGTCAAAATATGAGTGGAAAATCAGCAAAGATAGAAGATCTGAGTTCAAATACTGCCTCAGGCTAGTTGTGTAACCTTGGAAAGTCACGACTTTTTTATACTTCAATTTCTTCATCTAGACACGAATGGTAATACTAGGCTAGCATTTGTTTTTACTGTGTGCCAGGTACTGTGCCAATCATTTTTCAATTATTATTTCATTTGATCCTTAAAATAACTTTGGAATGTAGATACTAATGTTATTCCCACTTTACAGATGAGAAAACTGAGACAAAAAGAGGTTAAGTGACTTGAATGAGATGGTCTGAGGTCAAGTTTGAACTCAGATCTTCCTGAATTCAGAGTCAGTTATCTATTCACTTTACCAGTTGTGTTTAATATCTCTTCCAGCTCTAAATCTGTGATTCATTATTTTTTGATCACCAGGATAATCCTAAGAGTTATTAAGTAGGAGTAGGAAACAATAAGTAGAATCTTTCCAAGTAAGAAGAACTGTGCCAAAAGGGATTTCAGTTTAGCACCATCTTTCAACAGGGGTCCAGGGCTTTTTGTGTTATTCTACCTCACAAACAGATATCCTAGAAACTAAAGTTGCAAGAATCTGACTTTTTGATAGAATCATATCTTTGTCTTCTTCTTCTTCTTCTTTTTTTTTTTTACTTTGCCAATCATCTTAGGTGAAAATGAGAATCAGGTACTAAGTCTTTAGTGCAAGTAGAAAGCTCTGCCTGGGGTCTGGGTGGCTCTTTAGTTTCCCTGAACCTTTTGGGGCCATTTAGTCTTCCATAGAGTGACCTGAGTGAATTTGAGAAGGGATAAATAAGGGTGTATTAGTCCAGGGTCTTGACACTTGATCCAGTGAATAATAGAGAGGAAACACTGTCAGTTTTAGAGCCAAAGAATGATACTTTTAACCAATTACATTGAGTTAATTTTTAAGAATAAATCACTATGAAATGAAATGTTAATCAAAAGGTAAAAGGATGTATAGAAATTGCTTTGTAAATTTCCCTTCCCCCTAATTTGTATGGATAGTTTAATCTAAACTGTTTAATCTAATGCTGTTGCCAGATGCAAATGTTTGCAAGCAGAGGAGAGTGTTTTCAAGAGTAACAAGTCACATCCTTTGGCTTGCATTTAGATAAAGTTAAAAGTATAATTGAAGAGGGAAAAGGGAATCCTTTTGCTTGGGGAATCTTCCTGTCTCCTAAGTAATAGTCATTTGGTCAATATTCAGTTAATACTCTAGTAGGTTACTAATAGAGGCTATTCTTGTCCTCATGTTTCCCTCTTTCTCTGTCTCCCCTTTCTTTTCTCTTTCTCTCTCTTCTTAACTTTTTTTTTTCATCTTAATCCCATCTCTCTCCTCTCCCATTGCTCTTCTTCTCTGTCTCTTCTTGCTTTCCTCATTAAACTAGATATATGGGAAAATAGTCTTTTTGGCATCTGGTACTTCAAAGTTTCTTTGGTTTGTTAAAAGCCTGAGACACAATTCCTGATGTACATCTAATTCAAGGTGAAGTGAAGTGTGTCCATACTCTTCAACACAATTAGTGAACTCAAGAGGGAGAATATACATTTCATTCTCATCTTTTCTTTGTGAACTCAAACCAGACAATGAAACAGGCTTTTTTTTTTTTTTGATGTGAAAGAGCGAGTATTGTCTCACTATAAGTGGCCAGAAGTATTTTCAACTCCAAAATTGTTGTCATTGCAGTAAATATTGGGTATCAGAATGACAGAAGCTACTTTTTTAAAAAAAGTAATTAATTGAACTTCAATAATCATTTATTAAACTCTTATAATGTATAGGTATTGTGAATACAAAGTCAACAATGAAATAGTTCTTGCCCTTAAGGAGTTTACATATTTTACTCATATGAAACAATATATAGACATATAAAATCAAAGGATATCTAAATTATTGTGAGCAATAACAGCTAGGAGGATGATAAAAGGTCTTATAGAGGAGATATCTCTTTAGCTAAACTTCAGAGGTAGAAGTGAAGAAGGATGCATGAAAAACTGCAAGAGATATACTAACAAACATTTAATAACCAGCTCTCAAAAAAAAGTAAAAAAGTGTATATAATACACTCTTTAAGTTTAGTATAGATTAGCAACTTTTCTACTTTCCTGAGTCTTGACAATGAAAAAAAAAATGAAGCACTCTAGCAATTGCCAATTTCTGAGGTAAAAATGCTCGACTAAAAATGTAGCAGTTATCTATCTTGAACTATCTTGAGCTGGCTCCAATATACCTTTGATTGATAGCCTATGGAAAGATACACAGCAGTGACACCACATGGTATATTCAGGCAACTGCCAAGTAGGTCAGTTTGGCTTAAATTTGGGCTATGAGCAGGAAATGATGTGAAATAAATTTGGATAGAAGATTGGAAGAAGTTTATGAAAGACTGTAAATGCCCAGAAGAAGAGTATACATGTAAAGAGGCTGGAAGGAGTCACTAAAATTTCTTGGGAAGGGAAGTACCACAATCATAGCTGTGTTTAGATTGCAGTCTCTCTTTGCCTTTTTTTTCCCTTAGTTATGACAAACCTCTGAGATTATCTTCCACTATGCATGGTAAAGATGCAGTCAGAAGAAAAGCACACCTCTGTAAAGGGAAAATTGTATTCTATTTCATTCTCTGTATCAGTTATGCATGGAATAGAGTCCATGATGCTATGATTTTCTTGTGGTTGACTCTCCTAAGGTCAACAAGAAAGCTTTCTTGTTTATCCCGAAGAGAGAATTATACTCTAGTTTGGTGCTCCATGGAATCAGTATCAACAAGCGGATTCCACCTCTTTATATTAGTATTAGATTATGAATGTTAGCTCTAGATGACTACTAACCTTTTATATAACTTTGAGAAATTAATATGATATTTCTGAACCCCTTTTAAAAGCTGCGGTGGATCTTATCAGTTGTGAACATGTCCTTATTCCTTGCAGATTAACCTTCCATATCTTCTTATCTCTGTCCTTTGTTGTAGTTTAGTTGTTTTTCAGTGGTATTTACTCTTTGTGACCCCATTTGGTGTTTCTTGGCAAAGATACTGGAGTGGTTTGCCATTTCCTTCTTTGTTTTGTAGATGGTAAAACTAAGGCAGATAGCATTAAGTGACTTGCCCAAAGTCTCACATCTAGTAAGTGTCTGAGACTGGATTTGAACTTAATCTTCTTGATTCCAGGCTGAGTATTCTATCCATTGCACCACATAGAGACCCTCTTTTGTTTTTTCCATAATTCTATCACAGAATCTCTATTGACTATATTGGAAATCTTCTAAATCAGAAGTTTTTTCCCTGGCATCTATAAACTTTTCTTCGGGAAAAATGTGTCTTTTCACTTACTTGTTACATTTTGAACCTTGGGGAAATATATTTCTCAGCTTGTTTGGGTACTTAACCAAAGAATCATCTAATTTATCTCTTGAGATACTTACATTTTTATGGAGTAGTACATTTTTACCTATTATTTAATTTATTTGTGTAACTCAACAAAAGAGCATTAATGATATTTAATAATTGATCAGACCATTATTGAATTAATCAACTTTACTCATTTGCTTTATATATGGGAATATTCTGAACAAATAATTATATATCTATTTCTATATAGGTATATCTATAGTGACCTTTAAAATTACAAAATCATACTGTATCTTTGGCAAATAATTTTTTTTATCACATTAACAATTGTTTAGGTAGGGTACAGCAAGTGAGAGAGAAAGAGACTATTTCTATTTGTTTGTCTCTGTCTCTGTCTCTCTGTCTCTTCCCCTCCTCCCTCTGTTTCTTATTGTCAGTTTATGTCTCTTCTTTTCTTCTCCATTGTCTTTTCCTTTGGCCTTTTCTCTCACCTCGTTCCTCTTCTTTCTCTCCCTTGCTTTCTTTTCCCTCACATATAAAACAGTTAACATATATTTTAGGTAGCAATTACAGAAATATCTTTTATCACAATATTTATATCTGGATACAAACACATTATGTTCATTTTATAGACATTTAAAACAACCTTTTATAAGGTGTTTCATTATTAGCTACCTTCCAAAATGCTTCATACAAAAGCTAATATAGTTATCCAGTCATATCTGATTCTTTATGACCCCATAGACCATATCATGCCAGTATCATACATGGGGTTTTCTTGGCAAAGATACCAGAGTGATTTGCCATTTCTTTCTCCACTGGATTAAATGGCTTCCCAGGTTCATTCAGCTACTGTCTGAGGCCACATTTGAACTCAGTTCTTCCTAACTGTTAGTTCAGCACTATTATCTACTGTGTCATCTGAGTTGCCTCCACAAAAATATTATACAAAGATGAATATATTTGTCCCCATTTTGAAATTGTATTCAATTAAAATAAATTGTGACACTGTCACTATTTGTAAAGCACTTATGTTTTTGCCCTTCCTATCTTTCATGATGTGAGTAAAACTATGTAAGATTAGTTTTTAGAACATCTAAAGGGTGACCTTAGTTCTCTTCCTTTATTTACTTCCCTAAGGCCTGTTGCTTTTGAAAATTGTTTTCTTGGCCAAAAGAATACCTTTGAGGCAGTTGATGACTTGAATATTGAAGAGGATCCCATTCTTATCCCCAGAGCCATTAGCTCTGCCTCTCTTCTGCCCGTATTTTAGGGTTTTCTTTCACCTTATCTATATAACTAAGAATCTCACTATGAAATCCTCCAATAGTATCAGTCAGCCAGGTATTGAATATGTAAGCTAACAGGGACCTGAGAGATCAACTGGTCTAACCCCTCATTTTACAGTGGAAGAAAACAAGACTCAGAATAAATAATTTGCTTAAGGTTGTACCATTATAATTAATGATATTCACATATTATAAGTCTCATGATGCTCAATAAAATGAATGCTTTGTATTTACAAATGTCACAGTAGAAAGGAATACCAGATATCTTGAAAAGCTAGGAAAATAATCTTATGTAAATAAGAGGCCAGGAACTCAAGGGAATCTCTTTAACAGTGAAGGGAAAGCAGGCCACAACTATTTGGTACAAAAAGTACTAGATTTAGAATCAGAGGAATTAGTTTTGATTCCCTACTCTCCTGCTCATAATATCTGCATGATCAAGCTTCTTAAACTTAAACCCCCTTTTGGGGTCTTGTAAGTGAATGTGAAGGTTGTGAAGATTTATTATCAGTAAATGTCTGATTTGTATATGTATTTTATATCCCTACCTATATTTTCTGGTAAGAAGGGATTGTAAGTGGAAAGTTTAAGAAGCTCTGGCCTTGATCACTGCTAAGGTCCCTCCTAACTCTAAATCTATGATTTTAACTTTATGAACTATTAATTTAAGAATATATAATCTTTTGATATAATTAATGAGGATGGATTTGAATCGAGTTCTACGTGTCCTAAGTTCCCCCTCCCCTCACTATGCCAGTTAGCTGTTCACTATAGGATAAAATGAATAAGTATTTATGCCTATTTTTACCTTTTTGTAATATATTCAAAAATGGTATTGGAGGGAATGGTAAAGGTAATAGTATCCATCTACAGAGTGCTTTCCCCATAACAACTCTATTAGTTAAGTTAGTACCTGGATTGTTACCTTCTTTTTTATGCTCAGAGAAAGTAAATAATTGTATCAAAAGAATATAAGTTTTTTCAGATAACATTTTATGGTTGATTTCCCAGGATTCTGTAGATTTCAATAGTATCATGATTTCAATGCTATTGGATATTTTTTTTTCCACAATGGCTGTATGATATAGTGGTGGATCATTTAGGAAGGAGATCTGGATCTATTTTCTGTACTTGCCAACTCTGAGTTCTGTCATTGTGAGTAAATAAAGTTTTTTTTAAAAAGCATTTATTAAACTCCTACTGCATATAAGGCCTTTATATCATGATAATATCTTCCAGTTTCAGTTTTGTCATTTGTGAAAGGAAGGTACCAATCCTGGTACTACTTAACTCATTGTATTGTTAAAGGGAAAGCACTTTGTGAACCTTAAGATTTTATAAATGGGTTAGATAATACTACTTTTAGTATCCCCCACCTTTTTTCTGAGTATCACAAAAGGTAGGAATAGGCATAAATTCACAAATTCAAATAAGCATACATATTCATTTTATCCTATAATCACTAATTAAGTGAGACAGTAGAAGAAGCATTAAATGTGTAACCAAATCCATCCTCAGACACTTACTAGCTTCATGGCCAAGTCACTTAAATCATTTTAACCTCAGATTTCTTATCTGTAAGATGAATGTGTAATGATACCCACATCCTTGGGTTGATGTGAGGATAAATTGAAACAATATTTGTAAATTACTTTGAAAACCTTAAAGAGACATGTAAGAGCTAGTTCTGAATATCTGTGAAGACAAAAGTAGAATCAGATGAAGTAGGGTGCTAGAATGGGCCCGAGTCAGGTGAAAAGGCAAATTGAATGAGAAGATGGAAATTGAACCATAGCTACTATATTGAAAAAGAATTTTTTTAAGCTGAGAAGAAAAAGATTTTGAAACAAATAACATCAGAATAAGTTACAAAACAAGGTAATCAGAGGGGAAAAAAACATTTTCTGTTGGGTAAAAGCAGGATTTTTAGTCTATAAATCGAGCATGCCAGGACACACACACACACACACTCAGCTGAGATCGTTTGCCTGTTTATCTACATTTTCAGGCTAAGAGTATGATGAGAAAAAGAGGAGCTGACATTATAGCCTACATGTAGTAAAGTGAAAGGGAGAAAGGGAGAGAAGTTAAGAGAGCCTCTAAAGAGGAAGGAACCATTATTTGCACAGGGTAGAATAATTATATGCACCATATGAAAAGTGATTCTGTCCGTTTTTCATGAGCATTTGCTCTTTAGGCCCATTATGCTAATAGTGTTTTCCCCAAATGTGGGAGATTTGTGACTCTCCCAGCAGATATTAGGAACATATGAACTTGACTTCAACTCACTGGAGAACATTTGGAGATTTTAAAAGGAATATGAAATCCCAAAGTAATAATTCAACAATCTCATACCTACATGGCATATTCCATAATGATTAATTGCTGAGAATTAATACTGACCCTAAAGAACTTAACACTCAAATATAGTACTATTATAATATTTTGTTTTTCACAGTTCTGAGGGACTCAGGTGTGCATATTAACTAAAAAAGCACATATAATAAACATTAATTGTAAAAAAAAATTTTTTCCAGTATATTTGGGGATATACTGTAAAGGAAAGAATATTAATAATATGCACATTGGTCAATATCACTTTTCTCAAGTGTAAAATGTTAATATTAGGTTGGATGATCTCTAAGGTGCTTTTCTTTCTAATAGCTAGTCAATCCAATTCAATATTCATCATTTTGTCTTTCTTTTCTATTTTTCCTGTCTTTTGCCTCTTTTTGAATCCTTAGTCCTTAAAAACAGGGACTGGTACATAATAGGTACTTTAATATTTATTCACTGATTATCATGTGAATAGCACTGTGTTATCTAATAAAAATATTCAAAAAAATAAATGATCTGTGACTTGATTCTCAGAGTGGTAATTCCATCATCCTGATTTGATTTAGTATTTAAGTCCTAGGATGTTATTTGACTTGTGCAAAGTCTCTCCTGGTGTCAAAGACAGGATTTGAATTTAAACCCAGTGTCTATATAAAAATCACATTGCCTGTTTCATAGGAATACAAAGATAAATACACAGGATTTTAAAATATAAAGGATTTGGAGTGTCTGACTTGTAGATAAGAACTTATGTTATCAGGGGGACAGATATAAAATCTTGACAGAATACTGTGAGAAAATTGAAAGAGGAAGAGATCACTTTCAGCTAGAGGCTCAGGAAATATTTCAAAGAAGGTCACACCTGAGCAATCCTGGAACGAAAATAAATGTTTTAATTCAATTAAATTCAGTTCAACAATCACTTATACATCTATTTTGTGCAAGATACTGTGATAGACATTGAGGTGAATGTGCATTTGGATGATATGGGATAGTCTACCTAAAGGAACCACGTAGAAAAAGCCAGACTAAATTAGGGAAACTAGTAATAATCTAATTCATTGGAATACAGAATTCATGAGTCTGTAACAAGAAAGAAATCTGAGGCCTGGAGAGACTTACATGAATTGATGCTGAGTGAAATGAGCAGGACCAGGAGATCATTATATACTTCAACAACAATACTATATGATGATCAATTCTGATGGACGTGGCTATCTCTAGCAATGAGATGAACCAAATCAGTTCCATTTGCTCAATAATGAAGAAAACCAGCTACACCCAGCTACACCTATGGGAAATGAGTGTGAACCACAACATAGCATTTCCAATCCCCCTGTTTTTGTCTGCTTGCATTTTTGATTTCCTTCTCAGGTTATTTTTACCTTATTTCTAAGTCCAATTTTTCTTGTGCAGCAAAATAACTGTATGGATATGCATACATATGTTGTATTTAACATATACTTTAACATATTTATCATGTATTGGTCTACTTGCCATCTAGAGGAGGAGTTGGGGAGAAAGAGAGGAAAAATTGGAACAGAAGGTTTTGCAAGGGTCAATGCTGAAAAATTACCCATGCATAGATCTTGTAAATAAAAAGCTATAATAAAAAAAAAAGAAAAAAAAGGAAATAAATCTGAAAAAAGTAGATTGGTGGCAGATTATAGAGTGTCTTAAATGTGGACAATGCACTCTATAGAAGGTGAATTGCATTTGTAATAAAGTTGTGTCTGATACTTCAACCCCAATTAATGTAACTAATAAGACTATCCAGTATATTCTGATGAAAATACTTCTTGGATTGAGTCATAGAATGAACAGTGTAAAATAGGTAGGTGTGAACAATTCCTGCGTATCAATATATCAATCAAACAATAAAATGCTTGAAACTAGTAGATGAAATGAAAAGACACTATACCAGTTTATTAGAATTGATTGAAAAGAATTGGACACTCCTCATGAAGCTTGGATAAAACAGCATAATTATAGCTACTTGCTTGGGAGGGAATATATTATTATGGAAAAGAGATTTTGCATCTCCTTCCCTCTGCTTAAAAGAAGAAATCTTAGAGATTTTGAATGTTTTATTGGTATTGGTAATGATATCCATAGAATAACAGTGACTGATAGAAATATCTACTACAATCCAGAAATGCTAAGACAAAGAAGATGCAGTATTCTACAAAGACCCCACAAGACCCCACAAGAACCCACCTCTCTCAGTCTACAAAAAGAGAAAAAGAATTCTATATGCTATGATTTACCCTTTTACCACATACCCTTTTTTCTCTAAGCTTGATTTCTGCTTTCCCCCTGGATATTATATGTCCTTGAAGGAAATTATGTTCCAGACTTTTACAAGTTATATTTTGTACCTACTGTTATACTCCCTGGGTAAATAAATGTCTCTAAATAAAAGCTAATTAACATTGGCATCTTAATTGACATTAACTGGATAATCAATAGGTAACACACTGATGGGGGTTCATGAGCAATAAAACTTGAAACTTTCCCCACCCCACAAAGCATCTCAAGGTAACCCTTATATGACTAAAAAGGAAAAGTTTATAGGCACACTCTGGAAATCCTAATCGACCACAGTTTCTGAGAATTGGGAGGGTGACCCTAGATTTCATATGAGAAGAAACATTTTCCTCTTTCAATCCTTATCTACATAATTAAATTTTAGGTAAGCAGACTCTCTAAGTCTTTTTTTAACTTTACTTAGATTTAATAAGATAAGACTGAGGCTACAGTTAAAAATATTTCTTAGAAGTTATATTTATCTACTCTTCAGAGCTAAGGTTATAGAGAAGGTTAACTTGAGAGGTTGTCTAGTGCTACTCTCAGCTTGTTTCAATTTCTTCATTTCCATCATTGCTAAGTTTGAATACCTCCAAAGAAAGGAAATCCACTCAACTTTTTCAGATAATACATGGCATTCTTGGTAGATGTGGTAAATTTGCCACACCTCCTCCCCACTCAAGTACATTCCAATTATTTAAATGATTCAAAGGTGAGAATATGGGAGTTGTATCTGCTGGGCTTCCTCTACTTCCTCCATATGCAATATGGTTTTATCTTAAAATACTGGGAAGTGGCATGTTGTAATTTTCCAATAATATGATGAAGACAATTTAAATTTGAGATTCAACTCTGGTGAATATTTGCATAAATTTTTTTTTCTTTCTTTGTCATTTTTATTTATTTCATTTTAAATTTATGGAATAAAACAAATATTTTCATAATACAATATGATAAAAATTATTACGCATGAAATTGTAAATCTATTAAATAAAATTTGCTATTCCTTTTAAAATATATAATAAAGTTATGATGTAAATATCTTTAAAAATTTTTCCCTTCTTTCCTTATCATCCTTATTCACTATAGAGATGGTTGCCATTAGACAGAAATATGTATATGATAGGATATGACAGTGCTTAACTTCCCCCCAAATATATTGGGGTTCCAGGATTTTCCCCATATGGGCCATCAAATATTGGGATTTGAGGTTTTGACCCTAAAATATATATATTGGACTGGTGTTATGAGGTATCTCAAAAGAATTTGTGGTCTTAAGCCATCTCCAAATCAAGAGGCAAAGATTTTATTATTACACCAATGACTGCCAGACTAAATTCCAAAAGGAGTTAGTAATTAACAGGAAGAAAGATGCATACCAAGTTCTTTTTGAGGAATTTGCTATTAAGGCACTTTAAATTCCTAATGAATTAACCATTATGATGCTTAGTAAGTAAGTTAACCTTAAAAGGAGTTAGCTGGGAATTATGCCAGTGACTGGTAGGTTAATGCCCAAAGGACTTAATAAAAAAGTGGGGTACCCATAGGTTCTTTTATAGGGGAAAAATAATATTGGAGTTGACATCATAATTTGACCTTCTGATTGAATATTGGATACAGTAACTGTGAGGTCATGACAATTTTATCATTGCAAGAAATAGGAATTCAATAAGGACCTACTGCAGTAAAGGTCCATTTAAGGATAACAAAAGACCTACTTGAGTGCAAAAGATTATTTTAAGGAGATAATTTGTCCGTGTTCCTCCCTACTTACTTGGGTTATAAGTCAGACAGTAATTTAGGTCCTCTCCTGTTAATGCTCCTCCCTGTGACATACCCAGCTACCAAAGAGCTGAGGTCTTTTTGCTGGGGTCTTATTCATATATATATAATTATTCTATATATACTTCTATTTATCAGTTCTTTCTCACAATACAGATAGCAGCTTCCTTCATATATCTTTTGTAGTTAATTTGGGTATTTATAAAAGTCAAAATAACCTATTTTCTCAAAATTGTTCTTAAAACAATATTGCTGCTATTCTTGGTTTTGATTGTTTTGCTCTGCATTATTTTGTGCAAGTCTTTCCATGTTTTTCTAAGAACATGAGTTGATCATTTCTTATAATGCAGTAGTATTCCATTATAATCATCTACCACAACATGTTCAGTCATTCCTCAATTGACAGGTTTCCTTACAGTTTCTAGTTCTGTCATCACAAAAAGAGCTGCTATAAATATTTTAGAATATATTGGTCTTTTCCTTAATCATCTTTGGAAATAAACCTACTACTGGTATTGTTATTATTGAATCAAAAAATATGAATGACTTGTTTTCCTAGCAAGATAATTTTATACAAATATAATTATTTTAAAAACCCTTACTATAAAAGTAATGGTGGGTTTTTTTTTTTTTCCTAAGGGAGAGGTGAATGAAGGTGGGATGGACATTGAATTATCTGGATCCCAGAAGATTTCCATTATAATTAAATGCAAATTGTTAAATGAAATTTCTTTAACTTGCTAATTGTGACCTTGGAACAAATGATCTCCTGTGATCTCATAAGGAAGGATTGTTTCATTCTTTATATTTGCAACCCCAATTACTATCCTGGGGAGATAGTAAAAGCTTAATAAATACTTAATTGATTGATGATTGGAGTCATAGATATAGAATTAGGACTGACCTCAGAATTCACTTACTTTTAAAGAATCAGTAATTTCTGAGAGATTTTGGAAGAGTATATTTTACTTTAAAAAATTACTTTTTAAAAAAACATTCATTTAAAAATGGAGTTCTACATTTTCTTTTCCTCTAGCCCCTCCCCCATTGAGAAGGCTAGTAATATGTTGGTATGGGAAATAACTGGAAGTGGTTCACAGAATCTTCATAAAAGGTTGAATTCTGAGTCTAGTGAGGATTATTAGTGAGAGGACTCCTGGAAGGAAAGTCTAGAGAACCTTGGCCATAGCTTTGAGTTATGTAATAGTAATTAAAAACATTTTTTAGCTTAACTCCTGCACACATACCCACACCTATCATCACATCCAGGGATGATGAAAAGAAAGTCTTAGGTTGTTGTGCCACAGATCCATTTTATTGTTCTGCCCCAGTTTCTCTAATTGTCCTGTCTCAGTTTCCCTAATTGTTTTGCCTCATTTTCCTAATGGTCCTGCCTCAGTTTCTCTGAATTGTTCTGCCCCAGTTTCCCTGGTTGCAATCCCCCTTTCCTGCTCATTAGAACTGAGATAATTAGGGCTGTGGAGATCTGACATTCCAGAAGATAAGAATTCAGATATCCTATCTCAGATATCTAATAGGCATTGTCTATATCTCTAAGTTCCCGACTTCCTGGTTTTAGTTGGACTCCTGCTAAGTCCTCCTAATTTGTAAGAATTTATGATCCTACCCCCAACCTGTCAGAACCTGATTGATGGTCCCTGCCTGGAGATTCCTGATCACCAGAGTTTGGACTTTACCCTGCTTTGTGTACCCAAGTTTAGAGTCATATATATGTCACTGAGAACTAACATTCACTACTGGATGCTTTTGGACATCAGCCCTGGGGGCAACATGCTCCCAGCACAATCTCTCCCTCTCAGAAATCCAAATAAAATATTAAAAAACTCTCTAATCTCTATCTTGCCTCAGTTACTCTGGCATTACAAGGTTAGGAGTGAGTCTGGAAGAAGGGTTGAGGATACTGAAAGACAATCCAGTGACTCCAAAAGAAGACTTATTTATTAGCAAGGTATGAAGACTAGTGTGAGGCAGTAAAGTATAATGAAAATAATTTTTTGGTTTAGAAAATGAAACAGAATTTATTCCTCACCCTGCCAGTAATTTGCTCTCTACTCTTGTGTAGATCATAAACCACTGTGTGCCTTAGTTTCTTTGATTATAAAATAAAAAGGTCATATGAGACAATCCTTGAGATCCAGTTCTATAACTATTAATTTCAGATTCCAGAGGCATCCAGTTAAGTTCTTAAGAAGAACTGGAGGGAGGAAAAAAGGCCCTTTTCTTCCTTCTTTCCCCTCCTTTCCCCTACTGGTCAGTGACTTCTCTTTCTAGATGATGTATTAAATATATCAAAGAAGGCTCAGAACACAAAAGCATTCTTCATCAAAGTTCTTAGTAATATTAAAAAGGGATGCTTTTGATGTTGGAGAAAAATGAAGTGGATGGACTAGAAAAGATATTTTTCCTGGTGGTAATAATTAAATGGCCAGTTAACTAGTAAGCCCATCAATGTATCTGTCATGGATTAGTCCTACATATAGACAAGAAACTAATTTTAAAACTGAGTAGGAGTTGATAAGATTCTATTGCATGTTGGAAATTGTACAATGAATTCAATGACTGCAACTTGCATTCCTGTGCAAAAGTTCATTTCCTTAATTGCAATATTTTCCCAAAAATGCTTTATGTCTGCAAGTCATGGAACACATTCATTTTAGGGACATTGAAATTGAACATTCATGGTGGCTGTCAATGGACTGCAGCATGTTACCAAAGATAATTATTACAAACTGTTGTTTGTTGTTGTTTGTCCTTCACTTTTGTAGACAGCCATGACATTAGGAAGTTTATGCCATGACATGCAAATAGATTGGATTTCAGTTAGGGAGGGCTATGCAAGGTTATCTGCCTCATTTTCTTCTCTGGAACCATCTGGGTCTAGTGGCAAGATATGCATCAGGACAACTAAAGATAGACCTGGATACAGTATAGCCTTTTTAAAGTCTTTAACAGGTCTCAGTTTGACTGAAGCAACCGTCCATTCAATGATTAAGGGTAAATAAGAAAGAAATGAGCAAAGAATTGCCTTTTTTTTTTTTAGTCAAAAATTACTATAATTAAAAGCATTCTTGCAGAACAGCAAGAAGGAGAGGCAACAAATGTGTATCTCAAGTGGTACATTGGTATCCTCCACTTACAGGGAGAAAGAAGGTCTCCAGTGTGCTGGATACATTCTCATACAGGATGAAAAGGTATATAGGGAGAATCTATACTAATGAAACTATGGATCACTCCATATATCAAAAATGGATCAAAAGACCCAATATCAATGTTAGACATTACTCATACAGAGGAGTCTTCTATTTGATAGTCATCCTGTATGATCGAAGCTCATCTTCAGTTGTCCTGATCTATATCTGTGAGCCCTCCCTAACTCACATCCAAAATTCATTTGAATACTGTGGCATTCCTCCTTGGTGTCATGGCTGTCCTCAAGAATGAAGGACAAACAATAACACTGTATGATTACAACAGATATAGATGATAAATGGGACTTGGAAGATGGGCTAATGTCAGAATCCACCTTAATTTAATGTCATAGAAATAGGAATTCCTAGATTTCAAATGAATTTCATATTTCTCCCTCCCCTCAACATGTTATTGCTTGTTTTCTTCTTATAATACTGAATTCCACATCTTCTATGGTGGCTTTTTTGAGATGCAGTGCATCTCACCCTCTGCCCCAATTCAATTCACAGCTAGCTGATGACCTTCTCTTTCTTTCTGAAATAACCCAATCTTTCTTAAAAATTAAATTTGAGCAGAGTGTGGATCCTGGGAGAACCAGAAAGAGCATAGTAAATATTTAACAAAGGCACAGCACCTGGGACAGAGCATTTGTTATACTCTACTTTTTTTTTTTTTGTTAACTTTAAAGGAAAATGCTCTCTGGGCAGTGGGCATTTTCAAATATAAGTATTATATTCATTAAAAGAATTTGTCCTGGAGGAGCCACACTATCTACATTTATCTTTAGGCATCCTTTTTTTAGGTGAATATGTCTTGATATTCAGAATAAAAAAGGATCTTTAATAAGAATGAAATTATAACAAACAAATGTCAAACACTAATTACTTTGAGAATGAATATTCCTTAAAACATCTTAAGTCTGTTAACTATAAGAAATCTTGAATGAATATACATGTCAAAATGGACCTGAAAAAGTCTATTTTGTTGTGAATTCAATTCAAGTAAGTATTTTTTTAATACTCAAGTCGAGAAAAACTGATGCTGTCACTAGTTTAGATAGCAAACCCCAGAAATTTTCTTTGTGTCTAGTTGAAAAGTTAATCAAAGGTATATTCAAGGACCTTCCTTCCTCTCCAACAATCTCTTTTCATTCCTTAAAGTTTTAGAAGATGGGAGCAAATTATAGTGTGATTGTAATATACAGAAGATAATTGATAAAATTCTTTAACATGTAGGCTAATTTTATTTGTTCCATAGACCTGAACTTTGAGGGTAATACAAACTTTCATATTATCATTTTCATTTTTTTTGGTAAAATTAACAGGCATAATATAATATGCACATTAGTATCACCTAGTAATAATAGTAGCAGCAGCAATCAACAACTATAACAAACCAAATTTACTTAGTGCTTTTACCTTCACTTTAGAGATATTAGACCAGCAAATTACAGTCGATTTAAAGTCTGCCAGGCCAAATTTCAATTCTATTTCTTGTGTGATTTGTATGACTCGAAGTGACTTGTGTCACTTTTTGGGAGCAAGTTAAGTTGCCCTTAAGTTTCCACATCTGTAAGAAGTCCTCTTTAGTACTAGATTTCATAATCCTCTATTTAACTCATATAATAGATACATTCCTGAAAAATTGTGTACAAATCAAACATTAAAAATGAAGGCCTATTTTCCCATTATAATATGATATAAATGTTTTCAAGGCATCATAAAAATTGCATTAAAAATGTATGAATATCAAAATAACATTTCAAACAGATAAAACCAAGTGGAGTTCATCAATTTTCCTTGCATGAATGTTATTTTTTTCTGCCTTTAGTTTGAAGTATGACACTGAAGTAAATTTACCAGTGAGGGAGTGCAGTTTATAACTTGCCCACAAGATAGCATTATACTTGAACCATCTACCCAGTGGTACAGTCAAGCTCTCTCTGACAGATGCATGAAAGATTCCCTTTCAAAATTTTCTGCTCTTAATGAAACTTCAAATGGTGCCTTTAAATGGCTGAGCAAGGAAGAAATCCTCACTGATCCTAGTTCGGAATCTAAACAAAGAGAGACAATATGACTTTGAAAAAAATTATGGTTCATCTCTCAAAATACAAATGGGATTTTTTTCTTAGCTTAATCTCTTTCTTCTATGTTTTTATAATGCAAGGAAGCAATTTTAATTTGGCCTCATGGTTTAGTAGATATAGCAAAAATTCCAAAAGAAATCGCTAAATATCCTTCCCTATATCTTGGACAACTTGATTTAATAGAATTTAAGCACTTTTAGAGAAAGGAATATTTCATTTTTTTCTTTTTGTATCTGTAGCACAACATGTGATCCATAGTGGACACATAAATACTTGCAGTTTGAATGATCATCTCCTAATCGGCCCTCTTCTTTCACTAGTCCACCTCCTTGTAGTAGATTGTGCATAGGAAATAAGGAGGAGTTGGTGTTATTGTCCAGGATTTTACTCTATGTCT
Organism: Antechinus flavipes; assembly: GCF_016432865.1. Classification (NCBI taxonomy): domain Eukaryota; kingdom Metazoa; phylum Chordata; class Mammalia; order Dasyuromorphia; family Dasyuridae; genus Antechinus; species Antechinus flavipes. The sequence continues at coordinate 211,743,002 of NC_067402.1, forward strand.
GGAAGTGGAAAAGCAAAAACAATGAAAAAAAGGGACTGGACTATTCTTCTGACTTTCTTACTAGTCAGTGAGGTTTTATAGTGGCTATTAGTACAGTTCCACATTTTCTTCACATCTGCAATATCTTAGTCTCTGTTAGGGCCATCTCCAGCTATCCTGTTCTGTGTCTTGGACCCAGATGGCTCCGGAGGAGAGAGTGAGGCTGTTCTTTTGCACAGTCCTCCTTCACTTAAATCCAATTCATTTGCAAGCTGTAGCATCTCCTTCCTGATGTCATTTTCCTCTTAGAATGAAGGGCAAACAAAAGCAACAACAGCTCCAGGGTTTCCAACTCTCTAATACTACACTCCAAGGGTTTTTCTCAACTGTCCTCCTGCTATTTCTGGTTCAGGCTGTAGCAGTGATCAGTGATGGGAGAGCCACATGTCTTACTGGCATCTTTTCATCTCCCTCTCTCTCAGACTCTGACTAGATGTATTTCTCAAAGTCATGGAAGGGAAAGGCAAAGAGAAAGGGCTCTGATGTGCACCTGCACACAAATCTCACCTTGTCCCCTCATCTACCAAAGGGAATAATCTCTTCTATAGTTATATGCTCAGCTACTTCATTTTCCAACGTCTTGCTGACTCAAATTTTTCTGAAGTTACCTTGAGGTTCTATTATCTTCCATAGAGATAAAATAAGTGCATTGCTACACATACATTCAAAATCACCAGAGGAGGAAACAAAGTTTCAGAAAGTTTAACACTTGCCTAGAGTTATATTGAAACATTTAATAATGTGTTTACTAAGTAAACAACTTAATGATGAAAGTATATGTATATAGTTTATTAATATTTGTAAAACTAACTATGTTATCTTATATATATTATATGCATATAATAATAACACATATATTATTATATGCATATAATATATATTGTATTATATTTTATCTCACAACAACCTCATATCCCTGTCTTACAGAAGTGAAAGTTGAGGCTCAAAGATTTTAAGTGAACTGACCATGTTCACTCAGCTAGGAAGATTCACAGATGGGATTTGAACTGAGATCTCTCATGTCTCAAAAACCTTTATAGAAGGAAATACTATCTAATGTTTGACATTTGACATATGATAAGATGATTAATTTTCTACAAGAAGGTGATAATTTTACTTGAGGTATTTAAGCAGCAAAGCTATGATTCATTTTACAATGTACAAAATTTATTTAAAGAATAATTGTTATTTACTTAATTGTGTGGTTAAATGCTAAGCAGTGGCAAGATAATTAAACAATAGAGCATGTAATTACAAGGTAACTACAGTATTTGGGATAGAGAGGTTTGTTTGAAAGGAATTAATTTTAATATTAATTATTCCAAAGATCTAATATGAATAATATCAAGTTATCTTTAGGAAAATGGCAAATGTACTAGAATTTTACAGTAGTACCTGAATTTTACCCCCTAAAGAAGCAATTCTGGAGGTAAAAGCTGAGCTTTTTTGTCAGATTATTAAAGACTGGGCTTTTTTGCTGTGGTGATGATAGGATACACACTCATAAGTATGAAACTAGAAGGGACCTTAGAAATCATCTATTTCATACTCCTTAATAATTTGTTTAAAGCCACTGAACCAGTGGCTGAACCAGGATTCAAAGTAGGTTATATGACTTCAAGTCTGATATATGGGGCCTTTAGGGAAAAGACTTAGTTGATCATTAGCATCATTTATTTCCAATTTTAAAAAGAACATGTTTTAAACATGAATGGAAAGGGGTAATTTGTACTTTGTCAGACATGTGACCTATAGGCCCTATGTGGCCCATGACATTTTTCAAGGCAACTCAGGCCAGATTAAAATGTAATTGTGCAATAGTTAACAAAATAAGTAAAAATACAATAAAATATAGATTATATTACAATCTGAAACTAAGCTAATATTCACTCTGGAAGGATACCTATGTATAGTTTAGTGGCCCCCCCAATCTCTATTTCAATTTGACAATACTGACTTGTTCATTCAGAAACACTGAAGACCAACTTTGAAAGGTATGATGAACTTCCTGTGCCATGTCTATATTTTAAGAGATCAGGATTCTCATTTTTTTCTGTTTCAATGAGACCAAAATTCATTTTCTTTACAGAAATTAGATAAATAAATATTAAACTGATAAGTTACTATAATTTTACTTTAATCCTCCAAAGGTCTATCATTAATTAGATATGAGAGTTTTATCTATTAAAGAAGATCATAATATCCTTTGCAGACCTTAGTAGATGATTTTATAAGTTGTTGAAGTTAGAAAAAAATCATTATTTGATGGCCAATTTTGGGGTGATAGTAATTCCCACAAAATATCATAAAATTTTATTGTTCTGCTCTAAATTATAGCATATATTTATATTTATTAAAAATGTTTCCTCACTATCTATATTAAACATATATGCACCAAGTGGTGTAGCATCTAAATTCTTAAAAGAGAAATTAAGAGAGCTGCAAGAAGAAATAGACAGTAAAACTATAATAGTGGGAGATCTTAACCTTGCACTCTCAGAATTAGATAAATCAAACCACAAAATAAATAAGAAAGAAGTCAAAGAGGTAAATAGAATATTAGAAAAGTTAGATATGATAGATCTCTGGAGAAAATGTAATGGAGACAGAAAGGAATACACTTTCTTTTCAGCAGTTCATGGAACCTATACAAAAATTGACCATATATTAGGACATAAAAACCTCAAACTCAAATGCAGTAAGGCAGAAATAGTAAATGCATCCTTTTCAGACCACGATGCAATGAAAATTACATTCAACAAAAAACCATGGGGCAGTAGACCAAAAAATAATTGGAAACTAAATAATCTCATACTAAAGAATGATTGGGTGAAACAGCATATCATAGACATAATTAATAACTTCACCCAAGAAAACGATAATAATGAGACATCATACCAAAATGTATGGGATGCAGCCAAAGTGGTAATAAGGGGAAATTTCATATCTCTAGAGGCCTATTTGTATAAAATAGAGAAAGAGAAGGTCAATGAATTGGGTTTGCAATTAAAAATGCTAGAAAAGGAACAAATTAAAAACCCCCAGTCAAACACTAAACTTGAAATTCTAAAAATAAAAGGTGAGATCAATAAAATTGAAAGTAAAAAACTATTGAATTGATTAATAAAACTAAGAGTTGGTTCTATGAAAAAACCAACAAAATAGACAAACCCTTAGTAAATCTGATTAAAAAAAGGAAAGAGGAAAATCAAATTGTTAGTCTTAAAAATGAAAAGGGAGAACTCACCACTAACAAAGAGGAAATTAGAGCAATAATTAGGAGTTACTTTGCCCAACTTTATGCCAATAAATTTGACAACTTAAATGAAATAGAAAAATACCTCCAAAAATACAGCTTGCCCAAACTAACAGAGGAAGAAGTAAATATCCTAAACAGTCCCATCTCAGAAAAAGAAATAGAACAAACTATCAATCAACTCCCTAAGAAAAAATCCCCAGGACCAGATGGATTTACATGTGAATTCTACCAAACATTTAAAGAACAATTAACTCCAATGTTATATAAACTATTTGAAAAAATAGGGATTGAAGGAGTCCTACCAAACTCCTTTTATGACACAGACATGGTACTGATACCTAAACCAGGTAGGCTGAAAACAGAGAAAGAAAATTATAGACCAATCTCCCTAATGAATATTGATGCTAAAATCTTAAATAAAATATTAGCAAAAAGATTACAGAAAATCGTCACCAGGATAATACACTATGACCAAGTAGGATTTATACCAGGAATGCAGGGCTGGTTCAATATTAGGAAAACTATTAGCATAATTGACTATATCAATAACCAAACAAACAAAAACCACATGATCATCTCAATAGATGCAGAAAAAGCATTTGATAAAATCCAACATCCATTCCTAATAAAACTACTTGAGAGCATAGGAATAAATGGACTTTTCCTTAAAATAGTCAGGAGCATATATTTAAAACCATCAGTAAGCATCATATGCAATGGGGAAAAACTGGAACCTTTCCCAGTAAGATCTGGAGTGAAGCAAGGTTGCCCACTATCACCATTATTATTTAATATCGTATTAGAAACACTAGCCTCGGCAATAAGAGTCGAGAAAGCTATTAAAGGAATTAGAGTAGGCAATGAGGAAACCAAACTATCACTCTTTGCAGATGATATGATGGTATACCTAGAGAACCCCAGAGATTCTACCAAAAAGCTATTGGAAATAATTCATAATTTTAGCAAAGTAGCTGGCTACAAAATAAATCCCCATAAATCCTCAGCATTTTTATACATCACCAACAAAACCCAACAGCAAGAGATACAAAGAGAAATTCCATTCAGAATAACTGTTGATACCATAAAATATTTGGGAATCTATCTACCAAAGGAAAGTCAGGAATTATATGAGCAAAATTATAAAAAAGTCTCCACACAAATAAAGTCAGACTTAAATAATTGGAAAAATATTAAGTGCTCTTGGATCGGCCGAGCGAACATAATAAAGATGACAATACTCCCTAAACTAATCTATTTATTTAGTGCTATACCAATCAGACTTCCAAGAAAATATTTTATTGATCTAGAAAAAATAACAACAAAATTCATATGGAACAATAAAAAGTCGAGAATCTCAAGGGAATTAATGAAAAAAAAAATCAAATGAAGGTGGCCTAGCTGTACCTGATCTAAAATTATATTATAAAGCAGCAGTCACCAAAACCATTTGGTATTGGCTAAGAAATAGATTAGTGGATCAGTGGAAAAGGCTAGGCTCACAAGACAGAATAGTCAATTATAGCATTCTAGTGTTTGACAAACCCAAAGCCCCTAACTTCTGGGAAAAGAATTCATTATTTGATAAAAACTGCTGGGATAATTGGAAATTAGTATGGCAGAAATTAGGCATGGACCCACACTTAACACCATATACCAAGATAAGATCAAAATGGGTCTATGACCTAGGCATAAAGAACGAGATTATAAATAAATTAGAGGAACATAGAATAGTTTATCTCTCAGACTTGTGGAGGAGAAAGAAATTTGTGACCAAAGATGAACTAGAGACCATTACTGATCACAAAATAGAAAATTTCGATTACATCAAATTAAAAAGCCTTTGTACAAATAAAACTAATGCAAACAAGATTAGAAGGGAAGCAACAAACTGGGAAAACATTTTCACAGTTAAAGGTTCTGATAAAGGCCTCATTTCCAAAATATATAGAGAACTGACTCAAATTTACAAGAAATCAAGCCATTCTCCAATTGATAAATGGTCAAAGGATATGAACAGACAATTTTCAGAGGATGAAATTGAAACTATTACCACTCATATGAAAGAGTGTTCCAAATCATTATTGATCAGAGAAATGCAAATTAAGACAACTCTGAGATACCACTACACACCTGTCAGATTGGCTAAGATGACAGGAAAAAATAATGATGAATGTTGGAGGGGATGCAGGAAAACTGGGACACTATTGCATTGTTGGTGGAGTTGTGAACGAATCCAACCGTTCTGGAGAGCAATCTGGAATTATGCCCAAAAAATTATCAAATTGTGCATACCCTTTGATCCAGCAGTGTTTCTATTGGGCTTATATCCCAAAGAAATACTAAAGAAGGGAAAGGGACCTGTATGTGCCAAAATGTTTTTAGCAGCCCTGTTTGTAGTGGCCAGAAACTGGAAAATGAATGGATGCCCATCAATTGGAGAATGGCTGGGTAAATTGTGGTATATGAATGTTATGGAATATTATTGTTCTGTAAGAAATGACCAGCAGGATGAATACAGAGAGGACTGGTGAGACTTACATGAACTGATGCTAAGTGAAATGAGCAGAACCAGGAGATCATTATACACTTCGACAACGATATTGTATGAGGACATATTTTGATGGAAGTGGATTTCTTTGACAAAGAGACCTGAGTTTCAATTGATAAATGACGGACAAAAGCAGCTACACCCAAAGAAAGAACACTGGGAAACGAATGTGAACTATCTGCATTTTTGTTTTTCTTCCCGGGTTATTTATACCTTCTGAATCCAATTCTCCCTATGCAACAAGAGAACTGTTCGGTTCTGCAAACATATATTGTATCTAGGATATACTGCAACATATCCAACATATAAAGGACTGCTTGCCATCTAGGGGAGGGGGTGGAGGGAGGGAGGGGAAAAAAATTGGAACAGAAACGAGTGCAAAGGATAATGTTGTAAAAAAAAAATTACCCTGGCATGGATTCTGTCAATATAAAGTAATTATTAAATAAAAATAAAAAAAATGCTTCCTGATGTTATTTAAGAAGTCACAGTCTTCCATGACACAAAGTTTTTACCTGAGAATGTGTGGTCCATTTAGAACATGCTTTAAAATCTTTTTATGCCACTAATATTTCAATTTATAAATTACTTTTTCAATATATCTCATTGATAGAACAATTGAAGAGGGTTTCAAAGCACCTGTTTTATGACTGGAAAGCCATTTATGCATTGTCACTGTAGCAACCTCTTTATGGTTCTTCCTCCATTTAAACTTATACTCAAGGGGTGGGTCCCCAAAGGGCAGTTATTTATCCCAAAAGTTTCCAGATATTATGTGTTTTGGAAGTGCTGCTACTACTTTGCCTCACTTAAATCTAAAGCTTCTGAATCCAGATGTCATCAGTCTCTTGGAAAACAAGGGGCAAACAACAACTATTGATCCCAAGTCAGCATCGATGGATTTCCTGTTAACAATCACTTGGCAGATAATGTTTACTCAAATCCAAGTTTTTTTTCTTTTCTTTTTTTTTTTTTTTTCAGATAAACAAACTTAGGCAAACAGAATTTAGTGATTTGTTCAAAGTCCTCACCTGATTACAAGGCCAAATTTTATCCATTGAACCACATAGCTGCCATTTAGCCTCCATAACTAAAGCTTAAGCTTAAGACTTTAAAGACTCAGAGTGACTAGGGGAGCCCCAAAACTCTTTATCTTTCTCTCTCTCTCTCTGACTTTGGGAATGAGTCATGAGGTAAAACACTTCAAGCTCCTTGAAGGAGAAAATTTCCTTCAACCTTGCCTCTGTGATAGACTACCCCCGGGAAACAGATAAAGTGGTTTATCTAGGTGGGGCTGGTTGAGTCCTGAGCTAAAGAATTCCAACCCTATTCAATTGAAGATCTTCTATTCAATTCTGCTCAAGCTGAATCCAGCCCCATCAAGAGCAACCCCCAGTTTGTAGGCAAGGCTTATAAAAGAGCCAATCTAAAAACCTCTCTTTGCAGAGGTCCTAACATGCTATGCCATGCCATCCTATGGCATGCTATGCCAAGGAAACCTCTGTCCGCTGGAATAATATTCTCTTCCAGTGCTACCCTCTCTTTATCTCCCTCACCTATTTCCCTAACAAGACTTCATGCCTCTCTGTCAGGATTTCTTTGCCAATAATAAACCTCTTTTTTCAGGCTAGCTTTTTCGGGTTCATGAATTCTGTTATGAAGAACTTCTGCACCACCAGAAGGGGGGTTGCCAAAACTCCCTACCCATGCACTGAATCTCAAGGAGTATAGGAGAGTCAGACCTCTCCATTTGTTTCCCTGAATCCCAAACCTGCTACTAAACTTTATCATTTAACTCCCTGACTACCAGGAACCCTAATATCATTTTGGTTCCCTGACAACCCTAAATCTAAATTTCATCATATTTTGGTTCCCAGAACCCCAAAGCCTAAACTTCATTAGGAGTACTAGAAGATAATTCAGATTTCTTTTTATAATTAGCCATCTTCCTTTTTTGATCTTACAGATTTGTTGTGTCTCCAATGACTTCCTTCTTTATCTTTGCCTTTTCTTTTAGTATGTCATATTTCCTTCAAGATTCAGCTCAGATACCACTTCCTAACTAATTTCCTGATTTCCTAATTTCCTAATTATCTCTACTCCCAGTTAGTCATATTCTCTTCCTCCTGAAATTATTTTGTAAGTACTAAATGTGTAGAACCAGGAGATCATTATACACTTCGACAACGATATTGTATGAGGACATATTTTGATGGAAGTGGATTTCTTTGACAAAGAGACCTGAGTTTCAATTGATAAATGACGGACAAAAGCAGCTACACCCAAAGAAAGAACACTGGGAAACGAATGTGAACTATCTGCATTTTTGTTTTTCTTCCCGGGTTATTTATACCTTCTGAATCCAATTCTCCCTATGCAACAAGAGAACTGTTCGGTTCTGCAAACATATATTGTATCTAGGATATACTGCAACATATCCAACATATAAAGGACTGCTTGCCATCTAGGGGAGGGGGTGGAGGGAGGGAGGGGAAAAAAATTGGAACAGAAACGAGTGCAAAGGATAATGTTGTAAAAAAAAAATTACCCTGGCATGGATTCTGTCAATATAAAGTAATTATTAAATAAAAATAAAAAAAATGCTTCCTGATGTTATTTAAGAAGTCACAGTCTTCCATGACACAAAGTTTTTACCTGAGAATGTGTGGTCCATTTAGAACATGCTTTAAAATCTTTTTATGCCACTAATATTTCAATTTATAAATTACTTTTTCAATATATCTCATTGATAGAACAATTGAAGAGGGTTTCAAAGCACCTGTTTTATGACTGGAAAGCCATTTATGCATTGTCACTGTAGCAACCTCTTTATGGTTCTTCCTCCATTTAAACTTATACTCAAGGGGTGGGTCCCCAAAGGGCAGTTATTTATCCCAAAAGTTTCCAGATATTATGTGTTTTGGAAGTGCTGCTACTACTTTGCCTCACTTAAATCTAAAGCTTCTGAATCCAGATGTCATCAGTCTCTTGGAAAACAAGGGGCAAACAACAACTATTGATCCCAAGTCAGCATCGATGGATTTCCTGTTAACAATCACTTGGCAGATAATGTTTACTCAAATCCAAGTTTTTTTTCTTTTCTTTTTTTTTTTTAAAGATATAGCAATAAGAACAACATCTGCAAAGCTAATAAATTTGGGGGTGCCCTCTTTCACAAATAAAACATTCAATGGAAGAATGGTCTCAAATTTGAATACTATTTTAATAATTATTTTGAGTATTAATATTTTAATAATAGTAATTAATTTAATAATTAATTTTAGTAATAAATTATAAATATAGAGAACACACATGGCTAAGACAACTTAGGACAATGGTATTAAAGGATGTCGTGATGTCCTTTGTCTCTTATGGTCCCCTTATACAGCTCCCTAACCTGGGCATCATGTTTCCTCTGGGCAGTTTATTCAGTTGTCCTGCTACTGTTTGAAGTTCCATTCTTGACTGCTTAGGGCTAATTCTTTTGTGTTTGTAGTTGGCTCTCTTTCAGCTAAACGCCTTCTTGAAGATACTTCTGACCTTAAATTACTGAGTTTGGAATGTATCTCTACTCTCTGCTAGATTTGACTGTTTCCTAATGGTTCAATAGCATGAGTGATTTGGGAGGACAGAGGAAATAGTAAGCAAAAGCTATTTATTTCCTCTACTTCCTTCCCAGCTCACTTTGTATTCTGGCTTCTGACCTCATCACTTAAGTGAAACTGGTTTCAGTTACCAATGACTTCTTAATTTTCAAATATGATTGAGTTTTTTCTCAGTCCTCATCAGTTCTTGATCCATTAAGATTTGACACTGTTAAGCACCCTCTCTTTTCTCTGCACTTTCATAATCTTCTTTCCTGATTCTCTCTCTTTAATCACTTTTTTTAATCTTGTTTTTTAATTTATAATCTATATTACACCACCCACAATTATGGGTGTTCTCCAAGACTTTGTATTGGTCTCTCTACTATTCATACTCTACACTTTTTCTCATGATGTCACCAACTTCCATGGATTTAACTATTATCTCCTTGTCAAAAACTTTTCAGTAGTTTCTCCCCTGAATTTTAGTCATACAATTTTAGTCATGCATTACCAATTGCTAATTGGATATTTCAAAATAATCTCCAGAGATTTCTCAAATTTAAGACATCCAAGAAAAAACACATCATTTTTCTTCTTTCTATCAAAGATACCATCATGATTTAAAACTATTGCATTCTGCTTAACTCCTAATTCCACATATCCAATCAGTTGTCATATTGTATTTCTATTTGCACAGCATCTTCTTCATTTAACCTTTCTGCTCAAGAAGTTACCACCTTAGTTCAATCTCTCTTCTTACTTTGCTAATTGCAGCAGTCTCCTAATTTTCAACCTGCCTTAAGTTTTATTCTATTTTAGTCCATTTTCCACTCTGTGGCCAAAATGATTTTCTTTAAATCTAAATACCATCATGAAATTGAAACTATTACCATTCATATGAAAGAGTGTTCCAAATCATTATTGATCAGAGAAATGCAAATTAAGACAACTCTGAGATACCACTACACACCTATCAGATTGGCTAAGATGACAGGAAAAAATAATGATGAATGTTGGAGGGGATGGGGGAAAACTGGGACACTGATGCATTGTTGGTGGAGTTGTGAACAAATCCAAACATTCTGGAGAGCAATATGGAATTATGCCCCAAAAGTTATCAAATTGTGCATACCCTTTGATCCAGCAGTGTTTCTATTGGGCTTATATCCCAAAGAAATACTAAAGAAGGGAAAGGGACCTGTATGTGCCAAAATGTTTGTAGCAGCCCTGTTTGTAGTGGCTAGAAACCGGAAAATGAATGGATGCCCTTCAATTGGAGAATGGCTGGGTAAATTGTGGTATATGAATGTTATGGAATATTATTGTTCTGTAAGAAATGACCAGCAGGATGAATACAGAGAGGACTGGCGAGACTTACATGAACTGATGCTAAGTGAAATGAGCAGAACCAGGTGATCATTATACACTTCGACAACGATATTGTATGAGGACATATTTTGATGGAAGTGGATTTCTTTGACAAAGAGACCTAACTGAGTTTCAATTGATAAATGAAGGACAGAAGCAGCTACACCCAAAGAAAGAACACTGGGAAACGAATATGAACTATCTGCATTTTCTTCCCGGGTTATTTTTACCTTCTGAATCCAATTCTCCCTGTGCAACGAGAGAACTGTTCAGTTCTGCAAACATATATTGTGTCTAGGATATACTGCAACATATCTAACATATATAAAACTGCTTGCCATCTAGGGAAGGGGGTGGAGGGAGGGAGAGGAAAAATCAGAACAGAAACGAGTACAAGGGATAATGTTGTAAAAAAAATTACCCTGGCATGGATTCTGTCAATATAAAGTAATTATTAAATAAAAATAAAAAAAATAAATCTAAATACCATCATATCACTGTTATTTTTAAACTCTACTTGCTCCCTATCACCTTTAAATTAAATTATAAACTTATATATAAACTTAAATTATAAAATTATAAATTTAGTTTTTAATATCCTTCAAAATGCTCTGAAACCTATCTTTCTAGACTCATTGTACATTACTATCTTTCTGACACTCTGTGTTCTAATCAAATTGACATTCTGTTTGCTCCTCATATGTAATATTCCATCTCCCATCTTTTGTTTTTCCTTAGAATATATTCCTTCCTTATTTTAACCTCATAGAATCTCTTTTAAACGTATCTCAAGAATTACTTTTCACATGAAGACTTTTTTTGATGTCCTGAACTACTATTGCCTTACCTCTCAAACTAACTTTTTAGCTAAGTATCCTGAACATATTTCTATTTATTTTCTTTATACTTATTTTGTATATTATTATATATGTACTGGATTCCCCCAATAGAATGTAAACTCCTATACAGTAGGGATTTTTTTCATTTACCTGGGTTTCAGCCTTATCATTTCTCCAAAACTGCTCTCAAAGTTAGCAATGATCTCTTAGTTGCCAAATGTAATGTTTTTTTTCCAATCCTCATTTTCCTTGACTTCTCCTTCAGCCTTTGACATTAGGGATCACTCTGTCTTCCTTGACACTTTTTTCTCTCTATGTTCTTGAGACAGCAAACTCTTCTGGATTTTCTACTGCCTATTTGACTGTTTCTTCTATATTTCCTTTGTCAAATCTTTCTCCAGATCATGCTGTCTAACTGTAGGTGTTCCTCAGAATTCTATCCTGGGTCCTAATGCCTAGTAGGCACATAATAGGTGCTTAATAAATGTTTATTGATTGATGTTTGTATTTACTTTTGACTCTCTTCCTTCTATCTTTTTGGGATTTTGCTTATTTGCTTGCCAACTAGTTTTATACTTAGAGTTTTTCCATTGAACTATTGGTCTTTCAGCTTTTCTCTCCTTATTCTTTGGTTACTTCCCCATTCCATGCTTCACAAACCTTTTGAGGCTTAGTGGTAACTCTGTGCTAAAAGTTCTAGGCACCAGGTTCAGTTCCTTATACAGAGTGAATTTCAGAGTTAATACCTTTTGGCTTGAGGCATAAAAACTCTTTTCCTTCTGTCCAGTTTTGTTTTGTCCTAACTTCCATACCCTCCTCCAGTTAAGTCAAGAGCACTTATCAGCTATTATTACCAGGCATTGTGCTAAATCCTGAGGATATAAATACAGTGAATTGAATAATCCCCACTCTCAAGAATCTTGCTCTCCACTTTCTGTGGCTCAGAAGAGTAGAGATCTAAAACTGCCAATTGTGGAGAGCAAGGAAGGAAGGGTTAAGGTTGATTACTTATTGAAAATCAGAGATAGATCTCCACAGCTATATCTTGAAACACAGACCTTTAAGATTGTTTGTACTGGCTCCAATGATGGTAAGGATGCTGATTTATGATTCAAAGTAATACAATTTTCTTAATGTAAATATAAGATGTTTTTATCTTGTGTTAGTGTTTCTGTCATCTCTTATGGATTTAGCTTTAGTTAGGCTGAATCTTATGCCTACTTTTAGGTCATCGAGATGTACTAACCGTTAGAACCCTTTAGAAAGAACCATCTTTCTAATGTAATCCTAAAATATCTTTCTTGATTATAAAATATATTAATTGTCTTATCCTAAAGAAGTAGAAATCTAATAAACTGAAGCTATTTTCTTATCATTTCTTACTTTGGTACACAGATTTCTGAATACTTTCCTTAATAAGAATCAGTGTGAGCTGCAGTTAAGGGAGCTTCTGGTTGGTAAAACAGTATATTCTGTTTAGGTCACTGGATCATTTTATATTACCTAAGTTAGGCACAATTTTAATTCTTCTGAGACCATAGTATTGCATGGTTCATTGTCACAACATTTATCAGGAAAATATTGGTGTTAGAGATAGGTGAATCTTTGCAGTAGTGAGAAATGTGAGATTATTGAATATAGCACACCTTTTCCAAAATGAATTCTAGTTACTTTTTCCCTTCAATTCAATTCCTGTTGAAAAAGAGATATAATAATGACAAGAAAAATGATGAAAATCACCAAACAAAAAAAATAGGAGGAAAAGAAGCAAGAAGTCAAAAAGAGAAGAAGAGAAGTAGAAATAAATGTAGAAGTGAGAAGTATAATCAATGTGTCAAATGCCACTGGATGAAGTGAAGGAGTAGCCACAAAACCACCTCTTTCATGTTGGATTTTTCAATGAGCATGAAGGGAATATGAATGAATGACAATGTACTATGAAAACTCCTAAAACTTAGAGAGTGACATAAAATCTTTTCTTTAAAAAAATGAAAAATTTAGGTCTGTAATTTACTAACTGAAAAGACATAGACATGCAATTTTATACTTTTTAGAGGCCAGGTATGTGGTTATTAGCTGGATAAACCTTAAAATAGGAGGTTTCTGTTTAGACAGAATTGTTAATAGCAGCTTGTTGCTTTTGTCTGGCCTTACTAGGGAAGGCATAACAAGTGCATGCTTGGTGAATTAGTGTCAAATAGAAATATCAAACAATAAAACAGGTTTTTGTTTTATATTTGCTTAATACTTTTTATCATACTTCTAGTGTGGATGAGAAAATTACAAGCTGTCTTTTAGGGAAGGAGATAATTAGGATTAAGAAAATCTTGTTAAATTTTAATGACTCAAAACTATCCAAATGGTTGAAGGATAAATATTTTATTTATCCAAATATCTTATTAAGATGATAAATGGAAAAAAAAAAAGAATCACAGAGAACATTTAATGAGGCTTTAGGAAAAGTTTACCTGTGTCATTGGATGTTTAAGACATGTATGACATATCCTGCAAATTTACTGTAAGATGTCTTGGATGAGCAATTTGTGTTTGTACAATATACTCTGAAACTTTGAAGAATTTGTATTTTTATCTCTGGAAGTTCCATGAATATAGATTGGAATCCTTTTAGGCCTTCTTATCAGAATGAAGTTTTATATATGTAATGTGAGAATGGACTCATGCCTCACATTGGCTGAAATTAATTTTCTCAAACTCTAAGAGAATTATCTCTTGTCTTAGATTCATTGGCTCCTTTTAGAGTTATTCCAGTAAAATTTCCGATATAAAATTTGAATATAGCTTGTACCCAGATTTTTCTAAATCTGGTCGACTGGATCCCCAAGTCTTACATAATCATTCAATGAACAATATGGATATCTGGAATGGGATTGGAATTTATTTAGTCCCATTGGTTGCTGTATCTTTGTAACTCCATTTGGGATTTTCTTGGCAAAGATACTGAATGTTTGCCATGTTCTTCTTCTTCTTCTTCTTCTTCTTCTTCTTTTTTTTTTTCAGATAAACAAACTTAGGCAAACAGAATTTAGTGATTTGTTCAAACTCCTCACCTGATTACAAGGCCAAATTTTATCCATTGAACCACATAGCTGCCATTTAGCCTCCATAACTAAAGCTTAAGCTTAAGACTTTAAAGACTCAGAGTGACTAGGACTCTTTATCTTTCTCTCTCTCTCTCTGACTTTGGGAATGAGTCATGAGGTAAAACACTTCAAGCTCCTTGAAAGAGAAAATTTCCTTCAACCTTGCCTCTGTGATAGACTACCCCCGGGAAACAGATAAAGTGGTTTATCTAGGTGGGGCTGGTTGAGTCCTGAGCTAAAGAATTCCAACCCTATTCAATTGAAGATCTTCTATTCAATTCTGCTCAAGCTGAATCCAGCCCCATCAAGAGCAACCCCCAGTTTGTAGGCAAGGCTTATAAAAGAGCCAATCTAAAAACCTCTCTTTGCAGAGGTCCTAACATGCTATGCCATGCCATCCTATGGCATGCTATGCCAAGGAAACCTCTGTCCGCTGGAATAATATTCTCTTCCAGTGCTACCCTCTCTTTATCTCCCTCACCTATTTCCCTAACAAGACTTCATGCCTCTCTGTCAGGATTTCTTTGCCAATAATAAACCTCTTTTTTCAGGCTAGCTTTTTCGGGTTCATGAATTCTGTTATGAAGAACTTCTGCACCACCAGAAGGGGGGTTGCCAAAACTCCCTACCCATGCACTGAATCTCAAGGAGTATAGGAGAGTCAGACCTCTCCATTTGTTTCCCTGAATCCCAAACCTGCTACTAAACTTTATCATTTAACTCCCTGACTACCAGGAACCCTAATATCATTTTGGTTCCCTGACAACCCTAAATCTAAATTTCATCATATTTTGGTTCCCAGAACCCCAAAGCCTAAACTTCATTAGGAGTACTAGAAGATAATTCAGATTTCTTTTTATAATTAGCCATCTTCCTTTTTTGATCTTACAGATTCGTTGTGTCTCCAATGACTTCCTTCTTTATCTTTGCCTTTTCTTTTAGTATGTCATATTTCCTTCAAGATTCAGCTCAGATACCACTTCCTAACTAATTTCCTGATTTCCTAATTTCCTAATTATCTCTACTCCCAGTTAGTCATATTCTCTTCCTCCTGAAATTATTTTGTAAGTACTAAATGTGTACTTTGGTAGATCAACTACAGATAGATCAACCTTTTTTTTTTTTTAAATCTTGTCAGGACCCAATATTTTTTGTCTAGTTTCATGCCATGGACATATTTTCTGTGGTCTTTAACAGTTCCTCTTTATGGTATGTCTTTCCTATTAGAATGTAAGCTATCTTACAGTCTTGCTTTCTATCCCCTGTGCTTAGCCAAGGGCTTGGCACACATAATATTCCCCTCTCTCTGTCTCTCTCAATGTCTCTCTTTTTTTATTTCTCTTATCTTTTATGTATCTTATCCATTACTCTTTCATCCCTCTATTTATCCATCTATTTACCTCAGTAGAAAATAAACTCTTTGAGGACAGCAGCTCTTTCATTTTTATAACAAAAAAACTCAACGTGGTAAATTCTTAATAAATAATTGTTGAATTGAATCGAATTTAATTGGTGCCAATTTCTGAGAGCATCATTGCTAGTAATATTTTATTGTCTTTTGTCTTTTGGCTATTTTAATTGCCTAATAATTACATTTTAAATTGTAAACTTGACATTTAAAAATAATGAACGGATAAAAAATAATGCTCATCAAATTTGTTTTAAAATAGAAGCTTATTTGGATATTTGGAGGCAATAATCAGTTCTTATGGGGCTTTTTTATGGAATGGCACACTTTAATATTGCCATCGTAATTTACATTTTCAAAGTCATTTGCAAGCTGTGAAATGTAGTTAGTCAAAGTCAGACTACATTTTAAATTGTTAAAAATAGAAGGATTTAATGAAAAGAGGAATAGACCTTTAGCTATGATGGTTATAGAATTATACCATGACCAGTTTAGCAGACTTCATAATGAACAGCAACACTGCTGTCTCAAGTAGTAGATGCCTGTTTTGTTTTTGTTCGGATACCCAACATATCCATATTATATTGATTGGTAGCAGAAACAGAAGGGGACAAAATGACAGTGGTCTTTAGTTCAATATAATTCAAGAAGCATTTATTTTTAAGCCCTTACTCTATGCAAAGTACTTTGCTAGGTGTGTGTGTTTGGAGGGGTGGAAGAGAGAGATGAATACAAAGACAAAAGGGGAACAAAATAAGTTTCTGCACTCATGGAACTGTTTATCTCCCTTTGGAGAGAATTTGCCAATGGATAGAAATAGCTAAATGGAAGTTTCCACCTAATAGTTAGATAACATTGTTATAAAAGTAAAGACTATTCCCTAATGAAATTATTTGGCAAAATTTCCTGTGCAGGAGTATGACGAAGATTGGCAACAGCCACGATTTGTGCCTACCTTTGAGATAAAAGTGCTGGGCCTAATTTAGCAGTCAAACTTTTCTTCTGACTCAGGCCCAATGAATTTCATTGACAACAGCTAATCCATCCTGCAAATTTAATTGGGTGTGTGGCTGCTCTCCCTTTAACATTTGTCCTATACAGCTGTCACTTTGATGACAGAGGCCTAAGTGCCACTAACACCAACTGGTAGCAACTGGGGCTTTTACCAGGCAGTTAATTTGCAAAAGGCCAAGAATGAACATTTCCCCCCTATTTATGTAGCACAACGATTCTTTAGCAAAAAGAAACCTGCATTGATGAATAATTGAAATCCCAGTTTCCCAGCAAGTCTATAATCACGTGCCCTATAGAGACTGAAGTACATTCTGCTGTGAGCATTGTGCAGGAGATTAGTTGCTCCTCGGTGGCAAGGCTGCTATAACAGTGTGAATTGCACTTTTAATTTGTCTTCCCATCTGACAGAGCATCTAATTATACTTTATAAAATCTGTTTTAAATTATGCTTTAAAAAACCCACCTTTCCATTGAATGATATTTATGTAAAAGGTAAAGATTAAATAAATGTATAAAATCATATCTTAAAATCCTTTTTAATGAAACAACCATTCTTTGGCATTTGAGAGATAATATGTATTTTATTCAGAGTCATTTATTCACAATTAAACTAAGTCATTGTTTTTCAAATCTGTTTAGGTGGAAAACAAGAGGTATTCTTTCTAATTGTGAAATGACATAATAATTTCCACAATTAGTTTATATATCTGAGATTTAGAAAACATTCAGCAGCCTCTTCCTCCCTCCACCCCCAACAGCTTTTTTTCCTTTTTCAAAACTTTAGAGTAGTGAATAGATTATGATTTAAAAAAAATAATTGCAGAAAGACTTAAAAGACTGAATTGTTCAATCTTCAAATGAAAATAGGTTATATTTCTTTTTCTTCCATTGTCTTAGTCTTTTTATGAGCCTGTCTGAGCTCTAATTGTCAATAATGTAGTTAACATAATGGCTGATCTACTTACCAGGGCATCATTTGCTTTCAATAGTATAATGCATGTTCAGATTTCATTTTTTTTCTTTTTCTTTTCTTGGTTACAGTATTTTTATTACACAGTTTTATTACAGTAATGAGAAGTCTTTCCCAGACATATGATGCTCTGTATTAACATTACTAACCAGACTGTAGAATGATGGATCAGGTTTTTGTTATGGGGACTTATTTTAACCTAATTGAAGCAAATGCTTTTCAAGGAAATCAGACTATTGGTGGATTTGCAACATATCTTTACTAATGTGTATGCTCTTTGTTGTTATGAATCCCCTCTCAGTTTTTCAGCACCATGCAAGTCATAGTACTAATGATTCTTGGCATCATAAGGCTTCGGATAAATGTAGTACCCAGATCATTTAGATTTACATATAACCTGTTAGTCAAAAGCAAATGGTATTAGGTATTACATTAACTGTAGTCTTACTCTATCATTGCCACATGTATAAACAAAATAATTTAATATTTATTGTAAGGAGAAAACTCTTCTTTTATGCTAATATTGAAATAAAACAACTTTCCTTGATCTATTTGTTCTGTTATATTGTCTTCTTCCACAATGAAATATAATAATTTCTGAGAGTAGCATGTAGCACCTCATTTACTAGCACTTGTACATATCAAAAGGAGGCATGAAGATAAATATGATTTAGTCTACTGATAATAAGTGAGAAAGAATTTGGATAGCTCAGGAGAATAACCATCTCAAAAGTGTAGGTAATAAAGTTATCATCTGAGATGAGAGCAAAGGCAGGGAGTCACCAGAGCTCTCCCCCGACCAAATACCTCTAAACAAATACTCTAAGAAAATTTCAGAGCATTAGAACCCACAAGAAGATGGAACAAAACAATTTTCCAGCCCAGGACAACTTAGAAGGTCAGCAGGAAATGTCACACCAGGATGAGAATGGAACACAGGCCAATGCAAGCCACACCATCAAAGCCCTGGCTCCAGTAAAGCAGGAGTAGGCCTTGGGAGCCACTGAATCTGTAAGGGCAAAGCTCTCAGCACACAGACAGTAAAGGGATTGAACAACTGTAAAGAAGGAGATTACAAGAATCTTTTAGGCACCTTTGAGATAGGGCTTTGCCCTTATACAGATTTGGGTCGCAGTCCTGAGAGACAGTTAACAGGGAAAAGAGGAACACTAGCCCATCAGAACTTGCAGTCACAGTAGAGTAGGGGACCCTCCTCATAATTCTAAGGCAGAAAATAGTGCTTGTGGTCATTCATACTCCAGAACACAGGCCAGGAAAGGAGTAAGCCCAACTCTTCTTATATCATACCACCTTGGAAACACTGAAAACTTACAGGTCCTTAGAAGTATCTCTGAAAACAGCTTCATAAAACCCCTAAATTTTAGGACAGTGCACCCTCCACTCTGGAAGCAGATGCCTACTTTAACAAAGAGTTAAAAGTCAATAAATAAGCTGTGAAAATGAGCAAACAAGAGAAAAAGATTCTGATCATAGAAAATTATTATGGTGACAACGAAGACCAAAACATACACTCAGGAAAAAAAATTATAATAAGGTCAAAGTTCCTACATCCAAAAACCTCCAGAAAAATGAATTTGTTTCAGGCCATGTAGGAACTCAAAAAAGGTTTTTGAAAATCAAGTAAGAGATGCAGAGGAAAAATTGGGAAAAGGAATGAGAGTGAGGCAAGAAAATCTTGACAAGTCAACAGCGTGATAAAGGAGACACCAAAAAAAAAAAATGCTGAAGGAAGTAATGCCTTAAAAACAAAGTAGGTGAAATAGTTGTTGTTTGTCCTTCATTCTCAAAAAGAATCATGACATTAGGGAGTTGATGTCATGACATGCAAGTGTATTGGATTTAAGGGAGGAAGCGGAGAGTGTGTAAGTTCAGCTGCCTCACTTTCTCCTCCAGAGCCATCTGGGTCTAGTGGCCAGATATAGATCAAGGCGACTATGGATGGCTCTGGATGAAATAGGAGATCTTGGCATTTTTAAGCAAAGGTCTTCAACAGCTCTCAGTTTGACCCAATTAATGTTAGGTAACAATTGAGGCAAAGAATCTCCTCTTTCATCTAGTGTAAAAAAAAAATCTAAATAAATAAATCTGGGAGGGCAAGATCCTCAGGATTTCTGGCTAAAGCATAAATACAGTCATTCATTGAATGAAATATATTCAATTTGATTCAATCAGGACTCAAACAATGACCAAATAGAGTTTGACTTAGGACCCATTGCTGGCCAATTAGAAGCAAATACAAAAAGCCAGTGAGGAGCAGAAGTGGTCAAAAGGAAAAAAAAAATCCACTGGATAAAACAGCTCCTTTAAAAATAGAATTAGACAAATGGAAAATTCAAAGAGAGATATAAAAGCTCAGTGAAGAAAATAATTCCTTAAATATTAGAATTAAGCAAATGGAAGTAACAATTTTTTTTGAGAAATCAAGAAATCAAAAATCAATTAAAAAACACTAAAAGAATGAAAAAAGTAGAAGAGAATATGAAATATTTCATTAGATAAATAACTGACATGGAAAATAGACTTAGGAAAGAATTTTTAAGTCAATCATTTTATTTTTTTCTTGTTTTACATGCATATTAACTTTTTGGATAAACATTTTTTTATGAATCATGTTGGGAGAACAAAATCAGAACAAAAGGGGAAAAACCATGGGAAAAAAACACCAGACAAAAGGTGTACTAAATTACATCTGTTAATTTACATTTAGACTTCATAGTTCTCTTTCTGGATGCAGATGGCATTTTAATCCAAGGTTTATTGAGATTGCCTTGTATCACTAAACTGCTGAGAGGAACCAAGTATTTTGTAGTTGTTCAATCTTGCTATTAATGTGTACAATGTATTCCTGGCCCTGCTTGTTTTACTCAACATCAATTTCTGCAAATCTTTCTCGGCCTTTCTAAAATCAGCTTATCCACCATTTTTTATAGAACAATAATATTCAATTATTTTCCTATACCATAACTTATTCAGCTATTTCCCCAATTGATGGGCATCTACTCATTTTACAATTCTTTGCTACCACAAAAAGAGGTGCTAGAAATATTTTTGTACATGTGCATCCTTTTCCCTCCTTTATTATTTCTTTGGAATACAGACTCAATTGGGGCACTGTTGGGTCAAAGGGTATGTGCATAGTTGCAAATTACTCTTCAGAATAGTTGGATTATTGTACAACTCCACCAATGCAATAGTGTCCCAGTTTTTGCACATCCCCTCCAACATTTATCATTCTTTTTCTCTGTCATCTTAGCCAATCTGAGAGGTGTGAGATGGTACATCAAAGTTGTTTTAACGTGCATTGAATGTAATTTAGAGCATTTTTCATATGACTGTAAATGGCTTTAATTTCATCATCTAAAAATTGTCTGTTCATATCCTTTAACCATTTATCAATTGGGAAATGACTTATATTCTTATAAATTTGATACAGGTCTTTATGTATTTCAGAAATGAAGTCTTTATCAGAAATACTGGCTATAAAATGTTTTCATCAACTTTGTACTTCCTTTTTAATCTTTTTTGTATTGATTTGTTTGTGAAAAACATTTTTAATCAGGAGAGATAATCCAACATTGTTGGACTACATGAAAATGATAAAAAAAAAAAAAAACTTGGACATCTTTCAAGAAACTGTCAAAAATAATTTCCCTGATATTCTAGAATCAGAGAGTAAGATAGAAATTAAAAGAGTACACCAATAATCTTCTGAAACCCCCCCCCCAAATTAAAGCTACCAGGAATATTATAGCCAAATTTCAGAACTGCCAGATCAAGGAGAAAATTTTGCAAGCAGCCAGAAAGAAACAATTCAAGTATTTTGGAGTCAGAATAACACAAGATTTAGCAGCTTCTAGTATTAGAATGCCTGGTATATTATATTCTAGAGGGCAAAGGAGCTAGGATTATAATCAAGAATCATCTATTCAATAAAATTCAATATTTTCCTTCAGGGGAGAATTGGATATTCAATGAAATAAAGGATTTTCAAGAATTCTTTATGAACAAACCAGAGCTGAATAGAAAATTTGATTTTCAAATACAAGACTCTAGAGAAGCATAAAAGAACTAAACTGGAAAGGGAAACAATAAAGAACTTAATAAGGTTAAATTGTTTACATTTCTACATGGGAAGATGATGTTTAAACTCATAAGAACTTTTTCATTATTAAGACAATTAGGAGTATATGTAAATAGAAGACACAAGTGTTAGTTGAATGTGAAGGGATGATATCTAAAAAATAAAATTAAGAGATAAAAGAGGATTGTATTGGGAGAACTGGAAAGGGAAAGGTAGAATGGAGCAAATTATCACACATAAAATAAGCAAAGAAAAGATTTTACAGTGAAAGAAAAGAGGGAAAAGTAAGGGAAAGCAAATGAACATTACTCTCATCTGAATTAGCTTTAAAGAGGGAAGAACATATAGACTCAATTGGGTCTCTCTTACCCTACAAGGTGATTGGAGAGGAAGGAGATAAGGGTGGCTGGAAGTGAGAAGGGAAAGCTGATTGGAGAAGGCAATAGTCAGAAGCAAAACATTTTTAAGGAGGGAGAGGGTGAAAGGAGAGAGGGGATAGAATAAGTCGGGGTGGGGGAAATACAGTTAGCAAGAGTAATTGTGAAAAAAATTGAAGCAAGGTTTTTTTTTTTTTTTTTTTTTTTTTGGATAATGGCCTCATTTCTCAAATATCTAGAGAACTGAGTGAAATTTTCAAAAAATAAGAAATATTCTTCAATTGATAAATGACCAAAAGGTAAGAACAGTTTTCAGATGAAATAATCATAGCTATCTATAGTCAAATAAAAAAATGCTCTAATTCATTACTGATTGGAGAAATACAAATTAAAATAATTCCAAAGTATTGCCACATAATTATTAGAGTGGCTGAACAAAATGACAAATGTTGGAGGGACTTTGGGGAAGATGAGACTTTAATGTGCCGTTGATGGTGTGAACTGATTCAACCATTCTGTAGAGAAATTTGGAACTATGCCCAAAGGACTTTAAAACCAGGCATACCCTTTGTCTTAACATTACCCCTGCTATGCCTGTATCCCTATTGAGATAAAAAAAAAGGATCTGTATCTACAAAAATATTTATAATATCTCTTTTCTGAGGGCAGACAGTATTAAATGACTGGACCAGGATCAAACAGGTAGTAAGTATCAGGGACCAGATTTGTCCTCAAGAAGATCTTCTTGACTCCAGACTTGGTATTCTTGCCACTGTGTCCTTGTAGACACTTGTAACATATCCTTTGAGAGGTCAATTGCTGCTGCCTTTTTCAAAACTTCTTCTTGGTGGCAGTAATATATTTTCTTTTCGACCCACCAGTTTATTTCTCATTATATCTCCTATCCTAGAGTTTTCTCAAGTCCTTTCCCTTCCATTTCAGATTACTCCCTCTAATTACGCCTTTACCACTAAGTACCCATTGCACTTCTAGCTTCCTTAAGCTATTGAATCTGTGTTAAATAAAAAAAAATCCTCTTGCATTCATCCTCATTGTACCTGTACGCAGAAACTATCCTATTTTCCATCCTTATTCTTCTCTTACTCTGATCAGTCATTCTTAACAAGCTTTTTAAAGGCAACTGTTCTTGCAAAATTCCATTCCCTTTTAGTTTCTTGTACAGAATTTGCCCACTATATTCCTTCCACTGGGGCAGCTTGGTGACACAGCAGATAAAGCACTGGTTTAGAATCAGGAAGACTCATATTCCTGATGTTCAAATCTGATTTTAAATGCTTACATCTGGGTGATCTTAAACAAGTTAACAACTTTCTTTGCCTTGGTTTCCTCATCCATAAAATGAGCAGGAGAAGGAAATGGCAAACCATTCCAATATCTTTGCCAAGAAAATCCCAACTGGGTTTATAAAAAGTTAGACACAATTGAACAATAGCAATAGTATTTTTTCCATTGTCTTATTCATATTTAGTCACTCATGTTTTTATTCTCCATTGTAGTAGCATCCTGATTTTCTTACTTCTCTCTGCCTAAAAGTCTACCCCACTTGAAAATTGTCCCTTTGGTAAAATGGAACAAAATAGGACATGTCATTATGATGAGGTTTGTATCCCCTCAATTCCCAGTGATGGTGAGGTTAGTGGCAATAAAACCGTTGTTAAAAATCCCCCTTTTAATCGACCACAGGTTTAAAGTGAAAAAATTCACTTATTCCCGAATTTTTAATTGCAAAATGAAAATTTATTGTTGGATAGAAACCAGTTTGCTAAGAGACTGACTTCTATAGTGGCAGAGTCCTATTGGGGAAATGGAATTTGGCACTGAGAACTCCTTCTCAGCAGACAGAGTTCTAGCAAATCGCTTGGCCCTCTGCAAGGAATGAGGTTAAGGGAACCTGTTATATGGGTATCTTGGTGGGGGGGCTGGGACAGCCTGAGCTGATCATACCAGGATTTTTCAATTGAATGAGAATTTAGAATTTCAAAAAGATCAATGGGACTTGATTTGCTCTGGGAAGATGGTCCTTCTCTCTAGACTCCTTGGAGCCTGGGAGATCCTGATTTCTGAGATCAAAAAGGGGACACAATTTAATTTTAAAGGGAACACAGTTTAGTGATAATCTTAAAGGGAACACAGCTTCAATAAAGTGAACAGTTTCCCTCTCACTTCAATTACTTTTAGGACTTTCTTACTTCTTTTTCCTATTGGTATTGGTGGAACAAGTAACCTAGAAATATAGGCTCATAATCTCAGAGTTCTGAATCATTCTTTTCTCCGTAACATCCAATCCAACACCCAACTGAAAATGAGAAATAAATACAGTTCATATTCCATAACAGTGGCAGAATCTATCACTCTTTATGGAATTCTCACATCCAGAGGATCAGTAAAATTTTCCACTAGTTTGTAAATCTAAAAGCAAATGGAATTGGAGACTTAACCAAATAGTATGTTCAGGCAAATTATTGAAAATCACTGGAGGGGACCCCAAAACCATAAATGATTGTATAATTTTAAAATACGAAATAAACTTTGTCTCTTATATTTCACTTATATTTTGCTAAGTGAGAGAACTGGAAATAAGTTAATCTAATATACACTTTCAAACTGATTCTCTTAATAATTACTTGTTACCTAAATATACCTTGGATATTCTATATCTGCACATTTTCTCATATACTTTCTTTGTCCAGAATCCTCTTTTTGTTCCTCTCTATTAATACAAATCTTCCTTTCTTCAAGATATCACTCACTTCTTTCCCACAGCCTTCCTCAATCAACATATCTCTCTTTGATCTCTCTTGTGAACCCTTAAAACATTAATTGTTTGTTTCAGTTATCCCAGTACTTAATTAGACAAGGTGTTACCCTTCTGTTTGAATGTTTTCAAGTGTTAGCTTAAGTCTTAACTCCACTGAAAGCATAAGTGACATAAAAGAAGGATCCATCTCATAAATCAACAGCCATCAATGATGCTCAAGCATTTAGTTTAATTACTAATTGAGTGAATGAAGATGATTGACATTTTAAAACGAATTGTGTCTTGTATGTGTATGACTTCTGAGTTCATAAGACTCATAGATTTGAGCTAGTAGATAGCTTAGACCTCAAATCACTCCACACCCTTCATTTTACATATTTGGAAAGTGAGATCAAAAGAACTCAACTGTCTGTAGTGATACCAACTGGAATAATGATCTCTTATTTGAAGGAATTTGACTTCTATTGTAATTGAAAGAATACCTGGATTTGAATAAGGAGGTCTATATCCTTGTTCCTATAATTGTGACCTTGTAATCTTGATCAAGTCACTTGATCCAAGCTCTATACCCTTCTCTGTTGAGGAAGGGATGGAAGTGGTTAAGGAGTCTAATCATTGAGTATCTGCAGCTTTTAAATATTGGTGTAGCTAACCTTTTCTTCACTGCTTCCTAAAGAAGTGTCATCATAGGGAAAAGAGTAAGTTCTGATCTTCTTCCAACTCTTGTTTTTGCTCCCTATAATGTCTGTTAAGGCTCAAAAAGAGTCATCTAGACTCGTGTTTGGCATTTGAAATATATTGCATTTATTTCAATAACACCATTGAAGGACTATATCCATCTTTTAAACTTCCCCATCCAATCCCAACTACCATTAGATAATAAAAATCACTAGTTTATTGTTAGTTATTATTAAAGCCACTTTGAAATAAAATTCTACAAATAAGAGTTGAGAGGAAGAAATATATACATTTTCCAGTAAATTTGTCATGAACCATTTTTCTGAAATCAAATATTTATAGGATCATGGTTTGAGAGTTGAAAGGGACCTTTGAGATCATGTAGGGCAACCCCCTTATTTCAAATATGAGGAAAAAGGCTGAAGCTCATGCTGCTAGTGAACAGCCCTGTAGGGATTTTAATTCAGTTCCCAAGATTCTAAACTCGGAATTTTAAGCTCAGTGCTCTAATGAATGTTCACATAATTACTATTTATTTATCTATTCAATAAATTTTTATTGAATTCACAGGACTTCATAATAGCAGTTATGTTAATATAGGCTACTATCAGGGAAGCGTGGTATAAAAAAAAGATACTGATATTGTTAGGAATACCTAGATTCAAATCCTGCCTTGGACATTTCTAACTCTATGAGCCTAGCTGGTTCATTTAAGTTTCTCTATGTCTGGAGAATTAAAATGGTGAATTATATAGCTTTTAAGATTTCTTCAGATTCTAAATCTATGATCTATCATCATTATCATCATCATCACTATCATGTGGCATCTTCTATGTGCCATGCTACACCCAATTATTATCTCACTTGATCCTTACAAGTAGGTCTATTACTCTGGGAAGTAATGCTATTACTCTGCCCATTTTACAGATCATAAAATTATGGCAAACATAAATTAAATCATTTTCCCAGGGTTGCAAAGTCAGTAAGTTTCTGTGGTTGAATTTGAACTTAGGTCTTCTGATTCCTAGCCCAGTGCTCGATCCACTATGCTACCTAGTATCAACAAGAAGCAAGATGTTTGTGGATCATGGTAGCAAAACAAGTTGTTCTAAATTGGAAGAGCTTTCGTGTCACCTACATGACATATATGCCCAATACTTTACCTGTCCTAATGTCCTTTAAATAATCTCTTCTTTATACAGAGTAGCTACACCTCAGAAAATAATTGATTTTGTTATGTGATATAGGACCAGATCTACACAATTCTCACCATATCTATCTATCTATCTATCTATCTATCTATCTATCTATCTATCTATCTATCTATCTATGAATATATAGGGATATACACACATATAGGAATATATATATATATATATATATACATACATACATACAGACATATATTATATATGAATATGGATTATGTACAGAAGTAGGAAAATGAAAGCACCAGAATTCTCCTTTCCTAAAACAGTATTTCAGGTTTGTCCCATCCAGGCTTGGCTAGCTCACTTCTGGTCTTAACATGCACTCTCCATACCAATCACTGAATTGTTTCTTTCTGCAAATTCTTCTAACTCTTTCCACTGTCTTTGTATCACTGCTTCTCCAAATACACAAAATCCTTTCAACTCCAAAATTGCTTTTTTTAAAATTAAAGCTTTTTTATTTTCAAAATATATACATGAATAATTTAATCCAAAATTACTTTTATTTATTCCTTTATTCTCTTGTTCTAAGCTCCCCCAGAACAATTTTGATAGCCAATAATAGCTCTGAAGCTAGTCCTGGAGTCCCTTAAAAATGCCTGGGGAAAGGCTTAAGGAACAACTATTAGCAAGGTGACTCTTTAGCCTCAGGCATTCAGATTTTTCCTCCTTTCCAATATCTTTTATCTCAAACAGGATGAGAGTCAGGATAATTGTTCATAAGTTTCCGGTGGGAAGAGGATGGAGGGAATATGGGACGCTGAAGGCTTATTTTAAGAAGCTACTCTTTCTATTTTTTGTTGACTTTACTGCTTCTCCCTTCTCTCTCCATCTAATCAAGGGTCCTTAACCTGAAGTCTGTGGATGAATTTTAGGGACTCTATGAAGTTGAGTGAGAAAGTTATATCTTGTTTTTTCACTAGGTTCTAGCCCAAACTAAGCATTTCCTTCAATTATTTAAAAGATTCTTCTGGGATTCATCAGCCTACCAAAAGAGGTCCATGACAAAATAAAAAACCAAATAAATAAATAGATGAATGAATGAATGAATGACCAAACAAATAAAGAAAAAATCTAAGAACATCTACTCTAGTCTATTTTTCCAAAAGTTAAGACTCATTTTCCTTCAGCATTATTTCCATAATTTCATTACTTTCTCAAAATGCTGCTTGTTTTCCTATTGCTTTTTCCTCCCATTAAATGTAAATCCCTACTCTTGGATATTCTTTGACATATATTTAGTATTTACTTATTTATGTATTTGATATTTTCTTAGTAGGAGCTAAGTTCCTTGAAAGCAAGTATTTGGTATCATTGGTATACTTAATAACTAGCAGTTGCTGGCACACCACAGGAACTTAATTAACCTTTATCGATTTGACAAATTAGAAAGAGTAGGATGAAGTGCTATGAGCATCCTGAGCTGGAGGAGATCATTTTTGGCTTGGGAGAGAGAACAGAGAAGGGGAGGTAAGGGAAGCTATATAGAAAAAAGCATCTGAGTCAAGTAGAGGACAACTCAGCAAGTGAATTTGACAAAATAACAGAACTAGGGCTTTAATTGTACATGCGCTAAATTACACATGGCAATTATTGATTGGCATATACTGATTATGTGACTTTTTGACACATTCTGGGGGTGTGATCCTGGGCAAGTCTCTTATCCTATCAATGCTTCATGTAACCCTTTAAAATAATGAATTGCAGAATAAATGCCAATGGAGGGAGTTTCTTCACTAAAAATTCCCTATATCTTTGAAATCACAAATTCATACAAAAAGAAATGACAGGCACACAATCCAACATTTCCTTTAAGTCCAAAATAAAATCCTATCTTTAATAGCAAGCTTTTCCCCAATCCTCTTAATTCTAAGGCCTTCCCTCTCAATTATTTTCTCTCTCTCTCTCTCTCTGTCTCTCTCTCTCTCTCTCTCTCTCTCTCTCTCTCTCTCTGTCTCTCTCTCTCTCTAATATTATATTCTATATATATTCTCTCTGTTTCTCTGTTTCTGTCTCTTTCTCTCTGCCTCTGTCTCTGTGTCTCTGTATTTCTGTCTCTATATGCATATAATATATAAAACATATTTATTTGTTGTCTCCCTCATTAGACTGCAAGCTCCTTGAGAGTAGGGATGTTTTAACTCTTTTTATATATCCACTGCTTAGCACAATGTCTTGCCCATAGTATATATTTAAAAAATATTTATTGGCAGAAAAAACTTCAGGTCACTAAGCATTAATCTATGCAAAGGAGATACATAGGCTAAAGTACAAGGCAGAATTAAAAAAAATCTTAGTTTTTCTAATCTCTGCAGATAATCTGCCAGCTTTGTTGAAAGAGAAAATGAAATAACAGTTGTAAAGGATTTTGCAATCCTAAAAATGGTAAAATATTATCTACTATTATTTTTAATAAACCCCCACAGTGTTGAAAAAATGCAATGCAATACTATTCATCCTTTAGCCAATCAGATGAAGCCATTCTTCCCTTTTCCATCCTCTGTTACTTGGTTCCTTCACCATTAAGGGTTTTCTATGCCCTTATCTTCACAACCCTCTCTTTCCTATCCTGGCTGGTCTACTCTCTCTGTCTTTTCACCTCCAATCTCTCCCCAATTTGTAACATTTTCTTTATGGTACTAATTATCCTCTGTAATGTTGTTCATCTAACATCATGCTTTTGTGGAACTAATGCACAATATTAAGTGGAATTGTCTCCTTACTCTTTTCTGACAAAACTAAGCTCAAGAATTAGTCTGCCTATAAAGTCTTTCTGGTATGCCTATAATTGACTTCTTTCTCATTTCTCTAACTAAATGAAGGGAATATCCTTCTATGCCTTGGTTTCTTAGCATTTTTTATATTGGTTACCTCTTTGGAAATTAGTGAAGCATATGGGCCCCTTCTCAAAGTAACATTTTTAAATCTATAATTACAAATTTTAAAATCTTGTGGCTAGAGTTTATTTTTCAGCTGCTTTATGATAAGCTAGAAATATGCATGTTTATATTTATGTAAAATATTTGTAGTATAAAATTGTATAGTTTACTTTTTAAAAAATCACTATATTTAAATCAGAAATTAAAATGAGCAAATCATTTATAGTTTCCTGAAAATAAAAATGTAATTCCCTACCCCCCATCAAGTTCATGAATCCCTTGGAATTTGCCTTTAGACCTTAGGTTAAAAACCCCTACCTTTATAATCTTTCCTTTTAGGAATACTGAGGACTTAGACCCAATGTATCCCAGAACATCCATGGTTTGTTTTTTATATTGGAACTCCGTTACAATGTCATTTGCTAGACAACAGAATTCATTATAAGGTGAGTGTAATCCAACGGGCCCTATTTTCTGAAGTGCTCAAAACATCTTATAATGTATTTTCATTGATAGGGTAATTCTACAGTCTAATGCTGAGACTCCAATCTCTTTGTATGTGGTTCTCATGGTTGTCTTTGTATATTCATCTTCTGTCTCTCCCTTTGGATTTGAAAGTCTTTGAAGCAGGAACCATCCCTTTTATATACTTTCTCAATCTTGGCAGCATTGAGCAACAGTGGGTGCTCTGAAAATCATGACTGAGTGACTCCTGGTTTTGTTTTCCATAGATATCTCAATTCATCATCTTTCCTTTGTCTCCCCCTGCTTTCCTCCTCATAACACCGTGATTATTTGTTGCTTGTCACATTCTGAACTGCAAGGATGCTTCTATGCACAATGCTTTGAGTGGTTCAAGGAGTTGATTCAACTTTAAATTCAATTTTCTGCATCTTGCCATTATCACAGATTGAAAGGACAAGGCTTCTGTGTCATTGCTTTTTGATGTAATATGTTAAAATGTCCTGAATATATTCTATTCAGACTGATAGCAAGAAGTGCAATCCTGTCTGAAAAATTTGACCTATATTGTTTCATAGAACAAGTCTGGCTTACTAAATGGATAGTGAATGACTATTAAGTTGAAGTGTTTATCAAAGAAATCTAAATTTTATGCTTTTTGGAGGATTTTTCTCTGCATTTTAAAAGAACTGAATCAAGATAGATACCTCACAGTCTTTAAGATATTCCTTTATAGTAAAGTAATACAATAATGCATTTTTCTCCACTTGTGTCTTCCCTCGAACACTTCGTGATGTGAAAGTGACTCTGGATTCTTAAAGACAATGAATATTAGGAGAGTACCAGCTGACATTAATGTATGGATTTTTGCATGTTATTTTTACCTCTTTCATCTAGAGTAAATGGAAAAATAAAGTAATAAATGATTAATAATAAATGATTAAATGTAAAAATGAATGATGAAATGTAACAGGTCAAAAATAGCTTGTATTATAAATTGCATTTATATTTTAAAAAGTAATATTAAAGTTTCCCTTTGTATATTGAACATAAGGATCCACCTACATTGTTTATACCTATTCCTAGCTATGATCTGATTTATAAAGCACTGATTGCCATTCAAATATTTGTTGAGAGGGGTATTACTAAAGTAAATCGCTTGGCTTAGTGGAAAAAACACTGAATATTTCTCTATCAACTTGTGTGTGTGTATATGTGTGTGTACGAGTGTGTGTGTGTGTGTGTGTGTGTGTGTGTGCATGTGCAGTCAAACTATCAAGCAATATATAATATTTAAGTTGAGTTAGAAGAAAGGATAAGGATAAATATGAGAAAAAATGGCATGGAATTACAATAGCTTCAAAATGACCCATATAAATAAATCTTAATGATGAAAAATGGTAAAGATGTTATATAAGAAAAGGGCATTGACTCAATCATTTTTCCTATGGAATTTTTTACTTTTGTAAAGCAATCACTTTCAAGAAAGAGACCCCAAAATAGAGAAAATATCTCTTCCAGAAGATAAGCAATTTATCTACTTGACAAATGGAGAGGTATGGCAATGTTAGTATAGAATATAAACTTACAGAACATTCTGGAGAGGAATAGTGGCAGATTATTAGCAACATTTCCTCACAAAGTAATGAAAAGCTGTGGATAGGAGCTAAGTCTGCCCATAACTTGGCAGCTTATTCATCAATACGTATATCTTGGTCAGGTCAGTACAAATGGACAAATTGTACTCATAGTTGAATAAAAGGAGAATGGGTTACATGATTTTTGTGAAATTTCAATGCTCCTTTCATGAAATTAAGCTTCCTTTAAAGCAAAGGCCTATCTTTTCTAATATCAACATTCTAGCAGTATTGTAACATGGCAGCAGAATGTAGAATACAATCTTTGAATAATGAGACATGGATACCAGAAAAAAGTCAATGGAAAGGCATATTTAATGTGTGAATAAGTAGACTGCAAAATATCAAAAAGATAGAATTATGAAGGAGAGGAGAAAAAATATTATCAAGAACTCATGACACAAAGAAAAGATAGGTTCGTCATGTGGCGAGAGAAAAGAATGATAGGTGAGTAGTTACAATATCAAGAGAAGTGAAGAAGGTCTCCAGAATGTTGAATGGACCCATTGTGGGGACTTATGAGAATTTTTGGATGAGAATTGTGTAGAATATGAATAGGTTGCAATCTACATGTCTGGAGATAAGTTTTAAATAAATTAAGTGAACTTCCAAATATCCTTTTGAGTAAAAGTACTTTTTCTATAGGGCTTTCAGGTTTGCAAAGAACTTCTCTTGAAATAACCCAGTGATGTAGTTTAAAGTGTCATTTAGTATTTAATTTTATAATAGTTATAAAATTATCAGTAATTTATAATTATCATAAAATATATTGATATAATTTAATTATTATTTTTACTACAAATCCAGAAAATTGAGTCTTTGAAAAGTTAAATTATTTATCTATTTTTATTTATTTATTTGGAACTATAATTTCATCAGTATGTGGAAATCCTAATGAAGAAATTCCTAAATTGGTAACTTATCTGTCAGCTGATAGTTTCCAGAGGACACTAAGGAGCTTACTCTTGGTCTTACAGCATAATGTCCATGATTACACAGAGAGTAAGTGTGTGAGGCAGAATTCAAACCCAAGTCCCTTGGCTCTAAGACCAAAAATCTATACATTATGCCTCTAAGAAAGCCAGGTCCTTAAGATACTGTACAAACCTAATGGTTTGTGGATCTTAGAATTATTTATTAAGAACCAAAAGAGAACTTTATCATTTTTTTCCTATGGATTTTTTTTTTTTACTTTTGTAAAGTAATTACCACAAGAAGGAAACACAAATTGTAGAGAAAATATATCTTCCAGCAAATACACTATAGAGATTATCTATGAGATCAACAGACACAGAGAAATAAGGCACCTTGCTCCAGGGTCACACACTGAGTAAATGTCTGAGGTGAGATTTGATCCTTGGTTTTCTTGATCCTAAGTTCAGTGTTCTAAGGTGCCTTTCAAATGACATTATTAGTGATGCAGGTTTCATTAAGCACTAGAATACCACAGGAGGAGATTATCCCAACACTCTAGCATAGATATCTGGACTTGATGTTTAGAAAACCTGAGTTCAAATTCTGACTTACAAACAGTTAGTTGTGAGATGCTGAACGAGTTACTTAACTTCTCTTTACCTCAATTTCTTCATCTGTAAGGTGGGAATAATAATAACACTTAAGATCCAATAAGATAATTTTTATAAAGCATTTTGCAAGCTTATTTTTTGTCTAGAACATGGAATTTTATTCTCTTTTTTTTCTTGAGGTCATATCATAATTTTTTGTTCTTGAAGACACAGTCATTGAATTGGTCAGATGTCTGAAGTTTCTCAATTTTTTTTTTCTTTGCAATACTTATGTTTTGTATGAATTGCTTTTCTGGTTCCTGCTCACTTCACTTTGCATCAATTCAAACAAATCTTCCTGGGTTTTTCTGACTCCATTAAAATCATAATTTTTATGGTTCAATAATATTCCATTTTGTATACCACAATCTATTATTCATGCCATAATTTATTAATTCTCTTTTTCTTTCCAGTTCTTTGCCACAGCAAGAAGTTCTCCCTGTCAATAATTTTGTATATGTGAATCCTTATCCTCTGTTTTTAACCTCTTTAAGCGGTATATGCTTACTAATGATATCACTGTGTTGAAGGGTATATATATTCAGTTTACTGATCCTTTGGATCTTGTTATAGATTGCTTTTTGGAAATTTTTGACCAGTTTGCAGCATCATCAGCAGTGTATTAGTGTGTCCCATAACCCCTCCAAATAGCCAATTTTTCTTTTTTGTCATTGTTAATCAAATGGAAATTCAGAGTTGTTTACATTTATGTTTCTATTATTATTGGTGATTTGTTATCTTTTTATCAGGTTGTTGATAACTTTCATTTCTTCTTTTGGAAATGTCTGGTCATATTCCTTCATATAACTATTGAAAGATGGCTATTGTTCTTATATATTTCTATCAATTCCCTGTATGTCTTAAATAAATGAAGAAATTTATTACAACGGTTTCTTTGCCCCATGTATGGGGCAGCTAGGTGGCCTAATGGATAGAGCACTAGCCCCAAAGTCAGGAGAACCTAAGTTCAAATCTGGCCTTAGACACTTAGTCACTTAGCCCCAATTGACTCAGCAAAAACAAACAACTCCACACCCCCTCCAAATTTGCTTTTTCCCTTCCAATTATACTTGTTGATTTTGTTAAATGAAAGTTTTAAAATTCTATGTCTATTTTGTTTTCCATGATTATATCTCTACTCCTTGTAAAAATTATCTCTAATCATAGTTTTAAATTACATTTCATTCTACTTTTCTCTAAATTATTTATGATAGGAACTTTTATATTTAGATCATTTATTAATTTGGAGCTTATTGTGAGAACTGGTGTTAATTGATCAATATGGAACATTAATACTTTCCTGGTAATGCTAAATGACTGTGAGTTGTGTGTGACTCAAAGAATAATGAAGAGACCCATGGTAAGTCTCTATAATGACTTGCTAGATAAGGTGAAACATACCTGTAATCCCAACTTGTGAGGAGGTTAAGGCTATTGTGTCACTTGAGATCAAGAGTTCTGAGTTGGAGTGGGCTACGTTGAGTGAGTATCCTCACTAAATTAAGCATTAATAAAGTGAGTCTCTAGGAGCTGAGGGCTACCAATTTCCCTAAAGATAATATTAAAGCTCCTGTGTCAATATTAATCATAGTGGTAATTCACACTATTTCATAAAAATTACATGTAAAAAATGACAAATATATATGTTATTCAGCAAGTATGATCTGAAAAGGACAAGAGGAGTGGTTATGTACTGAGAAATAGGAACATTGTTTATAAACAGGCTCAGTATTACGCTGATATTCATAAAATATTAGATGAAAATATTTACCATCTGAGTACATCCTATTTGAAGGATTTGAAGCAAGATTTAACCAAGAATAAAATCACCCTTTGGAAAGGACTTCTAAAAGTGTGAGTTACTACTATGATTAGCATTCCTATTTCTATTGTTTGAGTTTGCATGTCAAAGCTCAGTCACTGGCCATTTAAATACAAATATATAATATCCTCCAACTGATTCAAAAGCTATCAGAGGAAGCTAAGTGCTAGCTCAAAAGATCCCATTTAGGGACTTTAATGAGGCCTTCTGATTATTGTGAAATAGTGATGGATTAATACTAAGTCCACTGAGGCGGGGAGGGCAAGTTTATTGATAGGCTTTGATGGGGGGGGGAGGATATAATGTGTGTATTGGAGATATTTTAGCATATAGGGATGCTAGAGTACCAAAGTATTACATATGAAGTCGAGACAATGAGTGAAGGACTAACTGAATTGAGACTTTCATTTCAATCATTTCTGATTGATTTCAATCATATTATGATGCCAAGATGTGGTGATAAAACTGAGTGGGAGAAATGAAAGAAAAAGAAGGGAGATGAAGTCCTCTGGGGAAGGGTCTTGATTGAGCAATTTGAGAGCTGAAAGTGTAGGTCAGACCCTGGCAAAATTAGTTGCTAAGAAATAGGATTCAGCAAATGTAGAGGCTCAGAATTGAATAGAAATAGAGTGGACTCTATTGTTTGGGAGAATTTCTTGCAAAGCTTTTTTAAAAATTCAAAGCTTCTGATAAAAGCAAAGGTCTATCTTTTTAATAAAAACCATGTACTTATATTGCTATATGACAGCAGGACCTGAGATATAACAGACTTCAATCAATATAGAATGAATATGACTTAGGTAACAATGGGAAGACTATATTATGGGTATGATTAGGCTATATCATATATCAGTGACAATAATATTAATAAGCACTCATATATGGTTTTAAGTTTTATAACATACTTTGTAAAATGTGGTCTTATTTTCCTTACAATAACCATTGGAAGTAGGTGCTACTATTATTCCCATTTTATAGATGAGGAAATAAAGACAGTCTTGCCAACTACCACACAGGTCATTGCTCATTGACACAGGGTATGGCACTGTATCCATACTACCACCTAGCTTCTTAGAATTTTAAAGAACAATTCTTAAGAAGAATAAAATATACAGATGACTTTGATGCAGTTTTAATTCTCTGGGCCTCATTTTCCTTATCTACAAAAATGATGTCTATCTCACAGGGATATTTTAGGGTTCAAATGGAAAGTACTTTGGAAAATGTCAAGCACTATGTAATTGTCAACTATTATTTAACTGATATCATCTTTGCATCTCTTCACATTTGTTTTAAAGTCTAGGTTATGTCTTCTAAGAGTGACAAATGAATTGGATATGTATATGTTGGGGATCAAGATAGAATCTTGGAAGTTAGGAGCCTACATCTCAACTTCTAATTTTGACAATGACTCATCTTGGGTACCTTGTAGAATGAGGATAGTAACATTGTCTTATCTATTTAGTTCAAAGGAACATCATGAAATTTAATTAGCTAATGGTTATAAAGTGGTTTGAAAAAAGCTCCTGCCAGCATACAGTGTTGTTAGATAATACACAAGGAGTCTTCCACAAAATCTGGATAACTGTCAAGTAATTAAAGGCAAATGCATTGTAGATGCTTATATGAGACTTCCATTAGTGTTCATCAGAGTTTTCCATGCCGATTGAGGAAATAGCGAATTCCATACTGCTCTGAAATGGTTCTTGAAAAAATACTTGCACTCCCCTTTTGAAATCACGTTTGCCATCTGCTTACAGAATTGTTGAGATGGCTGCCTATGAACTTAGCAATTAAATGTGCTAATACAGTAGCGAGGGAAAATGGTTGTCACACCTGTTTTAAAAAAAAAAAACACAACAAACAAAACAAGAATTCAGCCACCACCAAACAGAAAGAAACACCATCTGGTTTTCTGTGAAAACAAGTCCTCTGTTGCTAAAAAGAAACAACAAAAAAACCCAAATGCAACTACTTTTTCAGCAAGATGAAGTTCTTTTCCCTCTCTCTGTGAAAAATGAAGTTTGTATGTGAAAAATTCATCAACTGATACTTGAATATCTTAAATGAATGGGGTTCTCCATCTTTTTTTGTGCAGGAGGAAGAGGGAGAGGAATCATGGAAAGAAATGCATGTTCATTTTTAGTATAAATCATGGAGATTCTTTGATCATTTATTTGTGATAGACCAAACCTAGGATAAGATGTGGATTTGTATCACACTAAGAAAACTCAGATGATGGTAATTCAAACTTAGAAAACTTATAAGAAATGAAATCATAAAATATACAATTGAAGAGCTAAAGAAGACCTTAGATTTAATTTCTCTTCACCAAGAAACTACAAGAGAAGAAAAATGACTTGCCTACAATCATATTGCTAGTTAATGGTAGAATGAAACAAAACACAGCTATCCTAACACAGGAATCTTCTTTTTTTCCAAAGGATCTATTTTGTGGGTTCTTCAAGAAACAAACTATTTTAAATTTATTTAAAATCTGATATGATTTAAAAAAATGTTTAAAAAACTTTTAGAGAATTCATCTGTTAAGATCTGAATGGTGTTTTTAAAAAATTAGATCAATAGCTCTATGACAGAGACTCTTAACCGTGTGTGTGTGTGTGTGTGTGTGTGTGTGTGTGTGTGTGTGTGTGATGGACACCTCTGGAAGTCTGTTGAAGTTTAAAGATACCTTTTCAGAAAAATGTTAAATATATAAAATAAGACACAGAATTACAAAAGAAACTAATTATGTTAAAATATATTTTATGAAATTAAGTACCTGGACCCTGGATGAAGTTGATGACAACTATTGAATGGTAATAAAAATGAATATACATATATCCCAGGTGTGTGTGGCTTTTTACAAAAATTAACAATGTACTATGATATTAAAAGTGTAAGCAAATGCTAAAATCCAGAAATTTTAAACACATTTCTTACTGGCAACAATTCAGTAAAATTATTAGTAATGAAGTTTTGAAAAAAGAATTTAAACTTAAAATAAACTTAAAATCCAAATCCTAAAAAAACCCTGTTGAATAAAAAGACAAAGTATAGAAAGAATATACAATTTCAATTAAGAAAAGATGAGCAAGTTTACCAAAACTTTTGTGATATAACCAGAGCATTATTTATTGAAAAATTTATATTTATCTAGACAATTTTATCAACAGAAATAAAAATAAGTCTTTGAATCAATCAGGAAACAAACTTTTTTTAAAGCAACAAATAAATTCCTTGAATCATATTAAAAATACAATCTAAAAATCAAATAAATAATAAAATTAAATAACAGTGAATTGATGAATAAAAGTAGCAATTATTTAAATGAAGATAATAAAATAGGTTGCTTGCTTCTTTCAATTAGAGAGAAAAGCTAACATGTCACTATAAGAAAAGAGGGGAAAAGCAACAAGAGTGAAGAGGAAATAAAGGAATTCATTAGAAATGACTTTGCCCATTTTATAAACTAATGAAACTGATACTTTAAATAAAATATATGAATATTTACCAAAAAACCCCAAATACCCAAACTAATAGAATAAGAACTAAATGTTTAAATAACCAAATTTCAGTAAAATAATCGGAATAGATCATAAAAGAAAACAAGCAAACTCTGGACCAAATGGAT
The DNA here is from genome assembly GCF_016432865.1 of Antechinus flavipes. Lineage (NCBI taxonomy): Eukaryota > Metazoa > Chordata > Mammalia > Dasyuromorphia > Dasyuridae > Antechinus > Antechinus flavipes. The sequence goes on from NC_067402.1 coordinate 211,782,281, forward strand.
TTCTATGTAATAATTTCAAACATTTAAAGAACAATAAAATCCCAGCATTACATAAATTGTTTACAAAATTGAGGAAAGAAGAGATTTTTACCAACTTCTTCTGGACTAATATGGTCCTGAAAACTAAATCAGAAAGTAAAAAAAAAAAAGGTAAACTATAGACCAATAGTTATCATGAATATCAAAACAAACATACTGAAGAAAATGTTGAGAGAAATGTCAAAAAATATTAAGTGATAGTATTATCCTGAAGGACTGGATCACTATATATATATATATATACATATATATATATACATATATATATATGTATATATATATATACATATATATCAAATAGTTATATTTATATCCAGAAATATGAATAAATACATGAATTCAATTGACTAAATTTCTCACAAAAACAAAATCAAAAGATTATAGACAGATTTTAAAAAGTTTTCAACTAAATATAATGACCTTTTATGTTAAAAATTTTAAAGAGAATAGGGACAAATGGACAGAATGCAGAATTTTGTCTAAAATCAGGTCTAGTATAAATCTGTAGTGGAGAAATGTAAGAGTTTTGAGTAATATTTGGGATAAAGCAAGGGTGACCACTGTCACCATTATTTTTTGATATATTCTTTAATATGTTAGCTACAGTTATTAGTCCAGGAAAGTAAACGAAAATTGAATGAATAAATATAGACAAGGAGGAAACAAAATTATCAATTAATGTACAACGAGATGGTTTACTTAGAGAATTTTAGATATGACTAAAATTAACTGAAGCAATAACATTTGCAAAGTATGAAGATATGCACTAAACCCATAAAACAATCAGCCTTTCTGTATGTTGCTAATAAGGCCCAGTGAGAAAAAATAGAAAAATAAACTCCATTCAAATTAATTATGAAATATGTGAAATATCTGAATATCTAGCTACTAAGAGTCAGACAAGAACTATATTAATACAACTTAAAAAAAAACTTCTTTACACACATAGACTCAAATAATTGAAGAGATATTAATTACTAAAGGTTGGGTTGAAATAATAATAATAATGATAATAGTCAAAACAATTACAAATTCAGTGACATACAAATCAAAATACTCCAGCATTATTTTATAGAATAAATTTTTTTTATGTTGAAATACATGTTAGATCCTACACACACACACACACACACACACACACACACACACACACACTTATACAGTTACCTTGTTGCACAAGAAAAATCAGATCAAGAAAGAAGAAAAAGAAAAACTGTGATAGAAAACAAAATGCAAGCAAATAACAACAGAGAGAATGAGAATGTTATGTTGTGTTCCACACTCTGTTCCCATAGGTCTCTCTCTGGGTGTAGATGGCTCTCTTCATCGCTGCACAAGTGGGACTGGTTTGAATCTTTTCATTGCTGAAGAGAGCCACATCCATCAGAACTGATCATTGTATAGTCGTCTTGTTGCCATGTATAATGATCTCCTGGTTCTGCTCATTTCACTTAGGATCAGTTCATGTAGGTCTCTCCAGGCCTCTCTGAAATCATCCTGCTAGTGGTTTCTTACAGAACAATGTTATTCTATAGCATTCATATACCATAATTTAGTCAGCCATTCTCCAATTGATGGGCATCCACTCAGTTTCCAGTTTCTTGCCACTACAAAGAGGGCTGCCACAAACATGTTTCCTCCTTTTCCTCCTTTAATATCTGTTTGGGATATAATCCCAGTAGAAACACTGGATCAAAGGATATGCACAGTTTGATAACTTTTAAAGCATAGTTCCAAGCTGCTCTCCAGAATGGTTGGATCCATTCACAGTTCCACCAACAATGTATTAGTGTGCCAGTTTTCCCACATCCCCTCCAATATTAGTCATTATCTTTTCCTCTCATCTTAGCCAATCTGAAAGGTGTGTAAGAACAACTCAGAGTTGTCTTAATTTGCATTTTTCTGATCAGTAGTGACTTGGAGCATCTTTTCATATGACTAGAAAGGTTTTAATTTTTTTATCTGAAAATTTTCTGTTCTTATCCTTGACCATTTATCAATTGGAGAATGGCTTGAATTATTATAGATTTGAGTCAATTCTCTATATGTTTTAGAAATGAGGCCTTTATCAGATCCTTTGGATGTAAAAATGTTTTCCCATTTTATTGCTTCCCTTCTAATCTTGTCTGCATTAGTTTTTTTTGTACAAAAACTTTCCAACTTAATATAATCAAAATTATCATTTTATGATCAATAATGATTTCTAGTTCTTGGTCACAAATTCCTTCCTCCTCCACAAATCTGAGAGGTAAACTATCCTATGTTCTTCTAATTTGTTTATAGTATCATTCTTTATGTCTAGATCATGAACCCATTTCGACCTTATCTTAGTATACAGTGTTAGGTGTGGGTCTATGCTTACTTTCTGCCATACTAGTTTCCATTTTTTCTCAGCAGTTTTTGTCAAATAGTGGATTCTTATCCCCAAAACTGGAGCCTTTGAGTTGTCAAATTTGGGTTGACTAACATACTAGTCAATATAACAATTCTAGATTGTTATAGTCATTGGCTATTTTGTTCTCTGAACCTAACCAATTCCATCAATCAATTCTCTTTTTCTTAGCCAGTACAAAATGGTTTTGATGACTGCTGCTTTATAATATAGTTTTAGAACTGGTACAGCTAGGCCACCTTCATTTGCTTTTCTCTTCATTAATTCCTTTGAAATTCTTGACATTTTTGTTCTTCCAGATGAATTTTCTTGTTTTTTTCTAGGCCAGTAAAATAGTTTCTTGGGAGTTTGATTGGTATAACACTAAATAAATAAATTAGTTTAGGGAGTATTGTTATCTTTATTATATTTGCTCAATCTATCCAAGAGCACTTAATATTTCTCCACTTGTTTAGATCTGACTTTATTTGTGTGGAAAGTATTTTGTAGTTTTGCTCATATAGTGCCTGACTTTCCTTTGGTAGATAGATTCCCAAATATTTTATACTATTATAGTTATTTTAAATGGAATTTCTCTTTGTATTTTGCTGTTGGATTTTGCTAGTGATGTATAAAAATACTGATGGTTTATGTGGATTTATTTTGTATCCTGCAACTTTGCTAAAGTTGTGGATAATTTTCAAAAGCTTTTTAGGTGATTCTCTGGGGTTCTCTAAGTATACCATCATATCATCTTCAAATAATTTGGTTTCCTCATTACCTGCTCTAATTTTTAAAATCTCTTTTTATTTTTTTATTACCAAGGCTAGCATTTCTAATACAATATTGAATAGTATGGTAGTAGTGGGCAACCTTGTTTAATCCCTGATTTCTCTTGACTTTTTTACTCATTTAAAAAAAAGTTAAGGTCTGCCTTTAGGATGGGGGAGGTTTTCCAAGCAGCCATACCTGTGCTGGATCAGTGCTGATTCACTCCCAGTGTTGGGTGGTCAGGTGCCATGAGATTCTGGCGATTAGGTGTTCATTATTGATCTTTTGTGTTTGTGTTGGATGTTTTATAACTTCTCTGCTGATCTACTGACTTAAATCAGGGCAGAGTGGCCAACACTGATGTAAATTCCTCCCTATAGATTCTCTACCACATGGAGTCTGCATTGCCTCGGGACTCTGTGCTGTCTGTGTTGGCATTTGTAACTCAGCTGTTTATGTTAGGCTGCCTGCCTCCCATTTCTGATTGAAACAGACATTTCTGGCAATCTTCAAAATTATCTTCTGCTAATAATTTGTTGCACTCCCAATATTTGTGAGTTCTGTCAGTCCAGAGCTAATTCAGAGGCTGGATTTCATAATTACTTGAAGGATTGTAGAGAAAGCCAGAAAGAAATATGTGTCATCTCCGCCATCTTCGCTCTGCCCCTAGTAGTCAGAATAAAAAAATTTAATAGCAATATGCATTAGAGAAAAAAAATTAAGATTCTTCAGGTAAATAATGAAAAAATGTCAAGGAAGAAGGCCTAACAGTAACAAATTTGAAAGTATTAATTACCATTTTTTGGTAGTATCTAAAACATAAGAAAAATTGATCAATGAAATAGATTAGCTTTAAAAGACCCAGAAGCAATTGAACATAATAGCATTGTGTTCATTAAGCTCAAAGACGGTTTAAATAAAAAAAAAAAAAGAATTCACTATTCTACCAAAACTTCTAGGCAAGTTAGAAAACAGTCTGACAGAAATTAGTTTTAGATTGACAATCATACTAAATGCTAAATTATGGTTGAAATGATTACAACAATTAGAGATAAAAAACAGTTATATAAATTAGAAGAAGAATGGGAAAGAAAATATTTCATAGGTCAATGAATCACTCAGGATATGTTAAAAAAATTAAAAGCAACAAATAAACTCCAGTAAGACATAAAAATAGAAATTCTAAAAATTCTTAATTAAGGGAAAGTGATGATCTCAGGAAATAAATTGGATAATTTGGATGGCATAAAATTTAAAAAGTTTCTGCACAAATAAAATCAACATAGTTAGAAGTAGAAGCAAACAAGTTAACTTTATCTCTGATAAAGATTCAGTTTCCACAATATTGATGCAAACATACAAGAACAAGAATCCTTCTCTCTAATAGTTAAAATAGTTAGAGAATATGAATATGCAGTTCTCAAAAGAATAAAGACAAACTATCAACAACAGTTTAAAAAAATGTTTCAAATCACTAATAATGAGAGAAAAACAAAATTTAAAAATAACCTCATCCTTGTTATAACATGAGTTGCTAAGAAAGGAAAATTACAATTCTTAGAAGTCATGTGCAATTATAGGCATGCTAATTTCCTGTCTGAATGGAGAAATGGTCAGTCATTCTACAAAGCCATTAGGTACTACACTACAAATTAGTTGTTTATACATACACTTTAATTCAGTGTGATACCATTATTAGGTTAATAACACACAGAAATCAAAGAAAGGGGGAGAGAACCCACATATGTATTAAAAAAAAAACAATGCAATATTTTTTACCATAGCAAAGAAATGGAAATAGGTGAGTGTCCACCAGCTGGGGAATTGCTAAAAATTATGGACTATGAATGCAATATAATATTTTGTTTTAAGAAATGATAAAAGACAGTTTCAGAGAAACTTGGGACAACTTATGTGCATTGATGCCTAATGAAATGAATAGACTAGAACAGTTTCTACAATGATCATTTAAGATTTAAGATCTGGAACCAATTCTAACTTTAGGAATACTGACAGTGAATCATGTTCTTTTACTTTTGAATGAAGAAGTGATGAACTAGAGGCACAAGATGATATATATTCAGACACAGGCAATGTATGAATTTGTTTTGTGTTACTATAGTTATTTGATACGTGGGAGGTTCTTTAACAATGCTTTGAAGGAAGGGATAGTTGAGGGATTAGGAATTGGGATGCTGACACTAATAAAGGTAGAAAGAAAGCAAAGAAAGTCAATGAGTCATTAAAATAAACAGAAAAAAAAGCAGAAAGTAGTACAATGGGGGATACAAACAAATGGGGGAGTATTGAAATTGTCATGATAAATGTGGAATATACATATAACACCTCCCCTGTATATAGACACTCCATCTCAAAGACAAGCAACATATAACAGAAGTTCATAATTGTATATATAATCAAATTTTTGTTTCTTTGAATATGTTAAAATTTTTGTGTCTCTGTTTATACTTCCTTTGACATAGAAATCATTTCCTATGGGTCAGAATTGAACATAATAATGATAGTTCTTATATTTCATTAAAAGTTTCCAAATTACTTGTAAAATTTTTTAATGATCATTTTTTAAAAAGTTAAGTTTCAATTTTTCACTCCCATATGAACTTTTCCCCTTCTTGGAGATTATAAACAATTTGGGATCAATTACACATATGAAGTCAGGCAGAATATATTTCAACATTAACCATATTGCAAAAAAACAGATAAAAACAAAGCAAGAAAAGTAAAGAAAGTTTAAAAAGTATGCTTCAATCTGCACTGGAGTTCATTTGTTCTCCCTCTGGAGGTGGATAATGTTTTTGATCGTGGGTCCTGTGGAATTGCCTTGATATCAGTATAGCTAAATCATTCACAATTGATCATTCATACAGTATTGCTGTTACTGTGTACAACTTTCACTTGCTTTTGCTCACTTCACTTTATATGATTTCATATGTCTTCTCAGAATTTTTGAAACTATCCTGCTCACTATTTCTTATAGCTTGGCAAGAGTATTCCATCACAACCATATACCATAATTTGTTCAGTCATTCCCCAATTAATGGGCATCCTTTCTATTTTTATTCTTTACCACTATAAAAAATATGTACAAATAGGTCCTTTTCCCTTTTCTTTGATCTTTAGGATATAGACCTAGTAGCTCTGTATTGCTGGATCAAAGGGTATACAGTTTTATAGTCCTTTCAGCATAATTCAAAATTATTTTTTGGATGGTTGGATTAATTCATAACTTCACCAACAGAGTATTAATGTCCCATTTTTCCACATCCCCTCAATATTTGTTATTTTCTTTTTCTTTCATGTTAGCTAATCGACAGGCATGAGATTGTGCTTCAGAATTGTTTTAATTTATATATTCCTAATCATTAGTGATTTAGGACATTTTTTTCATAGAATCTATTGATAGCTTTGATTTCTTCTGAAAAACTGTTCATACTCTTTGACCAAATAATAGCTTTAAGCTTTGCAAAACATTTCACGTATTTAGCCACTGGGTGGCAATGGTCAGCATGATCTCCTGAGTTGAGTCAATAAATGAGTAGATTTTCATTGATTCCCGATCAGTGGGTTCCTACTAATTAAATGGGTCTTCATACCTAAATATTTCTTCCTTTCTAACATTTTCCAAGTTAACTCAAGAATAGGACAAAAGAAGGAAATGTCAGGGGCCTTGCTTTATTCACACCCATATTCACCCTAGTAGGGTTCTGATAGGTTCATGGATTATAGGAATATCAGGTTCCAGAGAATATTTTTCTCTCTCTCTCATGTAAATAGTTTTCTCTTATAATGTTTAGTTCATTAATTTTTCTTTGGTAGCATTAACTTGGGTTGTAAAGGTATAAGTTTAACTTTTTCTTTCCTTCCTTGGCTCAGAGTTTAAATAGCAAAATGCCTGGGACACAATAATTGCTTAATAAATGTTAATTGAGAAGTGAAGCCAGAAAGCTGTTTGAAGTTTCCCAGTTTTCCTAAAAAAACACATAAAACCAGGACTCTGAATAAAGGTTGATGGAATGGAACTACTCTCCAGCTCAAGATAGATTGTAAAGTTTTCAAGAAAGGTCAGTCTCACTGAGGTGAAAGGGGTGCTCAGCCCAGCTCAGATGGTGTCCATTAAAACCAATGGGAGGGTCTTCATCACAGGAGATCAGCAATTGAAACTCTTGGTTCTGGCTCAGTGACAAAGCAGAGCAGGGGGGCAGCCTCCAGCTCCAGAACAAAAGACAAATTACCAATCTAGGAAATTAATGTTTCCTGGAGAGAGTAAGTAGGGCTACCTCTTGCTATGATCAAGACACAAAACATAAAGGGCTCCTGTGCTTAAAGCCAAGACTCAGAGCTGCACAAGAAGCTTGGGACAGTGTCTCCTGTACTTCAGGAGCAGAACTTGACCATAAAAGTCACAAAATAGAAAAAGGAGATAAAACAGATAAAGCAAAAGTAAAAATAGATCTAATTAAAAAAACATAAAGAAGAAACTACATTTTGTTAAAGAGTACTATAGACAATGAAGTAGTATAGCATCCAAAAAAAGTTAAGCCAGTAATAAAGAAGAAATAGAAAGCAAAACTATACTAGTGGCAGACCTCAACCTTTTCCATTCTGTCTCTAGTATTTTTGACCTCCCTTGTCTTCTATCACTCTTTCCTTCTTTTCTTCCCTTTTCTTCCTAGTGCTTCTGCCCTCCCTTCAATTCAGTCCCTCCCTTTTCTTTCCTCTTTCACCTCCTATTTCTTTACAGGGTCACATAAATTTCTATACCCAACTGAATAATTACATTATTCACCCTTTGAGCCCAAACTGATGAGGTCAAGCTTCAGATAATGCTCATGCCCCTCTCTTCATTCCCTCAATTGCAATAGGTCTTTTGATCTCAATCAATGATCTAATTTGTTCCATTATACTTTCACTTTTCTCTTCTCTCAGTAAAATAGTTTTTCCATCCATTAATGTCTTTTTTTGATATTATCACATCAGAATTCATTCACAACCACACTCTCTGTCCATGTGATGTCCAACTCTGTCTGCTCCAGTAGCAGATTCAGTTCTCAAGAGTTACAGATATCATTTTCCCATCTAGAAATATAAACAATTTAACCTTTGAATAAGGTATTTTCTCCTCATTATCTTTCTATCTTCTCTTGAGTCCTGTGTTTGAAGATAAAATTTCTTTTAGTTCTGATTTTTTTAATAGAAATGATTGAAAGTTTCTTACTTCATTGAAGATCCATCCTCCCCACTGAAAGATGATGCTGAGTTTCACTGGGTAGTTAATTCTTGATTGTAACTCTAGCTATTTTGCCTTCCAAAATATGATATTACATGCCCTCCAATTCTTTATTGTATCCTGATTGTTGCTATTTGATATTTGAATTGTTTTTGTCTGCCAGCTTGCAGCATTTTTTCTTTGAGATTGTAGTTCTGGAGTTTTGCACCAAGGTTTCTAGGGGTTTTCCTTGTGGGATCTCTTTCCAAAGGTGATCAGTGGATTCTTTCACTGAATAGTCCCCCCTCTGTTTCCAGAATACTGTGGCAATTTTCCTTGATGATCTCTTGAAGAATGCTATCCAGTCTCTTTTTTTGGTCATGAACTTCAGGTAGATGAATACTTTTTAAATTGTTTCTTCTGGCTCTAATTTCCATGTTGGCTGCTTTTCCAATGAGTTATTTTTTTCTTCCATTTTTTCATTCTTTTTATTTTGTTTGACTGATTTTTGATATTTCATAGTGTCACTAGATTCCATTTGCTCTGTTTTAGTTTTTAATGTATGATTTTCTTCAAGTAGCGTTTGTATCTCTTTCCATTTGGTTAATTCTAGTTTTGAAGGTGTTGCTTCAGTGGATTTTTTTTTTTTTTTTTTTGCATTTGGCCAATGGTATTTTTTTTTTAAAGGCATTGCCTTCCTTTTCCAAGCTATTGACTCTCTCTTACATCTCTCTCATTTCTTTTCTCATTTTTTTCTTCTACCTCTCTTAACTTGTCTTTTAAAGTCTTTTATAGAGCACTTCCAAGAAGTCTCTTTGGGGCTGAGAACAATTCATATCATTCTTTGAGATTTCTTCTGTAGACAATTTATCCTTGTTTGAATCAGTATTATTGTCTTCCCTGTCACTGGAGTAGCTTTATATAGCCAAAATTCTTTTCTGTTTCTTACTCATTTTCTTACTTTTTCTTTAGGTATTTCCTCTTTTTTTATTTTTAAGGTCTAGCTCTGCTCCTAAGGTAAAGGGGGTCACTGTCCCAGCTTCCTATGCAGCTCTTAGCCTTGGCTTTGAGCACAAGGTTTCTTGTGTTTGCAGGAAACATCTGGGTTTTTCAGAATTTGTCATCTGAGTTGGGAATGGGAACAGCCTTACTGGTTTTGCCCTGCCACTGAACCAGGACTGATGGTCTCAGTTGCTAATCTACTGTGATTAAGAGCCTCTCACTGGCTTTCCCAGGTCCTGTCTGAGCTGGACTGTATACCCTTTTCACCCCAGTGAGACTGACCTCTCTTTAAGTTTTTCCGATTTATCTTGAACTGGAGAGTGGTTTCATTACAACAGACTCTGTTCAAAGCCTTAGTTTCATATGTTTTCAAGGGAAATTGGAACAGCTCAAGCAGCTTCCTAGTTTCATTTTGTTATCTTGACTCCACTTCCAAAAGTTATATGATAATTTTAATAGATGCAGAAAAAGCTTTTTTTTTTTAAAACAAAATACAGCACCCATTCCTATTAAAAACACCAGAGAACATAGGAATAAAGGGAGCTTTCCTTAAAATGATAAGTCACATCAATCTAAAACTATCAGGAAACATTATTTATATTGGAGAGAAACTGGTCACATTCTCAATAATGATGCTCATTACCATCACTATTATTCAGTATTATGTTGGCCTTAGCAATAAGAAAAAAAATAAATTAAATTAATTAGAATAGGTTATTAAGAGATAAAATTATCACTCTTTATAGATGAGTATACTTAGAGAATTCCTAGAGAATTATCCAAAAACCTATTTGAAACTATTAATAGCTTTAACAAACTTGCAAAATACTGAAAAACTCCACACAAATCATCAACATTTCTATATATGACTAATAAACCCTAGCAGCAACAGATAGAAAGAGAAATTCCACTTAAAATAATTGTAGACCAAATAAAATATTTGGGTTTCCACCTGCCAAGATAAACCCAGGAACTATATGAACACAATTATAAAACACTTCTCACACAAATAAAGTCAGATCTAAACAATTGGAAAAAACATCAATTGCTCATGAGTAGGCAGAGTTACTATAATAAAAATAACATTTCTGCCTAAATTGGTCTACTTATTCAGTGCCATCTCAATGAAACTGCCAAAAAAAATCTTAGAGATCTAAAAACATTAATAACACAATTTATCTGGTAGAACAAAAGCTCAAGAATATCAATGGACTTAATTAAAAAATTAGAAAGGATGCTTAGCAGCACCAGACCTTATACTCTTATTATAAAGCAGCCATTATCTAAAACATTTGGTAGTGGCTAAGAAAAAGAGTGGTTAATCAGTAGAATAGGTTGAGATATACATGACTATAGATAATCAATGATGATAGCAACCTAGTATTTGAATAAACCTCAAAACTCCAGCTTGTGGGTTAAGAGCTCACTGTTTCACAAAAATTGTCGGGAAAATTGGAAAATAATATGTCAGAACCTTGGTATAAACCTATATCTCACAACCCCATTCCAAAATAAAGTAAAAATTGGTACAGGATTTTGACATAAAGTGTGATACCATAAACAATTAGGAGAGTAAAAGATAGTTTATCCATTAGATCTTTGGAGAAGGGGAGGATTTATGACCAAATAAGAACTAGAGAATATTATGAAATGCAAAATTGCCAACACTGATTACATTAAATTAAAAAGATTTTGCACAAACAAAATCAACAGAAGCAAGATTAAAAAGGAAGTACAAAGTTGGGAAATTTTTTAATAGCCAGTATTTTTGATTAAAGTCTTATTTCTAAAATATATAAAAAGTGTCAAATTTATAAAAATACAAATCATTCCCCAATTGATAAATGGTCAAAGGATATGAACAGACAATTTCATGGTTATAAAATGAAAGTCATCTATAATAGTATGAAAAAAATGCTCTCAATTACTATTTATTAGAGAAATGAAAATTAAAACAACTCTGAGGTACCACCTCACACCTTTGAGATTGACTAAGATGACAAGAAAAGGGAATGATCAATGTTGGAGGGGGTGTGGGAAAATGGAAACACTAATGCATTTTTGGTGGAGTTGTGAAATGATCCAACCATTCTGGACAGCAATCTGAAACTATGCCCAAAGGACTATGAAACTGTGCATACATTTTGACCCAGCTGTGCCATTACTGGGAAATTATCACAAGGAAATTATAGAGGAGGGAAAAGGACCTACATGTACAAAAATGTTTGCAGCAAAGAATTGGATCCCACCAACATTTATCATTTTTTTCCTGTCATCTTAACTAATCTGAGAGGTATGAGGTAGTATCTCAGAGTTTTTTAAATCTGCAGTTCTTTCATCAATAGTGATTAGGGCAATTTTTCATATGACTAGAAATAACTTTAATTTTTTCATCTGAAAATTGATACCCTTTATCAATTGTGGAAGAACTTGTATTCTTATAAACCTGAGCGCATTCTCAATATATTTTAGAAATGAGACTTTTACTAGAAACACTGGATATAAAAATGTTTTCTCAGTTTTTTGCTTTCCTTCTAACCTTGGTTGCATTGACTTTCTTTGCGCAAGCCTTTTTAAATTAATGTAATCAAATTTATCCATTCCACATTTTATAATGTTTTCTAGTTCTTCTTTTGCCTTTATACCTGTCTTCTACACAGATCTGACAGGTAGACTATCCTTGCTTTACTAATTTGCTTATAGAATCACCCTTTATGTGTAAATTACGTTTCTATTTTGACTTTAAAGTATAAGGTGTGAACTGTTGGTCAGTGCCTGGTTTCTGCCATACTATTTTCCAGTTTCCCAGCAATTTTTGAGAAGTAGTTAATTTTTATTCCAGAAGCTGGTGTCTTTGGGTTTATCAAACACTAGATCGTTTATTGTTTCTTGTGTACTTAACCTATTTCATTTATTCACTACTCTATTTCACTTTATAATATAGTTTTAGGTCTGGTCCAGCTAGACCACCTTCCTTTGCATTTTTTTCCCATTAATTCTCTTGATATGCTTGATCTTTTGTTCTTCCAGTTGAATTTTGGTATTTTTTTCTAGCACTATAAAGCAATTTTTGGCAGTTTGGTTGGTATGGTACTGAATAAGTAAATTAATTTACATAGACTTGTCATTTTATTTCCAATTAGTATTACAGAGTTAGCACATATTTGTGTGGCCATATATATTTTGATACATGAAAATAAAAGTAGTGACATAATATTTAAGCACAATGGAAATAAATAGAAGTTAAAAGAAGAGTAAGGCTACAGCTTCAAAGCAGGAAGAAGAATCAAATGTCATAGATGAGTTTTCTCCATTGGGGGACATAAAAAACATGGGAATAACCTACACTATGCTAAATCCAGTCCTACTGGCTTTTTTATCAATGCTTTGAAATCAGCAAATGCTACAAACCAGGGCTTTATTGACTGTTTCGTTAATTGTCTAGATTTTAAAAATGTTGAGAAAATTGTGATAATATGGATTAAATATAAAAGTGTGACATGGACATATCCAGCTCCTGGAAAACCATTTGTTAAAAATGTTACCAGTACACACCTGGAAATAACCTAGTCAATTGGAAGGCAGACTCACTATAGTGAGTGGCCAGCCCTTGAAGTCTATTACTAGGGAGCCATAGTGCCTCATACCATTAATTTCAATATAAAAGATGGTATAGTTTTATATATGCATACGCATACGCATATGTATATGTATATGTACACACACACACACACACACACACACACAGGGACACTTCTGTGACTTTAAGTCTCCTCCATTCTCCACTTGTGTGAAGTTCTTTTCTTTCACCATGCTCTTTTGATATTATCACATTCCCCTTCTTGTATTCACCAGTTATCTTCTAGGTTAGGATCAAACAACAGAAACAAACAAAAATAGGGTCAAACAATTTTGGGGCAATTTGTTTGAAAAATCCCTGCAGCTTAGAGAGCTAAGGAGACAAGGCTTGTCTGATTGTAGGCAGCTCTGAATTGCAAGAGCATTTTGGGGGAGCTCTGAAACAGATCAGTTACACGTACATTATCTTCTATGATCCTGACAATAGTTTTGAGAAGCAGGTGATTCTATTATCTTTACAGATGAGGAACCTGTACTCTGAGAATAAGAATACAATTCTAATGTATCATAGCTAGAAAGAGTCTTTTTGGACTTTCCAGCATCATCTTTTTTTTTCTTTTTTCTTTCTTATATATGACATTTTTTTCCCCCTGCTCCTGTTACTTCCCACTTCAGAGCTGAATGTCATTCTTATTCTTTGTGTATTGATATATGCACATAGAGGAAGGTTTCCTTTCCTTCAGCACTAGGCCAGCTCCTAAGAGCTATAAAACAAATGAAGTCTTCAGAATCATAAATCTTGTGTCTGATTTAATGTCTTTGTGCATCTCAACACATTCTAAAATAGGGCTTTTGTGAGAAAAAATGTACATGGAGTAAAAATATCCATTGCTTTTAATGCAATAGATAGGCTATGCCTGATTCTCCAGATGTAAAGTAGTTTATTATTGTGCAGAGTGTTTGCGCTTCCCACTCCTTATGAGACCAACCCCTCACTTAATAGTGAAGAAAAATGGCAAATAAATGATAAAAATGAAAGTTGCAAGAAATGTGAATTCCACAGGGAGTGACTGGCAACTGCTAATATGCCAAAAGAAAAGCAGGATCAGATCTACATTTTACTTGTTCTTATCCCACAGTGTAACTTTTCTTGAAATGACACTTTCAGTGAATGGTTGCTGTTCAATCCTATACTCTGACTTGAAAAATTGGTGCTACCCTGTAGTTATTTTACTGTGGACTCTTTGTGACAAACACCTACAATCCAACTGAAATAAATACCTTTTTCAAAAAAAAAACAAGCTCCTAGAGGAATTATAATATAAATTTATTTCTTAAGCTCTTCCTTACAGCTTTATTTAATAACAATTCACTTCAACAAATTTTGAGTTTTATTTATTGTGCAAAGATCAATTTGGCTGGGTGTGGAGAGAAATTGAAAGAGAAATAAAAGATGATCCCTTCCCTCACAGAGTTTCTAGGCACCTAGTAGGGGATATGCAGAAAGAGTAGCAATACAAAAAATGTAGTTCCAGTGGCCTTAAGAGTGATATATAAGGCAAATGCTAGAAAACTTCAAGGCTTGGGAAGAATCTTTGTATTGGGGAAGATTAAAGAAGGAAACAAAGAGAAGATGACATTTGCATGGTGAGCAAGGCACAAATGAAGCAGCACTTGGTCAGAATCTTTAACAAAGTGTGTCTTACATGAAATTTCCAATAAATGAAAGGTAATTCATTCTCAGGATCATACATTGCTTAGGTCTTTCTTATTTCCCTTGATCTATGTGAATGTTTTATATTTTAGAAAGTATGGGTGATGAAGAAGGCTAAAAAAAGATAGAAAGGAGAGAGAAACACAGAGAGAAAGAGAGACAGAAACAGATGGGGGGGAAAGAGAGAAAAAGAGAGAGGGAAGGAGAAAGACAGAGGGAGAAGAAGGAAAGGAGGGAAGGATGGAGGGAGACACACATACATGGGGAAAGAGACAGAGAGAGAGAGAAAGAGAGAGAGAGAGAGAGAGAGAGAGAGAGAGAGAGAGAGAGAGAGAGAGAGAAAGAGAGAATGAGAATAAAGGCAAACTTGACTGACATAATTTTGCTCTAGGTTTCCACCAATTGTGGAAATTGTGCCAAAAATTGTTTCCAAATTTACCAAAGAAATGATCTCAAAAATCTCATTTTGAGTGCCAAAGCAGGTAAATTTCTGGACTGCCCTGCTTATGCAAAAGGGAAAAAATTTTTACTTCCAAGAAGCACAGATAAAATTTCTTATTTCTTCTATAAATATTCTATGGCTTTAAATATTTGAAAATTGTTCTAGAAATAAATGTGATCATCGAGACTACCTCCTGGGAACCATGTGATAGGCACTTGCTAAGTATATAGATACACAGATAAAAAGGTCAAAATTCTGTTATTTTCTGTAAATTCTTCAATACAAGGATTCTTTTTTTTTTTTTTTTTTTTTTTTGAAAATCCAAGGGTTGCCAGTAGCCAACTATTGCCAACACTAAAAGTTGCCTTATGTGGATCCTAAGTAAGTAACCTGAACACCATTAGTCACATAGAGTAGAGCAAATGCTTTTCTGGGCATGGGATCTCTACTTAATTTCCTAAATTTGGTTTTTAAAAATGAAAAAGAAAAGCCTGTCAGGAGCAAAATGAGAAGCAGCATGGAATACTGTATAAAAGGGGAATACAGGAGTAGAAAGCTAGCATCTGGCACATGCTACTGATTATTTTAACTTCTTACTATTCTTGGTTACAGATAATGTGTCAATCTGTATAAATGGAATAAATTTCTACATTTGGAGTTACTTTCACTGGTAAAATCACAGGTCCAAATACAAAAGAAAAAGTATTGGGATGGTTAGAGGAGATAAAATAAGTTAGAACCCAATCTGTAGCATAGAAGTTTGTTTGTAAGGTTATTCAAAGGAGAATGGTAAAATACAGGAGTCAGTATATTCTCAGAACTGATGCAGCCCAATCTCCTGTCCAGTAGATGGATCTTGTCTCTAACATCTGTTATAAGAAGGGGTTTAGCTTTTTCTTGAATACTCCTATTGAAAAAGCTCTCACTACCTCAGAAGGTTGTCATAAATGACAGTTGTCATTGCTAGGAAATCCTTTATTATGTCAAAATAAAACCTGCCTCCTCATAACTTCTGCTTTCATCTCATTATCTGTTACTGTTTCTGTACCACATGGTGATTGTTCAAGTATTCAATGACAACTATTGTTACGCGCATAAGTCTTAACATCTACATTCTTAATAGGACTTCTAGATCATGAAATGGATAGAATACTGGGTCTGCAGTCAAGAAGCTCCATTCCTTGACTCTCAGATACTTAGTGGTGTGACCTTGGACTAGAAAGTCAGTATTCTTGATCTCACTTAATCTCTGCTTCAGTTTCCTTATCTATAAAATGGAAGTAATTCATTTTACAGATGAGGAAACTGAGACACTGAGAAATGAAATCACTTGCTCAGGTCAGTTATTAAATGTCTAAAGCATAATTAAATTCAGATCTTCCTGACTCCAAATCTATTTAATCTGTTTGAATTTATTTAAATGTACTATTATTTATTCCACATTTCTCTATCCTGACTGGAAGGATAGTAAGAGATTTTGTTGTAGACCTTACTTAAATCTGGTTTTATTATCTTAACAACAGCCTTCTCCTCCTCTAACCTACTAACTCTATCAACAAAAGAAATGAAAATCTGACACATGACTATGTTATCCTTTTCAAAAAATAAAATTTCTTGCTGATATCTCCATGACGAAATCCCTCCTGCCAATTATATTTTACCTCTCTGCTCATTTTATGGTATATATTAGGAATCACTATTTTATTCTTTTAGTTTGGAAGGTCAGTATTTTTGATCCCACAATTAAATTACTTTTGAATCTCTTTCCCCATTTCATCATCTCAAGTTTTTTCACTGCATTTCTTGCTCCCTCCCTCAAATTCATTTATTTCCACATGGTTTTGTGTTTTCTTCAACATACAATCAGATGTGTTCTGTGGCTAACTCCTTGAAAACTGGTTGTTCAATTTTCGATATGCATATTGGAAATTAGTAAATGCTACAAATCAGTGCCTGATTTGTTGTTTTGTTAACTGTCTAGACTTTAGAAAGTGATGGAAAAATACTAATAATATAGATTTAAATTAAAAAATGTTTCTTGCATAGTTTTTTTTTTTGGGGGGGAGTGGCGGAAATGAGTCAGTTTTTAAACATTTATCAGCATAACACTGCATATAATGCTACTTTTCTGTTCCTTCTATTACTTGTTTCATTTGTTTAAATTAATACATTGCCATATTTCAGTCCTGATTCTGAATCCATAAAGTTAAAAAAGCCTATACCTTATGTATTAGCCATTTTGATGTATGAGGCCATACATTTTGTTACTTATTCTTTTCACATTGTTTTCTGCTTTGAATTACTGTAACAGATTCTTCACTCAGTGTGTTTTCTGTAGCACAAAACCTGACTTTTTTCATATTATCCAAAGAGTATGTGAATTTTCTTTGGATTTTTTCTCTTCATCTTTTCCCTCCTACCCTCTTCCTCATTTTCAAAATAAAACCTTTCTGATCATGTCTGCAGAATTTCTGGCAAACAAAAAATGCCTAATCTTTTTGTGGCATTCCCCTCCTGCCACGAACTGCATATGGTCCCTCCCTCTCATATAAGCCATCCTAGATTCAAGATATTCTGGGGGTTCACATTTACTCACAAAAGCACCTCCATACATGCCTTTACTTTCACTACTCAGAAGACATGATTCAAAGCAAAGTCATTTAATGAAATAGTACAGTAAAAAAGCAGCAGCTGGGTGGCACAGTGTTTAGACTGTGATACCTCGAATCAGGAAGAACTGAATCCAAATGTAGTCTGAGATATTTATTACTATGTGACCTTCGGCAAGTCATAATCATTTTTTCTTTAAGTTTCCTTATAAGAAACATAAACTGGAGAAGGGAATGACAAAGTCGTCCAGTATCTTTGCCAAGAAAACCCCAAATTGGTTCCCTAAGAGTTAGATATAATTGAAATGACAAAAAAACCAGCAAGTAAAAAGGAAAAAAAAATAATATTCCCATTAGAAATCAAAAGACTGTCATATAGGTACATTTATATATCTTCATATACATGTATACACATATATAAGTGCATATATCTTTACACACATGTGCACATACATACACACATGTATACACACATGTTGAATAGGAAAAGTGAACATAGCTATGTGATGCATGTGATGAGAACATACTTAGGGAGTATGTGTGCCCAGGCAGACACATGGCAGAGAAACTGTGGAAGGGAATGTGCCATCTTTCAATGACCTTGTGTTGTTCCTTCTGTTCTCACAGCTACTGCTCTGCAGGAACAGTGGTCAGCATTGGTCAGTGCCCAAGCATGTGTCCATTAGGTGTGAAATTGTGAAACTTCTCTTTGCTGCCATCTTTTGACATTAGCTGAGGTTCTTAGCTGAGACATTCCTTCTCCCTTTTAAGAGGAAGAATGATTTCTTCCATCTCTCTTTGAAAGTTCAGAGACCTTAACTACTGCTCTTTTAAAAGGTAAAGTCTTCATATATCTGTTTTTGGGTTATGGAAAAAAAGAATCTTTACTAGTTACCAAAGGAAAGTCTTAGAATTTTCACAGTCTTAGCTGGTGAATAGCTTTTCTTCTCTAAAAGAGGAGGGTGCTTTTTATTACTATTTGTGGCAGAAAACAAGAAGGACTTGCTGGAGTGTGAGCTGTACTCTGCACTTATAAGATGCAATTCATAATTAAATTTTTTTTTAACTGAGGCAGTGGGGTTAAGTGACTTGCCCAGGGTCACACAGATAGGAAGTGTTAAGTGACTGAGGTCAGATTTGAACTGAGGTCCTCCTGACTTTAGGGCTGAACTAACTAGCTGCCCCACATTTCATATTTTTTCTAAAAACCAAATCCTATTTAATACATGTATCTGTTCATTTTCCATATTTCTCTTTTGCTTCTAAAATCTCTTTGCTCCATTGGAATAATAAATGAAAATACCACTCAGGACCTTACTTTTTTCCCAGGGCTTCATAGACTTTCAATGTATATTCTAGTTTTCTATCCCTCTACTTGATTTAATAGAAATGGGCAATGGCCGGTAGTCTTACAGTGTCTCAGCAGTTGTGATATCTTTTCTTGTTCAAAGATCACAAAATATATATTCCATGACTATTATATTCCTCAATGATCACGTTGAGACAGATAGGTCTCACAGTGGATAGAGCACTTGGTTTGGAAGTTAGAAAGTCCTGAATTCAAACCCAGACTCAGATACTTCTTACTAGCTGTGTAATACAGGGCAAGTCACTTTACCCTGTTTGCCCCATGTGTAAAATGAGCTGGACAAAAAAAAATAACAAACCACCCTAGTGTCTTTGCCAAAACCTCTAAATGGGCCCACAAAATGAGGGAATAACAAAAATGATCATGTCAGGCGTGAAAAAACGACAAAGGCAAGTCACAATTCGCCATGACATTTTATCCTCATGGGGACTAATAATAACTTTCTCCAAACTTATTGGTGCCTCTGGATGCTCATAATTCCTTGGATCTTGGCATGATTCTTCTTTCTCTGAAGATACATATTCCCTTAAGTGCTTGAGAACTTACCCTTTTTTATGTTATGAACATGGAAGTTGATGACACTTATGGATTCTTCCTCAGAATAATGTTTTAAAATGAAGAAAATAAAATGATGAAATAATGATGAAATATTTTTCCCATCCAAGACCTGCTGAAATCTATCCCTGTGATCACTAGGCTAAAAATTCCTGCCCTTGAGTTTCTTCTGTATTCTTTTCTTCTTTCCATCTACTTCTTAACTCAGCAATCTCTTTGTGTTAGCTGCATATCTCCTTTGCTTACTCAGAATCTTTTACTTAATTTTTTTTCACATTATTCCTTAAACACTAAATTATTTCTTCTTCATGCCTTTTTTGAGAATCAAGCAAAAAAGCATTTACTGATGGAGAAACAAATATAGAAAGGACAGGCAATTTTGTCTAAGTCACAGATGTTTTATGTAGGAGCATGGAACAGAATAGGTTTTTAAAACCTATTATCTGTCTGCTTGTCAAGCTCTCTGCCTATATATTTATATAGTAGTACCTGGTTCATTTAAACAAGTGGGTGATTAGCAATAACTAAAATCAGAAAAAAAGGGGTGGAGAGGAAAGGAGAATAATCCTTTCCCTTATTAGTCTGTATTTCTTACCACCCAACAATCAATTCTGCCAGGTCTATGGTAGATTGCTAGTCTAGAGGAAATAATTGTTAATATTTATGTAGTCCATAGTGCTTACTCTCTGGTACTATTTGCCTTTCTTTTCATGTATTAATTATGTGAAATTTAAAAGCTTCTGTGATGAGATGGATTTTTGAATCTTACTAAAATAATCTGACTAGAACTTAACTGCTAGACCAAAGATTTTTCCATCTTGAAATGGTTGAAAAACAAATCTTTTCTTAGTCCATTTGTAGATGCTAAGAGGTGGAAGTTATTTTGGCATATATGTTCCTTAGTTTCTCCTTTTTAAAATTTTTTTCTTCATAGTTTTAGTTATCTTCTAAATGTCTAAAGAAAGACTAAGTTGAAATTATCAAATCCTCTCTCCTGTATTTGTCTTTGTGTGTGTGTGTGTGTGTGTGTGTGTGTGTGTGTGTGTGTAATATTCACTATACACACACATATACAAACCCATGATAGGTATGTGGATATGTATATGTGTATGGTGAGACAAAAAGAGTTCAAGCCTCTAAAGCAATACAGATTATTTATTAAAACTTCCTATATTTACTAGTTTTCTGACTATAGGCAAGGTCCTTAAACTTTCTAAATTTCAGTTTCCTTATCTGCAAAATGGTGCCAGAATATTATTTTTCTCATAAAAGCCATTGGCATTATGAACAAATAATGTTTGTAAAACATTCTGCAGACCTCAGAATGATCTATAAATGTGTGTTGTGATAATTCCAGGGACAAGAAATAAATCTGTGATTACATTAGTTATACAGGAGTTCCAGGAGAGCAAATTCTTTCTACAAAAGTAGGCAAGTGCCTTTTCTACAAGTTATCTTTTTAAAGAGAATCATCTAGACTAGAATATTGAGTGGAGGTCAGAAGATCAGTTTGTATCAAATGTAGAATTTGAATTCAAGTCTTCTTGGTCAGCTGGTATTCACTATGCTATGCTGTCTCTGAGTAATAATAATAATAATTTTATGCCCACACATATGTATGTATCACACAGAATAATATCTTACTTAATGTAATATGGAATCATAAAATATGATATAATATAATATAAAATATTTTGCATTTGTATAGCACATCATTTCATAATTTGTGAAGTCCTTTATGTAAATTATTTCATTTGATTATTTTTCCCCCCTCACAAACCCAAAACTTGGAAACTATTATTATTATCATTTTATGATGGTATGATAGATGAGGAAACTGAGGCTAGGAGATGGTAAGTGAGTTGCCCAGCAAAGTGAGTTTCCTCAGAGGCAGGATTTGAATTCAGGTTTTTCTAATGTTAAAACCAGCACTCCCTGTTCTAGGCCATCTAGCTACACATAAGTTATGCACATGATATATCACATATAATATGACATACACATGTAACATGTAGGCACATTGTATACAAGGTATAAATTGTATCTCTGTGTTTACATGTACAAAGAGATGTTCATACATGTGCCTATCTATAAATGTATATACACATATATACATGTATCTACCAATATCTGTATATGATCACTCCTATTAACATATGGTTTTATGTCACTGATGTAAATGCTATATAAATATTTATGTATCACAAACATAAACGTATATATATATATTTATACATATACATGTACATATCTATATACACATCACATATATGTATATACATATATACACACATATATACATGTTAATCAGGGCTAGTCAATAAAGTTTCAGTCTGGAAGGGCCTAATGGTATGGAAATGAGTGAGGTATCCTGTTCTTCACTCCACAGAATTTTCAGATTTTCTAAGAAACAGGCTTTTAAGTGGCTGAGATACTAGTGAGAGTGCATTCAGAATGCACTAACTGAAGTGAGCCTTTCTTTCTCCTTTCTGGCTAAGTCTGAGTGAAGAGACCAGAAATGTTGTAAGCCTTCAGAGTAGGGATAGGAAGCTAAGACTAAGCTAAGATTAGCAGGACAAGACCTTCTATTCCACATTATCAGTCACTTTGCAAAGCAGAGAAAATTAATATAGAATTCCAGATCAGAACCCTTATTGGACCGTTCCTCTTCTCTTGTATTACATATCCATGCACATGCATGAAAAATACATCATAGATGTGTGTAAATACATATATATGTATGTATGTGCATATACATATACCTATAGGTATATGTATATGCACACACATATCTATAATGAATATATACATACACATGTATGGGGGTATATGTTTATTCTGATATTGAAAGTTATGTCTTACACATGGGAGCAAGGAAAGTGGATGAAACCAGTGATCTGGTGCCCAAAGACAGTAGCTCCTTGGGATGGAATCAGGAAAGCAGCAATGGAAAACTCATCAAAATATTCTTGCTATAGCACACTAGCAGATCAATTTAATACCAGGCAGGTAGATCTAGGATCTAAGGGGTAACAGTATACTTTAAAACCATGATTCTGAAACTTTTCCTTAGTAGTAGAATCCTTCAGTTTGAACAAAACTTTGGCAGAACCATTGTCATAAAATTCTCTAAAATTATTATTTTAATGCTTGATAACAAGTAATGAAAGGTTAATATCCCTCCCCCAATAAAAACCAACATTAGAAACTTGGGGTGTTTTAGGATCCTTGTAGCATAATTTGAGAAACACTGCTTTACAGCACAAGTGATGTTTTAACCCTGAAAACCTGAGTTGTAGAATATTACTAACAATCCCAAGCGTTCCTCCCTAGCAGAAGTGACAGGTTTTGTTTAAGAATACTGTAGTCCGATATTCTGAGTTTCTGTACCTTCATTTGGAAATTTTTTTATTAAAAAGATTAATAATGTGGGCAACTAGTTGGTGTAGTGAATAGAGCACCAGCCCTGAAGTCAGGAGGAACTGAATTAAAATCTGGCCTCAGATTTTCTAGCTGTGTGACCCTAGGCAAGTCACTTAATCCCAATTGTTTCAGGAAAAAAAAAAGGATAATAATGGTGGAGAGGAGATTATGTGTTTGTGGGTGTGTGTGTCTGTTTGTGTGAATGGATCTAATTTTAGAGTATTCTTCCAATAGTAAATAAGAAAAGCTACAAATAAGCAGAAGAGAATCATATTTGAATGGGAAGGGGTCTCTGT
Source organism: Antechinus flavipes (assembly GCF_016432865.1). Classification (NCBI taxonomy): domain Eukaryota; kingdom Metazoa; phylum Chordata; class Mammalia; order Dasyuromorphia; family Dasyuridae; genus Antechinus; species Antechinus flavipes. Next base: position 211,805,678 of record NC_067402.1, read on the forward strand.
CAATAGCAAGAGAGCCAGTATTTATTCTATGTAATCTTGGGAAAAGTCTCTTTCTCCCATAGGGACATAGTTTCTTCATCTATAGAATGAGAAGATTTTACTAGGTGATCTCAGAAATCCTTTCCAGCTCTAAATCATATGGTTCTATAACTAGGACCCCAGTAGGATTCCTTATGTAAATCTTAACTTTCTTTGTTGATTCTGAGTCATCCTGAATACTTGGTGCCTATCTATTGATGGCCTTGGATTGTTTCTGTCTCTTATTTCAGCAGGTCCCATTAGATTATGTTGATATACCACCTTCTTAATGATCTCTGACAGCTTTGATTCAGGCTTCCGTTCCACACAATGATAGAAACAGGGTAATAAAGGCTCTGAGAGAATGAGTCCTCACCTGGAGAAAGAGAAAAAGCATTGGATTGCTTGTGTTCTATCAAATGTCCTATTCCACCTGACTGTTCATTTTAAGTCAGACTTTTTTTGTAGGGGAACAAAAAGGTCAAGGGGAGTAACTGAGTGCTTAACAAATCTTTGTTTACTTGACTTGATTTAGAAATGCCATTGTTACCTGTCCCAACCCTGGCTGTTTTATTTTTCCAATTTCTCAGCCATCAACTGTACTCCACCTTGAAATGAAATTACGGTGAAAAGTGGCAACCCCAAAATATAATTCAATTAAATAGTTAAGTAATTTAAATACTAATTAAAAGCAAAGTGAAAGGCAGTGCAATATAATGGATGGATAACTGTCTTTAAAGCCAAGAAGACATGGATTCGATTGTCCAGATAACTCAGGGCAAGTCCCTTAACTTCTATCTGCCTCAGTTTCTTCATTTGTAAAATAGAGATAATAATAGTACCTACTTCCTTTGAGAGCATCAAATGTGATATTTGAAAAAGGATTTGTAAACCTTAAAGTGCTAAAAATACTAGCTTATAGCTAGTAAATGCTAACCTGTGATTATTATTTTAATGAGTCAATTAGGTATTCTTATTATTTTTGTTTATTCCCTAAATCCTTTGAGGAAAATCTTGGGGTAATGTTTTTCCTCTATCTGAATGACCAATACCTTGCAGAATTTAGACTATTTTTATTTTAGGAAATCTTGGTAAGATTAAATAAATTCCACAACGAAGGTGATTCAATTTTAAGAACCATACATTGGATGGTGTTTGAAATTGGTGTGGCACAAAACATCAGCTGCTTGGTAAGGCATTTATAAACATAGACAGATAAATTATTTCCTTGATTCTGGGATTATAATGGCATTTTGGTCTGGTGACTTTCAATGAATTAGATTATGGTGAGGATTTTTTGATGGGCTATTGTAACAGCAGTTGATTCTAATGAATTTCTATCAATAGAAAAACAGCTTGTATTTCTGGGTATAGAAGTTGAAATAATTCTGATTAAAAAAAATTCTTGGCACCCATTGTTTCACAATTATTTCTGGATAATGTTGTTTGATAACAGAAATTACAAAAATAAAATTTTCATGGAATTAAGAATTTTTCAAGGTAATTATATTATTATAATACTTTATGCTTTATATGTAGCATTTAATGAACCTATTTCTCATCCTGAATAGCTGATGGTTCCACACAACTGCTAATTAGCTTATTTATACCCCAGTGACCATTTTAGTTAATGCCTATGATTTCCACTAAATAGATTGAATTGTCAAACTTCTTACCTATCATAAAGCACCTATGCTTCATTTTCCCCAGGAAATATATTCCTGAAAGCTATGTGCCAATAACTTCATACTTCAAAGGCAGGAGTGAAGCTGAATGTTTAAAGAAAACTTATGGTGGTAGAAGGAATATTTGGAAGCTGAAGAATTGTAAAATTCACAATCACTCGTTGATTTATTGGGTTTGTATATTCAATAGTAATGGCAGTCAATTGAAGCAAACATTCTTAAAGGAAAGCACAGCTGTATTTTGTATTAGACCTATATCACACTTGCCAAATCACAGGACAGCTAGGAGGAATCAGGATGCAATGGGAGTTGGGGTGGGAGGAGTAAGACTAGAGATAGCTAGTCTATGATAATACTTCAGAGGAGTAGTTCCAGTTTCTTGAATAATAACTGAAAAGTACTGCAGTGATAGAGTTTCGGAAAAGCTTGTATTTGTTATTATTTTTATCTTTGCTATTACATGGAGTTGCCTTGCAATAATAAAAGTTCACATTTATGTAGTGTTTTAAGGTTTATAAAGAGTTTTCTACCCTTTACAACAAGTCTATAAGCATCTTCATTTTTATCATCACCCTTTTACAGTTGAGAAAAATAAGACCCCCAAAATGCAAGTGATTAACTGAGGCTCCATTTCCTATATTACCATCATCTGATTCCAAGTCCTGTATACTTTTCATGAATCAATGCTATTTTTTGTTGAATATTTAGTGTTGTTCATTGTCCAACTCTTTGTGACCCTTTCTGTGTTTTCCTGGCAAAGATTCTGGAGCTGTTTGTCATTTCCTTTGCTAGCTTATTTTACAGATGAAGAAATGAAGGTAAATAGGGATAAAGGACTTGCATAGGATCACACAGCTAGTAAGTGTCTGAGGTCAAATTTGAACTCAGATATTCCCGACACCACAGTAGCTTCACAGAATATCTATTAGAAAAACCAAGATAAAACATTATGTATTAAAGAACTCATCTTCCTTGTTTGTCAAATTTATACTTATACCATTCCAAATAAATGAAAATCTTAACCATTTTTTAATATGCACAGAGAAGACACTATACACATTTTCAGTAACCCATTCCAGCATCAAACTTGTCCTCATATTTTGGGAGGTAGATGACTTTTCCCTTGTTGGATAAAACCATGATTTTTCAGATTTATGATTTTATATATCATAAATCATATTTTATGATAATTTGATACCTCTCTGTCTTTTCCTTTCTCTCTATCCATCCCAGTGAACTTTCAAGTATGCCCATCATTTTATTAATAGAATTCATGTTAGCCACAAGTAGGAACCAAAAGCATTACTCCAAATGACTATATCTAACAGTGATGTTCCAGGATTTATTTCCTAATCCTGAGGATCTTCAAACTTGACCAAGATTGTATAGCTAATTAATGTCACAATCAGGATTAGAACCAAGATCTCTAGCTTCAAAGACTGGTGTCCTTTGTTGTTATTCAGTCATTTTTTCTGTTATGTCTGACTCTCCATAACCCTGGAGTTTTCTGGGCAAAGATAATGGAGTGGTTTGCCCTTTGTTTCTCCAGCTCATTTTACAGATGAGGAAACCAAGGTAAACAGGATTAAATAAATTGCCTAGGTTTACACAGCCAGTCAGTGTCTGAGGTCAGATTTGAACTCAGGAAGATGAATCTTCTTGATTCCAAGCCCAGTGCTCTATTATAGTATTTGGTGCTATCCCAGTATACCATCTAGCTATCCTTGGGAACTTATAAATGACCTAGGATTCAAGTTTGGATTAGAATAAGAATCTGTGATCTCTTATAGTTAATAGTTTCTCTAAGGATAACTATAGAACTTCAGAGTACCTTTTGGGAAGGCACCAAGATGATCATGCTACTGACCCGCAAAATGATAGTTGAATAAAGCTTCTGGTGGTGGAACTAATGTGACCCTCCAGTCTGGTGCTCGGATGATAGTTCCAAGAGTAACATGGCTTGATTCTTTGGATTTACTTGGGGCTGCAAAAACTTGGGGGTCTATTTAATTTAGAAATTTTATATCACATTTCATAAATAAGAGGTAACAGTGAAGATAAGGTTAGACATGATATATTGTCTTACGTAAGATGGTGATCCTGTATTAGACTGAATTAGACTGAAATAATCAGCTCTATGCCCTCTATGCACTAATCAAAATGGTGGGCCTACTCTTCTCTGCAACTGATATTCCTTCTTCCATTTTTCAGGCTAGGAATGCTTTTTTATCTTACTTCTTGGAATTGTTAGCCCCTTCAAGGTCCAATTCAAGGGGTACCACCTTTAAGTGTTTTTTTTTCTGCTTCTCTCAGGGGTGAATGTTCTAGCACCCCTCTTCCATTTTGTGTATGTGTGCATATGAGAATATATGTGGTCACACAGTTAATACACACACACACACATATAAATATATATAATGTGTATGTGTGTGTGTACACACATCCACAACTATAGATAGATAAACATCTCTCTCTCTCTCTCTCTCTTTATATATATGGAAAAAAACCCTTTTCTTCTTTGGTTTTTGTATTTCCAGTACCTAGCTCATTTCTTGGCTTATTGTAAGTGCTTAATAAATGCTTATCGATTTATTACCTGAAAGTCTGCCTAAGGTGGAAAGCCTTCAATATGGTCTCAATGATAGACAGTTCTCCTCTCATCCAGTGAGTGACCAGACTATATACTTTCATCACTAGGTTGGCTAGAGAATGATGGTTTTTAAGCCACATATAAAGTTGCTATGGCTAAATAATACATAAAGAGACTGTGATCTCTTCCAGTGGAGGGAAAACCCACACTAATGAAATCATACATCTTTCAGGTGTTGAAGAATATTTTAAACCAAGAGGGGGCTAGAAATAGGGAATAGACCTGTGATTTAAATTATATTAGGGAATTCTTAGATTAAACTCCCTCTCCTAATACAGGCTGGCAACTTCTCTGCAACTGATAATTTTAGAGTTGTCTAGGATGCCAAGAAGTTAAATGGCCCAGGGTCACCGAGCCAGTGGGTGTCAAAGGAAGGACTTGAACCGAGCTTCTCCTAGTTCTGAGGCTAATGTTCTCTATCCACTATGCATTTTAACATTTAACATTTACACATGTGATAAACTTGTTTAGGCCTAAATCTTGAATTGTGCAAACTGAATGCTAGTATGAAGCTCCAAATTACTAAATGATCCATATAAACCCATAATAGCTTATAGGTCACACTTTAGGGAATTATGATTGCAGCAGGTTGCCTTCTCCTTCATCTTCTGTAGGTGGAGAAAATTTGTGGGACTCTAGTAATCACAGTTCATACAATGTCTTCCAATCTTATCGGCTGTCTGCCTGCTCTGATCTCAGGAGACAGTGTTGTATATAATCCAGGCTAGCTTTGGAATCAGTAAGGTTTGAATTGTTAGCCAGCTATAACCCAGCAGAGCATCTAGCACACAAAATAATTTCCCATGGACCATCATCAATTGTTAAAGGATTGGTTCTTTGTCTGAGAAAGGGAAAGATTTGGGAGGGCTGCAGAAGTCTTCTGGGGATAGGTCAGTCAGAGGGCTTATTGAGAAGTGCAGCAGTTTTGCTCTCGGGCATGTCTGAGGATCCAGAAGAGCTAGGCAGGGATGCAGTCTCTCTCTTTTCTTTTGGCTTGGTTGTCACCATTCATTTTTCATTCTGCTTTGTCCAGGTTACTATAGCTCTCAATTTGAGAAAATGCTGCATTGAGTAAAAGATCATACCCCACAAAATAATTTTAAAAATAATTGCAGTGTAAATAGAAAGGAAAGGAAAATATCATCACTTGTATATATGCTATTTTCCTTCCTTTTACTCTAAGAGAGTATTTTTTGTTTTAGGATTAACTTTATATAACAATGAATTTTAAGTGATGGGTCCATCATAAGATTATATATTATAAAGATTATACCAAAGAAAAAGAAATCTAAAAATACCATGTTGATTTAAAATGAAATAATTTTATGACATTTAAAAGTGATTTTATTTTAAATAAAAATCTATTTTAAATGAAGTACATTTTATTAATAAATCTTTCTCAAACTTCCATATCTCTGTATAATCTATATTTCTCTATAGTTGGTAGCTATTACTAATTCGGATAAGGAAACACATTTCCTGCTATTAAATTTCATTTTAAAACCAGTCAGTGATTTATACAATTATTTGGTGTGGTGGGGAGGAAGAGAGGTATGAGGTGAAGGGAAAATTTATTCATAGATGTAAAATTTGTAAGGAATGCAAACATTCATGAACGAGAATTATCTTCAAATATATCCCTGCAGTCAGGCAAAAGCAGGGTATACTGAATTTTGATTATCTTTTGAAATTTCCAGGCACATACCTGATAAAAAATGGCTCTGCTGTATATTACTTTCTTTGAGTCCAGAATATTTCTCAAAGTAGATAATTCATCTGATAAAGTTGCTTTATAAACCCTCTGTGCATTTTAAAACAAAGAACTCTTGTAATAGTGTAAAAACCACAATAACCAACAGGGATAGATAGCACCACCGGAGTCAAACTGTATCTCCCAATCCTAATATTAAAAAAAAAGTCTATTTTATTGCAGTTTTTGAAAATGCTGGCTGAAAGAGAGCAGATCCAAGGTTTTGTAGATTGTCTTGAGTTTTAACAAAAGACATGTGGCAAGCTGTAGCAAGCGTATAGATTCCAAGTTCAGAGCTTTCGTGAAACATTGTTTACTACTGAAAGGCATTAAAGGTATCCAATTTCACAGCAGCTGACCAATGCTAACAGCTCAAATGGCAGAAGATCAGGGACTGTACCCACTTCATTGCCTTTGGTTTGAAATGGGAGTCTTACAATATTTGCATTTCAAATTAAAGAAATGTTTTTCATAGATCAGATCAAACAAAGCATTCAAGGTTTTCAAGGCGACCTAAAAAGCATGGAACATGAGGATTAATTTGGGTGCACTCAGAGTAAGGATTAATTACCAGTGCCAGAATCAATCAGACATATCAGGTCAGTGGAGGCCAGCTTACAATTTAAAAATAAATGGTTCTATATTGCTGTCACAGAGCCATGAATATAAAGCTACAGATATTTATGATTTTGATTAGACTGATGGTGACATGTAGAACAGAAATAAATTATTGAATAGCATCATTTCTTCAGCTATGATGACATAGAGTACAGCATGAAATATACTATCTATCACTTACTTGTCTGTTCTACTGAGTCTACCAGCTATCACTATAGTACATAAGCTCATCTACATTGGAGGGGGGAGACTTCTTAGAGACAAGGGGGTGATATTCTGGCTAGAGCAACATGCCTAAAGTCAGGCAGATCTGATATTTGAATCCAGCCTTAGATACTTTCTTACTGGGTATCTGTGGGCTAGTCATTTGACATTTCTGAACATCAGGTTCCTCATTTGTGGGGATGAATGACCTCTATGGTCTTTTCCACCTCTAAACTTTATCTATGATAGTGGTATCTGACCTATCTTCCACAATAATCCTTTCTCAAATCCATCTCAACTGTAGAATCTTTCCTCTTTTAGTTATTTCCTATTTTTTCCTCTATGTATCTTGTTTGTACATTTTTTTTCCTGTCTCCTCTATTATATTATGAATTCCTTGAAGGCAGAGATTGAGCTAAGAGCTGGGGACATAGAAAGAGGCAAGAGATCATCTCTGCCCTCTTTTTATATCCCCAGTGTTTAGCTCAGTGCCTGACATGTTGTAGGTGCTTAATAAATATTTATTGGCTGAAATTCTATGGATTATGGGATCTAGAAATTGGAAATCCTTTAGTTCAAATCCCTCATTTTACAAATGAAAATCAAATTAGAACCAGAAAGGCATATATACAATAAGTAAAACTTTGTTGTCCCTCTTGGTATGCTAATTTCTAGTAACTGGTTGTTCAGCAGTTTAGACCATTTCAATTTTTGCTATCAGGTAGTTTTGGGAATTGGAAAGTGCTATTTATGTTAAAGAATATGATTTGTGAGTTTCTTTGTACAATTCTAGGAAGTTATTGTATTAAAATGTGATCTGACAAGCTCAGGAAAATGTAAGCTTGTATTTGCACCATTTGTCAATAATTCGTTAAGGACAGGTCATAAATGAGTGACTTTGCTGTGGAGTCTCTGTGGCTTTTATTATAAGGGTTGTCAGATCACTGAAGTACATTCCAGATTCTAATATTTTTATTCATCTGTGATCCCAGTGATCTGAGTATTCTTGCAATCCACTGAAGCCTGTTCATATTGCCAATGTCTTCCCATCAAACCAACACAGTTGGGAAATTTCCTTGTTAACATCCTGGCATTTTGGGAATGTCATCTGAGTGTGAGGACTGTAATTTCTGGAATTTTTGCCTTGAGGCACTGATAAATGACAATTTCTGGGCCTACTATTTCAATGTTTCCCCTTATTCCCTCACCACTTTTTTTTTTTTTTTTTAAGTCTTGCCAACAACGTTAGAAACCATACTATAGTGGTTTTAATACTTTCATCTTTGGAGCTTTTGTCTTGTAATTCCCATACTCCCCACTGGGGTCTTCTTTTCTTGTTTACTATTTCAAAAAGGCTTCAGTTATAATACACTTAATTCCCAACTTGCCAGCTATTTTCTCAAGAATTTTGTTGATACTCTTGGAAAGGCTGTGTCAGTCTACTCCCTAAAGATCACATAAATCATCCACCTCAGCAGATATTGTTCTGTCCATTAGAATGTAAGCATCTTGAGGACAAAGATTATTTCCATCTTTGTTTTTTATTCCCATAGTTTAGCATAATATTGGCAGTTGTAAAAGCTTAATAAATACCTTTTCATTCATTCACTTATTCTTTGTTTCTTACTGTCTACTTCAACATTTTTTTGACCCATATATTTTTCTGCTGTATATTTCTCATTTATAATGTGTTGCAGTCTGTTTACACTCATCCTGATCTTGTTGGTATTTGACAGATTAAAACTTGAATTTTATTAATTGGTTAACATCATTTATTAACATATTAGAGTAATGTATGTAGAATCTTATACTAAAACTATAGGAAGATACAACAGGTATGTGTGTATGTGTGTGTATGTGTGTGTGTGTTGGCAATAAGAAGAGATGGGGACAAACCAACAATTGTACAAAGACAACATACTGAATATGCCTTTAATTCAGCTACATTGGGCAATTTTTACAATTGTATAATATTTCTGATTAGCATAATGACATGCTTATGGATAGTATTAAAACCATGCTAATAATTAAATTAAGACATCATAACTAATTATGCATTATTCTCATTACATTAGTTATATTATATTATGAGATGAGAGTTTTATTTCTAGATTCTAAGTTCTATTTCATAGGACATGGAGTGAGGGTGAGGAGGGGAGGTAGTTCCTCTAATTCTTATTAGATTTAACATTTTTCTTTTTTCCACAGATTCTCATTGTTGGGATTTCCAGGTCTGAGTACATATCATTCATCTAGTTCTTCTAGATTGATAGAACTTTTCTGAAATTCACTGTTTCTATGTATTACCTAATAAGTAGAGATAAAATTTCTCTGAGTTATCTAAATGAATCAATTAAAGAAACAGTCCCAGACAGAATGTCAACTTGTCAAACCACTTTCTGAGATAATGGTTTATATGCACTCTGATTTTCTTGAGAGCCATTTGTAAATGCATAAAATAAAAATGCCACACATGTACTGGGATATAAATATGACTTTAACTCTCATGTGTATTTTGTAAAGTCTCATAGATGATCACTCAATTCTTAGGCAGTTGTCTAGTTTAGCTAATTTTTTATTAGTATGGCATAATATATAGAGAACGGTTCTTGAAGCTCGGAGAAATGGGCTCAAGTCCTGCTCTTGACACACTAGCTGTATTACTCTGGACAAGTCACTAACTTCTCACTGTTCAAGTAACTGTCTAAAACTAAGAGTCTCAGGGAGTGTGTCAATCTTCACTGGAAAAGGTAATTTTCCTCATGGAGGAGTTCCTTAAATCAGTGACATCACAGATCTAGTTTCTAATTTCTATTAAACCCAATAATGGAGTTGATTTTCTTTTTTACTTTTATTGATCCAAACTTTTTTTATAAGTATGATGTGCCAGGGTCATAGTTGGCAAAGCCAACAGAAGAGTAAGGAGGGATAGCAAAAGTTACCAGAATCCTCTGTAATACTAATAATGTCTGATAGATCAAAATTTAGAGAGCCATCACTTTGTCTTTTGGGGTATATAAAAGGGAATTCTAGACAAAAAAGAGGCCAATCTCATGAATTATTTTTATATCCATTTCATACTTGTGACATGATATATTTTCTAAGTGTATCATGATTACTCTTTTATTAGTTATTAACTCAATTCCCAAGGAAATGTAAAGAGAGGAAAAGGAGGCTGGGTAGATAAGCTTGTGACTACATGCCACTGTTCAGAAATGAATTGTAAAGTTTCCATTTTAAAAGGATGTTTTGAATCCAACTAAATGGACACATACCATGGAAAGATTTGAAAAAATAAATGGTTATATGACTGATGTAGGCTGTAATCTAAAATAGACCAAATCATTGAGCAGGCAGTAGGATAGGCTTTCTTACAACCTTACATTAAAAAGCAAAGAAAGAAGTGAGCTTAGCTGCTTCAAAAGCAAATCAACCAACCAACAGAACCAAATTCAGAACATTTTTCATAGAACTCTAAAGCTAGAAAGGATCTTAGAAAAAAGCCTATGAGATGGAAAGCTTTAAATTTGCTATTAGAAGACCTAAATTTGAATCCTTAGTCTGCCATGTGTTACCTATTTAATTTTGTTACCCCTCTAATTTTCTGAGTCTCAGTTTCTTAGCTGTTAGAAAGTAGGTTTAGAATAGATGACCTCTAATGTCCATTCCAGCTATAAGTTTATGATGTAAAAAGTCATTCAAATCAGGGTCTTCATTTCCTATATGGGAAGACATATCTAGAGAAGTTAGGGGATATTCTTTAGGTCACAAAGTTAGTTAGCAGCAGAACCAATATTCTTGAACTAAAATCAAATAATCTTTCTGACTGTTATCATCCCTTAAGGAATTAAGCAAATTTCAAGGGAAAAAATCTTTTAAAAATATAAAGTTTTATTTTTTCCCTCATTACATGTTAAAACAATTTTAAAACTTTAAGAAAAACTTCTGAGTTCCAAAATCTATCTCTCTTTTCTTCCCCTTTCACCTCTCTGAAATAGTAAACAATTCAACATAGGTTATACATGTATATGTATACATATAATCATGTAAAACATTTGTGTCAGAAAAAAAGCATCTTTATGATGAAAAATTAAAAGTCATTCGATTCAATGTTCTCATTTTCCATACTGGAAGACATGCCCAGAGAGGTAAAAGGATATTCTTTGGGTCACAAAGTTAGTTAATAGCAAAGCCAATATTCTTGAGCCATTTATGAGTTGCATCATAAAGTCAATTGTTGAGTTATTATGGTCTTTTCCATGATTACATTTGCCCTCAGAGTGCTATCTCTTCCAAATGAATTTTCAGTGTTGGTAATAAACCCTAAATTCATTGTGCATACACCTACAAGATGAAGTTTTAAGTAGTCCTTTTGAAAGATTTGAATCATATCTCAGACACTAGTCATATGATTTTAGAGAAGTCATTTGCTTTCTTTGTGCCTTAGTTTCCTTTTCTGTAAAAGGATAGGGTTGGACTTCATGACCTCCCTTCTAATTGTGAATCTCTGATCCTATGACTTCTGTGAGCTTGGGATTTTCTGTTTGATATATTCTTTTTGCTAATTAATGATGATTGTCAAGAATTTGTTTGGTATAACAGTTCAGGGTTGATACAAACCTATCATTACCAAAACTTTAGAACACAGGACTTATGAAGAGGAAGGAGGATGGCTGGCAGGTACTGGTATTGGGGAAGGAGTTGTAGTATAGGGGAATGATCTATGTTGGAATAATTATAATAGATTTATTAAGGACAATGCATTTGATATTACCAGGAGAGTAATGTAAATTTTAATTCCTGAAAGAGTAGATTATATGGCTCCAGATAACTAATCTGTATTACTGTTGAGAAAGGTATATTGGGTGATAGATTTAGGACTTTTCAGTGTTTTCCCATTCAGCGTCCTCGTGGCTAAATTCCCTGGATCAAAGTGGGCATCTGTAAGTTATTTCAGCAACCATTGTCATAGTGTAAGACTTATGGTAAAATCATTTCGGATTAGGACTGATTCTATTAAGTAGGCATAAACCCTCAATGTTATAATCATTAGGAATGATAACATCCAAAATTTGAATTTTGGCTCTTGAAATTCCTATACTCCTTCTGAAGATATTTACCTGTGCTTTAACAATCTTGATTCTAAGAGTTTCTTTGGGTTTCTGAAAGAAGTTGTCCATTGCATGGTTGGTACAGTGGGAAGAATGCTGAGGTAGTCTCTGTAATTGGAAGATATGGCTTCCAATTCTGGTCTTGCCATTTACTACCCATATGACCTTGAACAATTCATTCAATTTCTTCTTCTGTACTCCTCTAATAGCTCTAAATCTATGAACCTATTCTGTTTCTCTTTACATACATTCAGATAGCATTTTTAAGTTCTAAAAGGCATTTTTTAGGTAGAAAAGATAAATAGTGTTATCATTATCAAATGAGGAACCTGAGATTTAGAGTTGAGAAGTCCATGGTCACATACCTTGTAATTTTCACATGTGGGATTTGAACCACTGGTCCCTTACTCTATTCTACTACACAAGGTTGAAGTAGAAGGTACCCCAATAGGTAAAACCAAAAAAAAAAAACTAGGATAAAACAAAAGCCACCTTGTTGCTCATAAATCATGGGACAGTTGTTCATGAAAGACTCTATTTGAGTCAGCAAATTTAGTATTAGGGGAAGATGGATTTTCTTCCTATTAGAAAAGACTGAGGGAAAAATATATGTGCTCTCTGTGGGCAGAGTATAAAAAATATATGTGCTCTCTGTGGGCAGAGTATATGATCTCAAGCCCTTTAGCTAGAAGTTTGCTTTCCATAAGGTGACATTTCAAATCATGTCAGGCTCTGGGAAAACTTCTCCAACTTGCTTAGTTTTAGGAATCTTCTACAGAGGCACATGCAGCATAGTTCCTCCACTGTAGGCAATTTGTGTAGTCAGGGAATTATCTTGTACAGGAAAAGAGAAATGGGGAGCAAGAAGCAAATGCTCAGTGCTGGCAGTTATGAAAATCATTTTCTTAGGTACAGAGTTTCAGGGATCAAATGTAAAATAAAGGTCAGGCTGGATCAGACTGCCAAATTCTAGAGGCACTGCGGCCCAAAGAACACTCGGACTTTACATCCAGAATACCTGAGTTCAAATCTTGCCTCAGATACTTACCACTTGTGTGATTCTGGGTAAGTCATTTAAATTCTCTTTGCCACAGTTTCTGTTCATGTAAAAAGAGGCTAGCTACCGTAGAGAAGGAAAAATGACAATAGCTAATATTTATATAGTCCTTTAAGATTTTACAGATTTTAACTCTAGGAGATAGGTACTATTAACCCGATTTTACAAATGAGAAAGCAAAGGCAGGCAAAGATTAAATGATTTTGCCCAAGAGTCACACAGGTAGTAAATATTTGAGGCAAGATTTGAAACCAAGTCTTTTGGACTTCATTTCCAATACTATCTACTGTGTCATTTAGTTACTAGGATCTGAATTGGGAGAACATTCAGAAGTGGATAGTCAGTTTTATGTGTACATTGCCAGATAGAGAGATGATACATATAATTCTAGTGTGCTGACTAGTTGATTTAATCTGCCAATTTGAAATTCTTCCCTTTGATCATGACAAGGGTATGTTTTCCATCCTCCTTTGTTCTGACTGGCAGAAGTTGCCTGTGCTCTTTCTTTCTTGTTCTGAAGAATCAAAGAGAGACTTCAAGCTATGACTCTGATATTGCAAGGTTGATGGTAGGATTCCACCAATTCAATAACTGAATACTGTGAGTTGGAACTGTGAAAATGGGTTTCGGGCCACACATCTTGCTACAAGGAAGATACCTTAAAAAGAAAAATGTTCAGAGACTGCCTAAGGAACTTAATTTATTACTTACCTTATTGTTAATAATAGTTGAAACTAGCATTTATTTAACATTTTAAAGTTGCAAAATACTTTACATAAATTATCTGATTTGATCCTTTTCCAAACCTTGAGGAGTAGGTGCTATTTCTTTTTGTTCATCTAGCATGTCCAATTAACTGGTAAAATCTTTTTTCCTTCCTATTGTTATTTCTGAAATCAAGTCCTATTCCTTTTTATTGGACTATTGTAACATCCTCCTAATTGGAGGCCTCCAGTCTCTCCCCCATTGCATCCTAATTAATCTTTCTAACTTTCAGGTCTGTTCACATCACTTCACTGATTTAAAAGTGTCAGCGGCCCCATCATCAGGCAAATAGAATCTGTACTCTTAAATCTGACATTCAAAAAATCCACGCCTCCCAAACCTTCTATGACTATACCTTATAAATTCAATTTTATTTCACATCATCCCCTTTCATTTTCTTCATGCTTCAGACAAGTTGAGCTACCATACTTCTAGACTTTGTGTCTTTTCTCACATCATGTTCTCTATGCTTATCATGATCCCTTGCATATATCATGTTAAAGATTTAAATCTGTAATCTATTGAGAATAAATGACTTACCTATGGACATGCAAGTTATAAATGGGGAGCCAACATTCAAACTCCAAATTTGAATTCCAAGTTCTATGGAAAAACTTACTGCCTGTCATTTGTATACATATCATCCTTTAAGAGGCCTTTTCTGGTTCTCTCATTTGCTAGTGCCCCTAAAGTCCCTGCATGTTAATATGTATTATGTATTTACTTATTTTTAAGTATGCTGGAGAACCCCTTTAAGAAAATAAGCCCCTTGAGGGCAAAAATTGTATCATTAAAAAAAAGAAGTCTTTTTTTTTATTGCTGTTACAAGTTTAGCAAATAGCAAACACAAGAAAATTTCAAAATATAAACAAAAAGAGAATTGTATATGATGTTGGGAACTTTTGTAAAATAAAGTTTATTAAAAATTCTTCAATAAATTCATATTCCCTTCAGAATGGTCGTAACAAAGCTGTCCTTCTGGTTTATTTTCTCCTCAGAAATTCTCTCTGCTCTCTTATGTGTATTTTTAAAGTTTCTTTAATGTTCACTTCTTTCCTCCTCTTCCTCTTCTCTTCCTTCCTACCTTCTTCCTTCCCTCTCTCTATTCTTTCTTCCTTCCCTCTCTCTCTTTCTTTCTTTCTTTCTTTCTCTGTTTCCTTCCTTTTTTCTTTCTCTATTTTTTTTATCTTTTTTCCCCTTCCTCTGCAACAACCTTAGCCTTATTTTTCCTCTTCTCCCTTTCCTTGTTATTGTTGTTGCTCTTCTTCTTGTTCTTGTTCTTCCCTTTCTCCTCCTTCTTTTTCTTTTTCTTCTCTCCCTTCTTTCTCCTTTTCCTCCTTCATTCTCTTTTCATTTTCACCTCCTCCTTCTTTTCCATCTTTTTATTTTTCTTTTTCCCTTTTTTTTGCATCTTCTCCTTATTCTTCTCTTTCTCTTCCTTTTTTTTCTATCTCTATCACTATCAACTACTTTGTCTTCCATAACATTTTTACTTTTGTATTCATATCATTAGTGCTTATTATAATAGTTAGCACATAATACACAAATAGTCAATGCATATTGATTATTAAATTGTATATTGCCTGAAGGTTGAAATCAGTGATTTATTTTTTCATCTCTACTCAGTGCCTAGAATAGTGCTAGTAGAAGCTTCAAGGATCATTCAGTGAATATTGGATGAAAATAAAATTTTGTACTCTTTTCAGAATGTTTCTAGTCTTAAATCCATGAAGACAGCTTTATGCTTGATCTCACTATTCTGTTGATCTCAGCTTCCTTTTTAAAAAAATAAGACTTTCCATCAAAGAGTAATATGGTTCTTTGCTGTCATGCAGCGCTGCCAGGTTCACTTGTCAACTGTCCCTCTGTGATCTTGAAAGTTCAGCTTTTCTTTTCTTTCTCATGCTGGGAAGCTTCCAATGGCAGGAAATGGAAGGGGGAATCCACATGTCTCACTCTCCTTGTCTTGTGCAAATTCTTACTACTCCCAGTTGGGCATTTAGGTTAATTAGACATGAATGACAATGATGTGACTGAACTTATCATAGTTAATGTAGCTATTAAGAATACATTTCTATGCAGCATCTGTACATAATTTGGATAAGGAAGCATAAAACCTAAATGTATCCTTCCTTAATTATTTTAAAGCAAAAATGGAGAGCATTTTAGATTAATTTAGAATTTTATCTGTAGTTCTGTCAATGTGAAATACAAGATTTATCTTGAACATACACTGCAAATGTGTTGTGACACATGGCCCAGGTGTCCTTCCTCAAGAACTAGTTCTAAAAAGAAAGTAAATTAAGGGGAAAAGTCAGAAAATAAATGAATTACCATAGAAATTATAAAAATACAAAAAGGCAGTAATGAGGTGAAAAACACAAATAAGGTATATATGTTTTTTAAGTAAAAGGAATGAAAACCTAAAAGTATTTTTTTCCAGCCGGAGAGATAGTTACCTGTTGACCTTTAAAACTTTTACTAAATATGTGACCCTGGGAAGGTTATTTATATTCTTTGATATATATTTGTAAAATAGAGATAAAATGCCTGTAGTATGTATCTCATAGAATTGTTGAGGATGTCAAATGAAATAACATGAAGTGTTTTTCGGATCCTTAATGTATTTTATAAATGTCAACTACTACTATTATTGCAGTAAGGTAGAATAGCGAATAGGATGCTGGGACCAGAGTCAGGAAATCCTGAGTTTAAATCTAAATTGAGATGTTTAGTAACTGTGTGATCTTGGGCAGGTCATTTAACTGCTTCAATTTAAAATTGGGATGACAATAGTACTTATCTGCTAGGGAACAAATGAGATAATAATTATAAAATATTTAGCATGGTACTTAGCACACATTAAGCAATATAAATATTAGTTATTATTATTATTGCTCTTAATTTTATTAGTATGCCTTGAAATTATGTTAATTCTTAAAGGAATGTATCTCCTATCTGACTTCTCCTTGGAAGTTTTCCATAATACTCCTCCTTGCCCAGATGTATCTAATCAGGCTAAAATAGATTTTGATGTTTGATTGATTGAATATATTGAAAGCATAAGAAAATAAGTGACTTATATTGTTGAAGGAATGAGGAAAGATTCTCTTGTACCATAGTGTCTGTCTCCTGCCTCTCTCTCTCACCCAGACAAAACAATCTTTTCTGAGTCTGATGAGACTCATCTCTGTGGGAAACTCCTCCCATTAAAACACAATAGTCACATGAAGTACAGTAACTGAGTGGACCATGATGGACCGCAATTTCTCAGCATTTAGGATATATTTTTCCCGTATACTTATCTCAGTGGAAAGTGCATCTATTGTTAAAACTTATTGAAAATGTTGTGTTCAGCAAAATACCTTCAGTTTGAGATATTTTTAATTCAAATCGGAGCAATGAGAGCAATTTTAAGGTGAAAACTGAAGAAAAGAGGGAAAAAGCTGGTATCTGATATAATAGATTATAAAGGATAAAGTTTGAAATTAAATCTTACGGATTAGAAGGGAAGCAAAGAATTGGGAATTCATTGGGAATCATTTTCACATTTAAGGGTTCTCATAAAGGTCTCATTTCTAAGATATATAGAGAATTGACTCAAATTTATAAGAATTCAAGCCATTCTCCAGTTCATAAATGGTCTAAGGATATGAACAATTTTCAGATGAAGACATTAAAACTATTTCTAATCATATGAGAAAGTGCTCTGAATCACTATTGATCAGAGAAATGCAAATTAAGACAATTCTGAGATACCACTATACACCTCTCAGATTGGCTAAGATGATAGGAAAAGACAATGATGAATGTTGGAGGGGATGTGGGAAAAGTGCAACACTGATACATTGTTGGTGGAGTTGTGAATACATCCAGCCATTCTGGAGAGCAGTTTGGAACTATGCTCAAAAAGTTATCAAACTGTGCACACCCTTTGATCCAGCAGTGTTTCTATTGGGATTATATCCCAAAGAGATCTTAAAGAAGGGAAAGGGACCCGCATGTACAAAAATGTTTGTAGCAGCCACTGGAAACTGAGTGGATGCCCATCAACTGGAGAATGGCTGAATAAATTGTGGTATATGAATGTTATGGAATATTATTGTTCTGTAAGAAATGGACCAGCAGGATGATTTCAGAGAGTCCTGGAGAGATTTATAGGAACTGATGCTGAGTGAAATGAGCAGAACCAGGAGAACATTGAACATGGCAACATCAATATTATAGAACGATCAATAACATGTCTCTTTCTAACAATGAGATGACTGATGCCAGTTCCAATGATCTTGTGATGAAGAGAGCCATCTGCCCCCAGAGAGAGGACTGTGGGAACTGAATGTGAATCACAACATCGCATTTTCACTCTTTTTGTTGTTGTTCACTTGCATTTTGTTTTCTTACTCATTTACTTTTTTTTTATCTGATTTCTCTTGTGCAGCAAGAGAATTGTATAAATATGTTTACATATATTGGATTTAACATCTATTTTAAACTGTTTAACATATATTGAATTACTTGCCATCTAGGGGAAGGGGTGGGGGAAAGGAAGAGAAAATCTGAAATACAAGGCTATGCAAGGGTCAATTTTGTCAAATTATCCATGCATATGTTTTGAAAATAAAAAAGCTCAAAATAAAAAAAGAAATTAAATCTTATGGTTTAAATGTTTTTTATAATTTATCCCACTCTACTCTACCCCCAACTGTGCAATAAAGAAATAAAACAAAAAAACTCCTCATAAAAAAAGAAAGAAAATGTTTTATTCACTCTAGATTGCTCTTCAAATAAGGGAATAAAAAAACCCCAACACATTATCTATCATGGATGGTCACTTAATGATAAAAAGTAATTATTTTGGAGTTAAAATTCCTGGATAAAAACCTCTCTTCAGTCTGACCCTTCCATTTTAATATTTTTCCTTATCACCCAATGAAACCATCAACTTGGATAAAAATATTAAATCAAGAAGACTTTAGAATAGTCTATACTTCAAGCTAAGCTATTTAAATATCATACTTGTAGATTCACCACCAGCAGCTATCATTGCCAGAAACCATGGATTAACCAAGGATTAAGTGAGTCTTGAGGACCTCTTTGAATGGATACTGTTGTCAGCTTGATAGCAGTGATGGCCATTCTCTTAGAAGTCTAGTCATACACTTTGGTATAAACTAGAATGAGAAACTGTCTCTAAATCAACCTCTGGACCCCTAGGCAAAATAAGGTACCAGAAAGCAAGAATTGTGTCATTCTTTATATTTGTCTCCACAGCCCTGTGCATGGCACCTAGTGTTTCTTGATTAATTACTTGACTACAAATACTCCAACCACCATTTGGTGACTCTCTCTCCTCCTGGCAATCCACTATACCCTTATGCTCTCCTTTCCCCCCTTATAACATTTGGGAAATAGTCAGAGGGACTAGACCTGAGTTTTTATTGGCATCACAAATTCCCCAAGAAGAAATCCTCAATCAGAGTAGATTGGTATTTTTCTGCAAATTATTTTCTTTGAGAGCTGCCAAATTAACAGCATTACACTTTCTACTGTATTTTTAATTCACTTTGTTAAATATTTCTCAATTATATTTAATTTGGTTCTGGTCCCACTCAGGTCACAGTGCAGCCCAGTATGTTGGACACCTCTGGTCTACAGGTTAAGTGATTTTCCCACGGTTCTATAACAAGGAAGATTTGGGTCTAAGATCATCTTCCTGTTTGTGAAATCAGTTCTCTGTTCACTGTACCATGATGCCTTCTTATTTTGGAAAAATCTGCTAAATTAACTCACTATATGTGTACTATCAAATAGCAGCTCACCACAGTGCCTGGCATATAATAGTGATGTGGTTAAAGGACCTAAATGATGTGGGGGATGTAGACAACAGAAGATGGCAGACACTAAAGTAGGGGTTCGATCATGTGAAGAATTCACAATGGCCATTCTCTTTGGCAAAAGATAGACTTATTTAGGGAAGAGATTACAGACAAAATGAAGAGATACAATAGACATTGGGAATAGTAAATATGAAATAGTGTGGGAGAGCATGTGCAAGAAAAGTTCCTCAGCTCACAATTACCTAGGAGAACGGAAATATCCCCATGAAGTTGGGGTATGTCGTTAGCTGGGAGGATAGATCCTGAAAGGACTTAGCATCTTAAAAGAGTTAGTTAACTCTAAGGAGAAGTGGGGTTAGGAATCATAGTGGAGTTAAAAGAGATAACACATAGGGGAAAGGTTAGGGGGAAAAATACCACAAGGCATAGTGCCTGTGGCAGATTGATCCAAAGGAAAATAGCCACCATGGGAAGAGCCATAAGTAGATTTTATGGGGATTTGTTTTTATTAAAGCTTTTTATTTACAAAACATATGCATGGATAATTTTTCGACACTGACCCTTGTAAAACCTTCTGTTCCAAATTTTCCCCTCTTTCCCTCTACCCCATTCCCTAGATAGCAGGTAGTCCAATACTTGTTAAATATGTTAAAATATAAGTTAAATCCAATATGCGTATATATATTTATACAGTTATCTTGCTGCACAAGAAAAATTAGCTCAAGAAGGAAAAAAAAAACTGAGAAAGAAAACAAAATTCAAGCAAACAACAACAGAGTGAACATTCTATATTGTAGTCTACATTCAGTTCCCATAGGCCTCTCTCTGGGTGTAGATGCTCTCTGCGTCACTGAACAAGTGACACTGGTTTGAATCATCTTATTGTTGAAGAGAGCCATGTCTATCAGAACTGATTATCATATAATCTTGTTGTTGCCATATACAATGATCTCCTGATTCTCCTCATTTCACTTAGCATCAGTTCATGTAAGTCTCTCTAGGCCTCTCTGAAATCATCCTGTTTATTGGAAAAAATTAAATTCAGGGACTTGACTGGGATTTCTGACTAGAGATCTCTACAATGGATGGATCTTGGGGATTTGACATAACTTAGATTTCAGATTGGACCACCTCCCCAAAGAGTGGAACCACGAAGCTATCAGTGCCTTCTCCCTGTTGTCTCGGATCAATTCTTTAGTTTCTTTCTGTCCAAAACACCATTCAGGACCTCTTCATTAGATGCTTAATACATGCTTATTGATTGATTATGCCTTTTAGATTACCCTATAGAAAATTACTTGGGAGTTTGGGGGCAGATATTAATATTCACAATATTAAAAAGATTGAGTTTATTTATATGGAGTTCTGAGTCACATGGAGGGAGATGGTGGAGAAAATTACAAATAGAAAGTTATATTAAACCCTGATCTTGGGGACATCAGGGTCAAAAGCAGGGGGATATCTGGTGATAATTACATTTTCTTTTTTTTTTCAATTACATTTATTTATTGTGCAATTAAAAAATCAGCAAACATCAATATTTCAACAAAGAGCAAAAATGATTGTATATAAAATTATGAATGTCTTAATATTTTCATTTTTAAAATATATAATAAATTTAATACAATAATGTTGAGTTAACTGTTTCCTGAGCTTCCTTCTGCTCTCATCTATGGATATTCTTAATCTTTCATTTATGGTAGTTTCTTTTTCACTGTCTCACTATCAGATAGTTACATTTTTTTTTTTCAGTTTTTATTTTTATTTATTTATTTATTTGTTTTAAAATAACTTTTTATTGACAGAATCCATGTCAGGGTAATTTTTTACAGCATTATCCCTTGCATTCACTTCTGTTCCGATTTTTCCCCTCCCTCCCTCCACCCCCTCCCCCAGATGGCAAGCAGTCCTTTACATGTTAAATAGGTTACAATATATCCTAGATACAATATATGTGTGCAGAACTGAACAGTTCTCTTGTTGCACAGGGAGAATTGGATTCAAAAGGTATAAATAACCAGGGAAGAAAAACAAAAACGCAAGCAGTTTATATTCATTTCCCAGTGTTCTTTATTTGGGTGTAGCTGCTTCTGTCCATCCTTGATCAATTGAAACTGAATTAGATCTCTTTGTCAAAGAAATTTACTTCCATCAGAATACATCCTCATATTGTATCGTTGTTGAGGTATATAATGATCTCCTGGTTCTGCTCATTTCACTTAGCACCAGTTCATGTAAGTCTCGCCAGTCCTCTCTGTATTCATCCTGCTGGTCATTTCTTACAGAACAATAATATTCCATAACGTTCATATACCACAATTTACCCAACCATTCTCCAATTGATGGGCATCCATTCATTTTCCAGCTTCTAGCCACTACAAACAGGGCTACCATAAACAATTTGGCACATACAGGTCCCTTTCCCTTCTTTAGTATTTCTTTGGGGTATAAGAACCAGTAGAAACACTGCTGGATCAAAGGTATGCACCAGATAGTTACATTTTCAATGTGAGCATTGTACACCAGGGAATCAGCAAATTATACAAAGCAGGGCATGATTGATTATTTTACTGAATGCCCAAACTTAGGATAATGTTGGAAAAAATGTATGTAGTTTAAACTAAAGTTCAAATTTTTAAAAACTGAAATTAATCAATAAATCAATTGATATTAATATAACTTGATTTAATCTTAATTTAAAATACTAAAATTAAAAGTATGTGGTATGTACATTTTCCCCAGAGAGCCTCTTGTTCAGCTTTTACCAGCATAACCTTCATTAAGAGCCATTTTTTTTTCAAAGAGATTGAGGGAGACAGGAAACAATAATGTAGGGCAATATATTGATTGAATGAGTATTCATACATTTTCTGAAGTGTCCCTTATAACAATGGCCAGAGGATCAAAATTATTATTTGGCATTTGCCATATAAAGACCTTTTAACTTTACAAATGTAAAAAAGAGGTTTTATGCATCTATTAGTTCATATTTATGATGTTCCCCAGAAGTGACTTGGAAGTGTCATCCTTTCCCAACAGAAGGGAGAGAGAGAATATAGGCAGGAATAGGTGCAATAATTTTTTCAAGGTCACACATTAGTTTCCATGGGATATCCAGAACGCTAAGTGCCTAATTGTAATTCCATCCTTGCCCCATGAGGTCATACTACTACCTGGTTTCTGGGATTTAAGACTGAATGAGACTGAACTCGAGAGGCACAGTACTGTGTCTTCAGGGGACAGAGATCACACAGTTCCTGACTCCCAAGTGTCTGGAATACTTCTTATTAATATTTGTTTCACAACTCTGCTTTCCTGGTCAGTTAATTGCTAACAAAACGAATGGGGTCAGCAATAATCGCAGCCAAAGTCCTTCATGCAAGAAAGCCCCAATCTGGTTGGAAGAGCACACAGTCCTTTCATATTTCCATCACTAGTCAGACCGAGAAGATTAGCAAAGGCTGGTGACAGTGATGGGGTATCAGCAGACCCTGTGTTTTAATCCTTGTCTACAGGGTCACTTCAATCCAAATTAAAATAAAATGAGATGGAATAGTTCAAATGTAGAAAGAACTGAATTCCCTTGTTTCCTTTAAGTCTCAACTAAAATCCCTTGTATTTTTGAAAGCTTTTCCCAGCCCTGCTTAATTTTTTTTAGTGCCTTCCCTATTATTTCCTATTTATGCTATTGACTGCTAAGTGGCACAGTTGATAAGGCACTAGACTGGAGTTAGAAAGAACTGAGTTCAAATATATGTCAGACAGTATTTATGTGGCCTTGGACATGTCACTTAATCCTGTATGACTCCATACCTTATATTTGTAAATTGAGCTAAAGAAGGAAATGGCCAACCATTCCAGTATCTTTTCCAAGGAATCTTAAATGGAGTTAAGGAAAGTCAAACAGACAGAAATGACTAACAATTTATCCTATATTAATTTACTTTGTATATATTTGCTTGCGTGTATGTTGCTTATTGTCCTACCTATTAGATTGTAAGTTCTTTGAGGGTAGGAATTGTCTTTTGCCTCTTTTCATATCCCTAATACTTAGCCTAGCATATAGTAAGTGCTTAATAAATGTTTATTGGTTGAATAAGGACTTCAAGTTTCTAATCCTAGTGTAGCTATTAATTTACAATGAGTCTCTTTGATAATTCAACTCCCCTCTCCCTTAAACCTCAGTTTCACCTTTTTGTCTTGAATGCTTGACTTGGAATCAGAGGAATTATCTGTGTAACCTTGGGTAAAAAAGAGAGTCTTTGAAAAGAAAAGAGGTATCTCTTTTATTTCAATCGCTTCATCTCTAAATTAGAGGGTTTGACTATATGGCCACCACTAACTTCTTTTCCAATTCGAAAGTCCCAACTCTAAATGTGGTCTTGGGCAAATTATGTAACCTCTGGGTCTCAGTTTCCTTTAGAGGTAGTTGAAAAAGATGATCCCTGAGTTCCCTCCCAACTCTGACTCTGATTTGGACCTATATTTGCAGTCTTTCCAGATGGCAACTCACTGGCTCGTTGAAGAACTCAGGCTCACCTCAGGAAGATCTACCCTTACAACTGTTCAATTACTTCTAGCATCATTGTAGAAACTGAGTTGTGAAGAATTAAAAATACCATATACGTATGCAATAGCATAGTGACAGCTCCAGAATGTGGAGAGTTAACACTGTTTGCCCTACCACTCACCACTTTTGATTTGCTTGAGTTGGGAATAGCAAGTTCTAAGGCAGATGGTAGAGCTAATGGCTGTTCAGGGCTGTGAGAAGAAATGGAAGTGTAGAGGAGAGCAGATCTGGACCAAGGTGATTCTCCAGAAATGTTCCCAGCAGCAAGGGTAGGGGTGGAGGGAGAGAGGGATCTGATATTGATAATAGTTATAAGACTAGTACTCTCTCAAGGAAAAACAAAAACAGAAACAAAAAATCTAAAGATATTTGTCCAAATTCTTCCCTAACACAAATGTAAAAAGAAAAATAATTTATCTTACCTTCCTATCACTACCATCCTCCCCCTGGAAATCTGGAAGGACAAAACTCCAATAAATGTAATCTTTTCCAGCATCTTTACATGATATTATGGATGTCACTCTGCAGCCAAGTGGGGAACAAGAAGGCAAATCACCAAAGTTATTTCTGCAAACCTTAAAGACAAAGAGACAATCACACTTGGCCTATGAAACAATATACCTCCCAAAATAGAGCCCCAAACATCACTGCCAGTTTTAAGACTGATATTTACTGGCTCTGAAGAAACACAGATGGTTCATAGTTGCATGGGGAGAGGTCTGGGGAGTATTTAGCACAACTTCAAAAGGGATGCTGATTAAGATAGGGGTTGGCTCTTCTGGTTTTGCAGCATGGGGTCTATATGCAAAAATAGAAACAGTTCAAGACTGAACTCTAATTCCATCTCCTCTAAAAAGGCCCTCATAGAACTTTTCTTTATAATTCACAGCATCATAGCACTGCTCTTTATGAGTCTGTTAAAATTAATCATATATAGCTATAGAGATTCTTGTCTGGAACATTTGCTCAGTGTTACTTCTATGGTACCAAGGAAGATATTCATATCCATATCCATATCTATCTATCTATCTATTTATTATCTCTCTATCTGTATACACGTGTGTATATTTACATATATAAATGTGAGTATATGTATATATGTATGCATATATGTATACATATACACACATTTACAAAGAGATAGACACATAGAAAGATAAGATATTGAGAGAGAGAGACAGGCAGGGAGATAGGGATAGCAAGAGAAAGAAACACACACAGAAATAGAGACAGAGACAGAAAGAGACAGAGAGACAGACAAACATTGAGAGAGACAAAGAGACATGTACACACAGAAATAGAGACACACAGAAACAAACAGACATGGACAGATAGACAGACACAGACACTGACACACACAGAGACAGAGAGAGAGGCAGAGAGACAGAGACAGACAGAAACACAGCGAGACAGGCACATACAGACATTGAGAGAGAGAAATAAGAGACACACTCAGAGACAGATTGACATAGACATTGAGAGAGATGGAGAGAGAGAAACAGAGAGAGAGAGAGAGAGAGAGAGACAAAGACTCAGAGACAGAGAGAGATAATGAAAGAGAGAAACAGACACACAGAAAGACAGAGACAGAGACAGACAGAAACACAGCGAGACAGGCACACACAGACATTGAGAGAGACAGAGACAGAGACACTCAGAGACAGACTGACACAGATATTGAGAGAGACGGAGAGAAACAGAGAGAGAGAAAGAGACACAAAGAAACAGAGAGAGATAATGAAAGAGAGAAATAGATACACAGAGAGACAGAGACAGAGGGGAGGATGTCACAAAGGATAGAGCAAGTCAACGAGATGTGAGTTTGAATCTAGCCTTAGGCATTTACTAGTTATGTGACTCTTGATAAATCACTTAGAGTTTGGCAAGGTTTCACAGTGGAAAAACAAATTATATTTATAAAGCCCAGATCTTATCTTGTCTCTCTCCTGCTCAAGAAGCTTCAGAGGCTCCCAATTACCTCTAGTGCAAAACTTCAACTCCTCTGGCATTTGGAACCTTTCACAAACTGGCTCCATTCTGTGTTTCCTGTATTGTCGGATATTACTTGTCTTTATAGTCTCTATGATTCAGCCAAATTGGTCTGTATGTTTTAATACATGACACACAATCTCTTACCTCTGTGACTTTGACTGGGTTGCCCCCTATAGATCGAATACATTTCCTTCTCATCTTCATTTCTTAAAATTGCTATCTTCCTTCAAAGCTCAGCTCAAATGCCACATCCTATAATGATTCCCAGTTGGTGGTATCTTAGCATCTCCAGAAACACTTTCTATTTCTCTTGCATGTATTGTTCCTTATTATTTTAATGTTCATTTCAGTTTTTTCATCTAATACAATATATACTACTTGAGGACAAAGTCTGTTTCATTTTTATCTTACTGCATTCCTGATACTTAGCAAAATGCCCTGTACTTAAGGCATTCTTGGTGAATTCAATAAATTTTAGGCAATGAATTTTAGAGTCAGAAGTATGTATGACTTCTGTTACTTTATTAACTAACTCTGTAACCTTGATCAAATTGATTTATTTCTCTTGGCCTTAGATCTGTCTTTTAAAAAAAGAGAGAGTTGAAATGGATCATCTCTAAGGTCCTTTCTAGCTTTTAATCCATCAAACATTAGTTATGCAAAAGGGAATAGCAACCAAACCCACTTATTTGAGCAAAATTGCTTGCAATAATTGGAGACATTCTACATGCATATATATGTCAGAAAATAAATGAGAAAATTAGTTCTTCTTTTGAAAACTAAATAAAATCTTATCTCAAATTCATAAAGAAGGCACTGATCTCACCTGAGGGGAAATCTTTTTTCTGAATTCTCTAGTTGACTATACCTACTATGTTCCAGGCACTGATAAATACTGGTAATAAGCAGAAAGGCAAAGACTATCTATCCCTTTTCTCAAGTGACTCAAACTTGAAAGGATTCAAGCATCTAAAACATTGCCTTGTACTTTAGAGGGGCTCAATATCTGAATGAATGATTGTAATTTAGTAGCATACTGTATGTCTATGAAGGACAATATATTCCTTGTTCCTCTGAACATCATGGAGACTGTCACTGGGTCTCAAGATACTTTGGTATTCTGATTATTTTACAAATAGAGTGATGAAGGCATGCAGAGGTTATGACTTTAAAGTCAAAAATGCAATTAGAATGAAATAACTCAAGACTAGCTTCCTATCCAATGCTGGCATTGTAAAGCTATTCACTCAACAGTTCATGATATGTGACCATCCTTCACTGCATCCATGGGATTACAAACTGTCATCTCTTATAAGTCTATGACAGTGAAATGTAGACGCCTTCATCTGAAACTTGCTTCCTGAAATTGCACCTTTGGATCATTGTTGGATTACAAATTATATTTCAGATCAGAGAATAAACTGATGAAAGAAAAACAAAGCTCATGTTAGTTTGGTTTACATTTTCAGAATGTAGGATATTTGTGTTATATCAGAGAATTGGTGGGGATAGAAGGGACCTTGAGAGGTCATCAGCTTCATCCACTTAGTTTTCAGTAGTCCTACAAAAAAAGACTTGGGACAAATCATGTGCACATTATTCCTAGCTCTGTTTCTTTCTATCTAATATCCCTGGGTAAACTTGTTAACCTTGCAGCCTCATTTTTTTATTTACAAAATGAGAAGGTTGGAATAAAAAATCTCTTCTATTTAAATCCTGTGATTGTTATCCATTGGATTTTCCTCAAATTCTAAAGATTAGACTTCCAAAATTATTCATGATTTCACATGAAGGTCGGTGTCCTATAATTCCGTGTGATTTTTTTTTTAGATGTTTGATCTTTGTCTTAGCTTCACAGCATATTTGAAGTACAGAATCACTTCAGGGATAGGCACCCTGGACTTGCCATAATACTTGCCATATCCTGAGTGGGCTTCTAGATTCTACCTAGTTCCCAGGCATTTATTTCCCCATCCTATACCTGAATGACAATGGTGAGTTTATAATTTGTCATATATCTGAGAAATCTGCATCCCGTTTAGGTGACAGAGCACAGACGACCCCCTGAATTTTTAATGTAGAATCCCCTTTATTTCCAATCAGCAACTCTCTCAATTCCATAAACATTGATGTTACACTTGTTTCCAATAATTGCTATTAGAAACTAATTAAGAATTTTTAAATGTAAGGATAGAGTTTTGGGAAGAGACAGCTACTAAAAACATTTTTTTTTGCTAGAAATAAAATATCTATTTACTAGAATTCTTCAGTTCAGTCCTTTTGAATAAGGATGATACATATATATGTATATATATGTGTATGTGTGTGTATATATATATATATTTACTAATGATGATATTATATATATGTATGTATCTATTAAGCTTCAGTTTGAAAACTATCTGGGTAGTCCCAACATTGCTACTAGTAGCTGTAAGTAGACTTACTAGTAGTTGAGAAAGTCTCTTCACTTTTTTGTGCTTCCATTAACCCAAATATAAAATGAGGAGATAAAAGATTAGGCAATTTCAAAGGTTCCTTGCAACTCTCAAATTCCATGGTTCTATGATGACATATACCTAGACCTTGCCAGGTCATTTTTCCGTTCAACAAGGTCCAGTGACATCCTGTTGCTTCTGGAATCAAATAAAAACTTCTTTGTTTGGCTCTTCATGGCAGGCTTCCATTCCCATTTTCCAGACTTATTACACATTAAGAAACATTTTGTTTACTCTTTAATACAAAGTGAACTTCTTGTTCTTTCTTACATTATGTTTCATCATTTGTGTCTGTCTTTGTACAAGTTGTCTACCTTATTTCTGCCTCTTAAATTCCTAAGGAAACTTTCTTTGAAAGTCTCCTGGTTACCAGTATATGAAATAATTCTATTTTTTAAGAATATTGATGATGCTGATACATTGTTGGTGGAATTGTGAATACATCCTGGAGAGCAATTTGGAACTATGCTCAAAAAGTTATCAAACTGAGCATACCCTTTGATCCAGCAGTGTTTCTACTGAGCTTATATCCCAAAGAAATCTTAAAGGAGGGAAAGGGACCTGTATGTGCAAGAATCTTTGTGGCAGCCCTCTTTGTAGTGGCCAGAAATTGGAAACTGAGTGGATGGCCATCAATTGGAGAATGGCTGAATAAGTTGTGGTATATAAATGTTATGGAATATTATTGTTTTGTAAGAAATGACCAGCAGAATGATTTTAGAAAGGCCTGGAGATACTTACATGAACTGATGCTGACTGAAATGAGCAGGACCAAGAGATCATTATACACTTCAAAAACAGTACTATATGGTGATCAATTCTGATAGATGTGGCTCTCTTCAACAATGAGATGAACCAAATCATTTCCATTTGTTCAAGAAAGAAGAGAACCAGCTACACCCAGCGAAAGAACTCTGGGCAATGAATGTGAACCACAACATAGCATTTCCAATCCCTCTGTTTTTGTCCGCTTGCATTTTTGAGTTTCTTCTCAGATTAATTTTACCTTATTTCTAAGTCTGATTTTTCTTGTACAGCCAAAAAAAGTATGGATATGTATACATATATTGTATTTAACATATACTTTAACATATTTAGTATATGTTAGTATATGTTTAATATATACTTTAACATATTTAATATGTATTGATCTACCTGCCACCTGGGGGAGGGGATGGTGGGGAAGGAGGAGAAAAGTTGGAACAGAAGGTTTTGCAAGGGTCAATGCTGAAAAATTACCCATGCATATATCTTGTAAACAAAAAGCTATAATAAAAAAAAAAAGAATATTGGTGAGGCTAGCAAAATAATACCAAGACTTTTTTTGTATCTATAAAATTAAGACAATACTATGTTTTTCTTTATGAAATTCATTTCTAAGATGTAGATCTGGATCTCATGAAATTGGAATATTGAGTCTAAGTTATAGTTAGGTTTGAACTATGGTTTTAAGAACTGACAATTTATTGTCATTTCATCTGATTTTTTTACATATTATATTATCTAATCAACACCATTATTATAGTACCTTATTAAGTCAGGCTTTTGAATGGTAATATAATCTCTTGTTCTATAAAGAGAGAGATTATCCTTATGAAATGGCTATAAAATACTTCCATTAAACTCTAGGACTTTGCTTTATTGTTAAATCAGATGCAGAGGTTCTCACTGGAGGTAGAAAATATGCAACATGACCTTATTATTTCCTAATTAATTGTTTCAAAAGGAAAACCTGGAAAATAAAAAAAAAACATGTTTTGTGAATATGATATTTGATATATTCCATTTTCATTTCACCAGTTATTCTTGACTTCCTCTTGGTGGTCAAAATTTTACTAACTTGATTAAGGAGATTTAGAAAATCCTAAAGATAGAAAATCAGCAATGGTGATGTTTATACCTTTTCACTGAATTCAAGGATTAATATTTTTCTGAAAGAAATATTTACTCTTATCCAAATTGTGCTATATTTGTTTTTTCTTGATATTAGTTCAATTAATATTGGCACCTGAAAGTGGTGGATTGATATTAATCAGTGTCAAAGGAATTGAACGAGAATAACTATTTCACATGTCTGCTATCAGGCAACTCCATAGTAGATGAAGGATGTCCCATATAGCATTTTTTAGTGGGAGGTCTGTTGCGTTAATGACTAAATGATTATTTTGTTAAGAGATGGCCTTAGCAATTGTCTGCTTTTGAATATCACTTGTCTCCTGATAACTAAAGGGGTTGAATTGAACTAATTCAGTGTATATTTATAGAGCAGCTACTTACTACGTATAGCTTACTTTACAAAATGCTAGAGAAACTACAAAGGAGCTCTAGGACATAGTCCTTTACCTTCAGAGAGCTTATAATCTAGTAGAGGAGAAAGGGCACACATGCAAACAACTACAATGAATAATAAAATATACTTTTTACTTAAGAATATAAAGAATTTGAGAAAGAAAAATCCATCTTCCACTTGAAGGATCAGGAGAGGCTTCATTGAGGTGATATCAGTTAAACTGAATCTTTAAAAATGTATAGAACATGAACAGAAAGAGTGATATTGTGGCAATAGAGGAAAGAGTACTGGTATTGGAAATATAAATAGCTGGCTTTGAATTATACCTATGATATTTACAATTTGTATCACTTAAAGTCAATCAGAAAACTAGATGATATAGTGGTTAGAGTTCTGGACCTGGAGTTAGGAAGAACTAAAATGAAATCTAGCCTAAGACACTTTCTAAATATGTGATCTTTGGCAAGTCATTTAACAATTTGCTTCAGTTTCCTCATGTGTAAAATGGGAATAATAATAATAATAATAATAATGGCTTTCTTGGGATGGTGTGAGAAACAAATGATATAATATTTGGAGAGTCCTTAGCACAATACCTAGTACATAAAAAGTATTATGTATAAATGTTAGCTATTATTATAATTTGTCATTTAACATAGTTGAAACTCAGTTTTCTCATCAGAAAAGTAGGGATAATAATTGTAATACCAACTTTGCAGGATTATTTGACAGAAAATCCTTTAAAAAAAACCCCTGAATTTTCCCCCAGGCCTCTGATTTCATTGGCTTCATTCAAGACTGCCCTCTGAGATTGCCTTCTGTTTTGTACTGTATATTTCTTATATGTAATCAGACTGTGGAGGAGCTTGCATATTACACTAAGGAGTTGTTTTTTCCCCCTTAGGCAAAAGAAAACTTTTGAAAAATGTTGAGCAGAGAATTTTTGGAAAGGATTTCTAAATTTCCTTTGTTGTCAGTGTTCTTTCCTTAAATGAATTTATATTCACTTATTTGTGCATGTTATAGTTTCTTTTCCTTTCTGACAAGTAGAATGCAAGTTTCAAGATAGTAGGGGCAGTGGTCTTTTTAAATTTTTGTTTGTGCTCCCCAGTCTTGTACATAGTAATCTTAATATTGGAACATTGAATTTAAGAGTGAAACTACTATGTCTACAATAAGGTAATTGATATATATAGTAGGATGAAGAGATTTGACATGTTAGGGTGAGGATGTTGCCCTAACCCAGGTGGCTCATTAATTAAAAGAAAAAAAATTCTATTGTGGTGACTATGTTTTAGGGCAGAGGTCCTCAAATTACGGCCGAGGGCCAGATGCAGCAGCTGAGAATGTTTATCTGTCTCACCCAGGGTTATGAAGTTTCTTTATTTAAAGGCCCGCAAAATAAAGTTTTTGTTTTTGCCGTAGTCCGGCCTTTTGAATCTCTCTTCTTATGTTATGGTTAGACTGATAAAGTACTATGGGATCTTTCCTCTCCCCTTCCTGTAACTCCCTAGATAATAGTGGTTTCTGATGGTCCAGTAGGAAAAGTTGAACAAGGTTCTACTCCTTCTCCAAGTCCAGTCTCCATGGTTCTGTTCTCACCAAGACACTTGCTAAATGGATATTATTTCTCTGCCCAGAATAACACAGAATCCTGAACTGTTCTGACTATCCCAAAAATCATTGGTTAGCACATACTTTTTGGATAGGGAGATTTACCAAATACAATCTTTCCATTAATATGGTGGCCCACTGTGCCCACATTCTCCCTTACAGTTGAGCATTTCTATATGTATTGTGGCTCTTAATTCAAATGTGAATTACTGAGAGAAGAAGACTATCTTCTATTTCTATTTGTATTATCAGGACATGGTAATCTTAATAAATGTTTTCCTCATTTGATTCCTACTGTGTGTATACAAATCAATATAATTAGATAAACAATTTGCAGTTTCAATCAACATTCATGAAGTGTCTACTATGCACAAAGCACTGGGTACAGAGATTAACTAAAAATAAAACAAAATAAAACATAGTTTTTGTCCTTCAATAGAAAGGATGTAACTTGTATGAAAATAAGTATGGCATAAAGTAGAATGTATTAATGTGTATAGGAGTTTTCTTTCAGGGATCCTCAAACTACAGCCTGTGGGCCAGATGCGGCAGCTGAGGACATTTATCCCCCTCACCCAGGGCTATGAAGTTTCTTTATTTAAAGGCCCACAAAACAAAGTTTTTGTTTTTACTATAGTCTGGCCCTCCAACAGTATGAGGGGCAATGAACTGGCCCCCTATTTAAAAAGTTTGAGGATCCCTGTCTTAGATAAACTGCTATTAAAAATATAAAGAGGGAAAGATTACTTTCAGATAGAAGGATCAGAGAATTTTTATGGGGGTGACGGTACCTGAATTTAGGCTTTGTATGAATAGAAATATGACAAACTTACTCTTCTGGCAGGTGGAATCATCACACAGAGGCAGGAGAGGACAGGATATGATTAGTATGATTTCCCTATATGAAGGAGAGTAGAGAGACAAGGTTGAATGGATGGGTTGGAATAAGCTTCTGGTTTTAACTTCTGTGGTCTTAATGTTATTTTTAAAATAGATCAAAATTCATGCTTCAACAAAGAAGACATCCTTAGGTTTTGTGATGACAATCTTTTAAAGGAATGGGGTATATCTAGAACTGTGCATTTTTTCTAAAATTTTTATGTGTTTTATTATTTTGTTAGTTGAAAAGGCAGCCAGGTTAATGAGTGTAAATTACAATTGGCTTTGTAGAGAAAATTTATTCTTGTGAAATTTTTCAACACTACCAAGATCAAACTTTCTGCCTTGATGAGTATGAATAAATTTTAACTCAGTACTATTTAGTATGCAGGAAAACTTCAGTTTCTATATTTGTTATTATTGTTATTATTATTTATTAGTTATTTCATCAAATAAAATCTCCACGGCTGTAAGAATTGAAAATGTGAAAAGACATAATTAAAAAAAAACTTTTATTTTCAATTCATGATACAAAACAAGCATTTCCAAAACACAGTGCTATAAAAAAGATGATTGCAAATGAAATTGTTGATATACCATGTACAATTTTCTATTCTCTGAAAATATGCAACAAAGTTATATATATTTTTTCTTTTCTCTTTTCTCTTCCTCCTTGCCCCTTCCCCTCTCTTTCTCCTCACTTTGCCTTCCTTTCCCCTCCTCCACCTTCTCCACTTCCTGTGTTCAGTGAGTTAAAGAGGAAAGGACATATATTTTTTTAAGACCTAGGGGAATAATTTTCATTTTTGATAGCAAAGATATGGTATTGTAACATGTGATTCAATTTAGCATTTATTTGACTAATTTTTGCAAAATTCTTACTGATTTTGTATGTACTATAGCTTGACATGTCAATTTTGTCAGTTTTGTGATTGTTGACCATGTGATCTGCCTTCAGCTTTCTAAAAAACCATCCAGTACTAATAGCTAGCATTTATATAGTATTTTAAAGTTTGCAAAGATGCAAATGTCACAACAGATAGGTGCTATTATTGTCTTGTTAGAAGTGATTTTGGCACATAGGTTAAATAAGACATAGCCCTTTGCCATCAGAGAGTTTACAAGCCAGTAAAGAGTATGTATACATGAACAATTACAGTACAAAATAAAATGTGTCATCTGCATAAGAATATAAATAATTATTTGAGGTTTGAGGAAGGAAAGTTGAAGGATATATAGGGTATCAACAGAGTAATATTGTGGTATAGTGGGAAAAACATTAGATTTGGAGTTAGTAGACACCTAAGATTGAATCATATTATGATACTTTCTCCTATTTTATATAACTTTGAACAAGTCAGTCAGCTAGGTGATACACTGGATCTGGAGTCAGGTTTCTTCTACATATATTTCTGTCTCTTCTTGTGCTTTTAAAAATATTTTGTTTATTCTCTTGGTGCTCCCTCTTTGTGTGTATGTATGTGTATGTGAGTATCTGTAACTTAAGTACTGGATTCACTCATACAACTTAGAGGTAGATAAGGGATATTATGGGTAAAACATTGGACCTACAATCAGGAAGACCTGAGTTCAAGTTCAGCCTCAGACACAAAGCTGTGTGATCCTCAGCAAGTGACTTAATCTCTGTCTGCCTCAATTTCTTCAATTATAAAATAAGGTTAATAAAAGGAGTTACTTTCTAGTGTGATAATGAGAATCAAATGAGATAATATTTTAAAGCACTTAGCAAAATGCCTGGCACATTGTAGGAGCTATATAAATCCTCCTTTTCTTCCTTTCTCTGTCTCTTTTTCCCTCTGTCTCTTCTTCCTTCTCTTTCTTTTTCCTTTTCTCCATTGTTCCCTCCCTCCTTCTCTCCCTTCCTTCCTTCCTTGCTTCCTTTCTTCCTTGCTTCCTTCCTTCCTCCCTCCCTCCCTTCTTTTTCCCTTCTTTCCTCCCTTTCTTCTTCCCTTCCTCCTGCCTCCATTCCTCTTGCCCTCTGTCCCTCCCTTCCTTCCTTTGTTCCTTCCTTCTTTCTTTCTTTTTGCTTTCTTTTCTCT
This sequence comes from Antechinus flavipes, assembly GCF_016432865.1. Classification (NCBI taxonomy): domain Eukaryota; kingdom Metazoa; phylum Chordata; class Mammalia; order Dasyuromorphia; family Dasyuridae; genus Antechinus; species Antechinus flavipes. The sequence continues at coordinate 211,841,276 of NC_067402.1, forward strand.
TTCCTTTCTCTTTTCCTCCCCTTTCTACCCCCTTCCTCTCCTTTCTTTCCCCTTTTCCTTTCTTCCTTCCATTTCTCTTTTCTTTCTTTCTTTTTTCTTTCCTTTTTCTTTTCTGTTAGCAGGTTGAAAGAAGCTGTGGCAAGATAATAATAATAAAAAAAACTATCTTCTAAGAGATCATTTCTAAGTTAAAGACAAATATTGCAGCCCCTCCCATTTTGTGTTGCCTCCCCTCATTAAACAAATAGATCGAAACCTTGATAAACTAAACTCTTTTAAGTACGAATATTAGCAAGGGAAGATCTTCAATAATTTGAAGTAGCCCAGTAATATCAGAGGAAATGATGGGAATTGTAATCTAAGCACTTTTCAAGTGCTGTGTATTTAACTGTTAAGTTTATTGCACATGGGCTTAGGGAATCCCTGGGCAAATTAAATATGCAGTGTTTGGAAGATTATACAATATTTTGTTGGGTTTGTGTAAATGTAACATAATTAGAACCTGGTAGACTCCTTGAGCTTTTGACCACAGTTGTTAATTTTTTCATCACAATTTCATTAATTTTCCACTCCAGAGTCATCCCTATCTCCATATTTGGTTTTGGATGTGATTAAGTGAGGAGAAAAAAAGAACTGAATTGCTATCATCTCACACAAAACAAACATTTTTACATTTCCTCTCTTTACCCATTAAACTCAATGTCCTCTAGCCATATCAAACTTAATGTTTAAAATTGAGCTGATTATCATCATCCAAAACTTCCCCTTTATAAATGTCATTATTTCAGTAAGCAAGGATTCTTTTAAATGTCTAGGTTACTCTCCCTCAGACCTTATGTCCAGTAAGTCAACAAATCTTGCTATTTCTAGCTCTCAAATCAGAGCCTCTCACTCCTTTCATACAACTTTGGGTGAGTCCTTCCTCACCTTTTATTCATCTAATAGCAATGGCCTCCTAATCCCTTTCTTCTTTTCAAGACTTTACCACTCCAGGATCCCTCAGGGGAACACCATGAAGTGGTTTCCACTAGCATGGTAAATCTCTTTCTTCCCTATGCCTGTCAAATGTCAATGAAACCCTGCATCTAACTGCTTATTGGAACTCAAAACCTACTATCACGAGGAAATGTAGCCAAAATTTTCCATTCAGAGTTTTCCATTTTCCTCTTTATGAGACAAGAGGCAGCATCATATCACATAGGGGATAGGCACAAAGTCTTGAAATCAGGGAAATTTGGGGTCAATCCCTGTCTTAGGCACATATAGTATATATCATCCTGGGCCAATTGGATAACATCTCTGTCCTTTAGATACCTAAGATGGCAAGTTGAAGAGAAGCCACTGACCAACAATGGTAGAAGGAATTCTCTAACTCTGGAACTCTTTCCAGTGGTTCTCAAAGTATGGTCTAGAGAATCCTGGGGATCTCCGAAATCCTTTTAGAGGGTCTACAAATTTAAAAATAGTTTTTATTTTCAATATGATAAATGTCTATAAATATAATCCAGATAAACAAAAATGCTTTGGAGATATCCTCAATAATTTTTAATAGGATAAAGATACTGAAAACAAAAGTTTGAGAACCACTGCTCTATACCAATGAAAATTCATATGCAGTTTATATCTCTGTCATTGTGAGATATAATTTTTCACCTATGATAGTCATTATAACCAAAAATCTAAATAAATTGTAACTCAGAACCAGATCTTTGAAATACTGTTTAACAAAGTATCTAATTCACTTTTAAAATAATAATGATGGATATTCAGTCACATTGGTATAAAATTTTCATTCTAATGGTAAATTTTAAGGAAATAGAAAACATCTTGTAATCGCTTTCTTTTGAATCTACTGTTTTGTAGGTTTTATAATGTACCTAGGATATTAGTAACACACACACATATATAATAAATAGATAACTCACATTTATTAAGCAGTTTCTATGTTCTATGGACTATGTGAAGTGCTCAGGATACAAAGAGAGACAAAATAGATGTACCTGCTATTTTAAAAATATTTTATTTTTAATTTATGAAATAAACATTTCTATAACATAGTATTATAATAAAATAATATGATTGGACATGGAACTGCAAATTTGTTATGTATGACTTGTTGTTATATATATAACTGTTATGCATAACTTCTTTTAAATATATAATAAAATTATGTAAATTTATCTTTTTTCCTTTTTTTTCTTTCTCCCTCCCTCTCTAGACATGGCTACCATTACACACCCATACATATTTGAAATAATTCTATAAATTCATCTATTTATCATTTCTTTTTCTGAATGCACTATATATCTTCCTTCATATATCATTTTGTAGTTAATTTGGGTATTTATACTAGTCTAAATGACTTATTTGCTCAAATTTGTTTTTTAAAACAATATTTTTGTTACTAGATACAATGGTCTATCTCCAAAGATGATTAAGGAAAAAGTAAAATAACCTATATATTCTAAAATATTTATGGCTGTTTTCTTTGTGGTAGCAAAGAATTGGAAATTGCAGGAATACTTATCAACTGGATAATGGCAGAACAAGTATGATATATGATGATTGAGATTAAATACTATTCTGAAATAAGAAATGATGAGCTCAATGGTCTTAGGAAAACATGGGCAGTTTTGCACAAAATAATAGAGTAAAATGAGCAGAATTTTTTTTTCAAAATATTTGATAGGAATATAGGATCAAAAATGGTTTCAAGTTTGGAGACTACTGATCTAAGGGATATGTCATTATATCTGGAAACCAAGATTGTAACTTGCCTTCTATTCCTTTTCTATGAAGGGTATATAAGGGTGACCTAGGTTATAATGCAATTGTTTATTTTAGCAAACAAGCTTCATCTGTGGAGTTACTGTAATGTACTATTCTGCTACATATTGATCTTCAGTCTCTTTTATTCTTCTTAAGCCCTGCTGTTTGGAACCATTACTTTCTTTGGCTCCCCCTGAATTATTTCTAAAGTATCTTTGGCCAGTTTTGGAACGCTCTTTGATAAGCTCCAGAATTAGGGCCTATTCTATTTCTGACACTGATTATTTGTGGCATCCTTAAGATACTAGGTTAAATTTAGAATTTTTAATCAACCCCATGTTGGGGTGGGGGAGGGTCATAATCTTTTTTCAATTCCATACCTCTAAATGAGTAGTGTCAACATTGTACATAAGGACCCTTCCAGGTGATATATTGACTTAGAAAGACACACATTAACAGTCTATGTTCTGTTGGAATTTTGTTTATTTTGTTAAATATTTCTCAATTACATTTTAATTTCATGTTGGCTGTCCTAAGGGTCATGATGGAGCTTAAGGAGTTCATATTTGACACATATTTTCTAAATAAGGACTGGAAAATGAAGATCAGAATCATACTATTTAATAACTGGGAGGAAACTCCAAACCCATCTTATCCAGTCAATACCTGCTTCTTATATTAGGGTTTCCCAAAGATCTAAGTAGAGTTTACTAAACTAGTGAATAACACATTGGGTTTAAAGACTTGGGCACAAATGATATCTTTGACTCTGTGCAAATTTCTCAGCTGACAAAATCACAAACAACTTTCATGTTATGAAACCAGTCTGTTTTATTGGAAGGTACATTGTACTAGGAGTTAGAAGTGGTTGCTGTTGTTCAGTTATTTCCATCATGTCTTACTCTCAGTGATTCATTTGGGGTTTTCTTGGCAAAAATATTGGTTTCTCACTTCCTTTTACAACTCATTTAACAGATGAGGAAACTGAGGCAAAGAGGGTTAAGTGATTTGCTCAGAGTCACTCAACTAGTGAGTGTCTGAAGCAGAATTTGAATTCAAATCCTCCTGGCTCCCATTTTGGCCTACTGCATTACCTAGCTGTCTTTGGAGTCAGGAGACAGTAGTTCAAATCCAACTCTGTTACCAACTAGCTATATGATTCTGGTTAAATCAGCTTCTATTGTTGTCCTTTTGAAATCATAGATCTCTCATATAAGCGGATCATGAAAATTAGTTCAGTTTTATAACTTTACTAAGATGTTTGGGGACACCCTATCCAGACAGTCTATTCTATTTTTGGCTAGCTCTAATTATTAAGAAAATTTCCCCAGCATCAAACTTCAATCTGCGTATTGTTCCTGGTTCTGTCCTCTGGGACCAAACAGATTGAGTCTAATCACTCTTCCACATGATGGCCCTTCAAATACTTGAAGATAACTATCCGATGTTGAACTGCTTTTCTGTGTAAGGCATTCACTCAATATTGATTAAAATGAATTAGATTGTCTTCATTTTCTCATCCATTGCTTGAATATATCAACACACACATACACACATTCAAACATACACAGGAATACTCCAGTTGAAAAATTACCTATTTTCATTTTTCTATGATTTTTTGCTTGTGTTTTTTTCCTTTTTCTTCTGATTTTTCTTTCACAACATGACAAATATGGAAATATATTTAAAATATTTGTATAATTATATCAGATTGCTTGCTATCTTGGGGAAGAGGGAGGGAAGAGAGAGAAGGAGAAAAAAATTTGGAACTCAGAATCTTACCAACATGAATGCTGAAATCTATCTTCCTATGTAACTGGAGAACTAAAACATTATAGAGGAAAAAAAAGAAAAAAATTAACCATTAAAAATAAAAGAAAAATAAGTTATATTCTAAAAGGTGGTCTCTAAATCTGTTTTGAATTCAGAATTAATTAGGTCTAGAAACAATGCCCTAAATGTTTTTTCTTGATTGTCAGTCTATTTAAAGAATAGCTCAAGTGCTATACTGCACATTTGCTATGAGAAAAAATATATAAGAAACAAATTTGAAAAACTAATTTTTCCCTTAAATTTACCTTGAATGTTAGTGATTGAGAAAAGGATAGGCTATAAGCATCCAAAAATGAACAGTGAAATAAGTCAAGATTCCATGAAATTGTTGTCAGCAGAAAGGATGAACTGTTTTCTCCTGTGTAGTTTTCTTTATTTTTCCCTCCAGGCATCTTGTTGGAAATGTAGTAAAGGTGAAAATTACAGTTAATCACATTGAGAAAGAAGTCTTGTTTAATCAGAGTTACATTAGATACTAACCATACACAGTAAGTGTATAAGGATGCTATAGATCTGCAGCTGTATCATATCATTTTAATGTAGCAATTGTAGCAAATGTAGCAATTTGGATACAAATGCATTATTTGGCAAAGAAAACACATCCCCTAAACTTTCAAGAGGTTGTAAAGTGGCTTTAGCCGTTAGATATAATGACAACCTATGAGATAAAACTTACCAGGAGTCTAGTTAAGAGATTAAATTTATCAAGTTTTCAGAACCATAATAATATACAGAGGAAACATTATAGGTAAATATAATTATATGTATTTCAAAGTATTGTTAGTGACTTAGGTACAGGATAAATAAATGCATAGTTTCTAGAGAAACATTCTCAAGACAGAAAAAGAAGGAAACTTAAAGATAACATTTAGTCTAATTTCTCACTTTATGGATGAGGCAACAGAAACAGAGACATATTAATAGGTAGCAGAATCAGGATTCAAACACAAGGCCTTTCACTACCAAACTGATGCTCTTTTCACTATAAGACACACACATATTTACTTTGTTTTCTCTGAAAGTGTCTACTGGCTTCAATTTAATAATCTAGCCAGTTGACAAGCATTTGTTTATTTTTAAAAATGTTTTTATTTTATTTTTAGCTTATGAAATAAAACAAGCACAACACAATAATAAAAATACATTTGCACTTGAAACTTCAAATCTATTATGTACAACTTGCTATTCCTTTTAAACACAATAAATGTAATCCTCATGTAAATTTCCTTCCCCCCCCTTCCCGTATCCTTTCCTACTTTGGCTACCATTAGAAACGTGTGTGTGTGTGTGTGTGTGTGTGTGTGTGTAAAATAAGCTTTTATTAAATAGCTATATGTGCCAGTCAGTATGCTAAATGTTATGCAAAGAGACAAAAGATGGTTCCTGCCCTCTAGGAGCTCACAATCTCATAACAATCAAACTGTATCATTCAAATCTATTGTCTAATTCTTCTTTGTAATTTAGACTTCTTTAGTGCCAGAGAACCTTATACATTCTCCTTATTTGGGCTAGGTCAAATTAAGATATCCTCATATGGGGGAAAGACATTGTGTTTTGAATCAGTTCAGCCTTACTTCTTGCATTTCTCATGTGAATTTGGTCTTAATACTTCATTTTTAAATGTGTTTTCCATTGTGGGTTCTAAAAGAGCCCATAAATTCTGTAGTATAAGATTTAGGGGATAGAGTTGTGGTTCCCCCTAAAATTTCTTTTTATGCTTCTAGGATGCAGCAAGTATTTTCTCTTATTAGCCTTAGATTAATTTTCTGTTTAATGAACAAGTGTTGTGGGCCGGTTTTATTGGAGCTGTTGTCTTTAAAGTTCTGATTTCTATGTAGGACAGGAAAAAAAAAGCGATCCAAAATGAATAACATACACAATTTGGAAACAAGAAGGCTTAGATATAAATGCCACTTCTGATACTTAGGAAAGCTATCTAAGTTGACAAAATCATACATCAATTACATATGGAGCTCATGAAACCAGTTTGTTTTATTGGAATGAGTGTTTAGGAGTCAGGAGATCTGGGTTCAAATGTTAGTTTTGTCACCAACTAGATATATGATTCTGGCCAAGTCAGCCTCTTTGATTGTCTGATGAAATTACAGATCTATCATGGAAATGGATCATGAAATCAATATGGGTTAGGGAAAGGAGCACTATTCTTTGAGTAAGAATGCTTTGGGTTATTTGCAGCTGTATTACTGTGTGCTTTAGGTAAGATAGACAAGCAGACAGATAGATATGGAGGAGAATGGATAATAGAGAAGTGGTAAGTCAACTGGTGGGTAAGTGAAACTGTTCAGAATCTGAAATGAATGAAGAGAGTAGTTTGCCTGGGATCTATTTGAGAAAGAAAGGAATGTCATTAAATCTTTCTGGGCCTTCTTTTCCCTACTTGTAAAATGAAGAATTTGACTGGAAGATCCCTAAAATCAGAGAGGCTGTGAAAATCTCAACTTGACTATAGAATTGCTTCTGGCATTTTTGAGTCACTAATTTTCAAACCAGGAGGAAATATGTCAAGTTTCTGTGATTTCATCAATGTAGAAAATCAAATGGATTATAATCTGTCTATGATTTTGTAGACAAAATGGAGATTTGTTGCAGGCTCAGAAAGGCTAAGTGATTTACTTAGGGTGACACAGTTAGCACATTGTCAGAGGCAAGATTCAAGCCTAGAGCTTTTTGAGTACAGATCATTTATAGCATGTTGTCTTTCTAGAAGGATATACAAGAAAAAAAAACCCTAATCTTATTAGGAAAAGATTTTATGTTGGATCAACTACTTTACAGAGGTAGTATGGTAAGTATAGTAAGTGCTTAAGAAATGATTGCTAGCTGACTAAATAGATTCTGTATTTGTATCCCCAGCCCAGTGCTTGGTATACAGTTAATGCTTAATAAATGTCATCCAATCATTCATTTACTTATAAAAGAGGAATAATAATTCCAATAATATTTACCTCACAGGGTTGCTGTATAATTCAAATGAGATAATATTTGTAATGTGTCCCAAGTAGTGTCAGGCATAGAGGTAAGCTGTGTGTGTGTGTGTGTATTGAGGTATGTGGAATGGAAAACATAGAAAGTATCTGTTTTCAGTAGCACAGAAGATTCCTTGGGTAAAAATGAGGACAAATTGTCTCAGGAAATGCACAGCACTAGTGGCTTAGCTACTATGGGGCATGTCCACTATAAGGAAACAATCTTAGAGAGTTTAAGCAACTTGATAATGGCCACAGAGCTGGAAGGGACATTAGAGGCCACCTAGTCCAATCTTGTCATACAGAGAGATGGTGAAACATTATTAAACTCTTACTTTGTTAAAAAGCATTATGTTGGGCATACAAATATGGGTCCCAGAAGTTAAGTGACTTGCCCATGATCACAGAGGTAGAGCAAGTTTCTTGATTCCAGAATCAGTCCCCTTTCCTCTGTAGTTTATAAACTTTTATAAATTATTTCAGTAATTTTTGCTGACCTTTTAAAATGACTGTGTTCCAATTTGAAGTTTTAATCCACAAATTCTTGAAGTCTGTATCTGATAAGAGACATAGCATGAAAGTGCCCCTCTCTGTCTTTGCGGTGGAGCTGTTCAGCCATGATGCTGAGGCTGCCACTTTGGTGCTGACTCTTATATTTGTGTTTTAGTCAGTGAATATACTGAAAATGTTTTCCTCTGCTGATACAAGTCAGTTCTGTCTCTCAGGAGAATCCGAGCATATTACAGCCAGCTTGGACCCTGTAATACATTGTCCTTCAAAGTCAAATTTCAGCCTGTCAAGGAAGTGGAGAAAATGATTTGTGACCTGAAGAGATGGAAGATTAATATTTCTGAATAGCAGTGCACTAAAGCCCCTATAGCTACTTGTTCTTTCCACTATTCAAACCTCCCTCTAGGAAAGGAAATGTTTTGCAAAAACAATACCTTGCTTTGTATATAGAAATTTCCTTTGTGACTGCCAAGTTTTTGTTTGGCAAGGTAGAATCTAACTTTTCTTAGCCCCTTCAAACAATGTAGTCTGCCAACAGAGACTTGTAGCTTAATCTCATAGCTTCATTTCATAATCAGAATTCACTTTGTGTCTAGGGGAAGCTGTGATGTATGAAGCAGAAAGAAGATTGATTTTTCACGAGCTACCTTGTACCTGGAGTAATGAGAGTGGCAAATTACTTGTTCACTGAGCAAACACGACAGGAATGTCATAGAGGGAATTTATATATATGCAAACACAGAGGGGTCACAGAGGTGGTACTTTCACAAAGTGACCTTATCTATTCGAGGAGCACTTTTAAATTTTCTTCAGTTTACACCATAAAAGCTATGTATGTTTGCATGGAAACAAATGCTTCTAATAACAAATATAAGATTCATTATACAACATAGCATTATACTAGCTATATTTCCAAGTGAGAGACTTTAATTCACAGATCTTTTTCCTTCCTTCCTTCCTTCCTTCCTTCTTTCCTTCCTTCCTTCCTTCCTTCCTTCCTTCCTTCCTTCCTTCCTTCCTTCCTTCCTTCCTTCCTTCCTTCTTTCCTTCCTTCCTTCTTCCTTCCTTTCTTCCTTCCTTCCTTCCTTCCTTTTCCCCCCTTTTTCTTCCTTCCTTTTTCATTCTGTTGCTCCGTTTTATCAGTTTCTTCTTTGCCTTCCCTTTCTTTATATATTTTTCATGGCCTCAATTATCCTCTCTGCAGGTGAGTTCCATATTTGTAGCACTAGTTTTTCTTCTGAACTTTATTCCTCTACCAACAGCTCATTGAAAATTTTCCACTGGATATCTCACAGATAATTCAAACCTATATTGTCCAAAGGGAAAAAAAAGAAAACTAATTCTTTTCCCCAAATCCACTCTTATCCTGAATTTCCCTATTTCTGTTCAGAACACCACCATCTATGCAGTGATTTAACTTCAAAACCTAAGAATCATCCTTGATTCTTTATTCTCTCTCAACTTCCCATATCTAATCAGTTACAGAATGTTGACCATCTCACCTCCTTACCATCCCATTCTCTCCATTCATGCAGCCACAATCCTAGTTCAGGACCTCATCATGATTCACTTGAATTATTATGATAGCCTCATAATTGGATTCCCTGTCTCAATTTTTCCCCTTTCCAATCTATCCCTCACACAGTATCCAAAATCATATTCCAGCTCAAAATGTTTCAGCGATTCCCTTTTGCCTTTAGGGATAGGTACTGAATTTGTGATTTTACTTGTGTAATGAGCTCCTGGGTGAAAAAATTCTCTCTACCAATTTATGTCAGCATTTTCTCTACAACTTAAAAGCCTCAGATTTGCCTAGAACACTGAGTGATTAAATGACCTGTATAGGGTCACATAGTGCAGAAGAGGGATTTAATCCTGTATTTCCTACTTTCTAGACCAGTTTTCTAACCCATTATCCAACATTGTTTCTTGGATTAAAAAAATACAAACTTCTCTATTTGGCATTCCCCGCACAATCTAACTCTAAACCTTTTTAAGGTTTATTTACTGTCTCTTATGCTTTGTGCTACAGTCAAACTGGACAGTTAGGACATTTTAATTCCATTGAGAACACTATCTCTAGTGCATGAAATGTGCTCCTTCATTTTTAGCTTACATCTAATACCACCTCTTCCTGGAAGCCTGTCTTGAAACATTCATCCCCTCCACCACTTATACCCTTGCCCCTAGAAATTATTTTGTACTTATTGCATATATGTATATATATTTGCATATGTATGCACACATATATAAATGTGTATATCTGTATATACTTATAAATATGTAGATATATGTACATTTATATGTATATATATGTGTATATCTATATCTCTATATATCTACTTTTAAGTATATACGTTTTGCAACACAGCTGCAAATTCCTTGAAAGAAGGGTCCATTTCATTTTTGTCTCAATATTATTAACTCTAAGCACAGTTCTGGGCACATAGGATTACTTAATAATTGGTTGCTGATTGACCGTCAGACTTAATCTATCTTCTAACATATCCAACTGCCTCTTGGATATCTCTACCTGGAAGTCCCAGTGGCACCTTAAGTTGAACATGCCTGGAGCAGAATTCATCACTTTTTCCATAAAACGTATTCTTTCCCTAACTTTCATGTCTCATTTAATGAAGTCATAGGTATAGCATTTATGAAATCTCTCTCCTAGCCTTACAGACAACTTTGTTCTGCTTTTTGTTTGCTTAATATTATTTATGAAATCATGAAGATATTTTAAGATTTCTTTAGAGATTCCATAGTTATCTTCATTGTATTTTTTCAATCTGTTATATTAATTTACTTCATTAAAATTTTTCCTTTATGAATGGGAAGTATCCATTTCAAAAAAATGCAAGTACTGTTTCTATTTGAGCAGATGATTTTTTTTTCCTTTGGATAACATTCTTTGAAAACAGGAGATACGTTTTGATAATAGAAATGCCATGAGAGAGAACCAAGTAGCTAAGCTACACTAAATATATGTAGAAGTCCCTACTAGAAGTAACATCATTTTGAGGACATAGAGTGACTAATTCTCAGGATATTTGGAAAAGAAAAGACCATAATTTTAGGGAAAAATGTTACTATCTTTGATAAAAGTGATGGAGAGATCTTCAATGGTAGTCAACTAAATACCTATTTTCTGATTTTAATAAAATCTGTTGAGAAATAATCTGCACATATACTGAAGACATCATTGGTAAAGTCAGGAGAATAGACTCTCAAAATGATATTTTAAAAGTAAACTACATACAATCACAAACATAAATGAAAATATAGAGAATGCAAGTTTTTAGTATTTTTAACTTTCAAAAAATATATCTTGATAACGTGAAATGTTGCATTAAAGAGCTCTTCCAAAAAGCTGTTTTGCTTAACTGATAACAATATAATTTTTTCAATGATCCTCAAATCACTAAGGTAAAATGATATGTAAAATATGATAACATATGTTAAACAAAGATATTTGCTTCTCAAATCAAGAATGTCACTGTCAGTACCAAGTCCAAATTGAAGAGGGATTCCTCTATTTGCCCATGACATTGTTATTTAAGTCTTTCAAGATTATATAACTTATTAAATTATATTAATAAACACCCACAAGATTTTGGTTTATCTATTCATAAGGAACACAAATTGAAGAAAGATTGTCTTTTGTCTGGATTATAATTTACAACTCAATGGACAACCTATGTTGCTGGTTAATCAGTAAATGTATCTGTAGGACAGTCTTGTGCATGAACTGTGAGTGGGCCTGCAATTGAACAGAATAAGACTGAGATGGATTATCTTTGGAAAATGAAGAGTGTTCTTAATAAACTCAAATATGTCACTGAAATGAGGATACAATTTTTTTGTTTTATTAATTATTTTTCTACTAATGTAATATAGTTCTTAGGCTATTGAATACCACAGTTTTCATAGAATTATAACTGAGGATCACTCAAAGGATAATGGAGAAATGTGTTGTGAGCATGAGTAAGTTTATAAATTATACTAGAGGAAGTTTACAAGGAATCTTATTAGAAGTGTGTGTGTGTGTGTGTGTGTGTGTGTGTAGAAAAGTAGGTGGGCCAATTGCATAATGGGAGCCAAGAAAAACTGATTGATTACCTTTGTATTTCATGGGCATCCATGCAAGGTCAAGTGATTTAGAGAAATGCCCTTAATTTATTGGGTGGGTGTCCTATGGAGGATTGATGATAGACCATGCATAAGTAGGAAATAGGATGAGACATGTATGAGAAGAATGTGCTCTGTAATATTGAAGGAAGTACTCACATTAATGAGATTCCTACCTATTGCTCTATATAGTCCCTCATTTTCTCTCTCTCCTTACTCCCTTTCAGTGCTTCATTTTCCCTCAATTTTTTTTTTTCCTGTGTTGGCAGGTATTTTTCTGGTTGGAAGAAAAACTGTTAAGATCCCTGATCTCAGAATTCTAGAGTTAATGCTCCCCCCTCCCCCTGAGGCAATTGGTGTTAAGTGACTTGCCCAGGGTCACACAGCTAGGAAGTGTTAAGTGTCTGAGGTCAAATTTGAATTCAGGTCCTCCTGATTTCAGTGCTCTGTCCACTGTGCCACCTAGCTGTCCCTAGAGTTAAGTCTAGTTGTTAACTAATCCCACTGATATTATAGCTCACAAATCCCTTCCCCCCATAAATACCTCCAAGTATTTCTCTTAAAAATCAATCACTGATACTTAATTGAAATTAAACAAAGCACTTATTGAAAATAAACTTTTAATAATTAGATAATATTCCACTCATAAACAAATATGTACAGATAACAATGGAGATAATTTTTCCCATGATCTGTAGAGAAACTGAGTACATGCTTAAAGTTCCAGGGAAATAAGATATGTACACAACTGACCAGAGCAACTTACGGTTTTGGAAGCACCCAGATCATCTTTGAGTCTCAGGAATTGCCCATAAAGATGCTAGATGGATGTAGCTTCTATTAAATAGATCTGAAACACACTGTGATATTCTAATACTTCACTTGATGTGATGTCTCAGCTGGACAATATGCCCCATGGGGCCTCTTTTCTGATGTTTGCCTCTCAGTTGTTCCTCTGTTAAGCTCAGTCTGCTTCTCAACAGCAATGCTAGCTTCTGCCACTTCCAGTTTCAGACTCAGTCGATGCCTTCAGCACCCTTTATTTATTTATTTTTTATTATTTTATAGTTTTTTTATTTACAAGTTATGTGCATGGGTAATTTTACAGCATTGACAATTGTAAAACCTTTTGTTCCAATTTTTCCCCTCCTCCCCCTCCCCTCCCCCAGATAGCAGGTTGATCAATACATATGTTAAAGGATAAATTAAATACAATATAAGTATACATGTCCAAACAGTTATGTTGCTGTATAAAAAGAATCAGACTTTAAAATAGTGTACAACTAGCCTGTGAAGGAAATAAAAAATACAGGCAGACAAAAATATAGGGATTGGGAATTCTATGTAGTGGTTCATAGTCATCTCCCAGAGTTCTTTCTGCTCAGCGAAAGCTGAGCACCCTTTATCTTAATCTGTCAAATTCTTCTCCAACTCTGTGTTTTTGTATGATTGTCCTTTTCCTTTTCTACTTCTCAACAGGTGTCAAGGAAGAGAGTTATCCACTGTCTTCCTTTTTCTTCTCAGCAGTAAACAGATGACAGTAGTAAGAACTACCTCTTTTTGTCAATCAAAGCTATTTGGCAATGTGGTAACTGTAGAAAGTTAAGGCTCCTCTTTTATAGACTTGAATGATATGCAGACATGTACATTTATGTATTCATATGCATACATATATACAAGCACAGTACATATAGTATATATTTGAAATACATATAAAATACATATATACACATTTACATATATTTGTGTGTGTGTATGTGTGCATGTGTACATTTATATATATATATATATATATATATATAGAGAGAGAGAGAGAGAGAGAGAGAGAAAGAGAGAGAGAGAGAGAGAGAAAATGCCAACACAAACATATAGATACTGAGACTTCTATTTCTGAATAAATAAATAAGTATATTATATATGATATTCTATTTAAAAAGAAATGTTTATTCTATTTATATACAAATAAATTTATTCTATTTATATATATATATATCTGTATATATTTATTTATACCTCATAATTTAAAAGCAAATTATATATTAATTTATGTAATATATATACATATATATGTGGGTGTGAATAATCAGTAGGAAATTTTCTATGAGGGATGTAATTTAATATAATGGTTTGTAGCAATATTATCATGTTTTGGCACTTATCCATAATTGGGTTAAGTATAGTTGTCTGATAAACATAAAATAGTCCAATATTCATATATCCCTAGTTATTAACTCAGACTTCGCCAACTTTTCATATGCAAATAAATATGTGAAGTACAAAACATTTAAACCTATGTTTTACATTCAGTTCAAAGTTCAACAGATTTTATATGCAAATGAGCTCTACTAAATCAGAATACTGAGACAACCTTAATTTGGAAACTGCTTCCTCAGAAAACTAAAGGAAAATTATGTTCTAGGCAAATGAATTTGTCAAGGGTTATTCCCCTTATGGAAGTATTAACAATTATACCCTCAGGTTTTATTTTCAATTTTTTATGAGATATGATAGTCTACCCTCTATTAATAAATATGATATTATCTAAGCACACTTATAAAGCTGATCATTCATGATTATCAATGGGGGCAGCTAGGTAATATATCGAATAAAGAACTGGGTCTAGAGTCAGAAAAACAAGTTCAAATTTGGCTTCAAGCACTTACGTATTAGCTGTGAGACTCTGGGCAAATCAATTAACTGTTGTCTACCTCAGTTTCTTCATTTGTAAAATGGGAATAATGATAACACCTAATTCTAGGGTTGTTGTGAAGATCAAGTGAAATAATACTTATATAACACTTAGTACAGTGCTTTGCACATAATAAATACTATATATATAGTAACTGTTCTTATTCTTAGTCACTGAATATTGCTACTTTTTGATACACAATGCAAATATTTTTGTAGTATTTTTATCATTGTCTTGTCTGTACTCTAGCAATTACTATCTTTTAAAAAATACAATTGTTGCTTTCCACACATGATTTTGTATTGTTAGTGGTTATTTGACCTGTCTCCCCATTTATATGCTAAGCTCCTTGAAGTAAGAGGTTATGCTTTTTTGCTCATCCAATGCCCAACACAAGGTCATGTACACATTGAGAACTTAATTAATGTTTGCTGTTGATCATTGTTATAATTCTTTTCTTTTAAATAAAGTTGTTTAGTTGGTCAATAAATATTTATTAACTACCTACTGAGTGCCAGGGGCTGCTAGTTGACAGTGAATAGAACAGTGTGCTTGGAGTCAGGATGAGCTGAATTCAAATCTGACCTTAGACTCTTATTAGTTATGTGAGTCTGGGCAAATCACTTAACACTTTTGCCTCAGTTTCCTTATCTGTAGAATGAGCTGGAGAAGGAAACGTCAAAGCATCACAGTATCTTTGCAAAGAAGATACCAAATTGGGTCATGAAGTGTTGAACATTACTGAAATGACTTCACAACAGGACCATAAGGACAACCGAATGCCAAATGTTGTACTAAATCCTGGGGATATGAAAAAGGACAAAAGACAGAACTCCTATTCTTCAGGAATTCACAATCTAATGAGGGAGGCAATATGCAGACAATTATGAACAATTATTTCCATACATGATAAATGGAAAATGATCAACAGAAAGAAGGCATTAACATTAAGAGGGATTAGTAAAGGCTTCCTGTATTAAGTAGGACGTTAGCTGGACCTCAAAGGAAGGCAGGGAAATCAGGAGACAGAGATGAGGGGAAACATTCCATATATAACAGAAAATCAATAAAATGTCTAGAATTTTCAGTGGAAGGAGTGTGGATTTTGAATGAGAGATCCTTTATTCAAATTCCAACTCTGTTATTTATTGGCAATAAGCTTTTGGGCAATTCACTTTATTTTAATGAATCTCAGTTTCCTAATTGGTTAAACGAAGAGGGTTAATCCAATGACTTCCAATTCCCTTTTTAGTCCAAAATATTGGATATCAACATTGGTAGACTAGAAAGTTCTTCAGTTAACATTGGAGAGATTGAGAAGTGTACATCAAAAGTAAGTGATCATGTTCTATAATACAATTGCTAGAATGGTGCTTTTTAGGGACACTCGGAACCTGCCATAAACTCTTATGCTGATGTGAATAATTTGCAAAATGTATTTGTAAAATTAAAGAGAAGTCAAAATAGAGCATTTTCATAATGATTTCCACATGAAAGATGATGCTGACTTTTTGAAATATGTTGGCCTCCTGGTTCCCCCCAAAATGTGATAGCTGTTTAGTAACAGTATTTAAGAACCTCTCATTCAAGGAGACAATGTCCACAGTATTAGTCTTAGAGACAAAAAAACAAACAGAAAAATGAACAAACCCATATAATTCAGAGGATAAACTTAAGTTCTACTACTGACTTTATACATATGTGGTTTTAGGAGAATCATTACCTTTTGCACATTTTTTCCAATTGTAAAATTTTGAGTCCATGGTATATTCCTTAGGTCTTAGGTATAGTGATGATGTCAGTGATAACGTAAGAGCATTATCTTGGAAGTCAGAACACATAACTTTCAGTTTTGACTCTGCTACTAGAAATCTGTGTGACTCTGCCCAAGTCCCTTAACTTCTACATATTCCAGTTCCAATGAATAAAACATGGAGGATGGAATAGATCAAAACATCACATGAACTTTCGTTCATATATTTCTTCTAGGGCCTAACAGAATACCTGGCCTAAAATAAGCATCCAATAACTGTTTCCTGATGGATAAGACAACAGAGATAGCTATAAAAACCAATAAAACATGGTCTCTAAGTTTCTGTAAAGCTCTGAAATTTATATAACATTTAAAAGTTTTCCTTCAGGACTCATTTCATTTTACTGTTATAATCCTTTGAGAGAGAAAAAGCTCTATTCCTCTTTTCTTGTGAGAAAATTGAAGGTGAAGCGTTTTTAATCTCTCAATCAACAACTGTTTCTTAAATGAATACTTTATGTTGGGCACTATCCTAAGCAAGGGAAATATAAAGGAAGGCAAAATAGTTCCTGTCCTCATGAATCTTACATTCTAATGGGGGAGATACACAAATAAAGAAGGTAATACAAGTTATTTACAGATTAGATAGAATGTAACCTTAGAGAAATAAAACTATGGAGTAATATTTATAATGAATATAAATGTAAACTATTTGCAAAGAGATGACATTAAAAAGATTATAAACTAGGATCAGGACTGCTTAATTGTTCAATATACTATATTAATAACAAAAATAAAATCATGTGTTTCAGAAAATCTTTTGAAAGAATACATTTTTATATAAAAAATTAAAAATCACAGGATTAGGCTTTCCTTAATGAATAATGCCTATTTAAAGCCATCGTTTTTAATGAGTAAACACTAAAAGCCTTTCCAATAAAGTAATGGGTGAAGCATGGATAACCATAATTACCACTAGTTCTAGAATGATTTTTTATGGTTATAAGACAAGAAAAAATAAAGTAAGACAACAAACACTGACATAGAAGAATCAAAAGTATCACTTTGTATAGATGATATAATATTTTTATTTAGAAAATCCTAAGAGATTCAACTAAAATTTAATAGAAACTTTAATTTCAGTAGAACTATAGGACATAAATCAACACAAATTATCATTTCTGCTCAGTAGTAACAAAAATCATCAGAGAAAAGTAGAAAAAGAAATTCTGCTAAAAATTACTATTGTTTTTTAATTATTTCAGCCATGGCCAATGCATTGTGACTCCATTTGAAGTTTTTGTGGCAAAGACACTGGGGTGGCTTGCCATTTCCTTTCCCAGTTTGTTTGACAGGTCAGAAAACTGAGGCAAAAAAGGTTAAGTGATTTGACCAGGATCATTCACACAACTAGTAAATAGCTGAGGTCAGCTCTTTTTTCATATCATAATACTTCCTCTTATCAAAGATTTATGGGTAATCAATATCAGTATATAAAATCAAGAACTATTTCCCAGTAGCAGATAGTCAAAGCATAGGAAATTCTCAAGAGAAACAGGAAAAAATACTCCAAATCACTAATAATAAGAGAAATACAAATTCAAACTCTGATATTTTCTTCTCACATTTATCATATTGACAAATATGACAAAGAAAATAACTATTCTTGGGAAGACAATAAAAGCAAAAACTCACTAACACATGGATTGTGGTGTTATTAAATAACCTAAGCATTCTGGAAATTATTTTGGATCTATACACCAAGAATCACTAAACTACTCATTTCTTTGATCTCAAAATAACTCTACTAGGCCTATAAAAGAAGAAAGGATTTCTATTTGTAAAAAGAAAAACTAATTATGGCTATACTTTTTTTTTTTTTGGTCTTGCAAAAAACTGGAGACAAAGTGGCTACTCGTTAACTGAAGAATGACTGAATGAATTATAATTTATGAATGTAATATAATATTATTTTGCAATTAGAAAAAAATTCATATTTGGAGAAATTTGGGAAGATTTATGAATTGTTGCAAAATGAAGTGAGCAGAACTAGATTAACTATTTATTGAATGACTACAAAAATGTATAAGAAAACAACCTTAAAATATTTTTAAAATTCTGACTAATGACTAGAAAAATGATGGAAGAGTATGCCTTCTACCTTTTGGTAGTGAGGTGATAAATGGTGGGTGCATAATGAAATATACATTTTTCAGACATTTCAGACTGTGAAGTCAGAACTTCACAAATTAATTTGTTCAACTATACTTTTATTAAAAAGAGGACTTTTGCTTTTGGGGTAGACTTTGTATGAGAGTAGGACAGGTAGCAATAGTTATTCAAAAACATGGAAAAAAAATAAAGAAACCAAAGGGAGGTTCAATTTGGGTCACATTAAAGCAAAGTAAAAAATAATACTTTGTTGATTGTCCATTAGTAAGAATAATCAATATGATTTACAATTGCATTTACAATTTTTATTTCCTGTTCTCTTTATCTATAAATGTTCATGATGGTTGATAATTTTCTAGTACATATTTTAAAAGTCACTTTAAATGAAAAAAAAAAAAGAAAGAAAGGTTTGTCCTGACATGAGTCAGTGAAAACAAAATCTCAAAGGGATGGTTCCTAGGAAACTGTAAGTCACATTTTCTGATTTTTCTTCTTTCTTAGATATCTTTCTTTCTAATTGTTTTTTAAGTATGAATTTAAGTCACTTTGCATCATCTTTCATATAACTACAATTAATTACAGGGAATCTTAGTCAGAAGGAAAAAGCCAGGTTTATATTAAAAATATTTAAATGAGTAACTCCTTATATATACATACATATATGTATGTGTGTGTATATATATACACACACACATACATATACACACACACACATACATACACACATATTATATATATATAATGTGTGTGTGTGTAATGCTCACATATCATTAGTGAAGAGTCGATTATATTCTGAAATTCCTTGTTTATAGAGTGTTATGTTGGCGGCTGACAGCAAATAGGGTCATTATTTCTATGAAGATTGTGCTTTTAGATGTATTTGCTGTACAGAAAGTATGAAACAAAAGACAACGAATGGAAGAAGAACAAAGACACACTTGTCCCTGGTATTGTGCCTTTCTCCTTTCTTTGTATAAAATGTCATCTTCTTTGAAAGTTTGGAAATAGAACTCTTCGTCTTGTATATAATTTGCCTGATTCACTTATTCCTGGCTACTCTTAAAGGATGTGTATTAATCATAAAGAAATAGAAGTCCCATAATACATTCTAATTCTTTAGAAGAACTATATGGAAGACACTCATAATTCATAAGAAACACATTTTAGAGATTGTTGTGAACAGGGAAATCTGCATAGACTGACCTATAATGAAAATAAAACCTTTTATCTTTCAGCTGTTCACTCATTCACTTAAAAAAACATAACAAAGGATGCATATTAATACTAGATGCCACAATGTACAGAAGGTAAAAATACCAGGATTGTGTAGTAGCAACATGCTCTCATATTATATCATGCCATGGGCAGATAAAGTGACATATTATGAATATTTAAAATCAAGAAATTGGTGATCCATAGATTCTGGGGTTTTCCTCTCCTGTCATTGCATTTAGTCATATTGACACATCAATGGAAGACATGCTTTATTAAACATCTGTTTTGATAATTGAATATTGCTCTTTGCAGTACATGATATTCACAGGATTAGAAGAATGTTTGTTGGTTCTACAAATTTATATTGATTGTATTTCCCTGAGTAGAATTTTTGGAGAGCCTAACACAGTTCTTTTATCTTTGGATAATAACCAGGAGTTATGTTGGCTACTATGTCATTTATAATACAAAGACAAAGCATAGATAGTTACATTTGGTGATATGATTTCAGCTTGAGGAAATTACTAAAACTAATTAAGATACTTGTCACTCCATTTAGGTCTGAAGCTCTATAGTTGCTTTTTGGACAGTCATCAGTGATGCGGTGGTACCCCTTCAGTTTAATATGTCCCCTGAAGGATGGCATCACTAAGGCAGCATTCTGGTATACATTTCAAAACCTTTGTTGGTTCTAGAACCAAATTCTGATGGGCCTTGTAAATTCATTTTGAAATTATAGAAATGTGTAGATAAGAAGAGATTTCTTTTTTAAGCTTCCTCATTCCCTTGCCACCAGGCCATCTTAACCTTAATCTATTTAAAACACAGTAATTTTACTGAAATATCTTGAAATATGTGCCTTTTAATGTACTCAGTGTCTTTTGTTCCTACCTTCTCAAAAGTCAATGGGACTTTTTTTGCTTCTCAGAGGTTTAATTTATTTTTCAAAATTCATTTATCTCAACTTCCTCAACAGTGGTTTGGTGATACATTAATAGAGAGAGGAAGAATGGCAAATTGTAGGGATTAGGAAAAACATTATAGAGAACATGAATTCTTAAACTTTTTTGCATTATGGACCCCTTTGGTAGTCTGGAGAAGTCTATGGATGCTTTCTCAGAATGAAGTTTTTAAATGTATGAAATAAAATAGGATTATAAAAAAATCCATCATATTGAAATAGTTATCAAAATATTAAAACAAAACATTTATAGACCGTAAATTAAGAGCCCCTTATGCAGAAAAGAAATGAAGAAAGAGAGAGATTTTATGAGGCAGAAGTGACAAACTATATTCTAGACATAGGACACTACCAGGCAAAGGCATAGAAATAAAAGATATAAAGACAATTTATAAAGCCAATGTAAGGAGCCAATTTGGCTGGATCATGAAGTGTGGTAATGGGAATAATTCATAGAAACCTGGAAAGATATATTGGTGCCAAGTAGTGAAGGGCTTTAAGAGCTAAGCAGAGGAGTTATTTTATTAAAAAGGCAACAGAGAACCACTAGAATTTATTGAGTAGATGATTGATATGGTAAGATGCGTATTTAAAGAAAAATCACTTTGAGAATCTTTTCCAGGATAAACTGGAATAGTGAGAAATTTGAGTCAGGGAGACCAATTAGGAGATAAGAAGTATAGATAAGAAGTGATGAGGGCTAGAGCTAGGGTGACATCTGTATATGTGGATACAAGGGGATGAAGGCTAAAGACTGTAAATGGATAGAAAAAAATTGACAAATAGGTTTGTGGAATGATTGAAGAGTTAAATATTATATCTAGACTATGATTTTGGAAGAATTGTGCTGTCTTTGACAGAAATCAGAATGTTTGGAAGAAGAGTGGGTTTGGAGGAAAAAATAATGAATTGTGTAATGGATATGTTAACTTTATGATGTCTTCAATACAACAGATTAATATATTTATCATCTCTCCCTCAACTGTTTACCTCTAATTGAACAATAATTAATTGTATTATTACATAATAAATTGTACAATCCAGAAAAAATATTCCTACATTAAACAATATTCAAATTTGTTTTTTCCAATTCAACTTTTAAGTCCATCAATTCTTTATCAGGGTGAAGGTGGTGTGTTTCATACTCTGTCCTCTAGGCTTCTGACTTATTATTGGATTGATTAGAGCTTTAAAGACTTTCAAAAATTTTTTCTATTATCTTGTCATTGTATACATTTTTTCTAGTTCTGCTTATTTCACTTTGTATCAGTTCATAGAGATCTGGTTTCCTGTGAAAATATACATTTCATCATTTTTATGGCATTATGAAATAATGAATCATTTATTGTGATTAATATGTGCAAAGTACCATACTAAGCCCTGGAGATTCAAATAAAAAATAAGACAGCCATTGCTGTCAATAGCATTTTTTTAAAAAAATAAAACTAATTAAATTTTATATTAAAGGTAAATTATTTTTCCAATTATATGCAGAGATACCTTTCAACATTCATTTTTGGCAAGATTTTTCTTCCTCCTTCCCTTACCATTCCCTCCTTAAGAAAGTAAGTAATCTGATCTAGATTATACACACACACACACACACACACACACACACATATGTATATATCTATGTATATAAAACAATCATTTAAATATATTTTTCATATGATTCATATTGGGAAAAAATCAGAACAAAAAGGAAAAGTCACAAGAAAGTAAAGAATAAAACACAAGGTGAAAATATTGTGTATAATGTTTGAGAAGCTCATTTTTGATAGGTATTACATTAACATTTTAATAATGTCCCTTACACTCATACACCATAATTTATTTTAGCAATTTTCTAACTTCCATTTTTCATACAAAATGAGACTGTTCAGAATAAGGGGGTTATAAAAAGGTGTGTAGATTAATGGGAATGGGATAAAGAGAGAAAGAAAGAGTTGGGAAAGAGGATAAGAGAGATCTAGGGAGAGGGAGTAGGTTGAATAATACTGAGGCAACATAATGGGTAGAAATAAAGCAGCAGGGACAGGGCATAAGAGATATATCCAGACACAATTATGATCAGATGTAGAATTTATTAGAAAAAAACAGGCATAGTATTCATTAATTCCAGATAAAGTTAAAGATAAGATAGATTTAATCAAAAGCCAAAAATAAGAAAACTGTATCATATATCAACCATATTAATCAATATTGTTTTAGACTATTTAAAACAACTACACAGTATAAGATTGGAGTATTGCTATGGAATAGAAAATGATTTAGATTTAGAGAAATATAGAAAGAGTTGGACTTATGAAGGGGAATGTTATCCATATACAGACAAACATTGGACAAAGATATATAGCTTCCTTATATAGATGTATATTAATACATATGTATATATATGAGTATGATTATAGATATCTATGTATCTATATGGATATGTATGTATATCCATGTTTAATTGCAGTCTTCTTTGGGAAGGCAGGGTGGGAAGGAAAAAGGAAAAAAAAAATGCACAGCAGGAAAAAAAAAAGAAAAGCTACAAGGAAGCAAAAAAAAAAGATAGATTGTTCTGAACACAATGTGTATTATTTATCATCTATGCTTTCTTAGAATGGAAATTCAAAAATATTTTGAATCTTCGCTTATGTTCTGCTGTGCACATGGCAATATTTTTTCTTTTTGCATTTTAAGAATAAATTTTAAATAATTAAAATTTTTAAATAGGTCTGTTTTTTTCTTTTTATTTTTTTAAAATCTCTTTAGGATATTGACTTGGTAATGATATAGCCAGATTAAAGAGTATGCATTTACTGACTTTTGTGAGCAGAGTTCCATATTGCTTTCCAAAAAGACTGGGATAAATCACAATTTTGACACTAGCATACTAGTGTGTCTGTTTTCTTTTCTTTTTCTTTGGCCTAACATTTTATTTTTCCTTTTTTGTCATTGTTAAACATTTGATGGATGAGAGGTAGAATCTTTGCATTTCTCTATTACTGATCCTGAGCATTTTTATATGGTTGCTGATAATTTGAATTTCTTCCTTTGAAAACTACCTGTTCATATTCTTAAACCACTTATCAATTGGGGAATGGCTCTAGTTTCATTCATCTGAATCTCAAACAGCTTTTTGAATGAGCACAAAAATCAGGTAACCTCATTTATAATGAAATACCATGAAGATTTTTCTTCATAAATCTACAAGTCAAAATAAAATTTTGCCTTCACATGAAATTTAGTAATTATCACCATATTATCCCTATTATGAAAAAAACAAACCAAAACCTAAACAAAACAATAAATTCATCATTAATTATTAATGTTAAAAGAAGCACCATGGAGTAGTGGAAGAAGAGTCAGTTTCAAAGGCAGAAAGACTTGGGTTTAAGTCTCAATTCTGATACATTTTGGTTGTTTGTTTCTGGGCAGATTCTTAATTTCTCTATGTTCTGGGCAGCTGTATGACTTTAAGTGGTAGAGAAGATGTGAGCTTCCATTGGTAAAGGAATTTTTCTCACTCAGTAGTTGCCTTTACTCTGAAATTATAGGTCTAGTTCCTCTCTCCTAATCATTAAGCTTTTATTAAATATAATTGTGTTTTATTAATCTCCTATGTGATTATATATTGCAATCTATTTGGTGAAGCTGAACACATACAAAATAAAGGGTGGCATGGTGAACAAAGGAGAGAGAAAAATAATAAGTGCTAGAAAAGAGAGAGCCCATTAAGATGTGGCATAGACTATCTGACCAATATGTTTACCATATATTTCAGTAAAAATCTAGTTTATGGAGTATTGACATATATACCCCCTTTTCAAGAGAAATGTGCTAAAATTACTATTGCTAATTTATTGTTAAATAAATCTAGTATAAATGAATAAAAGTATAAATAAAAGTATATGTAAAAGTATAAAGTATAAAAAAGTATATAGTATAAATAAATCTAGTATAAATCTAGTTTATTGTTGAAATCTATTCCAAGTAAGTTTTTTTTAATGCTATCTATACGACCATAAGTTACTTTTCCTAGATTCAGTATTGTCTGGAAAGCAGATCGTTAACTCCAGATTTGGCTTCTTATTTGAGTTTGAACCTTTGCAGTATTACTTCTTAAAATATGTTGTATGCAGAGCAACAATTAGTTCTATATCCCAAAGAGATCATAAAAGAGGGAAAAGGACCCACATGTGCAAAAATATTTGCAATAGCTCTATCTATAGTGACAAAAAATTGGAAAATGAGTGGATGCCCATCAATTGATGAATAGATGAATAAGTTGTAATATATAAAAATAATGGAATGTTATTGTTTTTATAAGAAATGATGGATAGGCTGATTTCATAAAAGTCTGGAAAGATTTACACAGAATCAGTTTGTGTAAATTTATACGAACTGATTCTGTATGAAGGGAGGAGGATACTGTACACAATAACAGTAAAATTGTGTGATGGTCAACTATGATAGACTTAGCTGTTCTCAGCAATTCAGTGATCCAAGGCAATTACAATAACCTTTGGATGGAAAATATCATCCATATCCAGAAAGAGAACTATGTTGACTTAATGAAGATCAAAGCATACTATTTTCACATTCTTTTCTTCTTTTTTCACTTTGTGTTTTTTTTTCCTTTTTATTTAGATATATCTTCTACTCATATAGAAATATGTAAAAATGAATATACATATATAATTTTAATTTAAAAAAATATGCTGTATGTTATCACCTGGATTCCTTGTGTTTTCCTTGATTGAAATCTAGAGAGTGAAAGGCAATAATAAGGTCAATAAGTTTTAGATAGAGGCATTTAGCAAATGGCAAAAATGTCAATGATTTAGTCTAATTCCCTTCCAAGATATAAAAGAGGAGACTGATTCACAATGCATTTTAAAGAATAGACTTAGGCAATTGAACTTCCATCATTACTGTGGGGTGTTATTCCACAATCTAATAAATCTTACAGTTGGAAAATATTCTTAAGATGACATAGATAACCATTTGGTTATTGCTGTGCGTTTTTAGCATATCCTATAAAAATCACATCTGCTTTCTAGCTAAGGAAACTAGAAGAGCCATAGAACCTATTGTTTACAGTGAAATGTTGGAGTATGCAAACTTAGTCTAGGAAAAGGAAAGGAAAGAGTTAATCTCATACATTTTCCATTAAGATGGCTATAAAGTGAATGGCATTATGCAAAAATTTTATATTCATAGAACAATTTTGATTCAGAAATGGAAGTCCCAGAAATTTGGGCCCTTTAAGAATCTATAATATCAATGAATGAATAAATTGAAAGTTAAAGGAATTGAAATCTCATTGTAAGAGACAATAAAATATAAACAATGTATTACAGAGGTTTAATATAGGGTATGGTTCACAGCAGCTGGATGATTGCTGCTTGGATTGTTAATCAGTCAAATGCTCAGGTGGTTAACCTATTACCCAAGTACCATATTAATATAGTATTGACAATATTCTGCTATTTCTACTAAATCTAATTTATTATGATAACCATAGTTATATCGCACACCAAACACATATGTACAAATAGTGTAATTTGCAATATTTTTCCATGTAGAAATACATAAAATTGTGTCCTTGTTAATGTTTTCACAGTAAATTCCCTTCAGATGGAGGTAGTTCAGGAATTCCATGAAAAGCTATATGAATTTTCTGACAATAACATTCTTGAGGGAAATCTGAACTTGTAAGGAGGGGAGAGAGAGAGAGAGAGAGAGAGAGAGAGAGAGAGAGAGAGAGAGAGAGAGAGAAAGAGAGAGAGAGAGAGGAGAGAGAAAGAGAGAGAGGAGAGAGAGAGAAGAGAGAGGAGAGAGGGGAGAAGAGAGAGGAGAGAGAAGAGAGGGAAGGCAAGGAGAGAGAGAGACAGAGAAAGGGAAATGCTTTGTATTTGTACATCAGGACATTAGTCTAGGGAAATGCAATATTACCAAAGGCTTCCTATCTTCCTGATCTCTTACTCTGGTAAAGGTAATAAGAAATAAGTACTGAAGAAAAGAAAGTACTCAATCTTTTAAGTTAATGGTTCTTAAATATTTTTATTCAGGGTTCCATATTATTCTGTGTTATGAAGAACTGGGAAACTAGGGAAGAATTGAGCAAGCAACTGGGCATATAACTCTTAAATTCAATCCAGGTCACTGTCACATCTGTGGGACATCCTTTTAGCTACTGTTTTAGGTATTGCATTGATTGTGTGATTGTGTTTTCACTCTAAGGTTATGATTCCTCACTGAAGATAAAATTTATTAAGAAGGGGAGTGACAGAGTCAGACCTGCATTTTAGGCAGCTGTGTGGAGGCCAGTCTGACGAGGTGAGAAACTTGAAGCAGGAAGACCAATTAGGAGGCTGCATCAATGGTTCAGGTGAGAGATCATTAGGATGTGAACTTGGGTAGTCATTATTTAAATAAAGGAAAGAGGATGGATGCAAGAAAATTGAAGGTAGAAATGACATGGTATGCCAATTGATTGAATCAGTGGAGTAAGGCAGAGTCAGGAGTAAAGGATATTGCTAATATTTCTCTAAGTAACCAGAAGAATAGTAGCGCCCTCAACAGAAATAGGGAAGCTAAGAAGAGTGATGTTTGCATGTGCGTGTATGTGATAATGAGTTAAGCTTTGTACATATTACATTTGAGATGCCCATGGGACATTTATTGTGAAATGTCTAGTAAGTAGATTGGACAGATATAGCAGGGAGATCAAGAAGGATGGGGATTGATATTTTACCTTTGGAGAGAGCAATTCTAGTCAAATAATGACAACTGAAGTCAAACTGCAAAGTGTTGGCTAGAACCTAAAAGGGAGAAAGAGGAACTGTATTTTTTTCTTTCAGATTGTTGCTATATATATTTTATTTTTGGATGCTAAGAGAAGGCTGAGACTTAAATGAAAGGTTGGGATTATCTGTAAATATCAAGTATTCTCATTTTCTCTTTTACCAGTGATAATTCAAAAAAAGGATGCATATTCAATAGGACTTGATTTCAATGGAAGGGCTTTAGTACATTTCATATTTAATTTAGTTAACTTTGACTCTTATGGATGGCATGCGAATTGTCTATTACAGATGGCACCCTATGATATCTTATTTTCTCCTTCAAATCATAATCATAGTGAATTTTCTTTATCTGACTTGGAGATAAAAACAGATTTGTACATTGTAGAACATATTTTAAAAATCAACAAACAAGCTTAGCAGAATTGCTTGTGGAGGGTTTGAGAAGTGATTTCATGAAGCAGAAAGCGATCCTGAGCTAAATAGTCTCAGGCTTAATTCGGATTGACAAAGCAGTCTGGCTTTTTCAAAGCATTTGCATGGTGGTTGCTAGTGCAGCGGCATCAACAGAGTAAGTTAAAAAGACTGGAGTGCTATTAAATGCACAATCTTGTAGCATCCTCCTAATGATCCTCAAGAGAAGCAAAGCAGTGATAATCAGGCTTGGTAAAATAATATAGATGAAATAGGCTAGAGAGCACAAGATCTCAGAATAAGGATAACCTGAGTTCAAGTCCTTTTGGGGGCAGTTGTGTTCTAGGGCAAGTAAGGTCACCCACCACTGTCCTGGGCAAATATTTAAGATTGGCTTAATCGCAGGAGGGAGACAGTGAATTTCTTTAGCATTTAACACCCTAAACTGATGAAGTTGCAGATCTATTAAAAAAATGGTTTTGACGCAAAAACCAATAGACATAATATATTTATGTTGGTAAATGTTTAATAACCCAGTTTAGAAAAAAGAAATGTATGCAGGACACACTTTTAAGTTTAATCAACATTATTAACATTTTCTCCATCACTTTCTTCAAGGCTCAACAATTAACAAAATAATAAATTTCTCCCAATATCTCAGTTGTAACTGCTCAGACAGATATTTAACAATCAGCTCCACCAAGCTATCGGAGCTTGGCCCAATTAACTCACTAAAAAAAATAAGAAGCCTTCCCTTGGAGATTATTTCCTATTTACCCTCAATACATGTTATCTACTCTTTTCCCCTTATATCTGGGTGGGGAAACTCTTTTCTGCCAAAATCCATTTGGATATGTATAGCATTATTCACACAAAACTTAGCAATTTAAAGAATTCAAATAGGGTGAGTTTGTTCTACCTAGCTTTCAGTTATCACTGCCTATGGTTGATTATGTAAATCCCAGAGATTCCCTATATTGTAGGGACTGTCTTTTGGTTTTCTTTGAATCCCCAGCGATTAGCAGTGTTGGAACATTTTGTTATTTAATCGTTTCAGATGTGTACAACTCTTAGCGATCTCATTTGGATACATAGCTGGGTTTCTTTTGCTTTGTTTTCTTGGAGGCAATTGGGGTTTTAAGTAACTTGCCCAGATTCACACATTCAGTAAATGTCCGAAGCCAAATTTGAACTCAGGAACATGGGTCTTCCTGACTTCACTGAGCCATTTAACTAGCCCCAAGCAAATGGGCCAAGAAATAGTTTGAACACATAAATAATGGAATTTGCACTTTTGTTGACCATTTTTCCATTTTGTTTCTATATCTGAATATTTTTTATATTAACGGATGCTGCTAAGTAGAGAAACTTTAATTTTTAAAAAAGGCTTGGGCTTCTGATAGCTACATATTTGATAACCTTTATACTTATTACAAGGTTTTAAATTACTTCTGATCTGAATTTCTTTTGTTTTAGTCATTCTGCCAAAAGTGCAATTTTAATGTAAAATTAAAATTCTCATCATAAATTGGGCATAACAATGTTACCTATCTCACAGGGTTGTTGGGAAGATTGAATGAGTCAATATGTAAAGTGCTTTGCAAATTCTAAAATTTATGTAAATGTTGGTCTTAATACAAATGCTATAATTAATGGAATGGATGAGGCATTTCAAAAACATTTATTACATATGTGCTATATGCAAGGCAACACAGCATGTGCTAGGTCTGTGCTTCCACTGGAACTCTAAAGTACACAAACTTCCTCTACTGTTGAATATAGCAGGACATTCTTTTCAGTTTATGGTCTTAGTTAGAAAGCAATGAGAGTTAGAAAGCAATTAAGTGAGTGATTAAAGTCACATATCTGGTATATACCAGATACTGAATTGAACCCTGGTTTTTATGCAGTTTTCTATTTGGTTTGCCTGATACCTCTGTATGGATTGGGAATTTTGTTGTTGTTATTCTGTCATTCAATTATGTCTAACTCTTTGTAACCTTATGGATCAGAGGACATCAGGCTCTTCTACCCCCCCCCCCATTATTTACCAGTCTGTCCATGACAGTATTTATCCATCCCATTCTCTGCCATCACCTTCTATTTTATCTTCAATTTTTCTCAACATCTTTTCCAATGAGTCCTGTCTTCTCATTATGTGACTAAAGTATTTAAGCTTCAGCTTCAGCATTTGACCTACCAGTGAGTAGTCAGAATTAATTTTTTAAAGTATTGACTAGTTTGATGTCCTTGTTGTCCAAGGGACTCTCAGATTTCCTCTCCAGCACCACAATTGAAAAGTGTTGCTTCTGTGGCCCTCAGTTTTCCTTATAGTCCAACTCTCACAGTCATACATTGCTACTAGAAAACCACTATCTTTGATTGTAAAAGTTTTTTTTTTAAGTTATGCTGTAAAAATTTGCCAAAGCTTCACTCTTTGCAATATGATATGTTTGCATATCTAGAAAAAATAACTAAAAACTTGAAATAATTGACATCATTAGCAAAGTTGGAGGATATAAAACAAATATATAAATCATCAGCATTCCTATGTGTTTCTAATAAAATCCAGCAGCAGGAGATAGAGAAATTCCATTTAAAATAAATGCAGACATTTTAAAATATTTGGAAGTCTACCTGACAAGAAAAACTATTATGGGCTCGGTCACAAAACATTTTTTGCAGAAATAAAGTCATATCTAAGAAACTGGAAAGATATCAATTGCTCATAGGTAGTTAGAGCCATTATACTAAAGATGACAATTCTACCTAAATTAATTTATTTGTTCAATGCCATATCAAATTACCAAAAAATATTTTATAGAGCTAGAAAAAATAATAACAAAATTCATCTGGAAGAATAAAAAATTAAGAATATCAAGAAAATTAATGAAAAAAAATGCAAAAGAAGATGGCTCATCCAAACCAGAGGCAAAACTATATTATAAAGAGGCAATTTCATACTGGCTAAAAGAGCGGTGGATCAATAGAATAGATTAGACATACAGGACACAGTAGTAAATGACTATAATAATCCAATGTATGATTATCTCAAAGATTGTAGCTTCTGTGATAAACTCACTATTTGACAAAAATTGCTGGGAAAACTGGAAAATAGTATGACTGAAACTAAACATAGACTAACATCTCATACCATTTACTGACATAAGGTCAAAATGCATCATTTAAAAGATATCAATGTGAGGATTTGTTTTGCTTGATTATGAGTATTTGTTGAATTAGTTTTGTTTTTCTTTTTTTCAAAAGGAGGAGGGAGGCAGGAGATAAAAAATGCTTTTTAATATGAAAAATAATTTTAAGAATATAATTTTATGAAGGAAAGAGCACTAGCTCTATGGAGCAGGAAAGGCAGCATGTAGGAGGTGTCATATGAGTTAAGCCTTTAGGAACTAATTTTTAAGAAGTGAGAAGTTAATACATTCCAAACATGGGAAATAGCCTTTGTAAACATTTGGAGAAGGGAGATTCAGTTTGACTGAAATGTAGGATGCATAAGGAGAATTGCTGTGAAATCAGCTAGAAAGGAAAGCAAGAATGAGATGGTATAGAGTCTTAATTTCCAAAAAAGAAGACTTCTTATTTTATCCTGTAAATAGGCAAAGGAGCACTGAAATGAACTTTGTTGAAAAAAAAAAGAAAAGAAAATTGCTTTGAAGTTAATGTGCTTACAAAAAACTTAAGACTTTTTTTTTTAAATATATGTTTCTTTTTTAAAAACATATTTATCCAGAGGTAGTAAAGGTACCTAGGTGCCTCGAATTATGTATTTTGGGTGGGTGGGGGGGAAGAACATAATTATGGTTCTTAAAGGAGGCTCAAGCCTTTTGGCAGTTGAGCTTTAGAAACAACAGAATTTTCTTCTACAATTTTGGCGAGCTCAGAGTTTTTAATTAAACAGAATCCCAGACAAAAAGAAAAAAAATTGTTAGATATTATACAGCAATTGTTTTGCCTAAAAATAGATTAAAAATCGGAAGTGAAAATGAAGTTTATATCTTGATGTTTCCTAAGAAAGAAATTCACAGTAAAAATAATTATTTTTATTAAACTTATTTGCATTTTATTTTTCAATTACATTTTATAGAATTTTGAGTTCCAAAATTTTTCCCTTCCCTTCCTTCCCTTCTCCCTCTCCAAGATGAAAAGCAATCAATAATTTTTTAAAGTGATAATTAGTACATAGTACATAGTATATTCAGTCAACAAAGGGTATAAGATTGTAATAAATTACTAACATTATTTTTTTTGTTGTTGTTAATAGTACTGCCATTTCCTGAAGATTTTCTTTAAAGTCTCAAGACCTTCTCTGATATAGTAAACTTTATCCTATGTTCACTTGGTTCTGAACTCCTAGTGATTTTCTTTTTGTATATCTTGCCCTCATTTTCTACTTATTGCTTTGATCCTCATCCAGATCTTCACTGATAGTCATCTGGTGGCAATAAGCTTCTTCCCAGCATTGCCTATCACTAATTCATTCTTTATGGCATTCAGAGAAATCGATTTTTATGCAAACATGATGTCATATCACTCCATTGTTTGAAATCCTTGAACGACTCAGAATCACAGAATTTTTTAAAATACACATTTCTTTATGAATCATGTTGGGAGAGAAAAATCAAAATAAAAGAGAAAAACCAGAAGAGGAAAAAAAAAACAGAAGGAAAAGAAAAAAAACAAGTAAACATAGCATGTGTTGAGTTACATTCAGTCTCCACAGAATCACAGAACTTTAAAAGCAAAGCCTTTAGATATTGATTTTTAAGAAGTGAGAAGCCAGCACATTCCAAACACTGGAAATAGCCTTTGCAAAGACTTGGAGGAGGGAGATTCAGTTTGACTGAAATGTAGGGCTGGAGATAAGGTAATATCTGTATATGTGGATGAGGGCTAGAACATAAGTGAAAAGAAAAGAAAATTTTGGGCAAAAAGAAAGCAAAAACCAAATGGTATAGAGGAATCCTCACTGTAAGATACCTGTCAGGTACTCATGCAGCTTCTTGCAGTCTCTTCTTGAAGACTTGAAATAAAAGGGGACTCATCATCTCTCAAGATAGCTCATCCCATTTTTAAAATCCATAATCCAGAGCACTGGACCTGGAGACAAGAAGATTTGAGTTCAAATCTAATTCAGATAAATCCTGTGTGACCCTAGGCAAATCACATAATCACTTGCTTCAATTTTCTCATCTGTAAAATGAGCCGGAGAAGAAAATGCATACCACTCCAGTATCTTTTCCAAGAATACTTCAAATAAGATCACAAAGGATTAGATTGGATTGAAATGACTGAACAACAACAACAATAAAGAATCCATCTCCTAGAGTTGTTGTGAAGCTCAAATAATTGTAAAGCTCTTAGCAGAGTCCTGGCCCATAATTAGTGCTATAGAGGTGCCAGTTGTTATTGTTATATTTACCTCTATGCCATTTCTAGCCATTGTTTCTCATTCTGTGCTACATGGACAAATTCATTCTCTTTTAGATTATAAACCTTTGAGTCATTGAATAAAGCTTCCACATTGCCCCAAATTGTCTCTGTTCCAGACTAAACCTGAGTCCCTTCAACTGATCTTCCTGACATATACTAATTATCCTTCTCCCTCTTAGTTAGATCTAAGAAAAAACCTCCTCTGTATCTGGGCAATCACCTATGTCTTGCCACTGGACTCTGATGACTCTGGAGGAGAGAGGAAGGCTGATGACAAAGCATTGCTCTGCCTCACTTAAATCCAATTCATTTGCAAGATAAACATTACCCTCCTGATGTTATTGGTCCTCTTCAAGAATAAATGGTGAATGACGATAAAATGATCCTGTTTCCTCTCCAGTTTGTCAATATTCTCCTCAAACTATAACACTTAGAATGAAATGTAAAAAAAAAATCACTTCTTAATTTCTGGAAACTGTCTTAATATGTGCCAAGCTTGTATTAACTTTTTCTGGGGGGGTCTCATAGCACACCAACTCAGATCTTAAATCATAAAAATTCCCCCATAACTATGTTCCCAGCATTCTATAGTTGTGAAGCTGATGTTTAAACTTAATTTTAAGATTTTAGATTTGTCCATATCTTTCAAAGTTGTTTTAACTTCAGATTTAATGAGCATGCCATTTAAAACATTATTAAAGCAATTGATATAAACTTAAAAAGAACAGGGTAATATCATACATCTTCTGGGATACTTCAACAGACTTGCTATAAAGTTGTCATTGAACCATTAATGACTTCTTTTTGAATCCGGCCATTCAGCCAGTTTCAAATTCACTTAACTGAATATCAACTGGTCCAGAGTTATCAAATATACTCTCAAGTCTGATCTGAACTAGATTAAAATCTAATTGGGAAATATTTAACAAAACAAATGCTAATATAATAAAAAAAGATAATGTTAATATGTGGTTTTCTAAACCAACATGCATTCTGCTTGGATTATTTCTATTTCCATTTGAAGTTGGCACTAGTCCATTTTTCTCCATCTTTTCCACAAAAATAAAAAGAGACTTAATCAAGTGCTTAATAGGTGTTCTCTCAATGAATAAAAAGCATGTGTGCATCTCTATCATATCATTCGTTGGGGAACAAGGAATCTAATTTTCTCTTTAGCACATTTAGCTTTTACTCTTCATGAAGAGCCTCAAATTATTTTGTTTGTTTGTTTTCTGTTCCAGTTATAGAGATTTTCTTATCATTCCTTTCCTCTTCTGTGTTATATTTTCCATAATCTACCACCTCCCAACAAGGGTCAATTTTTCCTTCTTCTGCCTCAGAATTCCCTTTTCCCCTATTGAAGCCCCGGTTCTATTACATTTTCTCTCAAAGCCTGGAGTATTGTCAAGTTTCTCTAAGATTCTTTTATGTCTATATTGAGCATGTACTGAGACAGGAAAAGGCATATGTGATCTTTCTTTTTTAAGGCTAATGGAGTAATAATAGCAAGATAAATCCTATCTCACATTTCTATATAGCACCTTAAAATTCCACGATCATTTTTCTCTCAGCCTTGTGAGATTGGGAGGGTAAATATATTCCTCATCTTGAAGATCAGGGAACCAAGACACAGGGAGATTAAGTAATTTGTTTATCAGATCTGAGCCAAAAGGGTCTACCCAAAGCCTTTTGGGCCAAATTTTGTACTTTTGGCTTGAAGTCAGGAAAATAAAAGTCAAGTTTGGTCTTAGACATTTGTCAACTGCATGAACTTGACCAAATCACTTACCCTCTTTTTACTTCAGTTTCCTCAACTGTAAAATGAGAATGTAGTACCTACTTCCTAGAGTTGTGAGGATCCAATGAGATAATATTTATAAAGTACTTAGTATATAATGCTTAATCCCTTATCCCTTCCTATGTCAGGCTTCCTCGATTCATCAATTTAATATTTTCATTTTGTAGTTTCTAACTGAAAAATGAATTTGACTGAGTGGATAAAGTTACAATTTGTTAAGCTATTTTGCCTTCTTTTGCCAAACAATTCAAACAATCATGTTTTTTTCCTTTAAATATCTGGATCAAAATTTTGCTTAGTGTACTCATGATTTCTAGGGGAAAAGGTTCAGAATATGTTGTTACAATAAAGATCTTTCTGCTTTTGGAGGTAGCATATTTGTGGTGTGATAATTCAGATGGGGAAGCAATGTAAAGAATTCATACATCAAAGAGAGAAGCTATTTGACAGTCAAAAAGTAACCTTAGAACATGGAGAAGGGATCGGAACTAGTTTAGACCAGAGGAATCAAACATATGCTCTTTGCTGCCAGAACTAGTTTAAACATAATTTGGAAATATTTAACAAAATAAATAAAACACAATAAAACAGGTAACATTACACTTTAAAACTAAATCAGTCCCATAGATATCCTCATATTAAGATTATTGACCCCTGTTCTCTCAAGTTTGTTACCTGCTTTAGGCTTTAGGCTAAAACTGAACCAGATCAGAAATTCACCACGTTTGCTTGAATGACCAGTAGACTACTCATAGCCTACCCTATGGTTTGGGGATGAGCAAGGAACACAGATGAAAAAAATGCAGGTGAGGGACAAAGGCAGACTGATATGAGAGGAAAGATAATTTACTCAGAAGCCCCCAACTTCAGGTACCTCAAAGCTCCAGGAGGGATACTACAGTGGAGCAAACACTGGCTCTGAAGCCAAGAGATCCGTGTTCAAATCCTGACTCTGATGCTTATTACCTTATTAACACTGGGCATCTTAATTATGCTTTCTAGTGTTGGAATCTTTACAAACTGTTAACTCATTAGAGTTGATAGATTAACGTTTGCATTTTACCAGCTGGCTGCATTTTGGGTGATTATTACTTTTAACTGATACTAAAGCTGCCTCCAGAAAACCTCCCCAAGAAACCTGCTCTCTCCTAGAGAGAACTATTATATTTTAAAGAAGAAAAGGAACACCACATTCTGGTATTCAGATCCTCATCTGTAAATTGAAAAGTCTGGACTACATAGATGGACAGTTCTAAACATGGAATCCATATTGCACTATAAAGATCCTTGCTATTGACTCCTCAGTGGAATGGGTCTTCTCATGATTGTGTTGTTCTATAGTTTCACCTCTTAAATTATTTAAGGTGAGGTGGCAAATTGATGGAAGAATAATTGGGCCCCATCCTTTCTTCTCCAAGATAAATAACGACCTATCTGCTCCCTATTTTCTGCTGTTCCCTTTCACTTAATTAATTCCATATTTTTTGTTCAAAGTCCAGGCTCTCTTCAGATGATATAGTTCCTAAGTTTAATTTCTAAGAATCAGATGCTTATCCATCTCTTTTCTTCCCCTGAAATAACTGAGAAAACAATAGGTATGCTCCACATATTGTTCAGTACAGCTACAGGTTATTATTTTTGTAGAAAGGAAGTTGTGCCTTTCCAGCTTCTGAAGGCATTTCATTTTTGAAATACATTTTATTCCATGGAGAGAATAAAAGCACCAATTGTCCCTAAAATTATGTACCATTGGCAAATGACAAATTAATGAGGAAAGGCAATTTTCAAAAGCACAATAGATTTATTCAAAGATAATTCAAATGAGTAAGTAAGCATTGGAACTTGTGAATGAATTAAACATACTTGTTTGGACCAAAACATTGTTGGGGTAACTTCAGATTGTACCAGATTTATTTAGATAATAAGCAAAACAGATCCTTAGAAGCCAAAAGTTAAATAAGACATAGAGGATGACTTCTTGCCTCATGAGGCTCTTTTGGGAAATTTTTCGCTTTTAATTTCCTTGGTTTATTACTAGAGAAAGATTTTTAATTCTTCAGGCAAATCCAAAGTCAAATTAGGAACTAAAAGTGTTAGGTGCTATTGGAGGTTTTAAATGCAAAAATGTGAAAACATTTGCCTGAATCTAACCATGTGAAATCTAACAAGCAGAAATATATTGCATTCTGCTACAAACTCCCTCAAGTTTAAGATGGGAGAGCCATGATTAGATAGCAGGTTACTTCAAAAAAAGTATGGGAGTTAAATAGAATTCAAGTTCAGTTTGAGACAACAGCATGGTATTCCAGACATAGCAGCCAGAGTAGCTCTGAGTTTCATTAAGAAAGATAGAGCTTCAAGGAATAAATTGAGAGTTCCGTTGTATTGTGTCCTAGTCAACCTACATCTGGAATATCACATTTCATTCCTAGAGCATAATGTGTGAAAGATATCAATAAAATAAAGAATATCCAGAGAAAAACAATTAGGTTGATGAAGCACTATGTGATAAGAGGATTAGTTGAAGGAATTGAGGTTATTTATCTGAAATAAAATCTTTAAGTCTTTAATTTAAGGACTCTCTTTTGGGAAAAGGATTAAATTTATTGTGTTTGGCTCCTGAGGGCAGAAACCAGTAGCAATTGGGTGGGATTTGTAGATTTAAACATAAGCTTGAATCCAGGAAAATTCCAGTAATTATAGCTGTTTCAAAAGGGAATGGACTGGCACAAGAAAGAGCTGAATCCTACTGGAAGTCTTCAAGCAGAAGCAGGATGAAAACTTGTTCAAGCATATTACAGTGAAAATTAGTTTTTGGGTATAGTTTGGACTGGGTGGTTATTGAGATCTCTTTGAAGTCTAAAATTCTGTGATTCTGTAAAAATGGTTGTGATAGTGTCATGTTCTTATGCGGTTTCCTTTTTTTTTTTTTTTTTTTCTTCCCAGGATGAATAAGAGATACTTACAGAAAGCAACAAAAGGAAAGCTGTTAATAATAATATTTATTCTAACCTTGTGGGGTAAACTAGCATCTGGCGCAAACCACCATAAAGGTAAGAAATATGAGCTCCTTTTTTTCAGCACCTTGTTGACGTTGGTGCTGCTTAAACAAAAGCATGGCTCTGTCTTGGGTAGTTTTTGTGATTTTCCTGGGTGCAAATTTCTCTTGAGAGTGCTCTACAAATAAAGATTCAGAGAGAGTGATTTCTAATGTGGTGCGTTATGGAAGGAAATGGTTATTTAATGTTTCCCAGATTGGTGCCATATCAGTTTAGCATGCTGATTCAATCCATAGAAAATTGCAACTCTGACTATTTCACTGCTATTTTCTTTTCTGGATGGGGCAGTTGAAAAGTTAAGTTGACATGTAATAAAGATGTATTAAGAAGCACATGAGTGCTCTAGAGAAGTTCTTGACTGCAATAGATATCATAAAGGAACCATCTTTAATAACATCCATTTTGCTATGGCATGCAAATGAGTTGCCTGTCAAAGCTAAGTTTTTGTGGGTCCTGAATGTCATTGCTACCTTAATTCTCGGTTTCTGAAGTGTCTGTGTCTACTTCCATTGAGACACTAGCCATAATATACTTAATATGCTGCTGCTGGTTTTGCCTTCCCAAGCCAAGCAGAAAGAGTTTCTGATATATAGATTCACATTAAACCTGAAAGGTTTTGGTAGCTAGAAGGCTTCTCTTTGCTTTTTCATTTCTGACTAGTAAGATTAATATAATGAATTAAAATGGGACTATTTTTGACTTATTCCTTCCACAATCAAGTAGTAATGTAAGAAGTCAATTTCCTGAAATTTAAGTATTATTTTCCATTATCCACAAGAGTCCCGCTTGCCTAATTAGAAAATCTGATATCATTTTACCTCTCCTCATATTTCACCCCTATAAATATACCTATTGTCACCTCTAGGGAGTTTTCTAAACCAATAATATCCCAGACTCATAAGCCTATTATGTCACTTTTTGGCTCTTGGTGAAGTCATTATGATAGTTTTACTTTAAGATTTTTTTTTTTTTTTTTTTTTTTAGGATAGAAAGTAAGAATTAAAAAAAAAATTTTTCTAATTAACAGTAATTTATTTTCCCTTCTCACTCCTCTCCAATTGAATAATAATAATAAAAAAATAAAACCCTCATAACATATGCATAATTAAGTAAAATCAATTCTTTCATTACCCAAGACCAAACATGTATGTCTTATTCTGAATCTTAAACCTTAAGTTAAGCCTCTGTGCTTCTATACTATCAAGTACAGATCAAATACCAAGGCAAAATTTAATTTTGCCTTGATATCAGGAAAAACAACAAAATTCAACTTTCTAACAATTAGAATTGTCCCCAAATGAAAAGTGTTGTCATGAGAAATAGCAGGATGTACCTCACTGAAGATATTTTGGTAAAGTCTGAAGGACCTCTTGTTAGAAATATTTTAGTGAACAATTCTTGTGAGATTTGGCATGGGATAAATTGAAGGAGAGGTTTTTTTTCCAACTGTAGAAGTCTGTGTTTCAGTAAAATATAACCATGGATTATTTGGGAGTAAATTTAAGAAACAAAAAAACCACACTTTTACTTATGCAGGGACATCATTAGATTTGTTAATAAGATCTTTCCAATTTTATGTCAACAGACTTCTATTTGATCTTGAGAGTGGCCATTTTGTCACAACATTGACTCATAATGTGCTGTTCTCTAAAGAGTCAGCACAGCCCATTCCTTGCAGAAGGTACTTTGCCTGACTTGAAAAATTTGTCTAAAGGTTTTTGAATCAAGTTAATCATCTCACCAGGGAAAGTGCTAATATATTTCTGCCTCATTTGGTACCGAAATCAAAGTAATTTTTTGATGCTAATTACTTAAAATTAAAAAAAAAAAACAACCTTTTTTTTTTTTTTTTCTGGTATTACTGCATTTTGGTCAGGCCTAGTTCCTAAAAGCATGATGCACAGTGATCCAAAGGAAAATAATCTCATGGGGAAGTCATTTAGAATTTGGTCAGTTTGTTTTGTTTTTCTGGTTTTGTAACTGTCACAAAAGTTAAGAATTACCTCCTTCTACTTAAAAGTTCCAGATAAACTATGGTGATTTATTTTAATTCTTGTTATACATCTCATTGGATATTAGATTGAAGTCTGCCATTATTGAGTCTAAAAGAACAATCACTAGAGCCTTTTACAATCTAAAATTTAAATGACTAAAATATAAATTATTTTGGGAAATAGAATTGGATTTTACTTCTGTTAGAGTCATTTTTCCTAGGTGCTTCAA
Source organism: Antechinus flavipes (assembly GCF_016432865.1). NCBI lineage: Eukaryota > Metazoa > Chordata > Mammalia > Dasyuromorphia > Dasyuridae > Antechinus > Antechinus flavipes. Next base: position 211,882,035 of record NC_067402.1, read on the forward strand.
TACATAATTAATAGAAACCAAACTTCATTTCAAAAGTTCAAATATATGACATTTAACTTAAGAAATGATAATGGAACTATTAATAAGTTTAAAATACATGAGAAGCAACTGGTGGCAAATCATTCTAAATCTCAATTTCCTCACCTACAATGAGGGGACTGGTCAAGATTACTAAGTAATAAAGTCTTTTATAGTTCTGAAGACTATGATATATCCACTGAAAATAATATATTTATTACATATAACTTTGATGCTAATTTAAGAGTTCATTGGCTGTAATCATCTAAGTAAATTTATATGTGGACAAAAAACTAAGTAGAAACTCATTTTCAGGATATATAGTGCAGTCTATAGAATTCTTCCATCAATTTTTATTTTTTTCTTTTAGAGAGTTTGAACTTTTTTCATGGTGTCCAAATACTCCAAAGTAAAATGTATTTTAGGAAAGAATGTAAAAAACCCTTTAATAATCAACATTTTAATATTTTTTCCCAGGTACATTAATTCTTGAGTTTAATTTTTGAGGGAAGAGATTGTTTGATAGCTATCAACTTCCGGCCAGGGAACTCAGCAAGATATTCCCTTTTGGGAGTCATTAGAAAGGATAGTATATATTTGTATCTCTACTTCCTGTCTTCTCATTTCATTTTTCAACCTTTTGCTTTCTGGCTTCCAACATCATCATCCAATTCAAGTTGCTTCTTTCCAAAGTTACTAATGATTTCTTAATTGCTAAATTTGACGGCCCTTCCTCAATATGCAAATCTTATTTTTTTCTGAAGCATTGGAAATTGTTAGGGACTTCCTTCTTCTGGATACACAGTCTGCTCTAGAGCTTTTGTAACATTGGTTCTCCTCTTCTTTGGATGTTTTGAATGTTGCTTTTCAGTTCTCTTTCTTTATCCTACATGTCACATCCTCTAACCAGTAGTATATCTTAAGCTTTCAGACCCAGGGCAGAGCCTTAGTGTGCTCCTATAGATCCTATAGAGGATGTGGATAGCACAGAGGTGAAGTGGTTAACTAAAGAACTGAAATTAGGAAGGGGGAAAAGTCATATCAAAGCAGGAGTGATAATGAGGATGGGAGCATTGGAAGTTACAGTGCGAATGAAGAGTTGGATTAAGAGTGGTAAGGTATATGGAAAACCTAATAATGGGAGGTTTGCTTGGATAAAAGAATTTCAGTAATCTTAAGTGTGGAAGCAGAACACATGTAAATGATAAAAAGCTCAAAACTGCTCACAGCTGAGGTGGGATGAAGGGATAATTAATGGAAACTGAGTAAATTGAGAAATGTAAAAGATAGGATATTTTAGGGACGATCAATATGTATGTTGAAGGTCCCTAGTATAAGGGAGGTGTTAGGGAGAGGAAGCAGGGCTAGGAACTGAGGAAAAAGGGAAAAGGAACTTAGGCAACTGATAGAGAAAAATCTCAGAGGTCTTCAGTAGATAGTGAATTTGGATGGAATGAATCCCAAAGAAGGAAAGGTTGCTCAGTGTTGACATCAGAGAGGGAACCTCTGTGCAGTATAGAGTAAGTAATATTTTGACTGTCCCTCTAAGACCAATGTATTGTTATATATGGCTAGAGAGTTATAAGACTTAGCAGATAAGATTATAAGAGGGAAATGTTATCTGGAGAGCACAAGGTCTCTGTGAATACCATCAAAAGGAAGAAACAAAAAAAAAGAAGAAGTGTAAAATGAAGAAAAGTTTGTTAATTATAACATGAATTTCCTGAGGTTCCAGAGGAAAAAGTGAGAAGATCTGGAGCCAGACTTAGGAAGAGAATGAAGAAAGTCTGCAGGTAGAAGGATAATTAGTTCTTCTTTTCCTGTGACCAACAGTGGATGGGGTTTGAATTGTTATCTGAAGCAAAATTTCTAGTAACTTTTTTCCCCCAGTTACTCTATTAAAACTCTTATGAGATGAAGATAAAATTATTAGTTTTATCTTACAGAGAAGGAAAAAAGGAAGTAAAATTTTATTTTTTTTTAGAGATAAAAGAAGGTTCACCTTTACACTTTTAATATTTACTATGCACTCATAATGTGCTTGATTGGAGTTGTAAATGCAAATATTTTTAGTCTGTTGACTGATATTGTAAGGCATTTGATATATTTACTCCATGAAATATATCACACCTTCAAACAACCACTCCAAGATGTATTGATGTCTTTCTGAGGTTAGTATGAACACCTCCTTTTAAAGTTTTCTCTTTTCCCACCACTTCAAATCCCTCTGGCACTTGATAGATGATATAAGAACAATGTAGAGGGAAGAAGTTTCATGGGACTTAAAAGCAATAGGGTGATGCCAGATTCCAGCAAGAATAAAAAGAAGCTTTCTAGCCAAAAGAAGAAGAAGAGAAATTCAAATTAAGTGAAAATAAGACATCTTAGCAGATTAGAGTCAGGAAAAAATTCACATAAATTTTTGGAACTATGCAGTATGTTTATAGGGAAAAAATGTTGAGAATGTAATAAGGAAGGATGGAATAAAATAGATTTTGACAAAGTTTGCAAGCTTAAGCATCAGAAAATAAAAGAAAAATAAGATAAAATAATTGACCCCCTAATTAGAGTAATAGAATACAATAGTAAAATAGTTGGTTCAGTAGAATGGGGAATTAGTAACTAATTATTAAGCTCATGAACTAATTTAATTTTAGAACTAGGTAAAAGAAGTTGTGACTTAACAGGGTTTCATGGATAGTAAGTGACAGAGTCAGAATTAGAACTCAGATCATCCAACTCTTGATAGCTAGCTGACCAAGGGGATAGATAATAGATTCAAGAAAAAATTCAAACTAAAAGAATCCCTTGTATATTGAAAGTTGATATAATTTTGATAACAATACTATTTTTTACTTGAAAGAAAATCATTATAAGATACAATTTATTCCTCATTTCCTCATTCCCTAATACAATCTCTCTCTAGAAATGATAGAGGAATTTAAATCAAGGCTAACATATTTCTTTTCCACTCTTCAAAGTGAAGAGTTATTAAGTATCAGAATTCTTTCCTGGGGTAGTTGGATTGGTCTTTTTTTGCAAGTTATTTTAGTCAGTGTCAGTCTATTTAAATGAAATGATAAAGAAAGTTCTTAAAAGAATTAGCTTTTCAAGAAGGCACTGGATTTGACAGAATAAATAAATTATTACTATCAATGTGGAGATTTCACAAAATCATTAGCTTAAGACTCTTAGAAACTTATTCTTTGTAATCAAAGAAGTTCTCTGATCAATTTAATAATCTTTCTGGGAGACTAGCCTTTTGGAGGACTTTCTGATTGCATCTTTCTAAAGAGAATAACTTTGTTGTCACCTGGAGAAAAACAGTGAAGGTGGCTGCTTCCAATATGAATTGATAGGCTCAGATTTTAGGGAGGAAAGATACTTGTGGGAAGAAACAACCTTTTGCACTAGTCAAAAAAGGGAAACACAAACCACTTTGGTGTCTTTTCCCCTCATCTCTAACTCATAATGTTTATCACGTGTTATTGCTACACGACATCATTTTTGAACCTCCACTCCTAGAAGAAGTAGGCTTGAAGGATGACTTCCCTGGCAATAAAATTGGTCTTAGAACCAGACCTTTTAAATAGTGGAAAGGGATTTTGGGGACCATTATTAATTTAGACTGTCTGGCATTATATTCAGGGAAGACGAATTGCTTGAACAATGTATGCCATGGAGAGAGAAGATGACGTATTATCTTTTCTGAAACTGGGTGAAACAGTAGTTAAGGATCCAAGTTAAAATAAAAAGGAGCAAGATGTGTGAATTTTATACTCTGCTAATGCAGGTCCATTGGGAAAGGGATTGGCTGTCCAAGTAGTTCCAAGTTGTCCCTTTGAGGAATATCAAAACTAAGATGCTTGGGGAGATTGTGGAAGGAGGTAGTCACTGGAATGTTGGGGAAAAATTGCCCTGTTGACAACTTCAAGTTTTCTTTCCTTCTAAGGGGAAAGCTAAAGGTGGCAGTAAACATGGAAAAATGTAGGATCTTTGTATGAAAGTCAAACTTGTCAAAGAGGAGGAAGAATGTCATTATTCATACGTCATTAAATCCCTTCATAAACTTTTTGTATTTGTTTATGGGCTTCTTTAAGTCTTTCCATCTTCCAAATTATCTAAGTGGTTGAATAAAGCTGTCCAGACTCTACTTAATGGATTTGTTTCTTTGGGTGTACTGTATGGATCTAAGGGGTCCTATTACCTACATTTTTTGAGACATAGACATGAAATTTCCCAGAACAAACCCAAGGGGAAAGTTATTACCAACTATAGGATTCCATTTTTAATTCTCACAATATAGGGAATAGCATATTTATTTAGAGGTTTAAGACATAATTTTATTAGTTAGGAGCTATGAGAAGCCCTTTTTAAATAAACCCATCCCATGCTTATTCTCACTATGCTTTGGATATTGGAAATCACCTTTGAAACACGACAGTTTAGAGTTCATAGTTTCCCATTAAATCCTTTTCTAAGCTCCAACCAAATTAAATCTTAGGAGGATAATTATTATAAATAGTGAATTGATGAGAACTTATTTTCCCCCTAAAGTAAAAAATATAAATGCTAACTTATTCAAAGACATGCTGCACGGAAAAACTAATTTTCATTAGCTAAAGACTAGTAGAAGTTGTCTTCATCAATATAAAAGAAATGGATTAAGCCCAATGTAATCCTAGATTTATGAGTAATTTTATGATGAGAAACAATTCTCCAAGGACGTAACTCTAAAGGAGACTGGTATTCTTGGTACTGATTGAAGCAGTCTCAGACAGGATTTGTTCACTAAATGTTCTTGTCAAAAAATAAGGTCAGATGAAACTGTAGAATTCTCTAAACAGGAAGTCATCTGATCATTTATGACTAACATTTCATATCTGTTGTTACATAATAAACATGACTTGTTTTGTGGGGGAGGGGAAATAAGCTTGTTCTCATGCTTAAACTCAGACTGTGCATTCTTTTTATTGAAAATCCTTCTCCCTTTGTAACAAGTTGAAGGATAAAATTAAAGCACACACACACACACACACACACACACACACACACACACAAACACATTCCAAATGATTCTCTTAAAGTTTATAATTCAGATTGTAGGCCATTAGAGTTAATCAGGTAACACAAAGTAATCTTGACTTAATTTCTTATCTCTTAAGATGTCTAATTTTATTCTGGGCATTAAAACGTTGGAGAAAACTGTAAAGTAACCTTATTATCTATTGTGTATTTTAATTCATATACTATCTTTAGTGTTATATGACTCTTAAGAGTTATTGAGAAAATGTTCTACCACTCCAGGGGTTGGCTCTTTAAAGATGTTTGATAGGCAATTCCAAGAGGTATAGCTTGTCTCCTTAACTCTGAAAGCAATGAACTGATAATCAAATATAGTTTTCATCTTAGAAAATGTTTGGGGCATTAATTCTGTTAGATATTCTCTAATTAAGAAATAGTAATATAGTAATGAATGAGGGAACAAAGAATCTTTTATATCAATTTCACCATTCTTTGATATTTCTTAAGTCTACCTTTTAATAAATGATCATATATATCCTACATTGTTTATTATAGACACAGAGTAGAATTGGGGGGAAAAAACTATATTTGGACCTGGATTCAATTGACATCTTTGATACACACTGGGAAAGCCATTTTATATGTCAGAGTTTTGTGCTACTCTAAATTAGAGACTCTGTCTAAATTAAAGACTGTGTCTCTAAGAAGGGACTCACCTATGTTCATAGTTTCCTAAAGCAATTAAATCACAGTTCTAGTTTCTCTCCCTGTTATTTATTATTTGTCACCATTATTATAATTCATATAATACTATTATTAGTAATGATAGTGATGATGAAGTAATGAGGTCAGGCTTTTATTTATAATCCTATAATATTTGTTACTTAGATTTTAGAATGTCACTTAACTTTTCAGGATTCTTTTCTCCCAATAAAGCATTAGTGTCAGATCAAGAAGTGATTATTATGTCATTTAATATTTCATTTTTTTCATTTTGCGGATGTCTTATCTGTAATGTTAATACTTTGGAGACTGATATAATAGGAAGTCATTTAAAATTCATTAAGCATAGTTGTAAAATTCCTATAAAAGTTATTAAAATAAAATCAGAAACAAAGTACATTGTTGGATATTAAATGACTGAACAAATTGGATGCTTTATTGATGATTTCTCTGATGATGAGCCCTCTATTTTTCCAAAGAAGTTGTTCAAATTCAAAGATTAACTGTACCTATTATCTGAATGGTGACCAAATATGGGAAACTACTTCTAAATAGCAATTAAGATATTTGTCTGAAACTGATCTTATTGTTATAGTAGACATTTTCATTGATCATGTATTTATAAACAGTAAGGTGGTTGGGTTTTGTTTTTGAAAGATAGTTCTTGGAAGAGAAAATCAATTTGCTAGTCACATTAGGAGTAATCTTCTCTAAGGAAATGCAGAGACTTCCAAGTATTGTAATGATTCAACAGAGAAACACAGACTTTCCACTTCCCAGCTCATATATGAAATGCCTTTGTGTGTGCAAATATGTATCTGTGACTATGTGAACAATATGGTGGAGCTAGGAGAGAAAGAAGGACAAAAATCTTACTATACTACATTTGCTAGCAATCATTAATTATCATCATATAGTAAGGCTGTTCCTCCTCATCTTCTTTGAAGTCATGTAGAATCAATGGACTTGAGAAGTAGAAGAGATCTTAAAGATGATCATAGCCTTAGCATTGTAAAGGACCATAGAAATCATTTGTTTCAACCCTCTTAATTGATAAATGAGCAAAATGAGACCCAGGGAGATCAGTCAGTTGGTCAATCACTAAACATTATTGAATATTTATTATATGCCAGGTACAGGAAATACAAAGAAAGGTAAAAGACACTCCTCATCCTTAAGGAGTTCATAGTATAATGGCAAAGTATCTGTTTTTGTTAAAAATAATCTGGTTTCCAGGATAAATATCAAGACAAATCAGACATGTAGAATTGCCCCATCCTGGTCTGATTTTTTAAAAATTTGCAACAAAGTTGAAAAAGAAAGCTCAACAAGATATAAATACAAATAAAAGGCAAAGTCAAAGCTATAACTTGGAATTTTTATACCCACGAGAAGCAAAATAAAGTATGCCTTCAATTCAGTTGAGGTAGAGTTATGACAGGGGCAGATAAAATGAGATTGCCATAATTTATTTCATATTTCTTGAATTTTGGCTCCTTCAACCCTCATAAAATAAGACATGTTATATAATGTGTACATTTCAGGTAAACATATGTATATATCTTTATATGTCTGCATCTTTATATGGATATATCTATGTTATATTAAATATATAGATCTAGACATACCTATATCAATTTACTTAACCTACCTTTCCCTCTCTCTTCTCTCTCATCATTCTCTTACTCTCTTTCCCTCTCTTTCTCTCTTTTTCTTTCTTTCTGTCTCTCTGTCTCTGTCTCCCTCTGTCTCTCTGTCTTTCTGTCTGTGTCTGTCTAACTATTGAGAGAAAGAAAGCTATCTCTAGATAGACATGCTTCTTAAGTTTGTTTTAATTGTTAGGGTTGTTTTAACAGCAAATGTCATCCTGATTTTATGAATGTGAGAAAATTGACATTGCTTTCTAGAAAACATATACCTACCCACATATTAGTAAATTGTCTATTGACCAATTTTAGAGATGTTAGATACTCCAATGTGGTAAGTATGAGAAAATAATTAGCACTAAATAATTAATAATAAATTGTTAAGATTAACTTGTTAATTGAACCTATAGTATGCTTTAGAATCTGGAAAGTAGTTCAGGAGAGTTGAGTTAAATCAGAAATGTAGACCATGAGCAAACGGAATGCCACCTTTCTTCTTTGTTTTGCCCTGAGGCCTGTTAAAAGCTCATAGCAAGTATCCTGTGGGAGCAATGAATTTCTAAGCTTTGTGAAAGTTTTCCAAGTCCAGTTAAGGTCATGAGAATAAACCCTTATTTTTGTGAGATCAGACTCAGTAAACTTGCCAAATTAGCTGTAGGGTAAGTGAGAATTACGCCCCCATCTCCTTATTCCCTCTTTACCTTCTCAGTCAACTTCAATACTGAAAGGTTCCATATCTTCCCCTTTATCATATCAATTTCCTCCACAACAGCCTTTGAGTCTAGACTAACTGCTCCTTCCTTTCCCAAACTTAGCTATACACAGATACATACACAAATGCAACATGCTTATTTGTTTTCTCAACTCTATTATCAAAGGTTGTTACACCCTTGATTCAAAATGGTGTTTATACCTAATAAGGGCATAGACATACTTTGTAATTTTAATACCTCTGTGATTACATTCTGGACTTTCTGGGGCTGCATCCACTGAGGTGGGGAAAGCAATCTCCTTTACCTGTAGATCTAGGATTGGAGGATAGCAAACAGTATTTTGTTTCTCTGCTAATCACTGCCTTGGTGACCAAAATAAATAAATAAATAAATAAAATTGGTGATTTTTTTACATATACACAAAAACACACACATCAGAATGGGAACTGTTCCATATTGAAAAAAGAAAACTAGGAAACCATATTTGTTTGTTGCAATAAAGTGCAAATTGATTTTATGCAGACTTAAAGATCAAAGTTATCCCCTATTTTCTGCCTTCTGAGGCCTCAATTAGTGATTGGAAAAAACTCTTCAATAAATCTCATTTGGATATATTAGATTATCTATAAGCTTTCTTTTTCTTTTTTGAATAAGAACATTCATTTTTAACAAAAGCATTTGTAGATTTGCCACCAAATGTAAGGATTAAAATAAATTAAATAACATCATTTCTTCTTGTTCCAAAAAAAAAAAATAATATGGCAAACAGAGGGGAGAAAAGCAGCAATTTGAGAGCAAACTCTGTAAAATCCTTTAGACTTTTGCTGGAATGGCCAGAAATGGGTGGGAAGGCAAAGGAGCCATTCACTTGGAGTATGGTCTGGTGTGGATGGGAGAGAAAGCAGGATCTCTAGTAGTTTCCTATATTAATGAGTTATTCTTCCTGCTGAATGTAGATGCATTCTTTGTTTATAACTAGTGAAGGACTTTCTGTGTCCTTTCAGTGTTCTCCAAATTTTGGTTATGAAAGAGTGACTCTCAGTCCTTGCACTCTAACTTTGGCTCTAGGTTTAGTTGATATAGACACGAGTCTTTTTTTTTTTTTTTTTTTTTTAATTTAAATTGTTTTACTAACCAGTCAGTTTAATCATTTGTAACATAAGTGTTTATCAATTTGTAACTCTGATTATTTTTCTGATGTCAGATACATTGCTCATGTAGTCAGGTCCATTGTATATTCTGTTGTAAACTAAATCTACAACTCTTAAGGCTGGAGAATATAGGAGAATATGATAGTCCAATGTACCTGAATATTGTGACAGAGACTTTTATTGGTTACCTTTGTGCATTGCTGACATTGAGTTGAGATATGTGCGATTAATTTTGTAGAATTTGTTTTCCTGAAAAAATTTAATTATTGTAATTGTTATTTCTAATAATAGTATTAGAATTGCAGTCAGAGGACCTAAAATTAAATCCAGATAGCTATGAGATTTGGGGGTGAGATACAACCTTGCTGGGTCTTAGTTTCTTCATCTGTAAAATGAAATGGCTGGATTAAATCATATCTAAGAGCTTTTCTAAGCTCTAATATCTAATTAAACTTTTAAAACATCAGGCAAAGCTTCCATTTGAATGAACACTGTGGTGATTTTTTTTGGGAGGATAAGGCCAAGAAACCTTTTGCAATAATAATAACTAAGGTTTATATAGATATGCCAGTGGCTGTTCTAAGCATTTTACAATTATTTTTTCATTCTATTCTCACAACAATCTTAGAAGGAAGGTGCTGTCTTTACTCCCATTTTAGAACTGAGAAAGTGGAGGAAACAGAGGTTAAGTGATCTGTTAGGGTTCACATTTCTTGTAAAGATTGGAATTCAGGCCTTCCTAACTCCAGGTCCAATACTGTGCTATGTGTTTCCTAATTAACTATTTTGCCACTATTTTTCAGATATTAGATTTACTTAAATTAATTTTAAATGTCAATTACAGCTGCTTTGTGGAGTAGTTATGGATACAGGTGATCTCTATTCTCCTACTTCTTAATGGTAAACAAACTATCACCACTTATAGAGATCTGAGGCCAATTAAGCCTTACCATCTGGGAATGAACTTTGTCTACATTATGTGTAAAAGATATTTCAAATCCAGGCTTTATTGTTAGCTCTGAGAGATTCCTTTCAGTGTAACTGCTTTGGGACTGAAAATTGTTCAAATGTTTTGATAACTGATTCTTCCTTTCCTAGTGGCAATCAATCAATCAATTAACAAGCTTTTATCAATTATTTACCATATTCCAGCCATTGCTATTAAGTGATGGGGATACAACACTTAATACAATGAAGTTGTATTCATTGTAGCAGTTCTTGTCCTTAAGGAGCTAACATTCAGTGTTGGAGGAGAACAGCATAAAAAGTAATATGCCATATAAATACAAGTAAAAAAATTTTTTTGAGTGAAAGATTCCCACAGCTGTGAGGATCAGGATAATTTTAGTGTAAAAGATGGTGCTTGAAGGAAATAAGAGATCCTAAGAGGTTGAGGGGAGAAGGGAATTCGATCCAAGTGTGATGCAAATGTGTAGAAAAGCAAGATGAGATATCTTGAGTAAGAAACACAAAGATCTCTTTGTAATTTGTAAATTGTAATTTGTGATTTGTGAATTGTAAAATGAGGAAAGGGAGATAATTTTAATTAAAAAAAAAAAAAGATTGGAAAGGTAGATTGAAGCCAGGACTTTAAAAACTAAATGAGGAATTGGATTCTGGTAGCAGTTGGTCTGGAACCTTATTTTCTGGCTCAAAAGAGGCATGTCTATGGTGACATAGTGGTTGGAGTGAAGATAGGAAGATGAATTCAAATATGACTCTAGAGACTGACTACTTTTGTGACTTTAGGCAAAGCACTTAATCTCTCTCTGACTCAGTTTCCTCAACTATAAAAAGGAGATAATCCTCCCAGGATTATTGTGAGAATAAAATTAGATAATATTTGTAAAATGCTTTGTAAACATATTATCATTATTTTTAAGAATGGATATTAGGATAATTAGGATATTAGGAAAGGAATAATTATTACTAGTAGTGTACATTTCCAAGAAAACATATTTCTTTTTGAAACATTCTCTCCATTTTGTTGTTCAGTCATGTCTGACTCTTCATAACCCCATGAACCATACTGTCTATAGAATTTTAAGCAGATTATCTGCTTATCTTAATGTCTATACTCTTGGAGAAATTTGGGAATTTGGAATTGGTTTCTAAGTTAGTCCAATTACTGGGGTGGGGAAGAATGAAGGCTGACAAAGAAAAATAAAATCATATGAGCCTTTCTTTAGGTTTGATCCTTTACTCTTTGGGTTTGGAGGACCCATTTATCTTCAGTCCAGGGTTCCCGTATATACTCCAACAAATATCTGAAATGGTCACCAAGATTGTTGTGTGTCTTTCATTTCAAAGAGGATCAATCATATCACATGGTGATGTCTAGACTCAGGGGTGAATTGGATTTAAATGAAACAGAGTTGCAGAGTCATCAACCTCACTTTCTAAAGTCAGTGGGATTCAGTGGATGACCTTATTGTGTTTGATGTCTGACAAAGCTCTAAGTACTTTACAATGCCTGTTTCAGCCAATTTCATGGAACAAATTGTTCTAGTCCTCCCCTAGTATGTTTTCATATAATTGGAAAAGGCATTCCCCTAACCCATGATGAGTTATCTTCAACCTATTGGTTATCCTAAAACTGGGAGATTAGCTATGTGGCTCAATTGGGCCTGGAGTCAGAAAGAACTGAATTCAAATCTGGCCTCAGAAACTTACTGTTTCTGTGTGATCCTGGGTAAGTCATGGCAAAGTACTCCAGGAATTTCCAGTTTTGCCAAGAAAATTCTATAGACAGTATGGTTCATGGGGTTATGAAGAGTCAGACATGACTGAACAACAGCAACATTTGGTATAAGCCACCAGATCTATCAACAAAATGGAGAGAATGTAAGAGAAAGATGCAGTTCGAACTACAGTAAAAAAATAAATCCAGAATGCAGTATAAGCTGGTAGGAAGCCTATACATGTTCAGTCCAGCAAATGGTTGTGAAGCCTGTGTATTGTGGAATGCAGGTCCCTCCAAGGAAGCCAGGTTCCATTAGTGCATCTAGTGCTTGCCAGTGCTGTGAGAAATTTTATTCCAAAGAAGCCAGTGGGGGGTTTTAATAAACATGTTGGAAAACAGATCTCATCTCTAGTCTGTCAAAAGAGAAGTTAGGATATATCTTGCTCCACAGGTCACTGTATAAGGAAACAGGAACTAGATGTGCATTCCTTGGAGCACTGGGAGACAGGGCTAATTCAGCTCTTAATAGTATACATCATGTTTAAACTAGTATCATCTTCAAAATTCAACTAGGATCTCTCAGTGTTACAGAAATTGACAGAAGCAACTCTTGGTGAGGAAGTATACAAGGAGAAGGAGAAGGAAAAAAAAAAAAAGGTGGGCCAAAGCCAATACTTATTATATTGAACCAATAAGAAATAGTAATGAAAGATTCATCTCATCCAGAAAGGAATTGGCAATGGCATCCAGTCTACCGAGGAAATAGAACAAAACAGGACCTACTTAACCCTCATCCAAGAGTGTTGGAACTTGGCCCTGGCAAAAAGTCCCAATCCAGGAAATGACACTGAAAAAAAAAGGTAAATAGAAGAAAACATCAAACATGCTGAAGAAATAGTATGGGTTATAAGAAATCCAAAAGATAAGCCCAGGAAAAAAGAAACTCCATGATAAGTATAAGAAGAATGTTAGAAAAAAAGTCAAATGGCTTGACTCACACAAACTGCAAAAGAAACTGGAATAAATGAAGAAATAATTATAAATGAAATTAAAACACTGGAGGCAAAAATAATGGAAGGAGAATAAATAGCTTAGAGCCAAAAATAGAAAAATTTACCTACATTGTGAATATACTGAAAAAACAGAATGGACAAACAGAACTCAATGACTTCAAAAGACAACACAGAAGAACAAAATCAAAGAATTAAACAAAAGAAAGGAAACTGTGATCTAAAACAGATTTGCAGGAATAATTTAAAAATCATAAGTGAAAGTCATAAAAAGCAAAAATCCTGGATGTCATATTTTAAGAAATCATGAAAAATCCCCCCCCCAAATCCCATTTAATATCTATAAGAATCATAGGATAAAGTGAAAATAGAAAGAATCCACTAATCAATCTGCAAAATAAATCTCACCAAAAAAAACCAAAAACCAAAAAAAAAAAAACAACAACAACAACAAAACAGAGTAAAAAAATCTAGGGTTTTCTAATGTGATAATACTGCAAGCAGCCAGAAACAAACAAAAAACAATTACGTTCCAAAGAAACACAGAATCACACAAGATTTGACAGTAACTACTTTTAAGAGGAGGAAATTTTGGAGTCCAATATTCCAAAAGGTGAAAGATAACTAATTATATCTCATCCTGAAAGGACTTGATGGAACACAATAAATAGTTAACAATCAAAATTCTGACAATGAAAAGCATATCATGTAGTAGACAGTGAATTGGTCTTGAAGCTAGGAAGACACAAGTTCAAATCCTGTCCCTCACATATTGCCTGATATATATTTGTTGTGTGGCCCAGTTCAAGTCATTTAAGTTCTTAAAGCTTTGAACAATTTCTCAACCACTACAAATGTCAAGGAAGTCTCTGATGTGGATAGTAGGGAGAATCTTCTTGTCTTGGAATTCCTTATACCAATATAATAGTTGGGATTTAGAAGCTGAACCCCAGAATATATTGGGGGTTCTGTGCAGCTGTCATGAGGTGTCTCAAAGGAATCTGTCGGCCTAAACCAACTCCAAATCAAGAGGCAAAGATTTTATTAATACATCATTGACTGGCAGGCTAAATTCCAAGATAAGTTAGCAAAGTAAGGGGGACACACAGTGTATTTAGAGTGGTAAAAACTTTTGGAGGTACTGTTTAGGTTATTTCTATTACTCATTAATTTCTCTGGTTTAAACTCACTAGTTTCAAAAGAACCTCTGATATGTTAATTTTATGGAGGCTATTGATATGCTGATGTATCAGTTCTAGGATGCCTACTGAGAGAGGAAGGAAGAAATTCAGTAGTCTTCTACTTTACCACATGGCAAGTCTGTAATCTAAATATATATAGCATATGTTAATATATTACATTATATTATATAATAAATATATAGAATAATCTAAAGGTAAGATACAGTATTCCTATACCAGACATCTTAGAGCCAAGTATACAGAGCTACTTGGAGCCACAGTATGGTATTCCTGAGATTACAATCGCATAATTTCCCCCTCAAAGAGTATTCCTGAGACAAAACAATGTGGAGATAACAATCACATCACAATCATAAGTCCATTCCATACTTCTATCTATGATGATAAATGGAATGAATTCACACACAAAGTAGAGGAAGTTAACAGTTATTCAGAAAACTGAATACAACAATGTATTGTTTATAAGAAATGTACTTGAAGCAAAGGTCTCAGCATAAAAATGAAGAATTAGGGAAGAATTTAATTTGCTTCAGGAGATTCTTAGAAATCAAGGTTTGGAATCATGATTTCAAACAAGGCAACAGTAAAAATAGGTATGGTTAAAAATGAAAAGGAGCAAAACAACATTATACTTAAAGACCTCATAGATAATGAAATAATATCAATATTTAATATCTGTAGACTGGTTGGAAAGCATCTGATCATGCTGTCAAATTATAGGGGAAAATACATAATAATTGAGGCAGTCATGTTTCTAACCCTAGTTCTTCAGCCCTTCCCATTGTGTTTTATCTGGACAATTAGGCTCAATTAGTTCATTAACAAATTGCATAAGAAGAACAGTAATTATGAGCATTTCCTTCCCTGTGGCGCTAGAGCTATCTTCTGTCTCTGGAGAGGCTATTATTAATTTTTAGTGTAAACATTTATACCTTGGAAATTAGCAAGTGCTACAAATCGGGGCTGAATTTATTATTTTGAGATTGTCTAGACCTAAGAAAGTGATGGAGAAAATATAAATAATGCATTCAATTTTAAAGTGGGTTGTGTACTTTCTGTTTTTCAGAGAATTAGCTATTAAACATTTACAAGCATACCTCTTATTTCCTCCCTATACAAGAGGCACACCTTCCCACAAATATACCCAGAGTCTTACATTGGAAAATAATAGTCATGAATTTAAAAAGAAGATTGTAGAGAGTCATATGTATATGTGGCTAAGGTAACTCAAAATTTTGGGACTTCAGAGCATCTGTGTTCTTTCTCTCTCTCCAAAGGGTATTCTTTGACATTTGTATTGGGGCGTGGTGTCATTGATGGATGAGTTGCTCCCCTTTTTAGTTGGCTCCTCACAGAACTAATGGCTCAGCATATCTAGGGCATGGTGTCTCAGCTGGATGGGCCAATCTGTTTCTGGGCTGGGTCAGACAGATTACTTGATGACTGCCCTGGCTCTCTACCATGTTCAGCTGCTGCTAGGCAGTAGCTGCCAGACAGTTGTGGGCAGGCCATTCTGCTGCTGGGCAACTGCTTCCATGCTCTGTTGGGCAGGTGGTTTAGCTGCTGGGCTATTTTAACATTGCAGCATCTGTGCTGGACGAGCTGATTGCTTCAGCTGGAGCTTGATTATAGTCTTTTCAGCTGAAGAACAACAGAGCTCTTTCAGCCAGGGCAATGACCCTTATTTTTAGCATTGGAAGAAGACTCTTCTCTGACTCTCAGAGGTCTTCTCCGAGGATGTTTGTCACATCCAGGAAAAAGATGAGAGTTTTGTTGTTGCTTGGTCATGTCTAACTCTTTGTGACCTTGTTGACCACACTGTCCAAGGTTTTTTGTTTGCTTGTTTGTTTGGCAAAGATATGGAGTGTGCCATTTCCTTCTCCAGTAAGTAAGGCAAACAGAGGATGACTTGCCCAGCATCATATAGCTAGTAAATGTGTGAGGTTGTATTTGAATCCAGGTCTTTCTGATTCCAAACCCATTGCTCTATCAAGAAAGTCATCTAGCTATAAGAACTTTATCCCCTTCTCTTCATCATTCTTCAGTAATACTTTTTACCTTCCTTCTTTATATGGAATGGCTCTTAGGTGAACAGGGACTAGGGACAAAGATGTCAAAACAATCTATGTCCTGGAGGCAAGTTCATTGTCTTCTTTACATGCAATCTAAGTATTTTCTCCAATACTTTTTGGGGAATATCTCTTATTTGAGCTCGGATGGCTCAGAGTGAGTATAAATAGCAAATATTTCTGGTTTTGCTAGAAACTCTGAGGGTCTTCCCCTCCTATACTGATTTTTTTTTTATTCTGATTTTGTTTTGACTAGATAAAAGAGACCAATCGCTGCCTCATTTCTTACCTAGCTATGGTATTGCTTACAGACCTGTGGAAAACCTTAGCTTAAAAGGCCTAAGTCTCCCACAGCAATCATGTCTCATCGTCATTTGTTCTGATCTACATCTTGTTACTGTACTTGGATGACTTGGAAGGAGAGAGTGAAGCTGATAACTTTTGACCATTCTCCCTCTCTTGATTCTGATTCACTTGCAAGTCATGATGTCACCTTCCTGATGTCATGGTCCACTTAGGAAAAAAAAAAAGAATAAACAACAAATTGCATCTGAAGGCGTCTATGTTTTGGCTTAGATTTTTATAAAAGTCTCACTGGAATATCTTCTCTTATAGTAATAAAACCCACAAATAAGAGATAGAAAAATAAATTAAAAAACTATATATTTGTATGTGTATGTATAAACACACACATATATATACATACTCATATATGCATATATATATGCATATAAATACACCTCTCTCTCTCTCTATATATATATATACACACACATATGTACATATATACATATACACACATATTTGGAAATCTATCTACCATGATATAGGCAGGAATTATATGACTATAAGTACAAATAATTTTTTACAAAAATAAAGACAGAAAAATGGAGGAATTAAATGCTTGTGTCTGGGTCATGTCATTATAATAAAACTTGTAGTGCTACAAAAATTAATTTGTAAATATAGTGTAATACCAATCAAACTATCAAAGAGTTACTTCATAGAGTTAAAAAATATTTTAACAAATCAATATGGAGTAAGAGAACAAAGTATCTCAATAGAAATAATGAAGAGTAGATAGAAGAAAAAGAAACAGTATCACATTTCAAATTATATTTCAAAATAGTTGGAAACAAAAATACTGGTAATAGTTTAAAAAAATTTAAAAAGTTGATCATTAGAACACATCAGTTTTATAAGACCTTGAAGCAATTGAATATAGTAGCATACTATTTCATACGGAATTCATACAGAATACTGTAGCATACTGGTAAAAGGACTACTGGGGAAAAGACTTGGTATTTGGTCAAAACAGCTCAGAAAACTGAAAACAATCCAGTAGAAATTAGTTTTATTTCAACAGCTCATACCATATAGCATCGTACCTCCCAATAAATATATGAACTAAATATGAAAAATCATGCCGTAAGGAAATTTGAGGAAGGAAGGAGATACTTTTCTCAACTAAGAGGAGATTATCTTGACTATGCAAAAAAATTAACAGGAAATAAACTTTGATTTCATGAAATTAAATAGAAAAAATTATGCAGAAGCAAAATTAAAATTAGAATTTATAAAGGGAATAGTTTACTAGGCAAATATTTGTACCAAGTCTTTGATAAAGGTTGTGAAAGAATTCAAGGAGGTTTTCTTATAATCACAAAAGAATTTATTGATGCCCTAGAAGAAGGACCAAACTCTGAGAAAGTTTGACAATTAGAAACAGTTTGGGAGAGTTTTATATACTGAAATTTGGGGTTTCAGGTAGCAGGCTAATGACCTATGTGCAGAGAACAAGGTACAGATAAGGGAGGAGCCAGGGTGTCTTTTTCTCCAGGTAAGACAATGGGATGTTTTTTAGCAAGATATTGTTACTGGGGAAGGAGAGAGGTAAGAAGTTAGGATATAGCTTTTACAGGAGACAAATTAGGATCAACAGATAAGAGGTTTTATTGCTCCACATTCCTTAGGTAAGTATGCCATTTTGAGTAGACCCTGGGTTCTGACCCATCAATTAGATATCTGGGTATTTTAGGAAATTAATTAAATATATAGGAATAAGAGTCATTCACCAAAAAGTAAATGGTCAGAGGAAATAAACAGATGGTTTTGAAAAGAATAAAGATAGCCTATAAATAATCATATTTAAAAATTATTACAAATGATTACTAGCAAGAGAAATTTAAATTAAAATAAATTGATGTTCTATCTCACATCCACCAGGTTGGTAATGATGAGAAAAAGAGAAAATGATAGATATTGGAAGGTTGCGGGAGGGTAGCAAGAGTAATGTACTGTTAGTGGTCATGTAGGTGGGTGCAAATATTTTGGAAAGTAATTTAAAATTATATTCTTAAATTCAGTAAACTATGTATATTCTTTGAATTAGCAATATAACTTGTAGGCATATATTCCAAAGAGAGAAATCAAAGAAAGAGGGAAAGGACTTATAGGCATGCAAATATTTATAGCAACATTCTTTCTTGTAGTAAGGAACTAGAAACAAATTGAGTGTCCCTCAATTGGGGATTGTTGAACAACTTATGTTGTAGGAACACAAAGAGAATATTATTGCAATTTGATGCAGAATGATGAAAGGGACAGATTCAGGGAATTTTGGTAGAACTTGTATGAAGTAAAAGAGAGTGATGTGACCAACAACTACAAAAAACTTTAAATGGTGATTAATGTAGTTACTAAAAAAAAACTTCATAAAACTGATAATGAATCATATTTTTTTACTTCTTGGAAGAGAGATATGGCCTAGAGGTGTCAGATAAGATGTATTTTTAGATAGTGACAATGTGTGAATTTATTTTTCTTGACTACACTCATTTGTTATAAAGGAGGGCTTTTTTAGAAAGAAGGAGGAGAATGGGATAGGAGCCAATGGAGAAGTAATAATACAGAAAGAAAAATAGAAAGTAAAGAAAGAAGAAAATAGTATTTTTAAAAAATACACAGAATATAATAATATGAAGTTCTTAATAGGATATGGTAGAGATTCACAATGTCATACTCAATTTATTTCCTCCCTGCTTTGTACATTTTTCTTTATATTTATCAATTTTGTTATAATAATAATAATAGACATAAAATGAACAAACCTACTTTCACATATCCTGGTATATACCTATGAATCTCCAAATATATTAATATGTGACATATATCTTTCCATTTTCTGGGTATATTCTGATATAATAGAGTTCCTTTTCCAAACTATTGACTTTTTCTGTAGGAATAGCATTTTGATAGTCTGGATGATGTGATGTGAATTAGTAAACATAATTAGATTAATGTTTAAATAGAGTTTTAACCATTCCAGTCTAAGCATAATATCAGTATCTAAATTTCCTGGGCTTAATTTCCTTTACAATAGACTTAAATTCCCTTCTCTCCTTCTTGAAAACACTTGGTGTTTCATGAGTATTTAATTTTCACTAGTTCACATATAGATACATAGAAAAACCCCTACATTTACCCCGATATAACAAAGCCAAATGGGATATGAAAAACATATCAATACATTGAAAAAAAGAAAAAAGTCAAGGTTGGTTAGTCAGAGAGAACAGGTCAGTGAAAGAGAAGAAAGGGTTATAGATTGTCTTGTGTGGGCAAATAAGATGTGTGGGAAAGAATGATAAAAGAGTGGAAATCAATTAATGGGAGCATAAGTGCTCAAGTCAGTAGTCAGAGGGTGGGAGAGAGGTTATTAACTATAGTAAATAAAACAAAGTTGTTTTAAATAATCCCTCTGGTGAATTAACTTGAATATTTAATTTTATTGTGAGAGATATTATGGTATATTGAATGGATGACTTCCTTTGGAACTAGAAGTTGCCAGTTCAAGTCTTTTCTTTGATACTTATTGCCTATCTGACCTTGAGAAAATAACTGAGCCTTTCATTCTACAGGTAGATCTATGATTATAAGTAGAGAAAATAGTGACCTGCACTTAGACAATTTTTTTTTTCACTGAGTGTTCCCCATTTTAAAAATTTCTAGCTTCAATTCCTTTATCAGTTTGGTTTCACTAAAGTGATAATATGGATTTTGCCTTTTACCTTGTTTCAATATTTATCAAAATGTGCCCTTTTGTATCTTTAAGAGGGAGATTAAATACTTCTAAAAAGAATATCACCATGCCATCTACAATATTATCTTGAGCAAGACAACACAGAGGGTTATAATTTGATTACTCATTTAATCACTTACCAAGACTTCATTTTAATGGAAATAATTTTCAAGTTCTGTATATAAGAAAGAGAACACTAATCTGGAATGTCCCTATATTATGTGAATGTTTCTTTATCACCTTTACCTCTAATGTTTCTACCTGAATGTGTTTTGGGGTTATGATCTCATTTCTGCATACATAGAGTTCTCCAAAAAGTCATAAGTGAGCATGAAATTGTTATCAGGATCAGAAATGCTAATATAACTTTGGGAGGGGAGCCATTCTGATGTTGTTCTTTTCTCAGCCTCTTTCAGCAGGATAATATGTTCTTGAATCTCATAGTTTAGAAGACCGATTAGAAATGGAGTTGCCCATTTGTTTGCCTAGACAGAAAGTGGTTAGATTGAGTCAGATTCTCTTTCTAGCAAATATGATAAATCAAATGTGCTGAAGTATAGATGTATTATTTGTTTGTAAGTACACTATTTGTGATGTATTAATAAGGTTAGCATACTTTCCTACCAATCTATTATGCTCAAAATGCTCAAGCCAGAAAATTCAGTGGGACAAGTTTTTGTTGTTGTTTTGTTTTGTTTTTTAAAGAATATTTCGACCAGTGAATCAAAATAATTAATTTTCCTATCATGGGGCTTAACAGGTGGAACATATGAGTTCACATATTTGAATATGTGCAAAATACAAAGTATTTCAGGGGTTAAGATCCTAGTAGCTATGGAGGGATGAGGATGGGAATTTGGAAAGTCTTCATGTGGAAGGAGATGCTTGACATGAGCTTTGAAAGAAATAAGGAATTCTAAGAGAGAGAAGTGAGGAGGGAGTGCATTTCAATATTGTGTGATAACTTGTATATAAAACTATAGAAATAGAAGATGAAGCATTACATATTAGGAAGAGGAAGAAAACAAGTTTGGGTACATAGAAAATATATGAATAGGAGCAAAATACAATCAGGTAGGTAGATGATACATTAGATAGAGTGCTGGGCCTGTTCCTGCCTCAAATACTAGTTGTGTGACCCTAGCCAAGTCATTTAACTCTTTTTGACTCTATTTCTATATTTCTATAAATGAGCTGGAAAAGAAAATGGCAAAATACTCCAGTATCTCTGCCAAGAAATCACAAATAAAGTCACAAAAAGTCAGGATGAAGTATAATCAGTCTGGAATACATTGTGAAGAGCTATAAGCAACCAACATAATAATTTATAATTGACTCTAGAGGTAACAAGGAGTCAGAGAGTGAAATGGTTGAAGCTGAATTTTAGGAAAATCAGGCAGCAGTGTGGATGATGGATTGAAGGAAGAAGAAGTTTGACCCATAAAGATCACTTAGGAGAGTATTACAGAAGTCTAGGTGAGAAGTAACTATGGGAATAAAAAAAAATAGAAAAAAGCATGGCATGTAAATATCCAAATGACAAGATTTGGCAACTAATTAGACATGCGGTGAGAATGAGTTTGAGGAGCCTAGGCTGATGCTGAAGCTGAGAACCTAATAAATTAGAAAGATGTTTAGGTCCTTGTAAACCTGAAATGCCTGGGCTACTTTTCAGCCATATTCCAGTGAATGCTTTTTTTCTTAACCATCTGCCCAAAGCCCATCACCTACGTTGTAGTCTTATAGGACTTTATTTGGTTTGATTATGGATATATGTTACACTTCTATGCTTCTCCCTATCTTCCAAAGTGTTTCATTCATTGGCTCTTGCCTTCAGCTTACTTCATATTAGTATTTATCTCCCATGACTTGAACTTTTGATCAGAAATTATGTCTCTCATATCATACAATCATTTCTAAAGTACTTTTCAAAAAAAATTCATTTATTTTTTCTAAAGTTCAGAAGAGAGGCCTTAGAGTGTCCTTGTATTGTTTTTTTCTGACTTGTGAGCACTTGCCTTGTGTAAGTTCTCCATAAAATATTTTTTTTTGCAAGTATACATGGCATTTGAACAATGTGGTGAGCACAATTGGAACTGTACTTTGTTGCATCTCAGCTTTGGAGGCTGCATTGAGTGCATAATCATCTGCACCCAAAAACTCATGCACCAAAACTCCCTCTACTCTAATTTTAGCTTTTATCCTTTTTAAGTTGAAGAATCAGGGTGGTAGCTGACTTTGAGTCCATGATTGGTTCTGGAAATGGGCAATGCTCTCAAGCTTTTGCAGTCTCCAGTGATGTGAAATAAGGTTGTGTGTTTTCAGCCATGATGTCAAATGTCTCCTGGCCTACTAGTTTATGAAGTAGTAAAAGTATTCAGTGCAATTTTTGGGGAGTAGAGAACGGGGTACAGCAGTTCAGATTTGTGAATTCACTAGTGTGGGTAAAATTCATGTGAAAAAACTCCCTCTACTGAAGAAGATCAGCAAATGTTCTTAACTTATCCTATTAATAAATTTTTATGGGCACTAGGAGGTTAACTGATAAGTCATATAACCAACATATGTTTGAGTTGTGACTTAAATTCCTTTTGAATTTGTAAACTTTTTGAATGTAATTTAATATTCCATCTAGAAGGACGAATTATGTTTTAATCCAATTCAACCACACAAAAATTGAGATACAAAATGATATGAGTTGAATACTATGAAAGAATAAAGAATCATAACTGAGTTTGAAAATGTCTCTCAAAGTCAATGGAGAATTTCAGATGTCAGTGATGGATGGGAAGGACACAACAGATATAGGAAATGATTTGAACAAAGCCCCAGAGACTGGACAATGAAAAAAAAAAATATATATATATATATAATGACAAGTAACCCTCTTCTTGAGTATCTTGCATTTGGAAAGAACTCCTATGTAATAATGGTGGAAAAAGAAGGTAGTGTCAGATTCTGAAAGGACTTTGATTGTAAGACTAATGAGTTTGTACTTGATTTGACAGATGAGGAGCCATTGAATGGTCTTAAGTTGAGGCAAAGATGTGATAAGATCTTCCTTTTGGAAGATTAACAACATGCTGGTATGAAGAATAGATCAAGGAAGGCAAAAATGGAAGTAGAAAGATTGATGGGAAGAGTTTATTGCAATATTTCAGGCAAATAAGATATATGAATATCCTCAATGATGACAAATCTTCTTGGAGAGTGGAATTGATTTTGGAGACATTTAATGGTAACTTAGAGCCAGACAATTGAATAAAGTTGGTAATCAAAGTATAAAATATTATTTTTGGTCAGACATTAGCTGCCACTCTACATTTATGATACTAATTTACTAACATGACTTATTTGTTGTATTATTTATTAGTTCAGAAGGCAATATCAAAAGAGGAATTTTATGTTTGGATCAGTCATTGGGAAAGTGGTTAGCTTCTCACTTGGCCATATGAATTCTCATACTCTTGGTTTTAAACTATAAAAACACATAACCAATAATTATTTCAGTAGGATTGGGACTGTTTTATTTTTGCCTTTATAACCCCAGCTGTGTCTTTTATGTAAACACATAATAAATATTTCTTGAATTGAATTTATTTGCAACCCCAGCTTAGAATCCTCTTGTACAAATGAATTTGAATATGAAATTCAGCAAGTGAACATGTTTTGTTTTGCCCAGAATTCCAAAGGTGTCTGAAATTAAACTTTAGGTGCTTCAAAAGAGAAAAGGAAGCATAGAATTATGAAATAAAGAAGGAGATAGAGCAATCATCCCAGGCCAGGGTTGAAATTGTTCCTGCCCTCTTCTTGCAGTTTGGTTCTGCAAATGGAGTGATGGATATTACTTAGTTCCCTATGTGGAGAATACAAGAGTGCAATCCTGGTTAGGCTAACTCTTTGCCTCCTTCTTTGATACCTCAAATTCAATGTCAGGCACTTGGGAATTTTGAGTAAAAAGTCTGCTTGCCTGCAATAGTCATGTCCTGCCTCTTAAATTCCCATCATTACACCTTTGAAAATAGAAAATTGGAGATCATTATACCTTGTATACCATAATGCCTCTAGGAAACATAAGAATCTAGGAAGGAAAGGACGACATGGGAAAAAATAAAAAAAATTGCTCTTGAACATGGTGAGTTTATCTTGCTGATGAAATGTCCAGGTGGAACTTTCAAAAATCTAATTGGTAAAGAAATAACCCCTCCCTGTAACATTGATAATACTAAACTTAATAACTTTATAAGTTACATTTTGGAGAAAGTTCTTGAAAGTATGTGAAAAATTCAGCTTGACTGTGAACTCTCACAATGAGTAAAACCTAGGAAGTTGAACTTTTTTTTTTTGGTAGGTAGATTATTGCTTATGTATAATGGAGTTTGAGTTGAGGCACTGAAATGGAATTTGTCTAGATTTCAATCTTATCAAAACCGCTTTGAGAATGCTGCAAGAAACCACTTAGAAAGTTAGAATTATTCTTCACCATGGAGATACTTGCCATTCTATGTCAAAGACTTAAAGCTCGAACCTTATTGGGTACTGATTGAATGCTGATTGTTTGAAATGTGAAGACAGATTCTTGTGGTCTTTTCACTGTGTCCCATTAGAGTGGAAAGGTACAAGGATTATTAAATGAACAATAGTATATTTCAGGTTTATTCTTTTATCTTATTGTTCCTATTTATTTCTTATTCTTATAATACTATCTGCCCTATTAAATTTCACAGCTTTATGTAAATAATAATATCTAATAATAATGACACATTTATTTGTAATTTAAGGTTTGCAAAGTGCTTTATAAATATTATTTCATTTTATTCTCACAAAAACTTGAAGATGTAAGTACTCTTGTTATCCTTTTTTCATAGATGAAGTGATAGATATCAAATGCCTTGCCTAAGGTCACATAACTGGTTTTGAAGTGGTCTTCCTGACTCCAAGACAATCTCTATCAATCAAGCTCTATTTACTCTATCACCCAACTGCCTTAAAATCTATTTCTAATAACAACAATCATTTCTAAAGCCCCAATTCCTTTTTTATATATAGCTTTTTTATTTTTATTTATTTATATATTTATATATAATATATTATGTTATTATATTATATATAATATATACACATAATATTTATATATTTATTTAAATATAGCTTTTTATTTACAAGATATATGCATGGGTAATTTTTTTCAGTATTGACAATTGCCAAACCTTTTGTTCCAATTTTTCTCTCCTTCCTCCTACCCCCTTCCCCAGATGGCAGGTAGACCAATACATGCTAAATATGTTAAACTATATGTTAAATACAATATATGTATACATATCCACACAGTTATTTTGCTTCACAAGAAGAATCGAACTTTGAAATAATGTACAATTAACCTGTGAAGGAAATAAAAAATGCAGGCAGACAAAAACAGAGGGATCAGAAATGCTATGTAGTGGTTCACACTCATTTCCCAGAGTTTTTTCGATGGGTATAGCTGGTTCTATTCATTATTGAACAAATGGAACTGATTTGGTTCATCTTATTGTTGAAGAGAGCCACGTCCATCAGAATTGATCATCATGTAGTATTGTTGTTGAAGTATATAATGATCTCCTGGTACTGCTCATTTCACTCATCATCAGTTCATGTAAGTTCAGGTCTTTCTGAAATCCTCCTGTTGGTCATTTCTTAAAGAATAATAATGTTCCCTAACATTCATATATCACAATTTATTCAGTCATTCTCCAATTGATGGGGAATTCACTCAGTTTCCAGTTTTTGGCTACTACAAAGAGTAAAAGCCCTAACTCCTAAAAGAAAGTATGTACATGGTTCACTTCCTTGTAGGAAACCTTGTGCTGTTTTCATGAAGGACTATGTTTTCTAATAAGTTATAGAATCTTAAAAGTTTAAAAGATAATTTAGTCTAATTTTCCTCCAAATTCAAGGTCTTCTATAATACCGTTGAGAGATGATTATCCAATCTCTGTATCAACATCTCCATGGATAAGGAACTAAGTATTTAATGAAATGTTCTTTAGCTATTTTTCAGTCACATCCAACTCTTTGTGACCCCATTTGGAGTTTTCTTACTAAAAGTGCAGTGGTTTTCCATTTCCTTCTCTAGCTCATTTTACAGATGAGAAAACTGAGGCAAATAGAGTTAAATAATCTATTCAAGATCACATAGCTAGGAAGTATCTTAGGCCAGATTTGAACTCGGAAAAGTTCATCCCAGGCTCAGCACACTCCATCTACTTTGCCACCTTGCTGTACTAACTCATCCCATTTATTTATCAAATAACTGAAAATACTTGAAAGTTCCTCCTTATATAAAACAATGTTTATGTTCTTAGTAATTTTCAATAAATAATCTTAGCTTTTTTCTCTAAAGAAAATTAGAGTAACCTAAAATAAGTTTGTCATTTTTAACATGATAAATCATCTTTCTGATTCTTCTCCAGACAATACATTTCCAGTATTGGAAATACTTCAGCCTTTCTTGGTAATTTAAAAATATTTAGACATTTTAATATTGAAATTCATCCAAGGGATGCTTCTATGGAGATGCAACTTTAGTTTTTAAATTCCCTCTTTATATGAACCTCAAAATAGTGTGTAGGCACAGAGTAGGCTCTTAATAATGATTATTTGCATCTGACTTAAAATTAATAAAATAATCTAGATGTAGTCAGCAAGGAGTACATTCAAGCCATGTTTTACTGTGTCAGTATGCTATTGTCCTGTTGATATAACCTAGGATTGCAATATCCTTAGTATCAGTCATACCATCACACTCCTGGCTCATATCAAGTTTGAATTTGAAAAGTCCCCAGAACTCAATTAACTTGAATTAAAAGTTCCCTGACCTTATGATTGATTTTTTTTTTAAAAAAACTTAATCATAGTATTTCATATTTATTTCTAGTAAATTTCATCTTTTTGATTTGGGCTCAGTATTTCAGCCTCTTAAAATAATAGTGAATCTCAATTCTGTCATTTTTATTACTGCCTTGGAGTACTTATAATTTTCTCAACAATTCAGGGATCCTAGTAATTCAGAAATTTAATAAGAATTAGATCATACATTGGGATTTCTAAATGCATTTTTCTAAATTCAAATGCATAATTTAGTTCAAATCTTGGAAAATTTTATTCTATTTGGGAATAATAGAAAGAATATTATATTTAGAGTTAGTTGACCCTAGTTTCAAATCCTGCCCTTTACATATTACCTGTGTGACCTTGAGTGAATCACATAAATTCATTAGGATCCCAGTTTCCTTATTTGTCAAATGAAGGGGATAGACTAGCTTGTAAGGAAGATCCTGTCCAAAATTCTGATCTTCATCAGAGACTGAATTTATCTAAATTTAGCATAAGGATCCTCAAACTACTTATATATAATCCCTCTGAACTGCCTAAGCATTAAGTCTTTAGACTGGTCTTCAATTTCCTCCTATAGATTTATTCATTCAACTGTGTGGTGCTTTCAAATGTCAGATGGAATTGTAAAAGGTTTTGTACCTGACATTTTCAAGAGCAATAGGCTTCAATTTGAATATTTTTCAAGAATGCTTTTCCTTGAAATGGCCTTTATGAGCTAAATTTGATAGCAATTGAATTTGGCCATTTGACCTCCTCAAATCAGAAACAAGTGGCCCCATGTTGGGGGCAATTCTTGGCTTACATATATCGAAACACATCCATTTTCTTCATCCCACATAACTTTTGTACATATGAAAAATTGATGTACAGAAGATCCAGTCAGTCAACAGGCATTTATTAAGTAGCTAATGTATTTCAGGTACTGGGCTATGTGCTGGGGATAATAAGAAAGGGAACAAAATGAGATTTCTGCATCTGTCTTAATGGGGCAAACAGCGTCCAAATAATTGCGTATATACAAGACATTTATGATGCAAATGGAAGATATTTTAGAGGGAAAACAGGGGGCGGGGGGAAGGAAGGGGTTGGTGTGACAATAGGGACTAGAAAAGATTTCTTGTACAAGATAATGTTTGAGCAAAGTCTTGACAAAAGCCAAGAAACCCAGAACTGGTGGTGATAAGGGAAAGCAATCCGGAAATGGATGACAGATTTATGCAAAGGCATGGAATTACCAAGTAGAGTTTTATGTTCAAGGATCCGGAAGGGAGAGCAGTGAAGGTTGATGCTGAAGGAATCCAATGGTCAAAGGAGATTTGTCTTCTAAGTATTTTGTAACAATGAGTTTTAAAGTGTTTTTCCTTAAATATATCCATCTTTCAGAATTCTTCTAATACTTTGAAGAATTTCATGGTACAGACTGGACAGGGCTTAATTTAGGCACTAAAATGTTGTTTCTCATTCTATTTTTCCCTATCTAGCTAGCTCTTCTATTTCTCTCTCTCAATCCCTGCCTATTCCATCATTCATTTAATTAGTCATTGTGATTACTGTATCTTTCCAAGATTCTGTCTCCACTGAGAGTGGGATCTCAGAAACACCTTCTTAGACATGAGTCCATGGCTTAGCTTGAGAAGTTTACAGATATCTAGTTCCCAGTTGACCAGATCAGGACCTCTGTATGCAGCTCATCTTTAATCTTCAAACAGACTCGCCTTGATTGTAAACCTTTCTCACCTCCATTCCTCAGAATTGCCAGCTTCCCACAAAAAGCTCTGGTACCATTCCCTACATGAGGCTTTCCCCTTGTTTCTCTAGTTGCCAATATGTCTCCCTTGCCAAAATAACCCCTATTTACTTTAAGTGTATCTTATATTTCATAGAAAGCTTGTAGTGGTAGATTAAAGAACTGACTCTGAAATCAAGAAGACATGGGAGAGGAAGAGGAAGAAAGAAAGGAAGAGGGAAAAGGAGTAGAGAAAGAGGGAGAGGAGTTAATATTGGGAAAGTCAAGCCATATATACATATATATAGAAATTCAAGAATTTTGGCAAAAGTGAAAGACATCAAAGAGGCAAGTAATCAGGAAGTAATACACAAGTGTCAATGATTAAGGCAAGAAAGTCAGAAGCCATTCAAGATGCTAGAAGTGAAACCAGAAAGCTAAATGCAAAGTTCTACGTTTATTCTTTCCTTTTACTTGAGTAGATTTTCCATTTTCTCTTCTAAGCTATTTGTTTTCTTTCTCATTCTTTCCTTTAGATCTCGCATTTCACATAATTCATTTTTCTCTCTTGCTTCATTTCTTCTAGGTATTTTTTTAAAAGTACTTATGTAGTTTTTGTGATTAAGCCATTTTCTTTCAGAATCTCTGAATGTATTTATTGTGGAATTATTGTTTTCTTTTTGGTTACCTCTTAGAAGCTCTTGACCTATACTTCTTCCTACATTTTGATACTTTTACTTGTTCTTCAGGCTCAGTTACTTATTTGGGATTTTGTTGTGCCAGAGCAGAAAAGGCTCTGCTCCCTCTCACATTTTTGAATAATATAACCTATTTGGTATTGCTCTATATTTTCTGGCCTCCTATTTGATGGCTTCTACATCCTTTGAATCTCAGAAAGCTGGCAGGTTTAGAGACCCCTGGATTATTCAGAGTCAGAGTATTGTGATGTTCAGGGCTCTGTGGAGCATTGGAATAATAAGAGATTTTTCATATGTCTTGGTAGAATGCAGCATTTCAAGTTTCCCACATCCTAGGATCACTGAGGACAAGCTACTATAGACGTCAGTTGCCCCGGATTATCTCTGTTCAAATGCTGACAAGCTCCTTGCTTTATTTCCCATGTTTACACTGGTTTCTTTGCCAGGATTCTTTTCCCAAAGGTCACATGATTCCTTTTGGTTTAGTCTTAGATTATCTAGATGACTTGAGTTTACTATTATTGTCCATCTTTGTATTTCTTGTTCATTTTCAATCTTGTACCCTTTAAAAACATTTGCTAAAATATATGTGAAAAAATGAGTTCTATTATTTTTCTCTATTCAACAGTAAGTTTTTTGGATGTTTTTCTAAAATGCATATTTCAGGATTTTGCATATTTTTAAGATGGCATAATACTTAAAGATGAAAAATAATATGTAAGTAAAATAATAATTATTGTTATTTTTACATGAATAGTTATTTCAAAAGAAAGAAAGGGTCACTTTAGATAGTCAACAAAGATACTAATCACCAATTTTTCTAATCCACAGATATTTTCTCTTTTCCTGACTTGGAAATAATTGTAGGAGAAAATAAAAATAAAATGTATCAAACTGTTCCTGACTCAGCATACTGACTGTACCTAACATCTAGGATGTCATTTGTTAATTCACCCACAAGATGCAGAAAATAGAATCTAGAATAAAGTCTGAACTGCTTTCTTCTATAGGCAATCAAGAAATGAATGTGTTTAGGTAGAGGGTCATAAAGTAGGTAGCCAAAAGTATCTGGGAAAAAGAAAAAAGGGGGAAAGATGCACATCCCAGACAAACAATTAAGGAAATAAGGCTAGAAAAGGAATCATGTTCTAAGAGCCAAGTGGACAGATAATGAGAAACAGGAAGCAAATATTTGAACATGGCATAAATTCATACACTGATGTTCAACATCTGGTAGAAAGGAAGAAGTTTGAGAGAGGCAGGGGAAAAAAAGGCAGCATGATGTAACATAGTAAATAAGTAAATAATCATAACAATAATAGCTTACAGTTACATAATGCGAACTGCCAAATATTATACTAAATATATCATCATCATCATCATTATCATCCACAGCTAGAATTAATTTAATTCTTTAAGGTAAGCAGAGTACTTCTACATATTTATCTCTTTGATCCTTATGATAGTTATGAGTTGTAGATGCTATTATTTCTATTTTTACAGATGAGGAAGCTGAGGATGAGAGATTAAATGACTTGCCCAGTTTTTACAGCTAGTAAATGACTGAGGTAAAATTCAAATATAGATTCTTTCTGACTCCAAATATAGGTGACTTTCTGACGTTCTGACTCAGAGCTCTATTCAATGTGCTACCTAGCTGCCTACATAAATAAATAGGCTAGATTTAAGTAATGATTATTGTCATTTTTAATTAGATTAACAATAAAATTATTTTATCAATTCTATCAATAGATTCCAGATTCAGTATTGTAAGGGGTTTTGGACATCATCTAGTTCATACCTTTTCATTTTACATTTGTGGAAACAGGCTTACAGTCACAGTTGTTGTTCAGTGACTTGCTATGGTCACATAGGTAGAAGTGATGGAACCAGGATATAAACCGAAGTTTTTTCAAGCCTTACAAATTTTCCATTGCACTATACTGCCTCTCATAAAGAAGACTTAATTTGAAAATATGGTTCTCTTTATATACAAAACCTTTGTGACCCCATTTGGGGTTTTCTTGGCAAAGAATCTTGGAGTGGTTTGATATTTCCTTCTCTAGCTCATTTTATAGATGAGGAAACTGAGGTAAACAGGAGTAAATGGTGTGCCCAGGGTCACACAGCTAATAAGATTGGAATTCAAGAAAATGAGTCTTTCTGACTCCAAGCCTGACACTCTATTCTCTGTGAATCCTAGTTGTCCTTTGATGGTAAGGGATTTTGCATGATATAACATCATTGGATGAACATTGCTGTTAAAAGGATGAGATTTTACTGTTTTAGGATATTGACCCTAGTCCAATGAAGTCATTTTTAGAAAAATTTGAGAAAAAAATGTTAGACTATTTTTAGCTATTCCAGGGTGAAAAATGTTCCTCTTTTCTGCTTTAAAGGCAATTTCACGATTTTGGCACACAGTGGGTTCAAAAACCAGCTGAGCTTTGAAGTGCTGACATCCCTTATATGTCAGCTGTTAGCATATTTGGAGGCTGTATTAAAAATAACCAAGTCATTTACTCTTAGAGAAATCTCACTATGAAACATATAGGGAACATTTTAATAGGCAACAGCTTTCACATTTCTCAGGAAGACTCAGTGCATTGTAATGTATAGTGTGTACAGGTGAATGAATGTATGAGATAACAGAGATTTCTCTTCCTTGCCCATTTCGTATTCTAGTCTGGCTTTTTTCCTCCTCCTGTTCTCATTCTTTTCTCTGATAATTTCTTTGTATCCTTCATAGTACTCTTCACAGAGTTCTTGCACAAAGAGCTTTCTATAAATTTTTTTTGAATAAATAATATGTGCTCCCAATTTGGTTTTCTCTGTCTAGATTGAAGTTCATTTCTTGCGTATACTCAACAATATTCACCTCCTACTCTGAAGTTGCTGGTATGGCCTTTGATGGTGACAGAGTCAAAAATGGCAGTAGGTTATTGGGGATATACTTAAATGTTTAGAGGAAGATCTCATTATTCACTATAAGTATAAAAAAACTTTCATTCAGAGCCCTTTTGTTTCTTTACACTATCATAGAGACAACCTGATCACATACATATATCTTTCAACATGGTGATCAACAACTTTCTGGATTCTAATGCAAGTAAGAGAGTGTTAAACCTAGGAGATGAACAAATTATTTCTTATCATGGTGAATTTGTTATTCCCTGTAATTGAGTGTTAGATTCACATTTGGGCCTTAAAAATATTTACATGTGATTAGTGCTTATGTGTTTAATCTTGGACTTTGTCAAAGTAATTCCAGTAATATAAATAAGAAATAGGTAGAGCTCCTGACCTGGAGTCAGAAAGACTTACCTCCCTGAGTTCCAGTCTGGCCTCAGACATATACTAGCTATATAGGCCATGCCTCACTTCTGTTTGCCTCAGTTTCCTCATCTGTAAAATAAGCCAAAGAAGGAAATGGAGAAATAGTCCTGAATCTTTGCCAAGAAAATCTCAAAAGGTATCATGAAGAGTCAGATGTGACTGAAATGATTAAACAACAAAAATCCCAAATATGAAAGAAAAGAAAGTTACAAATAAATGCTTTCAGATGGCATAGCATATATCCATGCTACTTCTTCTACTACTATTATTACTCCTGCTGTTGCTACTTCTGGAACCAGTAACTACGACAAGACCTTTTTTTTCTGTTACTACTAAGACTACTAATTACTATTGGTACTGGTACTACCACTATTAGAACTACTAACAGTGAAAACAACAATAACAATAACTACAATACTACTACTACTACTACTATGACTGCTGCTGCTGCTACTGGAACTACTAACTATTATAGATCTACTTACTACTACTACTACTACCAGTACTACTACAACTACCAACTACTACTGGTACTGGTACTACTACTAGAACTACTAACAATAACTACTACTACTACTATTATTATTCCTATACTACTACTACTACTACCATTACTACTAGAACTACCAACTACTACTGGTACTGGTACTACTAACTACTACAACTACTAACAACAATAACAATAACTACTACTACTACTACTACTACTATTACTACTATCACCACCACTACTACAACCACCACTATTACCACCATCACCATTACTGAAGCTGCTCCTCCTCCTCCTCCTCTTACTGCTACTGCTACTGCTACTACTATTATTACCACTACTATTTCTATGCTACTACTATTACTACTACTACTACTACTACTACTACTACTACTACTACTACTACTACTTTTATACTACTACTACCACCACCACCACCACCACTACTACTACTTCCATACTATACTATACCACACACATAGCAAAAACAAAAAGTTCATAAGCATATATTGACAATATATTAAAATAGTAATTCTCAATTCCTGTTATTCTCTTTTAGGAGGTTAAAACTTCCTGCATTAAACATGAAAATGCTTTATGGGGATATTTCTCTTTAGGTCTGCATTGTTGGAACAATACCTTGAGACCAATTTCTTCTAGAAAACAAGAGAATACTTGAGCTGATCTTCCTGTTAGAGGTCAGCTTCTCCAAGACAAATGGAGCAGCAGAAAACTCATCCTGCTTTCAGTCAATCTTTGATGAAGAACTTAGGATCTTTTGTTGTATTGAGCTTGAGAAGTCCCTCTTTCATCACCTCTGATGGGTCCAGGAGACATAAATCAGAGCAGGTAGTCAAATACACATGTACAAGAAGCTTCCATAGCTCGAAGGGGTGGAAGTGAAGTAGTCTTTCCTCCCAAAGTCCATGGAAAAAGTCCAAGAGAGTTGTTGAAATTTCCTAAGACTCATGTTGAGAAAGGAAAGAGAAGAGAGAGAAAGAAAACAACATAAAACAAAATCAGTTGTCTCTATCTGGATTAGTCTACTTAGGAAGGAGAGAATGTTTTTCTGGTCAAATGACCATTCCTGCTGCCTTGTATCTTGCTGCTTTCATAGGGACCATGGGAGTTGTGTAGCACCAGGGTCTCTGGACGTGGACAGAGAGGGCTGAGTTCCACAATGCTCCATGAAAGATGATTTATCTCTATTATCCTGTTATACACAACTATTACATGTTAGATGAATTAGAGCAGTAAAAAACAAAGGACTATATAGTCCCTAGGTCTGTGTAGTCCAAAGATGAAGGTTAGCACAGCTTTATGAAAGAAATATAATTTCTTGTCTCCTTTTTTTCCTTTCTTATCTACTTCATAGGTTCATTATAAAATAGGGAACAAATTAAATATTTTACAAATTAGAGCTAAGACATATAGTTCCAAAGCATTTAAAAGTCACTTGAAAATTGCTGTATGATCATATATTTAGGCATAGAAGTAACCTTTGAGTCATCCAATCTAATCTTGCTAGTTAAGGGAATTGAGGTCTAGAGAAGCTATGATTTGTTCAAGGTCATAGAGTTAGTAAGTATCAGAACCAGGAAATTCAGATCTTCAAATAGGATATCTTAGAGATTCTGGGGATTGACCCCAGTATATAATTGAAAAATTAACTTAAAAAGAATGACAATTTTACCTCAGAATTATAGTGACATAGTAAGGCAATCCTTTAGTTTTACTTTGTTCTTTAAAATTACTTTTTGATTAAAATACTTTTATTTTCTTTCATTCCCTACCCCTATTGGGCAAAGGAAAATCTTTGTCAGAAAAAAATGCACAATTAAGCAAAACAAATTCCACATTGACTATATCAAAAAATGTCTCAGCTTCAGTTTCAGGGAGATGTCAACTAAAATTCCAGACAGACAGTTGTTTTAGGTGTTGCCCACATTAAGCTTTTTTTGGAGTCTCCACATCACTGCTAAACTGAGTATAAAACACAGAGGCCACAAAGATGCAATAAAATACAGGGAGAAATTTTAGCCAATTATTGATTTACTGTGAGACTAATAACTAGTGCAAGATCAGAGAAGGTCATTTTTCTCATCTATAAAATGGATTTATAGCTCCACCTCACTTCCCAGGTTGGGTACAAGGATAAACTCATTGATTGGACAATATTTTCAAAATGTAAACCCCTCTGAATCCAAACTTACCTATAAATCATAGAAAATTCAAGTTGGCAGAATCCTTAGAGATTACTTAGTCTAGCTACCTTAATTTACAGATGAGGGAATAAATAACCTCCTGGAGAGGCTGAATTATCTTCCCAATAACCCAGAACTAGATTGGGCAGTATGATTTCAATGCTTTAAAACCCTATAGTTTCATTAGGAGTACTGATAAAGATAGAAGTAGATGATTTTCAACAGTTCATGTAGTCAGCTATTCCTTACCCTATGGCTAATCTGGTATTGAGCCTCCCTAAAGTTAACTAGTATTCTCTTCAGACAATAGAATGTGGTACACTGGGAGGCCACATATAAAACCTTCTTAAGGGGATATGACCTGTCTGAAGTTGAGCTCCTCCAATACTGCCTTTGGGAACCCAGAACCATCTCCATGCCATGTTGAAGGACTAGAATGGAGAAAGTGTCAGAAATGGCACTAAAATTTAGATATCCAAATTCATATTCCAGAGCTCTTTTCTTGTTATTAAACTTCCCATGATGAAAATATGCTATTTTCTATCATTTTCTTGGATGCTTCTCTTTAGAAAATATTATTGAGATAGATTTCTGGAGCAGAACAGAAAAAGAACTTCAAATCCACACATAGGATTAGTCCTACTTTTGTGTAGTATGTGTGTGTGTATGGGAAAATGCATGTTAGATGAAAATGATATACTATATCTCATCATTCAAAGGAAGGACATGAGAAAATGGTATAATTAGATGCCTTCAATTTGCTCTGGGATCCTATTATTGCAGTGAAGGCTCACAAGAAGGCAAATTATAACCCATTAGTTCCTGGCCATCCTATGTAACTCTTGTTCATATGCTCCCCATAAATTTGCCACAGGAGCTTTACCTAATATGTTGTCAACTACCTTTTGTTCTTTATATGTCTGCCTTGTGTTTTTAACACAATTTGGATGCCAATGAAACATATAGGCTATATACACTGTTTCTTTTATATGACCAGTTCATCTTTGAAAACTATTCATTTATTTGATAACATTATTTCCACCACTTTTCCTTGTTCGTTATACATTGTAGACTCATCAAATCTATCATATATCTCTTCCATTTCCCACTGGATGATGCTCAACATTAATTCTTCAGACTCTGTAGTATTCTGTTTCTCATAATCATACATTCTCAGAGGTGGACCTTTGTTCCAGGGAAATGCTTAAAGTTACAAAAATAATTCTGTAATTTCCCAAAAATTAATCAACTTTTTCTTCTTCCTGTTTAATTCTTGGCTTAGCTCATCATTAATTTTCAGTTTAATATATGTATACCCACACATTATAGACATATATGTTCATATATACAATGTATATATGTATGCATGCATATGTGAATGCAATTCAAGAGTTCTACATATATTTATATGGATTATATACATATTTACATGTATACAGAGTTAAACAAATCTATGAATATATGCACACATATCTGAATAAAAGAATTCTATATTCTGTGGTCAACTGCATAATTGTAATCTGGTCACTAGATCATTAGGTGGATGATTATGCTGAATTCCTTTAAATGTTTAAGATATCTCATAATAAAGTTTTTTTTTTGCAATTATTCAAATTAAACATTTGTATTAATGAAGATGAAGTTATAAAGGAAGCAAATTTCTCAATGACCTGTTTTGAATAGTTATTGATAAAGAAGCCTTGCTATGAGAAGTACATGAATAATGAAGAAAATTGTAATTGGAGCATATTTTGCTACAGGTATCTCTACCTCTTAATAAAAGTGCCTTTTGGGGACTGTTCCATTGGCTAAAACTATGGATGTGTCCATTACCCTGCTCAACTACTAAATCAGGCAACTCTAGTTCCATGCTTTCTGGTCTGGGAAAGAGACTTCAAGAATGGCTCATGTTTGTTTCTCTCCATGTTAACATCATTTTAGATTCTGAGTAAACAATAAGGATAATTGTCAAACCACAGATTTGGCCCAGGTTTTGTGAGATTTTTTTTAAGGACATAAAATGTATAATGATTGTGGAATTGAATACTTTTCATGGGGAAAGTTTCTTTCCAGATGTTGGTGAATTTATGAAATTTAATAAAATTGGGTGAAAATGGGCAGCAAAAAATGCCTTCCGGGACATTTGTCAGATTCACAGTCTAAATTCAAGAAATGAAAACCAGAAGCTGTTCTGAGCTGTAGTCATTATGTAATAGATAGTAAACATGTGTTTCCGATGAGTGAATAGTTAGCAAATTAGGCATCTGGAAGAAGTGGGATTTTGGATTCCTAATTGCATAATTCACCCCTGAACATCTGCCAGAATTGAAAGAGGGATGAACGACAGATAACATAGAGTGTGAGAAAAGAGACAAGCTGATTAGTAGGGAAGGGCGATGCAGCAAAGTTTTTAACATCACGCCTCTCCTATGGTTCTAGTATATAATACTTTCTCTTAAATGGTCCAGGAACTTCTTCACAAGTCATCTTTTAAAAATTAGCATAAAAGGTATTTTAGGGACATACAGTTTGAACCATTTCCAAAAAACTGAATAAAATTTCTCATTTTTGTAGTTTTCCCTTACATAGACTATTTTAATGAATCAAGACTTTAGTCTCTGGTACATTTCCAAGACACTAATGGCAGTAGAGGGATTGAAAGGAATTGGACATTTTTAAGAGTTGACCAAATTATATTTGAGACGATTATAATTTTTTCACATAAACTTAAAAATTTTAGGTCTTGAAAGGTGTCTTATCATCCTAAATTTCTTAATTCTTCCTATTATTTTCCTTATTACTTGATTAAGAGAATATATGAATCAATCACACAGTGTGAAAAACACATAAAGTAATGCTTTAATTAAAAAAATGCTATGAAGGCAACACATCTATACAAATGGTAACAGAACTTGGTAACTAGGAGAGCCACTTCTGTTGAGAACAGTTCTTATGTCTTTATAATAATTCAGATCATATTCCTAGTCTGGGTTTTGGGAGTTTATGTTTGATGAAGGTAAAGAAGAGTTACTCAAGTATATATTTAAGAGCAAAATTTGACCATTTACTAAAAGCTAAAAAAGTATAAGTGGAAGAATTGTGGCTTTGTTTTTTTGTAAAAAATTATTTTATCTTAAAAAATAAGACATTTTCCTAATATAGTAGACTAAGAGGAAAAGATGATTGTATAGAGAAGCAGGAACGAACTGATTGAAGAGCTTTTGCATTCTAAGTTCCTTAACAATAAGGCTTATGTAATTTTTTTATCTTTTTATCTCCTGTAGTGCTTAAAACAAGGTATTTATTGTATTTGGCTCTTAAATATTTGTTGAATTAATGAGTTTAATGAAGTGATTTGCACATGGTTGGTATTTAATACATGTTAATTTACTGAATATGATGGAGACCCTATCTAATGAAACATCATGCTCCCAGTAAGTTTTTAGGAAGTATATCCAATCACAATGGAAACCAGAGAAAATATGTATCTTTGATATGATAGTCATGGAACATTGTTAATAATTAATGAAAATAAAAAGTAGTAGAAATTAAATGACAGAGGCATCTTTATTATCATGGGTATAATTTTAAATGTTTGAGGATAAAGACTAGAGAACAGGAAAAGTTATGTCTTTAGGAAAGTATATGGAGAAGGGACTAAAGTGGGGCAGGAATGGGGATCAGTCCAGGAGAATGCAGAACTATAATTTGTAGAAGAGATGAATTGAACTGTCAGTATATCATTTGGGGGTGACTGATTTATTTTTCTTTATTGCTGCTTATATTTATCAATATTATTGCTTTTTGTCAAGATTCATTCATTGCTGCTTTACATTGCAGGCCAGGCTTGTGGTGAATTTGCATCAGAATTCAAAAGTTATAGGATTCATATTCAAAGTTACAAGCCTATCTATTGCCACAGGTACAGTTAAAACAAATTTCTCTAAGGTGAAATGAAGAAAAAGTCTAGAAAGCCTAGTTTCTTAATGTTTAAGAGAGCCTCAAATCTCACATTTGAAGGGAATCTCCTAGGTTTTAGGGTTCAAACTAAGCAAATATGGCAGATCTCTTCTATAAGTTATTTTGTGGTCATTCAATCTTTGCTTCAAAATCCTTCATAGAGAGAGATCCCATTGCCTTTGAAGGCAGCCCATTATATATTCAATTTTAGGATTCTCCCTCCCCTTACATTCTTGCTCTGAAATTCCTTCCCATTACGCTTAACTCAATTTTTTTCCTCCCCTCCAATGCTATTTTATCTTATTAGTTCAATTCTAAGTGGCCACTCAGAACAACTGTAATTTCTTTTTTGTACTTGAAAAGCATATCTCTCAAATGGCTTCTCTTCTCCAGGTTGTTGAATGTCCCTAATTCTTCCAGTCATTTCTGTTGTAGAATGGTTTTAAGATTCTTCATCATTTCTTCTTGTTCTGTAGCTTATCAATGCCATATCTTTTATAAAAAGGAATACCTAGAACTGATCACTGTACTCATTAATTAAATAAACATTTATTACGCTTTTATTATATGTCATGCATTATGATCAGTCAAAAGAGGCAAAAGTTATCTCCTGCCCTCAATGAGTTACAATTTAATGAGCAAATAGATATATGCAAAGCAAGCTATGCACAGGAGAAATAGGAAATAATTAAAAGAGAGAAGGCATTAGAATTAAGAGGTGTCCGTAAACCTTGCTGTAGAAGGTGGTGTTAGTTGGGATTTTAAAAAAGCCAGGGAGGTCAGTTGTCAGAGCGGAAGAGGGAACCTATGTCAGACATAGGGACAACTAGAGAAAACATTCAGAGCAGAGAAAGGGAGTGTCTTCTTTGTGGAACAGATAGGAGGCCAGTGTCAATTGAATAAAGAATATATTATATTGGGGAATAAGATGTCAAAAGAGTGGAAGGGTAGAAGGGGTCTAGGATAGGAAAGGCTTTGAATGCTAAACCATTTTGTATTTGCTCCTGAAGGCAACAAGAAGCCACTGGAATTTACTGAGTAGGGGAATGACATGATCTGTTGTTTTAGGAAAATCAGTATAATGATTGATTGGAGAATGGATTGGAATTGGAAGACACTTGAAATAGGCAGACCCACCCACATACTACTGCAGTAATCGAGACAAAAAGAAAGAAAAGTATGAACAAGAGTGGAGGCAGTGTCAGAAGGAGGAATATTTAAGAAATGTTGTAAAGGTGAAGTTGAAAGACTTTGGCAATAGCTTGGATAGGGGAGTGATGGGAGGGATGAAAAATTGTGAGGAATCAGTATGGATCCTAAGTTGTGAGCCTGAGGAATTGGGAGCATGGTGTTGTCTTCTATGGTAAGAGGGAAGTTAGGAGTTGGGGAGGGTTTAGGATTAAAGATAATTAGAGTTTAAGATGTCTGCTAGAAACCTAGTGAATGTTGTCTGAAAGATTGGAGGATAGGAGAAAGATAGGGGTAGAAAAAATAGATTTGAAAATCATCAGCATAGGGATATTAATTAAATCCAGAGTGTTGATGAAATACTATACAGGGAGAAGAGAAGAGGATCCAGAGCAGAATGATGAAGGACACCTATCATTAGAGGCCATGATCTGAAGGCGGATCTAACAAAGGAGAAAGAGAAGTAGTCAGATTGGTAGAAGTAAAACCAGGAGAGAATAGTGTCCTGAAAACCCAAAGAGAAGAAAGTATTGCAGATTTAATCTACCATAAGGATGATGCAATGAATTCCTGATATGACTTTCATAATCCTGGCTATAAAATCTTTTTTTAAAAATTTTTATTTAATAATTACTTTATATTGACAGAATCCATGCCAGGGTAATTTTTTTTTTTACAACATTATCCCTTGCACTCGTTTCTGTTCCGATTTTTCCCCTCCTTCCCTCCACCCCCTCCCCGAGATGGCAAGCAGTTTTATATATGTTAGATATGTTGCAGTGTATCCTAGATACAATATATGTTTGCAGAACCAAACAGTTCTCTTGTTGCACAGGGAGAATTGGATTCAGAAGGTAAAAATAACCCGGGAAGAAAAACAAAAATGCAGATACTTCACATTCGTTTCCCAGTGTTCCTTCTTTGGGTGTAGCTGCTTCTGTCCATCATTTATCAATTGAAACTCAGTTAGGTCTCTTTGTCAAAGAAATCCACTTCCATCAAAATATGTCCTCATACAATATCGTTGTTGAAGTGTATAATGATCTCCTGGTTCTGCTCATTTCACTTAGCATCAGTTCATGTGTCTCTCCAAGCCTCTCTGTATTCATCCCGCTGGTCATTTCTTACAGAACAATAATATTCCATAACATTCATATACCACAATTTACCCAGCCATTCTCCAATTGATGGGCATCCATTCATTTTCCAGTTTCTAGCCACTACAAACAGGGCTGCCACAAACATTTTGGCACATACAGGTCCCTTTCCCTTCTTCAGTATTTCTTTGGGATATAAGCCCAATAGAAACACTGCTGTATCAAAGTGTATGCACAATTTGATAACTTTTTGGGCATAATTCCAGATTGCTCTCCAGAATGGTTGGATCCGTTCACAACTCCACCAACAATGCATCAGTGTCCCAGTTTTCCTGCATCCCCTCCAACATTCATCATTATTTTTTCCTGTCATCTTAGCCAATCTGACAGGTGTGTAGTGGTATCTCAGAGTTGTCTTAATTTGCATTTCTCTGATCAATAATGATTTGGAACACTCTTTCATATGAGTGGTAATAGTTTCAATTTCATCCTCTGAAAATTGTCTGTTCATATCCTTTGACCATTTATCAATTGGAGAATGGCTTGATTTCTTATAAATTTGAGTCAGTTCTCTATATATTTTGGAAATGAGGCCTTTATCAGAACCTTTAACTGTGAAGCTGTTTTCCCAGTTTGTTGCTTCCCTTCTAATCTTGCTTGCATTTGTTTTATTTGTACAAAGGCTTTTTAATTTGATGTAATCAAAATTTTCTATTTTGTGATCAGTAATGGTCTCTAGTTCATCTTTGGTCACAAATTTCTTTCTCCTCCACAAGTCTGAGAGATTAACTATCCTATGTTTTTATTATCCTCTAATTTATTTATAATCTCGTTCTTTATGCTTAGGTCATGGACCCATTTTGATCTTATCTTGGGATATGGTGTTAAGTGTGGGTCCATGCCTAATTTCTCTGGCTATAAAATCTTAATGCAAACAAAGGTCACAGGCATTGATGTACCAGCTGGATGATACAGTGGATATCTAGAGCATGGAATTTGCACTTAGGAAGAACTGAATTTGGATCTTGCTCCAGCCACTGGCGAATGACTTAACATTTCTGGGTCTCAATTTCCTCATCTGTAAAATGAGGGTAATAAGAACAGGAGGCTGTTGTGAAGATCAAATGAGTTAACATAGGTAAATCATTTTGCAAACATTAAAGCACTAATAAGTGCTAGTTATCATCATCATCATCATTATTTCTCTAAACCCTTAGATTTTTTTCAGACAAACTGCTACCTGGTCTTACCTTTTTAATCTTATAATTGTGAAATTTTTTTGAATACAAATGAATGATTGTATTTATTCCTATATAAGTTCATCTTACTAGATTCTGTCTGCTCTTCTCAAGCTTTCCTTTGACATTCAGCTTGCTAGTTATTCCACCAAATTTTGAG
The DNA here is from genome assembly GCF_016432865.1 of Antechinus flavipes. Taxonomy (NCBI): domain Eukaryota; kingdom Metazoa; phylum Chordata; class Mammalia; order Dasyuromorphia; family Dasyuridae; genus Antechinus; species Antechinus flavipes. The sequence goes on from NC_067402.1 coordinate 211,925,326, forward strand.
TCATCTGTTTATTTGCTCAACATGCCATCCTTGCCTTTGTCCAAATCATTGATAAAAATAATGATAACTATAAGACCCAGCACAGATCCCTGGGGTTCACCACAGGAGAACTTTAATAATTACTATTACTATAATTAATTACTATCATTTGCATCCTGCCATTCAACAAATTTAAACTATCATCTTATTCACCTCTCTCTCTCTCTCTCTCTCTCTCTCTCTCTCTCTCTCTCTCTCTCCCTCTGTCTTTCTCTCTCCCATTCCACTTTTTCTTTCTTTCTTTTTCTTTCTTTCTTTCTTTCTTTCTTTCTTTCTTTCTTTCTTTCTTTCTTTCTTTCTTTCTTTCTTTCTTTCTTTCTTTCTTTCTTTCTTTTTCTCTTTCTCTCTTTCTTTCTCTCTCTTTCTTTCTTTCTTTCTTCTCTTCTCTTCTCTTCTCTTCTCTTCTCTTCTCTTCTCTTCTCTCTTCTCTTCTCTTCTCTTCTCTTCTCTTCTCTTCTCTTCTCCTTTATTCTATTTCTTTACACCCCCCCATTTAAAAATGTTCCTCCATCAGAATTGTAGTGTGAAAGACTTTGTTATGTATTTTGTTGAAATCTAGGTTATGTCTACCTACACCATCATCTTACCTAAACCTTTTCTTCTCTTTCTTGGCCACCACCCTAATACAATATTTTACTCTCTCTTTTCTGGATTAATACAACAGCCTCCTCATTGGTTTTCTTCTCACATTTCTCTCCATTGTCTGTTCACCTGCCAAAATAATTTCCCCAAAGCACAGATCTGGGCATGTCCTTCCTCCTGCACTCATTAAACTCCAGTGGTTCCCTATTACCTACAAGATACTCTGTTTTTGGCTTCCATAGCCTGGCATTTTCCTACTTTACTCCATTCCATGTAGTGTCTGATATAGTTACATTGGCTTTCTTGATATATATATATATACAGATATATATATATATTATATATATATATACAGATATATATATATATATATATATATTATATATATATATATATATATATATATATATATACAGATATATATACAGATATATAATGTATGTGTATATATGTGTATGTGTATATATATATATATAATGTATGTGTATATATGTGTATGTGTATATATATATATGTATGTGTATATATATGTGTATGTGTATATATATATGTATGTGTATATATATATGTATGTGTATATATATCTGTATGTGTGTGTGTATATATATATATATATATATATGTATGTATATATACACCATTCCATCTTCTGTCTTTAGATTCTTCTGTGGGTTGTCCCTCTTCCTGGAATAAACCCTTGATTACCATAATTTCTTAGAATGTAAGGCTCAGATCTAGTGTTCTTCCTGCCACTAAATCATCTTTTATTAATTTTGAATATGTATAAATAATAACAGTAATAATAGATACCATTTATAAAGTGCTTACTATGTGCTAGGAATTATGCTCAGTACTTTACAATTATTATCTCATTTGATTTTTCTATATATGAATTGCCTCTTTTGGCTAAACTGTAAGCTCCCCAAGGGCAAGAAAAGTTTAATTTCTGTCTTTGTATTTCCATAGTCAAACACAGCATTAGTACATAGTAGGTACTTGTTGATTGATGGGCCAATAGCCACTAGAATCTTTTACTATGGTTAAGAAAACTTCATAGATCGTCCTCATAGTGCTTTGTTATACTCATGATGTGTTAACAATCTAATGATATCAAATATGATACTCTCTTATCCATCCATTATTTTCTGTGTTATAGTTTGCCTACTATCAGACTATGTTTGGGGTCTTGTTTTCCTCTTTTATTCCATCCATATTGCTAGGTACACAGTATTAGATGCTCACTAATCTTTATTTGGGAATTAACTATTGTGAAAGTCCACATTAGTCAACAAGTCATAAAGCTTTCATTAGGTAGTTACTGTGTCACAGGGATTTTGCTAAGAGCCAGGATACCAATACCAGCAGAAAGATTATCCCTGAAGTCAAGAGAAGCTTACATTCTAATGAGGAAAGATAATTCATAAAAAACATGGAAGAAAAAGTCTGGAAAGTAAAGACTGGAACCTGGAAATCAGTGAAGATTTAAAAAAAAATTTAAATGGTATTTTCCCCCCAATACATGAAAAGATAGTTTTCAACACTCACGTTTGTCAAAACCTTGTATTCCAAATTTTTCTCCCTCTCTCCCCCTTAGCTCCTTCTCCAAGACAGCATGCAGTTCTTCTAAGTATATTTCTGTATTCATCATGTTATACAAGAAAAGTCAGATCACAGGGGAAAATACAAGAAATAAGAAAAAAAGCAACAAACAAACAAACAAAATAAAGGTGAAAATACTATGCTTTGATTCTCATTCAGTTTCCATAGTTCTCTCTCTGGATGGGGATGATGCTTTCTATCACAAGTGTATTGGAATTGTCTTTAATTACCACACTATTGAAAAAAGCCAATTCTATCACAGCTGATCATTGCATAATTTTGTTGTTACTGTGTACAATGTTCTCTTGGTTAAAACAGTGAAGATATTGTTGGCCTGGCTCCTCAACTGGGAGGTTCAGGGAGGAAATAATAAATTAGAAGAAGGGGTCACAAGAAATGAGAAAAATCCAAGGAGGGACAAAATTCCCATAGTGCAGAGAGTCAGGAGAGGAGCCAGGAGAGGAATAAAGATATGGGAATTTTCCATAAAATGATGATTCTGGAAGGAAGCAGCCAATCAGAGCTAAGGACTAGAAGGCAAGAATGTTACTATCTATCTATCCAGTCTGAACCATACATATTAGAGATGGGTATTATATTTTTGTAATCAAATTCCTGAATATTGAAAAATTAAATTAACCCTGAACTAAAATTCCTAAATAATCCAAATCCAATGTCTAGTCAGTGGCACATCTTAGCTTTATGACTGAGAAACTTATTTCTTTTCTTCAAGTTTAAATACTTATCCCAGTTTCGTTGAAAAGAGATAACACACATCTTGACTTATTAAGTTTGTGGGCAAAGATTTTTATCATTTAAAATAGTAACTCCCATTGACACACACGTCTTTTTGGGAGGAGTCACAAAGCTTTTTTAGGAACCATTGATTATAAAATTTCCTGATATACATATAAACAAAGAGGAAGAATATATTTTTTGGCTTGCACTTTTATGTTTTTTAATGAACAGAGTCATATAAAATGTAGGGTTTTTCAAATAGCTGCTGTAGCCATAAGACCAAGAATACTTCTCTACACATCATGAATGTCAGAACTGTTTTTATTGTTTCAGTCACATCTGCAAATGCCTATTATGGGAATTATAGTCACCATTATTTACATAATTTTAGATAATGAGGGGAAATTGTATAGTTAATAATGTGACATTTTAAGAAGTTTGCCTAGAAGAGGTTAAAAACTTCATTTCTTAGATGGATATAATATCTCTTTGATATGGATACTCTCTCTAATGATTGTCATTGCTATTCAGTCTTATTTCTGCCTGGCTGCATTATTTGATTTTCTTGGCAAAAGTAGTTTGTCATTTCCTTTTCCAGTGAATTAAGAGCAAACAGAGTTAAATGACTTGACTGTGGTCACCCAGCTAGTAAGTGTGTGAAGTCAGCTTTGAAAACAGGAAGAAGAGTCTTCTTGATTCTAGGCTTGGTACTCTATCCACAGAGATATTCAACTGTCTCAAAATGAGCACTTTAAAACACTTACTGATGGGGTGTGGGAGTTGAACCCTCAAAACATATTGGGATTTGGTGTTAGTGTCATGAGGCATCTCAAAAAAATTTGTAGGTTTAGGCCATCTCCAAATCAAGAGACAAAGATTTTATTACACTGATGGAAGTGGACTAATTTCTTTCTTTCTTTCTTTTTTTATTATAACTTTTTATTGACAGAACCCATGCCTGGGTAATTTTTTTTTTACAACATTATCCCTTGCACTCACTTCTGTTCCAACTTTTCCCCTCTCTCTCTTTCATCCCCTCCCTCAGATGGCAAGCAGTCCTATACATATTGAATATGTCACCGTATATCCTAGATACAATATATGTGTGCAGAACCAAACAGTTCTCTTGTTGCACAGGAAGAATTGGATTCAGAAGGTAAAAAATAACCTGGAAAAAAAACCCAAAAATACAAACAGTTTACATTCATTTCCCAGTGTTCTTTCTTTGGGTGTAGCTGCTTCTGTCCATCCTTGATCAAGTGAAACTGAGTTACATCTCTTTGTTGAAGAAATCCACTTCCATCAGAATACATCCTCATACAGTATCGTTGTTGAAGTGTATAATGATCTCTTGGTTCTGCTCATTTCACTCAGCATCAGTTCATGTAAGTCTCTCCAAGCCTCTCTGTATTCATCCTGCTGGCCATTTCTTACAGAATAATAATATTCCATAACATTCATATACCACAATTTACCCAGCCATTCTCCAATTGATGGGCATCCATTCATTTCCCAGTTTCTAGCCACTACAAAAAGGGATGAATGGACTAATTTCTAAAAGAGAGTTCTGGTGATTAACAAGGGAAAAATGGGATCTGAGTTCAGTGGAACTAGAAATTAATAAGGGGGAATTTGTCATTCAAAGGGGAAAGACACCACAAGGTGAACTAAATTCATGATGGATTAACCTTTGTGATGCTCAGTAAGTGGACTAAGTTCTTAATAGAAATTAGCAAAGATGTAGAATATTAGTAGATTGTTTTATAGGAGAAAAATGTCTATGGAGTCATGATAAATTTGTTAATGTGAGGAATTTGACAAGGAATTCAACAAGAGCTTCCTGCAACAAAGACCAATTTAAATTCCACTTAAATCAACAAAAACTTTATTCTGTCAATGTCCCTCCCTATGGTCCACCTGACTATCAAGGTACAGGGGTCTTTTTGCTGGAATCTTATTTACCGCCCCCCCCATTATATGTATATACACACATATAGACATATAGTTGTCTTTATTTTATAAGTAGTAAGAATGTATTATATATAGTGCATGTATGTGTATATATACATTACATATATATATATATATATATATATTCTAGGTATTGTTGTTCATTTGTTTTTAAATCTTTGTAGTAGTTTGCCCTTTTTAAAAGTTCATTTTACAGATGAGAAAACTGAGACAAACAGGGTTTAATAGTTCATCCAGTATCACACAGTTAGTAAGTATCTGAGTTCAGGAAGATGAGTCTTCCAGCCTCATAATTTATCCATTGAATCATCCAGCTGTGTAACTCCCTTTTCTCAATCGTAGGGTTTGTAATTCATCTATATCCTTTCATCCTGGAGTATTTTTGACTCTCAGCATAAATCCTCCAGACGGCCCATTCAATGTGCTCAGGTCCTTTTCCCAGGTCAATTCTTATTGCAAGAGTGCTAGTGCAGGACATCTATCAATTATTTCTCATTCTTTGTACATAACTAGGTCACCTGCTCTTCTCATCATATATCTCTTGGATAGTATATTCTGTGTCACTTCTTACACATAATTAATCACTGATAATGTGTTGCAGTCTATTTATTCCCCCATTAGTTTCTCCAATTTTCTTTGGGTAACTCAGTGTCATATAACATCACTAGAAGAGTACTAGTATTAAAAATGTGGAGATGTTTGAATTTGAAGTCATTGAAAATACATACAATTTCCCAAATATAATTCATCCTACTTTGTTATTTCCAAACAATTCAATTTAATCATTCAAGAAGTAATTATTAAATGCTTATTTTATAGCAAGGGATATGATATAAAAAATGAAACAAAACTAGTCTTTGCCCTAAAGGAGCTTCTATGAGGGTAGGAGAGTGTAGACAGCATGCATACAGAAAAGAAAATATAAAATATATTCAAAAGAATTATAAAGTAATTTTAATGAAAATAGGACAAAGAACATTTGTCCTATTTGTACCGAATCTTGAAGAGAACATTAAGATTCTAAGTGGTGATGGTAAAGAGGGAAAGCATTTTGGAAAAGGAGAATAGATTGTGCAAATATGTAAAGATGAGAGATAATATGTCATGGTGTATTGGATTTGAGAAGCAATCTAGCCCAACCACCTCATTTTAGAGATTAAGAAATTGAGATTTAGGGCGTTTGTGATACAAACATATACACACATCTTTTGTCTGTGTTTGTATACACACACACTCATACACACACACACATATACACAGAATATCTCTATTTGGCTGCATAGATAGCGATATTTATAGATACTTATTTTTCTATGTATTTCTTGCTCTTTACCTTTTTTTTTTTTTTTTTTTTTTTTTTTAGTGTAGGTTAGTGGGGATTTTCTCTTTCTTTTCCACTATTAACTATGACATCCAGAAGCAGAATCAGTTCAAGAGAATTCTACACACAGTTAAGAGCATAGAGAATTAAGAGAGAACAAGCCCTGGAAAGAAGGATATGATCATTAGTGGAATCTACTAGGAAATAAAGAGCAGTAATGTGGCACAGGAAATAAAGCTCAGAATCTGGAATCAGGAGTTCAAACATGCCAGCCGACACTTATCAGGGGTGTGATTCTGGGCAAATCACCTAATTCAGTTTGCCTGAATTTCCTTTTCTGTAAAATGAATTGGAGAAGGTAATAGCAAACAAATCCAGTATCTTTACAAAGAAAACTCCAAATGTAGTCATAAAGAATAGGACATAACTGAAATAAATGAACAGTAACTAGGACAAAAAGAAAGTTGTGGCTCTGCAATAGTGGAGTGAATATCCCTTATATGTTCTTTTCACATATGACTCACTGATAGGATACTAAAAGCTTGTTCCCTCTCTTCTCAATGCTCTATGTATTTATGAGAGAATGCATTCCAGATTTGTTGGGAGGTAAATGTTTTTGTAATACTTACTACTGTTATCTTAGCAAATGCTTTTTACTTGTGTCTACTGACTAATTCTTATTGGGAAGTCTGCCAATGGGCACTAGTAAGTTATAGTAGAAGGAGTATGGGTCTACATGTAATACTTTTAAATGTGAGATTAGTCACTCCCCTGGAGACTCATATTGTAAACCTCTGAATGCTGAATTGGAGAGAAGCCTAGAGGGGGTGCATATTTATAGGGACTCACTCATGAGATTGTCCAACCGGTAATCTCTTTTTTGGATGCTCTAGTACTATAGGGATTCACTGAAAAAAAAGGAAGTGTTTTGTTTTTTCTGCTTTTGTTTCAGAATGCAATTAGACAGTTTTCTGTCGTGTCTCATAAGTCAAGCCAGTTTCTTTGAGATAAATTCTGCATGGTAAAATATTTACACACTAATATCTGTTCTATTATTGTATTATTATGCTCATGATAGATATGAAAGCTAATATGAATAGTATGGATTTTGCATCTTTCGAATATTGTTTGTCTAGCAATTCATCTAGAGCACTTTGTGGGAACTTGTCCATGTCCATTAAAAAAAAGAAAGAAACCAACCAAAGAAATGAAAGTAAACAACAAACTTTTGACAGACCTTGCCTCACTGTGGCATGATTCTGAATAGCTTCTGGATTGCAGATGAACAGAAAAGTTTGCCTGATGGCAAACAAAACACAAACAATAAACTTCAAGTGTTTAGTTAATTGTTTTGGGGGAGCTTTATTCCTCTTTGATATTATCTGAAGTTTTAAAAAAAATTTGTCTTTAAGTTAATCTTTTTGTCCTAGTGTGTGTTTAGCCACTTTGATTATTTTATTTAATAGGGCTCCCTTAAGGAAATTTTGAATGCTTTGTGTTATACAGAGTTTATTGGCAAGTCTTTTGTCCATATCTTTGGTTGGAATGACATGTATATTTTAGAACTCTGGAGGAATTTTCACCCTAAGGATTGACTTCAGTCTCTTCAGAGAAAAGAAACCTTTAGTAGCAGAGGAAGAACATAAGCAACCCTGGACACAATGGATGTGTCTGTTATACAAGCATCTGGACAAGGCAGTTTGGTTTCTCTTCTGAAGGATGAATGGATAACTTCTAGTCAACCTCAAACCTGGCAGTAATTTCAAAGATCATAAGCCCTGGCAGCAGAGAAAGAGCTATGGACTCAAACAAGAGTTACACCTAACAATTCAGAATTTAGTTTCCTGGATATTCCACTAGGAGTCTTAAATAGTTCTGGCCACATTTGTTCCCTACATATGTACCTTACTACCTTTGTACAAATGATATATTTATAAAAGTGCTTGCCACAGTGCCTATATTAAACAGTCCCTATAGAAATGCTTATTCCTTTCTTTCCCCTTTTCTGTACTCCTGATGCTGTGTTTCTTTGTGAGGGTATCCCAGATTTACATGTAAATGTTTTGTAGCAAATATATAATATACCCCAGTAAAGATGTTATTTTATATCATTTTAATTAAGTCTCTAGGTCCTGGGGACCCAAAAACAAACAAACAAACAAAACAAAAACCAGCTCCCAACCACAGATGTATATATTTTATGTATGGAATACAACATGACCCAGGAAAGTAAAGGCATGAAAAATCAGAGAAAGGAGAGAACACTCGTGACTGACAAGGATCTGTAAACCCTTTGCATCAGATATGTTGCCTCAGAGTAATTTTAAAGGAAATGAGGGATTCTAAGTTGTGGGGCTTAAGTGGGAGTGTGTTCTAGTCATATGGATTAGCACTTGCACAATTATGGAGATTGAAAATGGAAAGTCAAGTTTGGGAATAACTCATAGTTGAACTTTGTTAGAATGCATAATGAGACTAATAATGAAATGTCTACATGAGTAGGAGAGAACCAGACTGTGGGCATCTTTAAGTGTCAGTATAGAGTTTGTAATTTTTATCTAGACAGTAGGAAGCCATTCAAGGTATTTTGAGCAGACAAGTGACCGGGGAAGACTTGTGAATTTTCTTTTTTTTCTGACTTATGATTATATTGATCTAGGAAATCCATGGAAAGTAAAAAATCTACCAGTAAAGTTTTGCAACTATTTTACTTAGTCTTAGTTCTTTAGGGGCACTGAGAGGTTAAATGATTTTTTTTAGGGTTATACAGTTTGTATGAGGTAGAGGCAAGGCTTGTACCTATTCTTCTTAACTGTAAGGTGCCTGGCTCATAATCCCCTAAGTAAATATACTTCCAATCCTGTGTTTTAGAATTGCCATTTTGACAGTCATATGACTGATGGATAGGATAAAAGAGACTGCAAAATGGGGACTCAATTAGTTGATAGTGTATTGATACCAAATAGACCAAAACAATAATCTATTTAAGAAATATCCTTTTTCAAATAAAAAGTTTTAACTTTTGATTTTGTGTTGTTAAATATGGATATGGATTCAACTCAGTGTAGAGTAATTTTCTTATATAAAGTCAACATTCATGATTAGATGAGCCAACTCACCTTTGTGTGTGTGTGTGTGTGTGTGTGTGTGTGTGTGTGTGTGTGTGTGTTGGGGATCATAAGTGCAGAAAGAACAGATTAAAAAAAAAGTATAATTTACTTCTAACTGCCAACACATCTATCTTAATCATCCACTGTTATGTTTGAGCAGTGATTTAAGAGGGAATTTAATTTGATTTTGTCTGTTACTCGTAATAGGAGTAAAGCACCTACATTTAAATAATTTGACATCTATAACCCAGAGTGATAAATGTTAGAAAACTCCAAGTAGATGGCTAATATTTCAACAATATATTATGTCTCCATGAAGGAATAAGTGGAAATTGTCACTTTGTGAAGTTGGTTTTAATGTCATAGTGGAATGAGTACTGTAGATCAGGACTACAGAAAACTTTGCCAATAATTAGCTTTTTGACTTTGAGCATGCCAGAAAACTCAACGGATCTAATTTTCCTCATCTACAAAGCAAGAGAATTGGGATAAATAATTCTGTACTTCCTTAAAACTCTAATCACTAGTGATCTTGCAGTTTTGGACATCTTAAAAAAACAAAACAAAACAAAAACCCTCCAGATTTTAAATATTTAATAGGATTTTTTTGTTGTTTTGAAAGAAGGCATGGTATGCATTTATGTAAAAAAATCTTATCAAACTATGTAAAAATAAAAGAAATTTTTTTTGGTCATTTTCTTCCTAAAATCCTTAAGACAGTTCTATGATAACTCAAAAATAAAACTTATTTCGGCCATATAGTTATCAGTAAAACATGGACTTATGATTTCATTGATATACAGAAGTCCTCAGTTAGGAAACATTCTACTAATGTAGAATAATATCTTCTCTGCAATATTTAGAGTACTATATTGAATTGAATGATTTAGTGATTTGACACAAAGTAATAGTGTGTTTCAAAGTCAGTAGTCATTGTTGAACTTCTTGACTTGAGTCTGGCTCTTTCCACTACACCTTAAATATAATTTGAATCTTTTCAGCTTTTCTTGACATATGGGGTAGTATGAAAAATATGAGTATTATCAGTCTTATAAAGTCGCCACTTAGTGATTTTATTTTTCAAATATTTCATATCCAGATAAATATTGTTGCCCTTAAACTCCAAATTGTTTTCTGAAAAAAAGCCAAAGATGAACATATTCCAAATAATTCTTGTGTGTTACTGTGGCCAATAACATTCAAAAAGCTTTTGTTATATTTTTATGTCCCAGCAACCATAATTGTCAAGTCATTGGGAAAATATATCTTGGGTCTTTACTATTTCTTACATAAAACAGTGTAGGATGAATGTTAGTATTGTGTGTAGTATCCAAAGCTTTGGACTAGGAGTTATGAAAATTTGCATGCCTGCACAGATATTTGCTACCTGTATTATGGTATTATGGTAGAAATTACTACCATTCTAGGCTTATGTTTCTCAACTGTAAATTGGAAATAATAAGTGCAACCACTTTTAGTATTGTTATTTGCTCTTGCAGAGGACCTATATCAATCATTTCATGGGTTTGACATCAAGTTCTAATGAGGTGATGAGTGTAAAGTACTTTGCAAACATCTAAAGTGCTATATAAACATTAGGTATAACCAATATTATTGAACGATCTTTTTCAAAATTTCAGATATAGTCTTGGATAAGAAATTCATAAAACTCTACTTTTTTTGGTATATTACTACTTGTTATAGTGTTCCTAACAAGGCCTTTTCTTACTTAATTCAGCATTTTCCTATCTACATTTCTCTCTCTGTGTCTCTGTCTCTTTTTGTCTCTGTTTCTCTTTCTCTTTGTCTTTGTGTGTCTCTCTGTCTCTGTCTCTCTGCCTCTGTCTCTGCCTCTCTGTCTCTGTCTTTGTCTCTGCGTGTGTGTGTCTGTCTGTCTGCCTGTCTGTCTATCTGTCTCTCTGCATTCATTCTCCTTTCAAATGGAATCTTCTCCCAGGTAGGACCTATTTCACTTTTTCTATGTCTCTTCATCACTTAGAACACCATATGGCACATAATAAATACGTTTTGATTGATTGTCAAAATGTTTTATTATCACTTTTTGTTTCTACTTGTAGATATTTCTTTAATATTTTATTGTTGTTTGTTCATTTTAATCATATCTGACTCTTCATGATCCAATTTGGAATTTTCTTGGCAAAGATATTGTGGTGACTTCTTCCTTCTTCAACTTCAACTCATTTCTTTAACATACTCCTCATAAGATATTTTGTAAAATGTAAATGTAAAATGTAAAATATTTGTAAAAACAACAGCCACAGCAGCAAGATCAACAACAACAAAGTTATTTAAAACTAATATACGCAGGGATTGTATCTGATAGAGCACAAATGTTCTTTATCTATAGGTTCCTCACTGCCTTTGCCACTCCATCCCCCCTGTTTGACAAGGAAAGATTCACTTCATAGTTCTCTGAAGTTGAGTTTAGTCATTGCCATTTAACCAATTTTGGCTACCTTATAGTATTTTGTTTTCTTGTTTTCTTGATTTTACTTCCTTTGTGTCATTATTTGATAATGTCACAGGTTTCTCTGTGGCTATGGGACATTATTGTTCTCACAATGAAAGTTATATTCACAAGATCTTTTGACTCAAGGCATAATTCCTTTATTCATATTTCATGGAAAAGGAGTAGGTGGGTATTGCTTCATCAGATTACTGCGTATGATTTGCTGCTTCTTGCAGATGAATATTATCCCCTTAAATTCAACAGAAATATAGCTCTAGGGTCCTGTTAATATAGTCCTCTGCACAGTTCCCATCATATTGGCATCCTCAAAAAACAAAAATAACAAATAATAAAAAAGAAGTATTACTACCCATGTTGGGCACTATCAGGTTCTATCATCATCAGAATCTTAGCAAATACAAAAGGGATTATTAAACCAAAAAATATGCTCAGTATAAATTAAGGCAAGCTAAAACCTGAAAATGCTATCACATTTTGTGGTGGGGTAATTAAATTGGATATTTTCATGCTTGCGACCTGAAGCAAGATATGTTATTGCATCTCATTGGTATGGAATGTTTGTTTTGGTTACTCTCAGGGACTGCTTTTTAGACTTGTCAATTGTTAATGTGTTTTGACACAATGTAATTTCCTTTTGATTGGTGCTTAACTGTTAAAGTTTCAAAATTCATTTCACCTTCTTTCTGTCCATTTTATTTCAAGAAAATATCCCCTGTATTATTTTAATGATTTCAGTGAATAGCTATAAAATAAATTCTGCCTTGCTGTTTCTAACCTAAGCATCAATTAATATAAAACCTATAGTGAGTATTTCTATATATAGCCAGGGTTAAAAGGAAATTTTCCAAAGCTGTTTAAAAGGAGAATGGTAACAATAATTATCCTACATATTTCCTATGTATTATTAGCCTTTATTTTTTTTTTACTATGTTTAGCTAACTATGTTAGTTACAGGTTTAATTATTTTAAGTATGGAATATCTAAATCAATATGTTACAAACTGTGTTAGAATTCTGCAGGTTGTATATTTGAACTTAAGTTCTCTTGACCTTTTCTGTGTATTCATATAGAAAAGGCTTTTATTTGATTATATTATTTATATACTGCAAAAGGTTTTCTTTTCCTCTTTCCCCTCTATTTCTTCTCCTTCCTCCCTCTCTCCTCTTCTCTTCTCTTCCTTCCTTCCTTCCTCCCTCCCTTCCTTCCTTCCTTCCTCCCTTCCTTCCTTCCTTCCTTCCTTCCTTCCTCCCTTCCTTCTTCCTTCCTCCCTCCCTCCCTCCCTCCCTCCTTTCCTCCCTCCCTCTCTTTCTTTCTTTCTTTCTTCCTTCTTCCTTCCTTCCTTCCTTCCTTCCTTCCTTCCTTCCTTCCTTCCTTCCTTCCTTCCTTCTTTCTTTCTTTCTTTCTTTCTTTCTTTCTTTCTTTCTTTCTTTCTTTCTTTCTTTCTTTCTTTCTTTCTTTCTTTCTTTCTTTCTTTCTTCTTCTTCTTCTTCTTCTTCTTCTTCTTCTTCTTCTCTTCTTCTTCTCTTCTTCTTCTTCTTCTTCTTTTCCTCCTCCTCCTTCTCTCTTTCTTTCTTTCTTCTTTCTTTCTTTCTTTCTTTCTTTCTTCTTCTTCTTCTTTCTTTCTTTCTTTCTTCTTCTCCTCCTCCTTCTCCTTCTCTTCCTCCTCCTCCTTTCTCCTCCTTCTTCTCTTCCTTCTTCCTCCTCCTTCCTCCTCCTTCCCCCTCCTCTTTTCTCCTTCTCCTCCTCTTCTTTCCTCTTCTTCCTCCTCCTTCTCTTCCTTCTTCTTCTTCTTTCCTCCCCCCTCCTTCTCTTCTTCTTCTTCTTCTTCTTCTTCTTCTTCTTCTTCTTCTTCTTCTTCTTCTTCTTCTTCTTCTTCTTCTTCTTCTTCTTCTTCTTCTCCTCTATATATTCTTTTTCTTCCCCCTCCTCCTTTCTTCTTTTTCTTTCTCCTCCTCTTCCTTCTTCATCTTTTTTTCTTCCCCTTCCTCTTCCTTTCTTCTTTTTCCTACTCCTCCTCTTCCTTCTTTCTCTTCTCTTCCCTTTTTAAACCACATCACATAGGTTAATTATTCTATATTTGTTAAATCACACCTAATACCTCTCTCATCTCATCTCATATTATTTTTCTAAAAAAATATACTACCTACAATATCCTTTGTCTCATTGCCTTTTGTTGGTTATTTCTAATGTATAAATTGCTCTTGATTAGAGCATAAGTTCTTCAAAGGATTTTATTTACATTTTAATCTTACTTAGTAATTAACACCTTTTATGATCATATATTTACTCAATAATATCTCATGCCATGTCTTTAGTGCAGACTATCTAACACTGTATAACTCTCTGCTCTTTTTCCTTCAATATGAAATGTTCTATTATCCTTTAAGTTCCCTACAATTTTGATTCTTTTGCAATTTTTTTTTTTTTTTTTTTGCTGAGGCAATTGGGTTTAAGTGCTTTGCCCAAGGTCACACAGCCAGGAAGTCTTAAGTGTCTGAAACTAGATTTGAACTCAGGTCCTCCTGACTTCAGGACTGGTACACTATCCACTTCACCAACTAACTGACCCTTATTTTGCAATTTTTGTATTACAAGATTCTCTATCATAGAGAATTACTGGGAAGTTTTATGTAGAAGATAGGGGACTTTTTTTTGAGGGATATGAGGGATGTCTAATGTCTAAGAAGAAGCTTTGTATCATGAAAAAAGCTATCATTTTTCCAAATAAAATTATTCTGTTATCCAAATTCATTGCCTGTGTCAATCATATCCCTTACTAGAAGGCTAGAAAGTCTTGATTTGGATGTGTATACTACTAACATTGATTTCCTTATCATTTAAGAAGGAGATTCAAAGTCTTCAGATTTAAAATCCCAGAATGAGATTTCTTTTCAATCCAATATTGCTTTTAATATTTCTAGGGAAAATCTTGAACAATTATCCTTTCCTCAGTTCCTTTGGACAGGTACTCAGGGAGGCTTCTTAGCTGAAAAGATTTAAGATTCCTGAAATTAAAGCCAAGAGAACAAGGAAGACAGATATCACAAGGCAGAACTTCTTTAACCATGGCAATTTCTTGACAGATATGCTTATACTTATCTATTCTTATTGACGTATATTTGAAGGTATAATTTATCATTTGCTTGCTTCATTAATAGTGAATTAGATGCTCATGTAGATTGCTTGTTAAAAACTAATGATTTTTGAAAGGGAAATGTGACTTATAAAAACTTCAAGGAAATATTTTCCCATTGGTATTTTATTAGTGCTTCCACCTGGTGGGAAACATTGGAATTCTGACTTGAACACTATTAGGGTTCAAAATGATAATTAATTAGGGTGATCATTATTTCAGCCCTGAATCATTGAACATACATTTGGAATACTGTATTATTTAATAGACTTTTTGGTGTTTTTTTTGTCTTGTGTTCGTGAAATCTACCATCTTGGGGCTTCTGAGATTGGAAATTGAGTGAACTGGTGCTGGGTGTTTTTTTTTTTCTTCATATATGTTTATATTCACATATATTTAAATAAATCTGTGAGCTCATTGATAAGGCATTCCCATGAGTTGGGATGAGGGCATTGTGTTAGAGTCTTCCTTGCTTTGGCCTGACTTGATGAAGATACCAAAGTCTTCTTATTAAAACCTACATGGGTTTGATGATATCTATAATCTTTTTTTTTTTTTTAGCTTTTTATGAGTCATGAGTAACATGCTTTCTTCAAAAAAAATATAAGAAATAATATTTATTTCAAAAGATCCATGGTTTTATTTTAGTGATAATTCTTTTTATTAATATAGATGCCAACATAAATCATACAATCTCTATATTAAGCCCTCATCATATTTTATTATTTATCATTATATAATTTCCTTACCATATAAGTGGCTTCCTAATTGGTCTCCTAACATCTGATCTCTTTATTTTTTCTAATCCATATTCCACTGAACAACCAAATTTGGTGCCTCATTTGCTCTTGGATCGGCCGAGCGAACATAATAAAGATGACAATACTCCCTAAACTAACCTATTTATTTACTGCTATACCAATCAGACTTCCAAGAAAATATTTTAATGATCTAGAAAAAATAACAACAAAATCCATATGGAACAATAAAAAGTCGAGAATCTCAAGGGAATTAATGAAAAAAAAATCAAATGAAGGTGGCCTAGCTGTACCTGATCTAAAATTATATTATAAAGCAGCAGTCACCAAAACCATTTGGTATTGGCTAAGAAATAGATTAGTGGATCAGTGGAAAAGGTTAGGTTCACAAGACAGAATAGTCAACTATAGCAATCTAGTGTTTGACAAACCCAAAGATTCTAAATTTTGGGATAAGATTTCATTATTTGATAAAAACCGCTGGGATAATTGGAAATTAGTATGGCAGAAATTAGGCATGGACCCACACTTAACACCGTATACCAAGATAAGATCAAAATGGGTCCATGACCTAGGCATAAAGAATGAGATTATAAATAAATTAGAGGAACATAGAATAGTTTATCTCTCAGACTTGTGGAGGAGAAAGAAATTTGTGACCAAAGATGAACTAGAGACCATTACTGATCACAAAATAGAAAATTTTGATTACATCAAATTAAAAAGCCTTTGTACAAACAAAACTAATGCAAACAAGATTAGAAGGGAAGCAACAAACTGGGAAAACATCTTCACAGTTAAAGGTTCTGATAAAGGCCTCATTTCCAAAATATATAGAGAATTGACTCTAATTTATAAGAAATCAAGCCATTCTCCAATTGATAAATGGTCAAAGGATATGAACAGACAATTTTCAGATGATGAAATTGAAACTATTACCATTCATATGAAAGTGTTCCAAATTATTATTGATCAGAGAAATGCAAATTAAGACAACTCTGAGATACCACTACACACCTGTCAGATTGGCTAAGATGACAGGAAAAAATAATGATGAATGTTGGAGGGGATGCAGGAAAACGGGGACACTGATACATTGTTGGTGGAATTGTGAATGAATCCAACCATTCTGGAGAGCAATCTGGAATTATGCCCCAAAAGTTATCAAATTGTGCATACCCTTTGATTCAGCAGTGTTACTACTGGGCTTATATCCCAAAGAGATACTAAAGAAGGGAAAGGGACCTGTATGTGCCAAAATGTTTGTGGCAGCCCTGTTTGTAGTGGCCAGAAACTGGAAACTGAGTGGATGCCTATCAATTAGAGATTGGCTGAATAAGTTCTAGTATATAAATGTTATGGAATATTATTGTTCTGTAAGAAATGGCCAGCAGGATGAATACAGAGAGGCTTGGAGAAACTTACATGAATTGATGCTAAGTGAAATGAGCAGGGCCAGGAGATCATTATACACTTCAACAATGATATTGTATGAGGATGTATTCTGATGGAAGTGGATTTCTTTGACAAAGAGACCTAACTGAGTTTCAGTTGATAAATGATGGACAGAAACAGCTACACCCAAAGAAAGAACACTGGGAAACGAATGTGAACTATTTGCATTTTTGTTTTTCTTCCCAGGTTATTTTTACCTTCTGAATCCAATTCTCCCTGTGCAACAAGAGAACTGTTCGGTTCTGCAAACATATATTGTATCTAGGATATACTGCAACATATCTAACATATATAGGATTGCTTGCCATCTAGGGGAGGGGGTGGAGGAAGGGAGGGGAAAAATTGGAACGAAAGCGAGTGCAAGGGATAATGTTGTAAAAAAAAATTACCCTGGCATGGATTCTGTCAATATAAAGTTATTATAAAATAAAATAAAATATATAAAAAAATAAATAAATAAGTGAAAAGTGACAATTCTCTAGAGAGAAAAGAAAAATAACAAAACATTCCAATAATCAAAGATCTTAAATGAAAGTGTATGGAACATTGCAAATGACAGATTATTGATTTGTTTGATTACTAGCCATTACTACGTTTTCTTTCTTTTTCTTTTTTTTTTTCCTGAGGCAATTGGGGTTAAGTGACTTGCCCAGGGTCACACATCCAGGATGTGTTAAGTTTCTGAGGTCAGATTTGAACTCAGGTCTTTTTGACTTCATGGCTGGTGCTCTGTCCACTAGGCCACCTGGCTGCCTCACTATTACTATCTTTTAATCAGATTTTTAAAAAATGAGAAAATATCTTGAATTGATTGAACTATTCATCTTCCTGATATTTTTACCATGGTTTCACTTTGTATCCTACTTAGTCTAGCATCATATCAGCATCACCTTCTTAGGAAAGACATACACCCCTATTTTATTCCATTTAGCATGTGAGGACAGAAATGAGTAATCTATTAGATATAACTATGTAGAAGAGTTCAAGGGATTAGTGCCAATGGTCTGCCTCTATCTCTCATTGTAGTTCTGCCAACTAAGCCTTAGCTGTAACTACAGTCGTGGAGAGGGCTTTGACTTCTGTGGAAGTTGAGATAACCTATTTTAAAAAAATCACTCTTCCTTGTGCCAATGGACTGATTGAATAAAATTAGCCTGTGTAAACCCAGGAGGCTGAAGTCAGATGGCTGAAAACTGTCCAGATCCTAGAGTTTCTACATGGAGTACTCCATCTGTGGTTTTATGTTTTCTACAGATTTTGTGCCCAACTGGGATGAAGCCAATTTGCCATGTTATTCCAACAAACCTTTTCCTGACTCAGTGAAGATAAATCCATCCCACAATCTATTGTTAACAGGGAATCAGGGCCATGGGAATCTTTGGGGCTTAATTTTCCTGGGTCATTAGTGACTGATCCCTAGAGAATGCTTACATCTTAGTTTTACTTGATTTTTTTCCAAGGGGGGTGCAAAAGTCTTCTTTCACAGATGGCTATAGCTGGTGGCTGGCAGACAAGCTGATGAATGAGACTTTTTCCCCCAATGGCATCATGCAGTAGAGTACACTTGGCAGGGTGACTATAGCCAACCATTCATTAACTCTGCTTTTAAAGGCTACCAGGGATGTTGTTGGCATACAATGTCACATGAACTCTGCTTACCATCCTTTATCCAATTGGACTAAATAGGTTAATTGCAGAGTGGAAGTAGTCCTTCAAGCATAGCTGGGCTAACATCTGTGGGATAAACACTTGTCAAGAACTGTTCTTGTGATTTCAAAACTGCTTTACAGTGGAGAGGAGTAATAACCCATTTGAGTGTGGATTGTTAGGTTTGTTGGTAGACATTAGCAAGGTGCAAAGTCTCCTTGTTGCCTAGGGCTTCTCTTGGTGCTGGACAAAAATATTCTTTTGAAACATATATTCATGCTAAAATTAATAGTTTCAGATTTACAATAATTCCGTGCCCTTTCTCCAGAATAAAAGGATGATATAGATGAAGAATTCTTTAACCTTTTGATGTCATAGGTCTCTTTGACAGGCTGGTGAAGTCTATGAATTCCTTTTCACAATAATTTTCTTAATATTATAAATGAATCATGTGCTATATTTCAGTTAGTGGTAAAGGAAAACAAAGAAGTGTTTTTTTTCCCTAACAAGTTCATGGAGCCCCTGAAATCTGTCTGTGAATTCTTTGTAGAGCCCAAGTTAAGAAGTCCTGCAATATTCAAGAAATCTATTTAGATTTTAGAGGACATATAAATTTGGATGTGAAACAACTGCATTTTTATTTTCAGTAACCACTAAATGAAATTTAATATTTCCTTTCATTAAAAAAATTAATTTGAGAAAGATTCCATAATCCTTACTGGACTGTTGCTATAGGAATCCATGACCCCCCAAAAATTTAGAATCAATGGTTTAGTATATACACTGCTAAGACCAGGAATCAAGAAAACCTGAATTCAAATCTTTGCTCACATACTTATTATCTTACCCTAGGCATGTCGTTTAATCATTCTTAACCTATTTCTTTAAAAGTGAAGAGGAAATAAAAATAGCACCTATTTCACAGTGTTGTTATGATCATTGAATGATTGCATTTCAAATGCATTGCAAAGTTAAAATAAAGCACTTTAGATCTGTTACCTATTATTTTCATAATTTATTATTCTTGTTATTGTTAAAAAGCTGACCCATGCTAAATTTAGGTCAAATTAAAGGAAACCATTATATTAATGTATGTTTCTTTGCTTTTGACTCTCCAGATTCCACTTCCATGTTTTGGATGGCTTGATTTTTTTCTGCACCAATGGCCCCTTCTTCCACTGTTGAGTTCCTTGGAGTTTCTATTTTTGGGAATGACTCATCTTTCATTCCCTTTGTAGCTGTACTTCTGATCATGTGGCCCTCACTGCCATTCCTCAGCTTTTTTTCTTTTTCACTCAGTGTCTGGAATATCCTGGCTTCCTTTTGGACCTCTTTCCCTATTGTTGAATACCTTCTACTACCTCCCTGAACTCTGATTTTTTATTCCTTTTCTGTCTTATCTTTTCTCATTAGACATTCCTTCTGGTCAAAGACTATCTCTTTTTGCTTTTATTTGCACTCACGTTTGTCCAATACATGGAAAATGCTTGAAGAATGTTTGTTGCCTGCTGATCACCCACTATATTCAGTTCAGGATGTAACTCAGACATCTGGATTTATAGATGTTAACTATACTGTAGAGAGACATAGTGTGATGTATTGAATAGAGAGGGATGATCTTAATTCAAATCTTGGCTTTGGCATTTACTAGCTGGTCAGTGATAGACCTTCTAGAGGTCTTTCATGATTGCATTATTATTGTTCCCCTGATTATATCATTTTGTATTTATTTTGTATCTTTTATCTACTCATCTTTGAATATGTTATAATGTCTACCTTTGAACCTCAGCTACTTGAAAAATCCCAATTCTTTTGTATTTGTATTCACAGAATCTAAAATGGTATTTGAGACAACTAGATGGATAATGAATGCGTGGTGATTGATTGATTTCTTTCAGTGTGAGAAAGTCCCACACTGATAAAGTCACCCATGTTTTGACTATTGCTCTGACTAGGTGTATATTTATATTAAGTCAAATGGTAAAAGTAGAGGCAATTGATAATTTCATATTTCTTCAAAATTTCAGCACTTCATATGAGATATGATTTTATTTCTCTGAGTTCTGACACAGACATTGATGCTCTGAACAGTCAAGAGTTTGGACAAGCAACAATAAAAACAGATCCTTACCTGATGACTAATTTTCTTGTGACAAATTTTTCCAAACTTACCTGGGCTGGTCCATAGATTACAGACTCAAAGTCTCTCACTGGTTAGGCTAAGCTGATGGGATGTATTTTCTACTGGAAGAAATCTTTAAATCAGCTAGTTATCCAGCATGTATTGAGCCTACTATGTATCAGTCATTGTGCTAAGCACTAGAAATATTTTTTAAAAAGCATAAAAAAACAACCTTTCCTCCCCGCCCCCCCAAAATCTAGTCCTTGGTCTCTAGAGGCTTACAATTTAAGGGAGACACTTTTGATCTATGGATAAATTGGATGTAAGTGAAGCAGAATTGCAGAAGTCCTCAGCCTTATTCTCACTTCCAGCGTCATCACTGTCCAGTGATTGAATAAAGCCAAAGTGACTGGTGATGACTTGAAATGCACTAGATGATTGTATTATCTTCTTTGTCTATCTAAGCTCTAAGCACCCTACAGTACCTGCTTCAGCTACTTTCATAACTGTTGGAACAAATTGTTATCATTTTCCATTCTAACAGGGGATGCTTACAGTTTAGAAGACTATTGCTTATCATTAAAACAAAACATTAATGGAAAAAGATCTTTTAAAATTCTATTTTATTTTTTCAAATTATGTTAAATCAAATTTTTAACATTTAAAAAAAGTTTTGAGTTACAAATTCTCTTTTTCCTCTCTTCCTCATCCTGAAAGGGCAAACAATCAGCTATGCACATACAATCACGAAAAAAAAAACATTTTCATATTATTCATTTCATATATCAATGATTGAATTAAAATTATGAAAGAAAATGAAAAATAGTGTGCTTCAGTCTGTATTCTAACAATATCAATTTTTTCTCTGAAGGTGGATGGTATGCTTCATCATTAGACCTTTGAAATTGTCTTGGGTCATTGTATTGCTTGGTCATTTACAATTCTTCATGTACAATATTGCTTTTATTTTGTACAATGTTTTCTTAAAAAAACACTTTTAAAAAGTAATGTTTGTCTTAAGCTCAAAGCTCCTTGGTTGTAATTTAGATAACTTTCAAGTATGCATTAACCCTTTCTGTTTTGGTGACCATAGCACTCTAGTGATATAAATAAATTAATCCACTTTCTAAGACATAAAATCAATTTAGGTATTAGAAGAGCAATATGGCCCCTTTGGAATTGAATAAAATACAAAAGCATGCTAAAGAGCATAGTGATTTCTTGTATTGCACTTGATTCCTTTGTAACAATATCCAAGTCCTAGAGTTTTGAAAAACAAAAATAAAGGAATTAATCTATTCAAAATAACTTGAGTATGCATTTTAGGCAGGCTTTTCTTCTTTCTGGATCAACAAGCCTTGATGAACTTTAAATGGTTGTCTTGGAAATTCAGAATAGCATTTTAGTCTCATTCTTGCTTGTTAGAATTTTATTTTGCTACATCTTAGGGAAATTTTATTTCTCTCTTGTTTCCAATTTCCATATATTCTTTCATTTTGAAATCTCCCCACCCTCATTTCTCCTGCTAATTCTTACCAGTTTCCCAGTGAGTGTTTTTCACTTATGGTTTTGAAAAACAATTTAGGTATGTGTGAAGCATTCATTGTCTCTCTGTCTATGACTAAATTAAGGCTTCTCACTGAAGCATTTAGAATGAGGACTCCTTGGGTTTGAGGATGATCTCTGTTTCTCTTACTTATTTCAGTTTTTTTCATTTGATAGCAAATGCTTCTCCAAATTAATAATTATATATCAAATCTGCATTCACACTTTTATTCATGTACAAGACATATATATTTAATAACTTAATGCAACATAATTCATAACACTTTAGAATTTGCTAAGTACTATATATAAAATACATAAATTCATATATGTATATAATTTCACATTATCCTCACAACAACTCTGAGGTATAAGTTATATCATTATCACCATTTTGAAGATGAGGAAACTGAAGTCGTCAGGCAATAAGCATTTATTAAGTACCTACTAGGAACCAGATACATGGTTCCATCAGGGATCCCAAAACAGGCAAAAGCCAGTTCTTAATCCAAGATCACAATATAATGAGGTAGACAGCAGCTAAACAAATACATACAAACAAGTCAGACAGAGGTTAAATAGAAAATAATCAATGGAGGAAGATGCTAGATATAAGTATTGGGAAAGGTTCCTTGTAGAAAATGAAATTTTAGTTGAAACTTGAAAGAATTACAGAAACTGGGAGGTGAAGATGAGAGAGAGCATCTCACGTATTTGAGGCAGCCAGAAAAAATACCTAGTACCAAGAAATAGAGTATTTGGCTTATAAGAAAGTAAGGAAGCTAGGAGTATCACTGGATGGAAGAATGCCTATAGGGAGGTGTAACAGAAACAGGATTAGAAAAATTGGAGAGTATTGAATTATGAAGGTATTTGAAAACTGAAGATTTTGTATTTGATCTAGGGACAACTGGCGATCACTGAAGTTTATTGAGTCCCAGGGAGGTGAATTTTGGAACTATGTTTTAGGAAAATCATTTTAGTGACAGGATAGAGAATGGATTATAGTGGGGAGATACTTGAAGCAAACATACTTACTAGCAGACTGTCACAGTAATCCAATAATGAGGAGATAAGGTTCTATACCAAGGGTTGGGCCTCTCAGAGAAGAGAAGGAGGCATAGTTGAGGGATGTTGCCAAAATGAAATCATCAGGTTTAGCAATAGATTATCCATTGGATTGAGAAATAGTGAAGAGTTGATTGGAATTTTAAGGGGCTAAGAGAATGGTTATTTTGTATGTGTATATATATATTCTCTCTCTCTCTCTCTCTCTCTCTCTCTCTATATATATATATATATATATATATCCTATATATTCTATAGTAATAGGGAAACTTGGAGGGTTCCATTTTGGATATGTTGAGTTTAAGATGTCTACTGGATATCCAGTTCAGGATGTCTGAAGGAAGATAGAAAAATGGGATTCGAAATCAGCAAGGAATTTAGAGAAGGATGAATAGGTCTGAGATAATCAAGCCCATAAGAGTTTATGATATTGCCAGGTTAAGTAAGAGGGAGAAGAGAAAAGGATGCAGGACAAGGCCACCTATGGATGGAGAAGATGGTCCTTGATGGGGATCCATAAAAGGAGACTAATCACTGGTCTGAAAGGTTATAGGTAGCCAAAAGTCAAGTGACTTGCCCAGAATCCCACAATTAGGTCTTTAAGTTGGGATTCATACTCAGGTTTTCTTTACTCCAAATCCATCACTCTAGCCACTAGGCTACCTAACTTCCTGATTTATTAACTAGTATGCTGTATTCCAAAGTAAGGCTCCAGAAGAACTGGAGAAAAGAACAGGATGCTTTAGTCTTCCAAATCTATGTCTGAAGGGAAGTGGTCTTGTGGCTGCTCCAAATATGGTCTCTGTTTAGGAAACATCTTAACTTTGATGGGTATTAGAGGTTTTCTCTTCTTCTTAGGGGTTCTAAGATGGTGAATAGTAGGGAGCAATGTGTTATTTTCTCCTATTTCCAGATTTATGTTATAACCATACAGCCAAATAAATGCAAACTATATAAAAAGATAAATACAAATAAAATGCATGGGGAATGGGAACACTAACAGCTGGTTAGTCATTTATTTTTTCAGCTCCTTGTACAGATGAGGAAACTGAGGAGGGTTAAGTGACTCTCCCAGAGTCACATAACTAGTAAATGTCTGAACTGATTGATCCCTTAGTAGTCAGAAGACCCGAGTTCAAATACAGCCTTAGTTTTTTTTTTTTTTTTTTTAATTCTAGATAAGTCCTTAGTTTCTGTCTGCCTCAGTTTTCTCAAATGTAATATGTGGTTGTTGTGAGGAACAAATGAAATGATCAGTGCTATGGACATAGAAGATGCTTAATAAGTATTCATTGTTGATTCTCTTTTATCAGACCCATCTCAGAGAAAATAGGAATTTGGTGGTTATTTCTTATCCATTCTCATCTTATCAGTTACATCAAACAGAGATCCTATCCTTTCTTTGATATTTCTTTTGCCTTGATCATATCAATAAAAGTCTTTTAAAATAACCATTAGCATTTTTAAAATCTATAGTTTTTATTAGCCTATTCACTAGGTAGTATTAGTAAGTGAGGCTGGTTTAGCTATCAATCATTTCATGATTGAGCATGTCAGGGGAATTCATTCCCTTAGAATGAGCAAGGTTTTCTGGAACTCACTTCCTTTAGGGGTATGACTTTTATTACATCCAGCCCAGGATGCCTTCTAAGGAAGGGGAAAATGGCTGTTTCCCCTCCCTTGGTCCCAGAGTGAGATTATACTAGCTGATAATACTCCTAAAGGGAATCCTTTGGGAATATATTTGATCTTAAGTTATTTAGAACTTTTTCCTCCCTTTTTTTTCTTTGTTTTTAATGCCTTTATCCCCCATTCACTCCCAAACCTAGCTCAGTTGGACAAAATATATCTCTTGAAAGGGAATCTATTGCCTACTTTTCTTCTTATCTTCTCTAAACACAATGCAAGGTTTAGGATTTCTATTTGCCCAATTGGGTAGTATCCTATGATAAAAGTTTAAACATAAAAGTAAATATTTAGGGAAAAGAACAATACTTCTATATTCCCAGCTGCTCTTTTCAAATAGCCTGAGGCTGGACAGACAGAACAGAAAGTTAAAGTGTGTAAATAACCCAGAGGATGTACAGCTCTTCCCTGAATAGATGGAGGGGAGGGGAAGAATGTGTCACTGCCTTGAATCACATTTGCTCTTCCCTGTTCAGACTTAATCCCATTCAAAATTCTCCCTCAGTTTGTGCATGGCTGCCCACTTAGGAATCCTTGTTTCCTTCATGCTATGGTAGACCAGCAATTCTTGATGGCTCTGATCCTCTATTTTCCTTCTGCTACTTGTTCCGTCTTCTTGCTTTTACTTTCCACAAACTGAGCACACAATAGACAATAATATTGGTTGACTACATGCACACACATATGAATGAATGAACAAATCCCTGTCCCCTCATATTCTAAAGTATTAATTTAATATCTCTTTGATATATCCTCATTTTAGGAATATATGCTTTTGTATTATCGACAATTAGGTAAGTGTTGTTAAGTTGTTTTTCGTTTGTGTCTGACTCCTCTTGACCCCATTTGAAGTTTTCTCGGCAAAAACATTGAACTGGTTTGTTATTTTCTTCTCCAGCTCATTTTACAGATGAGGAACTGAGGCAAACAGGGTTAAGTGGTTTGCTCAGGATCAAACATAACTAGTAAATATCTAAGGCCAGATTTGAACTCAGGAAGATGAGCACTTGGGGATGTGGAAGTATTATTCTTTCCCTTAAACATTTACTTTTACGTTTAAGCTTCTATCATAGGTTACAATCTTGTTGGGCAAACAGCCTCTAAGCCCAGAATTCTATCCATTGCACTACCGAGCTGTTCAGGTGAGTATAGAGTTTATTCACAGGATTTGGCTTTCTGGATCATAATGTGGCATGTAGGAATACAGGGTTCCATTCGAAGCATGGAATTTCTTCCTTCCTTCTTCACAATTCATTCGCCTTCATCAGATGCTCTATTACACTCATAAAGCTTTATCTTATAAAATTTCAGTGGTACTTATTAGGTCATAACAATCACTTCAAGTTGAAATTTTGGTTTGCTATGTTTACCAGTAATACAGAACTCAGAGGTATCATTTCTACTCATCATCATTCTGAACATTGTTAGGGATTACTGAACACCTCTATTGATATTCTTCCTCCTACCTGCTACCCTCTGTGTTATCTGGTTTAGCAACATTATCTGACTGCATTTATCCCTCTCATCCTTTTGTAGTTTAAAGTCTCTTAATCAGATCAGCCAGTCTTCGGGCAAATGCATTCTTCCTTTCAATAGTTAGTCATACTCCATTTCTGGTCCAGAACCTTGATTCTTACATCCTATGTCATGACCCAAGAAACTAAATCCTGTGAACAAATAAATCCTCTTTTCCTCACTATAATACCCTCTAGAGCCACCTGCAGTGAGATGAACTGTTCTGATGGAATCATAGTATTTACAGTTGGAAAGGATAACAGAGATCAATCATTTAACCCAATTCCCTCATATTATAGGTTAGGAAACTGAGGCTCAGGGATTTTAATTGACTTTAGCAAATACCAAAGGTAAGAAACATCTATAATTTGAGCCCTGTTTCTCAGACTTCAGATCTTATTCTCTTTCTATTATACAATGGTGTATTCCCTGGATTATGTTCCCATGCTTTCTTATTTGAATGGCTCAATTTTCTTCTTTTAATGACTAGGAATCTCATAGAGGAGGTCTCTTCCTATTCGGGGACTTCATGCATTCAGCATGAAGTGATTGCCAAGAACCTCTGAAAGGCTATGTCATTTATAAGGAATCTATAATAAGGAATATTATAAGGTACCTAAGTCCCTTCCAGCTCTGAATTAATAAATCTATTAAGCATAAATCTTAACTTAATAAGATATGATATGCAATTTAATACAAGATTGACCCCTACTATACCCTAGGGTGGTCATCCTGGCTTCCCTCCCACAACCTTTGTTGGTATCCCACTCTTGGTTGCCTTTTTGTTATTCAAAACATTCTCTTACCTAGAGAGTGAAGCAGCACTAAGAAATAAAGTTTATTTAGCTATCCCTAGATTAACTCTTGTTAAGTGCCTTGAAATGCAACATTAAATTACACAAATATCTAAATGACATACTTCATTTTCTTAAAAGAAATGGAACTCCTTAAAAAATAAGCATGTTTAGAGACCATATGCAAGGTGTTTGTAGAGCTCTATTTTTCTTGCTTTGATGTTTTACATGCTGCTTATTCAGAGAACTAAAATGAGTTATACTTGCACTGTTCAAAGGCTTGTATCTGCAAGGTGACACAGATTTAAAGAGTAAGTATATTTAGCCTATGGAGAAGACTCAGGGGGTCATGATAACTATCTCCAAGTATCTTAGAGTTATCTTTTGGAAGAGAAATTGTACTTTCTCTGTTTAGCCCCAGAGGGTATAACCAGTAGCAATAAATAGGTTAAAGTTGCAAAGCAGCAAATTTAGAAATTATTCCTAACAATTAGAGCTATCCAAAGGTGGATAGCTGACTGGAATTAGTGGGTTTTTTCTCTCTGGAGGTATTCAAATGTAGGCTGAATGATCAATTTGGGGGAATAATGTAAAGAGAATTTTTTTAGGCATAGAGAGTGGTCTTTCAACTCAGAAATTCTGTCATCATATAATGGATCCTATTTCACATTCTTCTTCCTGAGGTTTTATTTTTCATATTTATGGTGTCCATATACACCTACATCATGGAAGTGGAGTTAAATGAAGCAAGTTCTGTAATGTATGGGACAATATTGAGCAGATGTTTGAGGGAAGATGCGAAGAAGATGATTTCATTTACACTTATTTCATTTGTGCTAGGACAGGCTACTGTTATAGTTTGATTAATTTTGTTATCATAAATAAACTCAAAACAATATATATTTCCAGAATCATGGAACTCAACCCTCTTCAGATATTTTGAAGTGTGTGAGAGTCATGATACATATTTTCTTTGAAAGAATTCAAATAAATTCTCTCATTGTCACAAAAAAGTATTAACGCCATAGTTGATGGACTAGTCTCTAAGCTAATCTACTGATTTGAACCTAGATCTTCTCATTTTAAAATGCAAAGCTCTTTCCCTAAATCACACTCCCTGTCATCCTCTCATCCTAGGACCTCTTATTTGTTCAGCTTATTGATATATTGTCAATTTAACATGTTTGAAATTAAATATTCCCAAATAAGTTTATGTATGTTTCCTTTGGTCCAATTCTGAGAACTTATAAAAAAAATTTATATTTCAATTCACTCTTCATGCTTCCAGTGGTAATACATGTCCAGCAAACAACAAAATGAGCAATGTTGGGCTACTTAGCTCCATTTCTGCTGAATTTTTTAATCTTTGGTTGGTTTGATCAAGGATTTGGACTTTGAATTGTCAATTTGTGCTCCAGAAGGTTTCATTCATTTTGTTGGGTAGACAATCTAGATCAGGATTTCTTAACCTTGTGTTCACAATCAATAGATACGTGAACCTGAATGGGGAAAAATCATCTTTCTTTCACGATAGTTCTTTGCTTTTAAATACTGAGTATTTTATGCATTTAAAATTTTTTCATAGGTGTCCATAGGCTTCATTGGTTGGGGGGGGGTCCATGATACATAAAAATCTCAAAAAACCCAAGTTTAAATGAATAAGAGATTCAGAGTGTTCTTTTTCTATTCTTTTTTTTTTACCACCCACAAAGCAGGGGAAGGAAGTCTTAGATAGAAAATACCCAAGCTAAGTTCTTAACTCCTTGACTTTAAAGCTATATGAGCTGGGTAAGTCTCTCAGTTCCTTAAACTAAAAAATTGGAATATTACTCTTTAAATTTCCCTTATAGGGTTATTGTGAGCTAGGCACTCCAAACTTTAATTACCTCAATCTTTTAATGAAACTTCAACCTCATTGATGGGAGGATATCTCACTGGGGCTACAGATTTCAATTTTTAACATCTTTTCATCCTGTACAACCTTGAACTATATCTTTCTGAAAATCTACCAAAAAGGATTTATGTGCCTGTCCTCTAGTTTATTGAAGATTTAATTAATATTGGTGTAGGTCTCACCATTTCAAGTGCTGGAAAAGGAACCCCAAAGGTCATTTAGTCTACCCCCTTCTCTTTATAAGGAGAATTAAGTGATTTGCCTAAGTTCATACAATTAGTGACAAAGTGCTTTGGTGTTGCTTTTCCTTGCTATATAATCAGCTCAGGTTCTTTTTCAGTTAAATATGTCTTTGATGACTTCTTTTATGCTACATCTCTTAGATAACTCATTGCTGTTAATATGCTACAACCTATTTTAACCTAATATAGTTCTTTCATTTCTAAATTCATTTTTCAATTAAGTATTTATCTTCACTCCCATAATGGGAAAAAGAAAAAAAATATACCATCTGTAATCCCATTGCTTTTTTGGTTTCCTATTATAATTTACTTCAAATTACATTAATCATATAAATAAATAATCCTTTTCTGTTATATGACTATTTGTGCATATAGTACCTCCTCTTCATGGTTGTTTATACTTTTTGTTAAAATGAACAGGTGATAACTTAATAAGCAATTAAGAATGTAACCTAATCACTTCAGATTTTTCAATAATTATTGACTCAATTTGCAGAGATATTTTTCTGGACATTCTGTTTAGTAAAAGATTCATATCTTCATTCACTTTGGTACTTTTTTATTGATATAAAACAAACCTCTTCCATACCATACCTTAATATTCGGTATCAATGAATTGCCATGACCAAAGAATATTCATTACTGGTTGGTTTACTTTCTTAAGAGGAGCTTCCCTGTATTTGTTTAAACTGGTTATCTGGAGACAGATCCCAAACAAGATGTAACAAAGAAGAGACCACAAGCTCTTAAAAAGAGGCCAATAAAATATAAATTCTAATAGGGCCTATGCTCTAATCTGGCTAAAGTAGGAGTTTGGGATCTGTCTCCAGATAACCAGTTTAAACAAACCAGTCCATCTAAAAGGACCTATTAAAGATATAGCTTATCTACAAAATTCTTTCAGCATTAAATATTTAGCTCCATGAAGCTTCTTGATTTATAAATGTTCAGGGGCTTCATTATGCTAATATTTATTCATTTTGAGAAAATCTTTTATTTATTGAGCATGGATATTTACTTCCTTAATGTAGGATATGTTGCATTTACGTGGGCCTTAAGTTTTAGAGGGATAGATTTTTAAGACTTGAAAGTTATCTAAGACCATCCAGTCCAACTTCCTTGTTTTACTTCCCACAACTAGGGAGAGGTCTCCAAATTGCATTTGTATCCTGTCTTTCAACATCATTCTTTCCAATATGTATGCTTCTTCCTTTAACAAATTCCAATTCCTAAAATTTCTTCCAAGAAAGCAAAGAGATGTACATTTTATAGCACACAAAATACTCATGAGTATATTTTTGAATTGAATATATTTTCTGTGCAATTAAGTTAAGCAGAAATCTCCTTTGTCATTGAAAATTCTTGTAAATTGTATTAGTCTTGTCTTAGTAAGTATAGTATAGTGAACATAATTTACTATTTCTCTGATGAATTGAGGATTTTTAGCATTTTGGGGTGATATTCTGATCATCAATTCTCACTGTCCAGTATTGTAGATATATTTGTCAAAAGGGGAGGAAATCATACTGGATGTATCTTATGCTCAAGGTAATAATGATAATAATATCCGGCATTATTATAGCATTTATTATGTGCCAAGCCCTATTGAAGAGCTTTATAATTATTTTATTATTTGATCCCCTCAACAACTCTAGAGAGAGGTGTTATTATTACTTCTATTTTATAGATAAAGTGAAAGAAATAGAAGTTAAATGACTTGCCCAGGTTCACAGAACTAATTAAGTGTCTGACGTCAAATTTGAACTTATCTTCTTAAGTAGAGGTCTACAGGTCCATGCACTGTATCACCTAGCTGACCATTTAATAGATCTTTTTTCTTTAAATTCCTAATATTAAGAGGATTTTCTAATACTGTGCTTCATTTTCCTAAAAGCATTATACAAATAAGTTGCAATTGAGAGTTTTGGTTAAAATTTTTTCCAGTAAAAATGGTGGGATATTAGAGGATTTTATCATATATTCTTTAGTGACATAATATTTCCATTCCGTAGGGTTCTATGTTTCTCTATGAAAATATCAAAATGGTTCAAGTAGTTGTCTTTGGAAAACTGACAGTGACATTTGGTTATTTTTGTTCCTGATTTGACTTCATACATCACTCTATACTTCAGGAATATAAATAACCATTTTTATTTTTTATAACAATTACAATAATTTGTAATAATTTATTGTTTATACAAAAGTTTACAATTTTCTTTTTTTATGAACAAAAGTGAGAAATTAGCTGCCTTAAAGATTTGTTTTCAGCACTTCCTCCTTCCCCCTTCTTCAAAATGATTTACAGCCACCTAAATTCACTAACTAGCTTGCATTTCAGATGCCTATTGGTGCATGTAGATGATGCTTTATTTTTACTTGGAAAGTATAATACAGATTCTCTCGAGAGCTAGTCAAGCTGGGTAAATAGAAGTGTATGGAGACAAACAAAATTTCAAAATCAATGAGACAAATCAGAATACAAATCAGTACTGAAATTGAATGAAGAGGAAACTGAGTAGGAACAAATTTACAATCCAGTGTTAAATTTATTCTTCAACACAGCTCAGCTGTCAAGTCTTATTTCTTTTTACTTGAATATCATGTCAACACAATTAAGTGAGTATGTTTTAAACTGTAAAATGGACATAACTTTTTTTTGAACAGCTGCGCATAGAATGCATTATATTATGAACATCTTGCATATTCATTGTATATTTTAGGATCATGGAATCATAGACTGTTTGAGATATAAGATTCCATAGAGATGTTCTAGTCAGAGAGATTATTGTTAAAGTGAAAGCCTCCAAGGATAACAGAGGGTTTTAAATGTCAGGCTGAGAGATTTGCATTAATTAATTAATTAATTTTGTTCATGAGGCACTAGGGACCTACTGAAACTTCTGAGTAGAGAAAGTTGCAGGGTCAGGCTTGTGCCTTAGGACAACTATTTTGACAATAGCAGAACTAGAAAGTTGATTAGAAGAATATTACAGTAATGCAAGTGAGAAGTGATATATTCTTGAACTAGGATGGTGACCGCATAAGTAAAGAAGCATTGAATTTGAGAGATGTTATATAAATAGAATCCAGTGGATTTGGAAACTTTGGATATGAGATGATGAAGGAGAGGGATGAACTAAGAATGATTCTGGGGTAATTAACTTTGGTGAGTGGCAGGGGCGAGGTGTATACATTCAATAGCAATAAATATGTTTAGAGGTTTAGAAGGAAAATGAATTTTATTTTGGACATGTTGAATCTGACATGTTAATGGAACATTCATAAACACATATCCAGCAGACAGCTCACAATGTGGCTCTGGAATTCGGACAGGAAACTCTACTTGAATATAAAGATCTGCACAGATACAATAATTAAATTCTTGGGAATGGTTCATGTTCCCTGGAAAGAGATATTAAATAGCAAAGAAGAACCAGGATAGACCAATGGAGGCACATATTTCTATAGTGATTCCAGAAATCTGACATTTTTCCCTTTTCCATATTCTCTGGAAATGTAGATTTAGAGGTAGAAAGAGCAAAAGATTTAAACCTAGAATTCATCTCAGGAAATCTAGTTCATTTATAGATTAGGTAATTGAAGTCCCAGAGAGAAGTAATTTGTCCAAGATTATTTACAGTGATCCCCCAAATTCAGAGCTCTTCTGTTCTCAGCTCAATATTCTAGGCAACCACACTTTCACTGTGCCTCTCAAACATGGCATTTTGTCTCATATCTCTGTGCTATTGGAGAAAACTGTTCATCTTGTCTCTCTTTGATGCATTTTCTTCTCTCTTCTATTTCTTTTTCTGTTAAGAGCTCTTTCAATTTTCAAATTTTATTCTATTTGCTTTTCTTTGTACATATTGAACCCTTTCTTCCTTCCCCAGTGCAGTAGAATTTAAACTTCCTACAGTCATGATGCACATAGCAGGTCCTTAAGATTGCTTGCTGAAAGGTGATTTCAGAGAAGTCTGGAGAGATCTGATGCTAAGTGAAATGACTAGAACTAAGAGAACATTTTACACAGCAACAAGATTATGTGATGATCGATTCTGATAGACTTAAGACTTTTTTTTTTTAACAATGAAGTAATTCAGGGCAATTCCAATAGATTTGTGATGGAGAGAGCCCTCTGCATCCAGAGAGAGGACTATGGGAACTGAATGTGGATTACAACATAGTATTCTCACTCCTTTTTTGTTGTTTTTTTGCTTGCATGCTTTTTTTTCTTTGTCATTTTTTTCACTTTTGATCTGATTTTTCTTCTACAGCATGATAATTGTGGGAATGTGTTTAAAAGAATTGCACATGTTTGACCTATATTGGTAATCACTTGCTGTCTAAGGGAAGGGGAAGTGGGGGGAGGAGGAGAAAAATTTGGAACCCGAGGTTTTGCAATGGTGAATGTTGAAAAGTATCTTTGCATGTACTTTGAAAAATAAAAAGCTATTACTATAGAAAAATATTTGTTGAATTAAAATGATTAATGTTATATTACATAATAGAAACATAGGACATTAGATTTTGAGTTATAAGATAACTTAAAGATTACTTAATGTAATGTCCTCATTTGTGAAGAAATTGAGGTTTGTGACTTAGCTATAATCACAAAAATAGTACTGGTGGTAGTATTTGAACCCAAATTTTTCTGATTCAAAATCCAGGGACCTATCCACCAAACAAGGCTGTCTCTACTATAATAATGTATTATACTTTACTAGTTTAAATCTAGGATTATGTTCATAGACTCATGGATTTTTCTACTGGTAATAAGTTGTAGAACATGGATTTGATTCCACATTTAAAATAATACTATAAAATATTAAATAAAATATAAACAAAATAAATCTAAAAATAATAAATAATTAAATGAAGATAAAATATGTAAAATTTAAAATAGCACATTTCCTTTTTTCCCAAACTGTTGGTTGTTCCAGATGAAAGTGGAATATAGAATCATAGATTTAAAAGCTGGGAGGGACCTTAAACATTAGGTAGTTCAACTCTTTCATTTTACATGTTAAGAAACCAAAGCCAAAGAGATTAAGAGGACTTACTCAAATAATACAAGTTTGTTAAGATTCCAGATCTTCTTCTGTCTTCCTAGAACTTTTTCCTCTATTTTACACTAAAATCTTGGTGTGAAGAAATCTATTCAGAAGGTTTAAAAAATTTTTAAACCCTCCTAATATGAAATGACCTAATATGAACTTTAAGAAAAAAAAAAATCTCTCCTGGGATTTCATTTCAATAGATTTTTTATTAAACCAATTAACGAGCTCTCTTTTTTTAATCTGAATGTTTTATTTCTATATGTTCAAAAAGACTTATTCACATCAAGCTTTCATGGATCAAAAGCACATTACAAATAATTAGCTATGATCTTGAAGAAATTCACCTTCTGATCAAGTCCAAGTAATAAACCTAGTTTTTAAATAATCATAATTCCTCTGAGAAAGTCTTTAAGCTTTTTATTTTCAAAGCATATGCATAGATAATTTTCAACATTCTCCCTTGCAAAATCTTATGTTCCATTTTTTTTTCTTTCCCTTTTCCCCTCCCTCTGGCAAGGAATCCAATATATGTTAAACATGTACAATTCTTCTATACATATTTCTACAACTATCATGCTGCACAAGAAAAATAAGATCAAAAAGGAAAACAAATGAGAAATAAAACAAGATGCAAGCAAACAACAACAAAAAAGTAAAAATACTATGTTGTGATCCTTACTCAATCCCTATAGTATTCACTCTGGGTGTATATGGTTCTCTTCATCATAAGAACATTGGAATTGGTCTGAATCACCTCACTGTTGAAAAGTGCCATGTCCATCAGAACTGATCATTGCATAATGCTGTTGTCATGTATAATGATCTCTTAATTCTAATCACTTCACTTAGAATCAGTTCACATAAGTCTCTCCAGGACTCTGAAATCATCGTGTTGATCATTTCTTATAGCATAATAATATTCCATAACATTCATATACCAAAACTTATTCAACCATTCTTCAACTGATGGACATCCACTCAGTTTCCAGTTTCTTGACACTATACAAAGGGTTGATATAAACATTTTTGCACATGTGGGTTCTTTTCTCTTTTTTATGATCTCTTTGGGATACAGATCCAATAGAGACCCAGTGACATGGTTTTTAGAACTTACTTCCACAACCAATTATATTCTTTCCCAAAATGTTTCATTTAAGAACTTAAAGTCCTGCTTGAAAAGGCAGCCAATTAAGGTTGTAGCAGGATCAAATTTTGTATCTCTATTTCATGGGAATTTAATAAAAAGAATATCTCAGACATTTGTTTTCATACAGAGTCAGCAGGACTTTGCATTGTGATTCTGAATCTTTTGGAGAAAAAAAAACAAAAACAAAAACTTTTTACTGCCTGGGATTTTGACTTGAATAAAATTATTGTGTTTTTTTTCATTTAAATCTTCTTCAGGGGTCCTTGTATTATTTTAATATGACTCTAACTGTTCATCTGTGAATCCTATTTTGTTCATTTGGAAGGTGGAAGGTCCTACTATTAAGTGGTTAATTCATCATATTCTGTGTCTCATCTATACATATAAAGAAATTTTGCACTTCCTACCTTCTAACATTTTAAAGCAAAACTCCTGGACTTCATTTTTAGTTCCTGTTTTATTAACTATTACATAAATACCCACCGCATGCTGAGGAGTTTATATGTAGTAATAGCTTTTGTTTTTTACTATTTCATTTGTCTTTATTCTCAGTCTATGTAACTACATAAGGCAATGATTACTTTCCCCTGACTTCATCAAATTCCAAATTTCCTAGACAAACTTGAGAGCTGTATTCTCCTCCTCCTCTTCCTCTTCTTCCTCTTCCTCCTTCTCTTCCTTCTCCTCCTCCTCCTTCTTGTCCTTCTCCTCCTCCTCCTTCTTGTCCTTCTCCTCCTCCTCCTCCTCCTCCTCCTTCTTCTCCTCCTTCTCCTTTTCCTATTTCTTCTTCCTCCTCTTTCTCTTTCCCCTCTTCCTTCTAGGTCAGAAAAACAATCCCATTTCCTCATCCGTAAAATGATGAGTGTGTGAGCATGTGTGTGTGTGTGTGTGTGTGTGTGTGTGTGTGTGTGTGTGAGAGAGAGAGAGAGAGAGAGAGAGAGAGAGAAAGTGGTAAGGGAATTTTACTGTCTGCCCATCACCATATTATTTCTAGTAGCTGGAGTTGTGCTTAATCTAACATTATACAACAACATGACAACTTGGAATTCTGCTGTGAATTAAGATTCCCCAAACTTAATGCTGAAAAATAGATAGGGTGAGTAACATTTTTATCATCTTAAAGATGGGGCCTGAAGGCATAAAGTCACTTTAATATCAAAGGGATGCCTGCCTATCAAGCAATAGTTAGTAAACATTTATTAAGTTCCTATTATGTGCTAGGCACTGTACTACATGTTGGAAATACAAGTTTGAAAAAAATTATTTCTGCTCTCAAAGAGCTTACAGTCTACTAGAGGAAAGTAATACACAAAAGGAAGCTGGAAAGGAGAGGGGATTGGGAAGTTTCCAGACTAGGGCATGATTAAGAAGTCAAAGAAATTAAAAATGAGTGCAGTCAGGTGGGAAATGAGGAATCTGAGGAGATATGTGGATAATGATTAAAAAAAAAAAAACCCTACCAAAAATAGTTTGGTTAGAGGAAGTGATAAGTGTCTGAGGCCAGATTTGAATTCAGGTCCTCCTGACTTCAGGTATTCTATCTTTAAACATTTTTTAACACCTCTCCTGTTTATATTAGGACCCTCCACAAATGAAAATCCTTATTGAGTATTGCTTTGATGAAGCCAGTTGGATTGGGAAGTGTGGGCGGTAAATGATTTCCTGTCTACTCTAATGGCATATCCAGTGGTGACTGTTCAGGGTATGTGTGTGTGTGCATGTGTGTGTATGCATATATATCCTTCTTTTATGAGTATATATGCAGAGGGACAGACATGGAAAGTTGGTACAAATGCAAAATGTACTTATGACCTTTTAAAAAATAGCCTTCACTATGGTAAAGACATAAGTGAAATCTCCAGATTATCTATTTGTTGAGTTTCCCATTGAATAGCTTATCTTTGGGAAAAAAAAAAACATAAACATTAAACATTCAATGAAGGTACTAGGGTTTTCAGAACTATATGTATGAGAGAGAGCGAGAGAGAGAGAGAGAGAGAGAGAGAGAGAGAGAGAGAATCTTTGACTTGTTCATTTCATGTCTTCTTTCAAAGGAGAGTTACTTTTGAGAAGTGATGAAAAATAATTATAGCACTGAAGGAAAATAATGTTGATTTTCGAGTTGAATAGAAAGGTGCAAAAAAGTTACCCATGATTATTATGCAAGTACATACATTTTTGATGATCCTTTACAATACTTCTATATTTCAGATTGCTATAATTGTTCACTAGACTGTCTCCATTAATTCCTTTTGCTTCACCAAGTATTTACTGATGGAGCTAGTACTACTACATTTAGAAAAGAAATCAAATTTGCATTAGCAAGTTAGCATCATTGTGATTCTAGTTTCATGCATGACCAATTCCATATAGAGCTATAGTTAATGTATTTCTAATTAGAAGGGGGGGGATATGGTAAGTTGCCTTGACGTGCCATCTTCTTTTTCTCTTTTTGTTTTGTTTGCACAGCTCACCATGTTAAAACTGGAACCTGTGAGGTGGTGGCGCTCCATAGATGTTGTAATAAGAACAAGATAGAAGAAAGGTCACAGACGGTCAAGTGCTCATGCTTCCCAGGACAGGTGGCAGGCACCACAAGAGCCGCTCCTTCTTGTGTTGATGGTGCGATTTCTTCAATTGTTTTATTAAATTTCTACAGTTTTTTCCCCCAGAATGCTACCAAATATTCTGGTGATTTACAATATCATTGGCTTTCAAAGAGATGGGAATGTGGTCAAAAATAAGGGCTAGGGAGGAAAAACTTCTGTGCTCTGGGACAAGACTTATAATAAGAACTTTTTAATTCTTCAGAAACCAATTCTAGAAATAAATATTAAATAAAATAGCCATTTTTATTTCTTAGAAGATGATATTTAATTGATAATCTGGTATATTTTGCTCAGCAGTGCACATGCTCTTTATTTTGATTGGCATTTTGTTGAAATTCAGACAGGAAAGAAGGTTAAAAAATGGAAAGGAAGAAATAAAATTAATGATTTGATATTACTCTACTAAAATAATTAAATGCAACAGATTCTTTTTAAGAATTTAAATAACAGGAACAGCTAGATGGCACAGTGGATAGAGCACCAGCCCTGAAGTTGGGAAGACGAGTTCAAATCTGGTCTCAGATATTTAATACTTTATAGCTGTGCGACTGTGGGCTAGTCACTTAATCCCAATTGCTCCCCCCCAAAAAAAAGAAAAAAAGAATTTAGATAATAGAGTCTTTCATTGTCAATAAATTTCACATTATTAATTTATTGGGAGACAAGTCAATATCTTTTCTAAGCAGAACTCTCATCTGATAACTGAGTAAAACCTTTGATATGTTTGTCATTTTCAAATAAGCAATTTTAATGTTATATTATGTAGAATTTAAACACTTATATGAGTATTTTTCATATTACATGATGCTGTTTTTGTCTATAGTATAAGTTTAATGTTACAACACCTAAGAATTTCAATTTGTTTATAGAGAATTCTGTATTCATTTTAAAATGGAAATACTGCTTATAGTCAGAGTTTGACATCTAGAAGATTGTAAACAGTATGAAGAAATAAATTTGGTAAGCAAATTTAGGAGCATATCACGCAGATCCCTTTGGCTAAAATTAAGGAACTTCCCTCAAAATCCAGAATATCAACTGAAGAATGAAATCATACTTTTTTTCATCTCCTTTACTTCTCTTCATTCTCATTCTATATAGTCTTGCCACAGAACCATAAACAATAATGAACAAGGAAGAAAATAGTAACTTGATTTTCTCCCTTTCCTAAAGCTTCAATAGTGGAGCAGAAATGGTGGTGTCACATGCAGCCATGTCTTGAAGGAGAGGAATGTAAAGTTCTTCCAGACCGGAAAGGATGGAGTTGTTCCTCGGGAAATAAAGTGAAGACAACGAGGGTAGGTACAAGCCTAGCCTTGGTATATAATGGTATGTAATTTGGCTAATAAAACATAAAGTAGATATAATCAGATCCAAGTGTCATTTTTGGGAAGGAATTTTGTTTTAGAATTGTACTTATTAATTGGTCCTGGAAAGCTAAACATCAGCTACAGAACTATTTGGCAAATGGCAACTTTTCCTTCAGAAGCAATGATAAAAAAAAAAAAAAAACAAAACTGGGCTAGTTAGAAGAGGTTATTTTTGAGCCAGGAAGATCTGGGAATCAGTCCTGCCTTTGATTCACTCTAGCTGGATGAATACTAAATCTTTTAGTGTTGCAGGAAATGTTATAGGATGTGAAGTTGCAGATGAGTTGCAAATCTGCTTCAGTGGAAGGAGTTTCCATATTGGAATTCTCTGGGTCAACAAAATCATCTGTCTGGACCGAAAACAAAATCCTTTATCTCATGAGAGACTGATTATT
The DNA here is from genome assembly GCF_016432865.1 of Antechinus flavipes. Classification (NCBI taxonomy): domain Eukaryota; kingdom Metazoa; phylum Chordata; class Mammalia; order Dasyuromorphia; family Dasyuridae; genus Antechinus; species Antechinus flavipes. The sequence continues at coordinate 211,965,614 of NC_067402.1, forward strand.
AGAAACCTGTTAACCTCTCCTGGAAAGGTAAACCCATATCCTTGTCTTTCCAAGGTTGATTAAATTGAATACCACAAAATTTGTTCTAGCTATGTCAACTCCTGAGATCTTAAAAAAACCAAGGCTTCTCCCTATGTGACTATTTGTATTATCTGTATTGTATTATCTTCTAGTTAAAATTGTCCTAATAATAGAGGTTTGGGGATGTCAAGATCAGTAAAAAATATAAATTCTCTTTGGATAACAATCTTTTAAAGTTTATGCAAAGAAGCACCCATGACAAATAATGATTAATAATTAATCTAACCTCTTCAATTGAGAGTTGAGTTTCACAAACCCGAATGTCAAAATTCTGACAATGTACTGTGTGCTGAAGGATTAGAAAATATGAATTCTGCTTCACAGAATTTGCTGATGAAATTTCTAGTATCAAATGAGCCTCTAAAACCTGGATTCTTAACTACAGCCCCTTTTTATGTGTGTGTGTGTGTGTGTGTGTGTGTGTGTGTGTAATGTGTGTGTAAGCTAGTGGTGGCGAAATCTGTGAACCCAATCTCAGAATAAAGTATTTACATACATAAAATAAAATATATAATATTATAAAGGAAACTATATTGAATTATATTAAAATAACAATGTAATGATTCTTTTCCAATCCAAATTCACAGATCCCTTGAAATCTATCCATGAATCCCCTGTGTTCTGTGAAACCTAGATTTAAAAAATCTACATCCAAGAGTATACTTATTTAGAAGTTGAGTAGAATCAGAATGTTGATAAAAGTCATATGATTGTAAAAATGTTGTTAATTTTTTATTGTATTAAATGAGATGAAAAAAGGCAAATGGAACCCAAACCAAAATAATATCTGTACAACAACTGGAGGGTGGCAAAGTTGCAGTAAGTTTTGAGAATGGTGATATCTTGTGATAGATTAACTTGTCTTTCCAGTTCCTAGCTAGCACTATAATTCCATCTATCCTAATGATTTGTTATTGCATGTGCTACCTATAGTCATATTGAAGGGCTAGCAAGTATAATCAAATTAACATTCTGTCAAAATAGTTTTGATTCTGTGATCTGTTGGCTAAAATCCAACAAATCTTTCTAAAACTCATGCAATGTCCCTCATCCATGGAAATACAGTCAATTAACTAGAATAACTGTATCAGTTAGTAAGGCAACTGTATTCAGCAATTATTGATTTACTTTAAAATATTCTGATAATGCTGGATTATTTGTATGATAAATTATATTAAGAATATTGAAATTTCTCATTTTTCTCAACAGTTAAATTTTATTTCAAAAGAGCATTTTTAGAAATTCATCTCACCTCTTCCATTAAGATTCAGAACAAAGCAAAAACACTTCACTACCTACCTCAGAATATTAAACCTTTGTTTACTTCTATAGAATGTTGATAATGAAATTAATTTATATTAATTAGCATTTCTTTTTTCATTAAATGTACTAGGGATAATACAACTTTTCAAAGTGCTATTGAGATAAAATAGACAGCTTCAAAAAGATCTTTAGATTTGTTCTAGAATTATTATAATTGTTTGACCTTAATTCTCATAGAAATTGCCTTTGAAATGAGTCCATTGTTGTCAATCTTTTAGTCTCAAAGGACATGTCCTGTCCCCATTTCTCAAATAGTTGATAACTTAATGAAGGAAGAAGCTTGAAAGATTGAGGGCATAGGTGCAGAGGGGCTCAGCCCACTTATTTCATTCTGAAATGCCTAAGTCACAGTCAGGGTTGATACTCTGAACACGGGCATGTTGGATGCAACTCATTATCTCTCCTTTTCTCCTTTTATCACTGAAATCTGCCTGGTATTCTAACTTGAAAAAGAAAGAAAAATTCATTTATGATTAGATAAAAAAATGTGAATGAAACATTTCTAAGAAAAAACAAAGAATGCCACTGTTCTTTTAAAAAATTATTATCCCTAAGACAAAAATCATTGTTGATGTAGAAATACAGTTATTTTATATTAAATGGAGACAATGGTTAGAAAAGAAAGATTTTCAATGATTAGAGTTAGTAAACTAGGAAAAATCCTTTGAAACTAATTGGAGGAAAAGTTTTCAGAAATGGAAGGCCATTGTTGGAAAAGGACAAAATGGCATTTTTTTTGCCTAGAAATATGAGGCAAATGCTCTGGGTATTTATTGTCAAGATGATAGTACAATTGGGCAGAAATAGAATTTCAAGAGCATATAAGTGGTGAAAATTTGACAAAGAAAAAACATTGTTTTTATTGTTATTAATTTTTTCCTGTGTTTTTCCATATAAGGTAGCTGTCTTGGTGATGGTAAGAAATAGCAAGCAGATATTGTATGGCAGGGGTCCAATTGCAAATAGAAATGACTGGAAGTTAAGCATGAATGAATTACAAAGTGGTAGAAAGTTGTTCTCCGCCAAAAAAGCAGTTGTTTCTTGAGCAAGATATGTAGGCCTTGTGGGATGATGTCTATTGGAAAAATGACATGAGAAATGATTAAAATTTGGAATAATGTATGCACTCTCTGGACTATAATTGTACATCTCCAGTCTGGAGCTTTCCAATGGATCTAATGTTCAAGAAATATAGTTGGCCAAAAAAGGGAGCAGCTGAGCTAAGTTGGCTCATAGCAAAGGCCAGCAGTACCCTTCTGGTACTAAACATTTAGAGTATAAGAGAATGGGCCATGCTGATTGTACTATGTGTGCTAATCATATCCTCTCTTTTGCTCCATGCTGGATGCAAAAGAAAGCTTCTACTTCTTTCTGCCTTTTCTGTCTCTGCCTTTCTTTCTCCTTCCCTTTCCCTCTTTCTCTATTCCCCCCCCCCTCTTTTATTTCTTCCTCTCTCCCTCTCTTCCCCTGGTCCTTTCCTTTTTCCTTTATCTTCTCTCTTTGGGAATTCTTTTCTCTCTTCTCCTCCTTTTCTTTCATTCTATTCCATTATGAAAACAAAAAGGCAAAATAAATGTAATTGAGGAAAAAACACTTTGTGAGATATTTTTGTTTCCTAATACATAATCTTCCTAAATCAAAATGTTTAGTTGCTAAATAATACTACTGGAATCCTTATATTTTGTAAAATATATTCCTCTTTTCACATAACTGAAAGTTTGGAACTGGAAGCTATAACCATTTACCTTCCTCTTCTACTATTAAGAAATTACTAGTGTGTTTTTTTTTGTTTTGTTTTGTTTTTGTTTTTTTAAGAAGAAAGAAAAAATAATTAAAAGCTTTCTGGCTTCTCATATTCCAAGATAAATAATGAAGAACTTTTCAAAGAATCATTAATAAAATAATACTTTTCTTATGGTGTGAAAGAGCATGTAATTATATTCTAATTATATAATATAAAAGTAGCAAGGGGGAAAGGTGCTATAAAACTTGTAAACCTTGAGAGAATTATTTTCTTAATCTTAATGTTGAAAAGAATCATAAGAAAAATCAGACTTATACTTACATCTTTTATTGTTAAGATACTTCTTTTTTTCTGGTGGAATATCTGTTGAAGAAGTCAAGACATATTCTGCCTTTATAATTCCGTGTTTTCTGTCATTTCAGAAGGACATCAAATTCTATGTTGGCTATGCTCATTTAGGTTAATTCAGTCTCTTTTAAATCTGAAGAAAGAGCATTTGGCTCTCTCCTATTCAGGAACAAATGTTTTCATTTTGTATAGTTTTAGATTTCCTTCAACCATCGTATCTCCCAAGTGCCCTGACTCTATTATCCTTAACAAGAAGTTTCTTAGTTGGTTTCTTTTATAAAATACAATCCTTTGCTTTTTTCCTCATTGAACTTTCAGATCTATACAGCAGGGAACTCTCTAATCCCCCAAAGTTCCTGTTTAAAAATAATGATTTTCATAGAAAGAAAAAAAAATCCCACAAAAAATCAGGTTACTTTCATTTTTCTCTTACTCCCAATAAATGAATGAGAATCAATATCTAAGATGAATTAAAGCATCTTTTCTATATAGAGGACTGTTCCAAAATATTGCCATCTCTACAATGCAGGAACTATAAGCATTGCATAGTCAGATATAATCATACATTCTTAACAGGTACAGTGTTTATAAAAAATGAAAATTTATCTCATTTCCCATCAGTTCCTCCTGCAACATTATTTTTCCTTTATAAAACCAGGCCATTAAAATCACAGCATCTTCTTTTTCAATGACCTCTTCCTCTGTTAAAGTCATTCCCATTAAGGCTCACCTTAGTTGCTTCCTATATGAAACAAGTTCCTTTAGATTCCTTCCTCAGCACCTCTCCCTCCAGTTGTGAGTGGTGAGATTTACTTTGTGTTCACTTGAGTGTGTACATGTTATATCCCTTGAATAGAAAGGAAGTTCCTTGAGAAAAGGGACAATTTTGTTATTGTCCTATTTTTAGTGACTAAACACAGCATCTTGCATATATATGTCTACTAAATACTTGCAATATTGTTTTTTAAAGTGCCTATTGTGCACATATATCAATACAACATGCAGTTTAGATAATAAAATATAAATAAGAAGCTGACTTTACCTTCCCTAAGCTCACAGTATAAGAGAAGTAAGATATAAATAGATAGTATTATAGTATAAAATACCATATTATGTGTATATATATATATATACACACATATATATGTATATATATATGTGTGTGTGTATATCTATATCTATATCTATTATATATAATATAGTATTACCAAAGTTTAAAAGGTTTAGGTTTAAATTTAAATTAGGTTTAAAAGGCAAGATTATTACTGAGAAATTGAAAATGGTGCTTTATCAGGGGTAAGGGTATATGAGGGGGTGGTCTTTGGGTTGGGCTTTTTTTTTCAGACTGGGTCTTCCTATCTCACTCAGCCTATAAATGCAGGGACCATTCTCATAGCCCACTGATACTTGATTGGGCATAGGAGCTTTGACCCATTCCACTTCTGATTTTTGCTAGTTTGCTTCTCCTAAGGCAACCTAGTGCCCAATCCCTTTCCATCACCATATTAATTCATTAGTTAATACACAGCAGCTTAGCTGCAGGTCAGAACTCTCAAACTCAAGAGATCCACTAGCATTAGCTTTCCTGGTAGTAGAAACATGAAACAACTTGTCTGGTTTGGGTTGGGTTTCAAAGATTTGGTTAAGAATTCAGCAATGGGGATATCTGTAAAGGACCTTAAAGATAATTTCCCCCACATCCCCACTGGCATTTCATAGCTCTCAATGACATTTATTTATTTTTTTTATTTTTGTGAAATTACAACTGGGTAACAAAAGATGAATTTATAGTTAGCAAGGCTATCTCCTATATCTCTAGTACTTTTAGGCTTACATCCTCACAACAATTCTGTATGATTATGCAAGTATTATCATTTCCATTTTATAGATATGGAAATTAAGACTGAGCAAAGAATGTGAATCCTGATTTCTTTTGACACCCTTTGTGCTACTACATTGTTTCATAGTATAGTAGAGGTGATAAATTTTTCTGTTCTAATCCAGGGTGACCTTGAAATCCCCAGGTTGTCTTTATGTATTCATTGTAAAACAGAGATGCAGTAATATCCTATAGTTGCTTTATGGATATAGACTGTTAGCCTTCCCCATTCATACTGTCTCCTATATCAGTTGTCACCTCCTCTGATAGCAGGATTCAGTAAATCAGTGTCATTAGGGAGACTCCTAGTATGACCTTGAGCAAAGTTGTTGTTTCCTTGAACCTATTCCTAGGTTCATTGTGAAAATTAAATGTGATAATATTTGCAAAGTGTTATCACAGTGCCTGTCACAAAATAAATATTCTACAATGCTAGGTATTGTTACTATTATTATTAGCATAGGCAGAGAGGAAAGGAAGACACAGAAAGGGAAAAAGAAAGAAAAAGAATGAAAAGATAAAAGAAGGAAGAAAGGATTGAGAGAAAAAGTGATCGAAAGAGGCTCAAATTGATTCACTTGCCACAACATGAGCTCAGTTTTCTGTTCTTATGTTAATTGCCAAATTAAATGTTTTTCAACTATAGGTAAATACATGTATATAATTTCCTAGTTACATTTTTTTCTTCTCTCTAAAAAATCTAGCACAGTATCTATGCAGATAGATACATTAATATACCTAGCACTGGGCTTAGAATCTGGATTTAGACTGGAGTCTGGATCATCCCTTATTCAACATATGAATTTACAGCAAGTCATTTCATTTCTTCAACTGTAAGATGAAAGGATTAGTTTAAATGACTTATTAGATTTTTCTTAGGTGTAGCATTATATAATTCTATGAATAATTTCATTCCTACTTCAACATCCATCTTTTTAAAAGGCCCTATTTCCCTTTGTTTTCTTGGCTTTTTTTCCAACTGAATACAAAATTGAATCCAAATTAATTAGGCCAGAATATGTTGACATTCTTTAGAGACTTTGAACTCTGATGTCTGCATATGGTCTACTCTTCAATGGAAATAATTGTTAAGCCTAGACACAAGGCAACAAAATATGGAGTAAAAGACTATTATACTGAATACAGACCTTCTGATTTTAATTTTATGTATCCTCATGAACTTAGGAAATAAGACAAACAAAATCTGGTAAAGATGAACTTCATGAAAAAGAAACTTTATAGTGAACAACTTTAGGTTAATTTCTACTAAAGTTCCTTTAACTCAATGTAATAATTATAATATAGGATGCATATTTTTAAAATGTCATCAGTTGTTTATATTAGTAATTTTATCACCAAATCACAATGAGGAGACTTCAATGACCATTTGCAATCTGCTCATTTTATGGGTAAAGATATTTAAGCAAATGATTTATCAAAGGCTTCACAAGAAATAAATATCAGCTTTAGGACTTGAATATCGACATTGACCCATGAACCAGTATTATTTCCACTGTACCATCTTGTCGCTTTATTGTAGTAAATATGAATGGAACTTTTGAATGTAAGGAAATCCATATTATAGATAGGTTTTAGAATATAGAATGAGGATGATATTTCTGATAAAAACAATTTGGGGAAAAATTTAAAAAAATAAGCCAATTTGAAGAACAGCCAAGTACCTGAGGTCAGAACAGGGCATCAGCAAGAGAAACTGATAGAAGACTTGAATTATTCAGAGCTGTTGTTTTGGCCCTCTGTTAAGATGGGAGTGAGCTGTTTCAGCCTATGCATTCAGAAAACATTATTTACCAAAGTAGCATGTCTAATCTAGTATTTCTAATTAAAAGAGCTACTTACTTAGATGATAGCAATTTTACAGTCCTACGAGTGTATACTTTGGCAATAGTTGTATGGGATTTCCAGGAAAGAGAGGCTATTTTAGAAATTATCACTAAGGGTATATTTTCCAAACTTGGCTCTGGTTTACACAATTAAAAATGGGGAATAAGTAGCATATGTATGCCTTCATAATCCTACATAAAATTAGATGGTCTGTGATTGAGCCAGGTGCTAATGTGTACATAATACTCTATTCTATATTTGTAGCCTTATAATAAACTGAAAGTGAGTACAGACTTGGAAAAAAAAGATTAATTAGTTTAGTTTAGTTTAATGTGGCATGCATTGGCTATATGACTTGGAAAATTTCATGGGCAACTTCCAGGGCTTCTCTTAAGTGTGGACACATTAAATGCATTTTTTATAAGAATCAGAAAAGTGCAAGGAACCTCATAAAATTATTTTCCATGTCAGATGGCTAATGCCTGAAATTCTATTTGAGACTCATTCCTTTAGCTCAAAACTCCAATTCATGTGAAAACACTACTATTACAGGATGCGAAAATGCAATTGTCAGCTTTCAGCAACTCAAATGACTTATTGATTGATTGAATGAGTAATAATGCATTTGTCTATTTTCAATCACTTAGGTAGAATTAATAGAAATATAGGGATTAGGACTATATATGTGATTTATTATTATAGGGAACCTTATGGATGAAGAAAATCACTACCAATTCGAGTTGTCTCCTTTACTATTTACAATCTTAAAGGGCTATAATAAAGTAACTTAGAAATCAATGAGGAAAAAGGAAAAGCAGTTGAGACACTCAGAAGTTAAAAGAAGATAAAAATCCAGGAAAGAAACCAATTGTAAAACCCATGTTTTTAATGTCTATATAGAAGGGTCCAAAGTTTAGATGGTAAACAACAAGAACTAGTGATAAAAACATAAAATGGAAAATTGAACCTCAAAAATATTAATTAGATTTGATGAGATGAAACTTCTGTTTGAAACATTGGGTACCATGACTGGGTTATATCTTATTCAAAAGAAATAGGATAGTTAAAAGACAAGTATTGATTTATTAAGCAAACATGAAATTAGGTCAATAGAGAGTAAAATAAAAGACATTTTGTCATTGGAATGTACTAGAGACCACCTAGACAGTAGGAGGAAGTATATCACTTTAGGAAATAGATCATAAACTTAGTTCAAAGGCATGATGGAATGATTAAAAGAAGTTTCAATTAGCTAGGCATCTACTGGAGTTCTTTCTCTGCCCAAAACAGAATAGTTCCTTCTGGCCCAAATGTAATAATCATTTCATGCTTCAAAAGATGGTAAAATAAAAAGGAGAAAATTCTGCTTTGTATGTGATCTTCACTAGAAGGGAAGAACTGGTTGCTGTTGTGAAAGTGATTGAGATATTATGGGGAAATGATTATTCTTTCCTAGAGTTCATGAGAGAGGAAATGAAAGCCAGGCAGAGTCTGACATGCACATAAAATTTTCTAAGAGTAAATTTCAAAAGGTTCAGAGAAAGTATGAGTAGGATTTCCTGGCTAAAATTCTATAGAAGAAATCATTTCAAGAAAGAAAGGAAACTCTCAAAAATTCATTTCTTGAATATGGAGAATAGCATTTCTTCTAAAAAGAAAAAAAAATGGTTTAGACATATGTCTAAAGCAGAGATGTCAATCCCACACCAGATTAAAATATAACTGGGAAATATTTAGCAAAATAAAAATACAACAAAACATAGTTTTATCTATAGTTAATATATGTTTTTCTAAGTAAATATATGGTCTTCAGGGATCTTTCTGTATGGTTTAGTGGCTCTTGTTTTTATCTGAATTTCATAGCATTGGTGTAAAACAACCAGCTTGGCTATGTAAGTGTCAAGTCCAAGTAAAGTGAAAACATGGAGATTTTTGGCCTGCTGACATATTTCAGTTCATTTTTTCAGAAGGCACATCTCTTGGGCATGTATAGGGCACACTTACATATGGCACCAAATTCAGGGATTTCCATCCTAATATGAAACACCAAACTAGCTTAATCTCTATCTTTATGACTAGAGAGGGACTCTGCTTCTAAGATTTTTTTGTTTACCCACTACCATTTCAATATCTATTCTATATAGAGATTGGACCATAAAAGTTGATTAAAACTGTGAAAATAGGGTTGATTTGGACTGTGGTTTAAAAGCTGTGTTTAGAAGATAGGAACAAAAAGAGGAAACAAAGGTTGAATATAAAAAAAATGGCACAGATCTGTAAAATTAAATAATGTCAGGAGTTACAATGGTTAGAATGAACCAAGATTTAAAAACGACAAAAACAAAGTGGGGCTTCTTTACTTTTTTGTGGAAGAAAAAGGTCAAAACAAAGCTAGGCCTTGAGATGGTGGGAATGGTAACAGAAAGCAGACTAGGCAGAGTGCCTCAATTCTTTTACTTCTGGTTGGCTTCCTGGCCAAAGAATATCACATATGTAGTAGAAATATCAGATCAGAAATATCATGGGACAGAAAAAAAAATCAGAAAAAAGAAGTGATCATTAGCATGTGTTGATTTATATTCAGTCTCTCTTTTTGGATGCATTTTCTATCCAAAGTCTGTTGGGATTGCTGTGTATCTTTGAACCGCTGAGAAAGACCAAGTCTTTTATAGTTGGTCATCACACATTCTTTTTATTATTGTGTACAATGTATTCCTGGTTCTGATTGTTTCATTCAGCATCAGTTTGTGTAACTCTTTCCAGGCTTTGCTAAAATCAGCCAATTCATCATTTTTTATAGAACAATAATATTCCATTATCTTCATTTGTTCAGCCATTTCTCAACTGATGGGCATTTATTCATTTTTCAATTCTTGCTATCAGCAGAAGAGCTGCTACAAAGATTTTTGCACATGTGGGTCCTTTCCCCTTTTTTATGATTTCCTTGGGATTATAGACCCAGGAATTGTCACTGCTGGGCCAAAGGGTATGCACAGTTTTATAGCCCTTGGCTATAGTTCCAAATTGCTCTCCAGAATGGTTAGATCATTTCACAACTCCACCAACAATGCATTAGTATTTCAGTTTTCCCACTTTCCCGCCAGCATTTATCATTATCCTTTCCTGTTATCTTGGCCAATGTGGGAGATGTGGGATACGACCTCCAAGTTGTTTTAATTCACATTTCTCTATTCAATAGTGATTTAGAGCATTTTTCATATGACCTTAGATGGCTTTAATTTCATCATCTGAAAATTGTTCTTATCCTTTGACCATTTATCCAATTTATCAATTGAGTAATGATTTATATTCTTATAAATTTGACACAATTTTTAATATATTTTAGAAATGAGACCATTATCAGAAACACTGGCTGTAAAGATTTTCCCCCAGCTTTGTACTTTCCTTTTCATCTTATTTTTGTTGATTTAAAAAAAAAATTAATGTCATTTAAGTTGTCCATTTTGCCTTTCATAATGTTCTCTAGTTCTTCTTTGGTTATATAAATTCCTCTCTTTTCCAAAGATCTGAGAGGTAAATTATCCTTTCCTTTACTAATTTGTTTAGGTATCATCCTTTATGACCAAATCATGTACCCATATTAACCTCATTTTGGTATGGGAGGTGAGATATAGTTCTATGCTGAGTTTCTAAAATGTTATTTCCTAGTTTTCCCAGAATTTTTTGTCAAATAGTAGGTTCTTATTTCAGAAGCTGGAGTTTGGGGATTTATCAAATATTAAATTACTATAGGCTTTGATTATTGGGTCATGTGTATCTGATATGTTCCTCTGATCCACCATTCTATTTCTTAGCCAGCACCAAATTGTTTTAATGATTGTTGCTTTATGATATAGTTTTATGTCTGATACTACTAAGTCACCATCCTTTGTATTTTTTTTTTCATTAATTCCTCCTTGATATGCTTGATCTTTTCTTTTCTTTCAGATGAATTTTGTTATTATTCTTTTCTAATTCTACAATAATTTTTGGTAGTCTGATTGGTATGGCACTGAACAAGTAGATCAATTTAGGCAAAATTATCATTTATTATATTAGCTTTGTCGACCCATGAACAATTAATATTTTTCCAATTATTTAGACCTGACTTGATTTGTGTGAGAAGTGTATGTAATTATAATTCCCGTGTTTGTCTAGGCAGATAGACATGGAAATAATTAATTTTATGTATTAAGTATTTTTATTCAAAAGAGTTGACTACTTAGTGGTAATTTACAATCCTGGGAATGCATGACTTGATATTAGTTAGGTAACACTTCCAGAAAATACATACCTAGGATCTGTTGAGTTTTCCTTCTTTTGGGGGTCTTCAAGCAGAAGCTGAATGCTCACTGGGTGGGTGTGTTATACTGGGATACCTTTTTAAATATAGATTGGACTAGTTTCCTACTGATATGTCCTATAAATTTACAATTCTTGGATTATGTAATTACAAATTCTTTACTTCATCAGAATTTGAAAAGAGGGAGGGGGAGCACTAGCTATCTGAATAGGAAAGAGATAAATTTTAGAAAGTTTTTCCTTAAATTGATCCAAATTCTACCTGTATAATAGGTTCCTTTTGTTCCTTTGCTCATTTATCAAGAACAAGCCTAAGCCTTTTTTTTTTTTTTTTTTTTTAAATTATAGCTTTTTATTTACAAAACATATGCTTGGGTAATTTTTCAACATTGACCCTTCAAAACCTTGTATTCCAACTTTTCCCTTCCTTCCCCCCACCCACTCCCCTACATGGCAGGCAGTCCAATATATGTTAAATATGTTAAAGTACATGTTAAATCCAATATATGTATACATATTTATATAGGTATCTTGCTGCACAAAAAAAAATCAAATCTAGAAAGAAAGAAAAAAACCTGAGAAGGAAAACAAAAATTCTAACCCTTTTATATCACAATCATGCATACATATATGTACTCAATTATATATTATATATTATATACGTATATGTATGTGTGTTTATATGTCTGTCTTCACACACACACAGACACAGACACACACACACACACACACACACACACACACATGGCAGATAGATGAAATAGTGAATAAAGCACTGAACCTGGAGTTTGAAAGCCCTGAATTCAAATTAAGCCTTAGACAAGTATTAGCTGTTTAACCCTCTATGACCCTCTTGTCTGTTAGTTTACTTATCTTTAACATGGGAATAATTATAGCACCTATTTCCCCAGTCACTTCCTCTCTTTCTGCTTCAATTTACTTATCTGTAAGGTAGGGATAATAATGACATCTAATTACCATGGTTGTTTTGAGTAAAATGAGATATCTGTATACTACTTTGTGAATGTAAAAGTATTATAGAAAGATAGCTATTATTATAAGTATGGCTATATATACATACATATATATATATAAGTATACTTGAAGACAATTATTATGTTATCTTGAAGATAATTTCAAGCAAAATATTAGCTATTTCTTCAATTGATCTTCACAATTTATGGTTTCTAGTCTTTTTACTGTTCTAGCAAAATTCCTTGGGCTTCTTTAAAATGAAAGAGTTAGCTTTTGTATCTTGATGGATCTGTTTCTGCAGTTTCAGATCTACTTCCATTTTCAGATATAGGATTTGGAAGTATTGGGTCATCAAAGTTAGCTGAGATTGTAAAAATGGGTTAGTCTGACCTGGTTCTGCCTTAGTTTATAACATATGTCAGACACATGGAGTTTACATATTCTTATGGGGATAAAAAGGAAACAAAACCATCGCCAAAATTTGACATAATTTAACAGTGTATAAAACATGGCTAACATTAGTTACATCTCACGTATGATGGGCATAGTGATCTTCTCATTTAGACTATTATTTCAACATCAATATATTTCTACCCCTTAAGTCTTGAATTAACTCATTCTAATCATCTTGACCAAATATGTTTGTATTTGTGAGATGAATTTTCAATATCAATATAAACTATATTTCATCAAGATATTTGTTTATGTTATAACTAAACTATGGCAATAAGCTAATGTTCTATGAGTGGTACATTAGTAGAGACAGGCTGTTCTCAATCTAATTATTTATTTATTGTACAAATAAACATTAAGGGCTGCTAGTTCTCATTAGAGAGTGATAGCACATCCAAAAATGCTTTTTGGAAAACCTCAAAGGAGAAATGTGAATGCAATGTTTTACCCTTCTGTCAATCCTATTTTCTGGGGTGTGGTTATGATGTCTGTACATATTAAACTCACATATACATGCATGCACACATACAAGTGTAGACATAATTTCAGCAATGACTGAAATTCATTATTTTTGGAATCCTGACTATTAAATATTGGTGGGATTAAGTAGCCCAGACAGGAATGATTGATACTGTTTAAACTACTAAATTTCCTTCCATTACAATGTAATGTAAAGTAGTCTACCATAATCTGTTTTTTGTTTTTTTGTTTATTTTTTTTTTATGGCATTTCTACTGCTACAGAAAAATATCACTTAAATTAAAATGGAACTTTATACTAATTAATATTTCAATAAGAGCAACAAATCTAGACCTGTTTAAAAATATTGCTCCATTTCAAGAAGCCACATTTATTATGGCAAAAAATTGCACATTCCATAACTCTTACAAATCTATGTGTTAATCTTGAATTGTGATATTTCATTGATGTTATTTAATAAAAGAACTCAATATGCTCATCTTCTTTTCAATGTGTACTTACTGAAACCAATTAAATAAATTTAGGCAAGAACTGGTTAGTATTCCCCTCTCCCCACCTTAGTTCAATGTTATCTGTATAGTATGGCTAGATCCTAATTATTGTCAATAATGAATGCCATGGAATAATGGTACTATTTAAATTTGCATAGCATATTTAGTGTTACCTGGAATCAATTACCATATTTTACATAATTATAACTTCAAATAGTGCAAATTTCAAAACATGAAGCTCTTTCATGGGATCTGTTATTTGGCATAACTAGGACCTAGTTATAAAGACTTAATAGTTGCTTGTTGAATTGAATGAATGATTTTAAATTGATTTTAAAATCTGAACATTTCTAGAAATTCTAGATTATTTTTACATAAAGAATTGCGACTACAATGTTAAATTTGATTAGCTTATTTTCATTCTTCAACTCTACATCAAAACTTTTGGCACTTTAAAAAATTAATAATTAGTATTAATTAACAGCACTATATGTACACATATATGTATGTATGTGTATGTGTGTGTGTGTGTGTGTGTGTGTGTGTGTGTGTGTGTGTAATTTTTCCCTATTGCTTAAATGCCTTATACTAGATATGGAAAAATCAGCTATTCTTTTGGAATATCATTTAGGATAACTGAAGGACATAAGAAAATTAAATGAAAATTAAGAAAAATTTCATTGTCTTCTACTCACAATCTCTTTTCACCTTAGAAATTTTTATGTAACTCACTCTCTCTCTCTCTCTGTGTATGTATATATATATATAATGAGTATATACATCAAACATTTACTAATAATAAATCATAATTCTGTGATTATTCAATTATATGTTCAATTATATGACTCCACAAGGGATCATGACTCAAAGATTAAGAAACTTTGGTCAAAACCAACTCATTAAAATTTATTTAAGATATATAATGTTTTTGAATATTAATAATTTTCAGTAGAGAAAGTGGAAAGAGCATTAGGCCTGAATGAGGAAATCCTGAGTTTAAATCTAGCCTCAGACACATACTATCTATGTGAGATAGTATTGTTTTATCTCTGTGTACCTCAGTTTCCTTAATTGTAAAGTGGGGATAATAACACCTATCTCATAGTTCTGTTGTGATGTTATGAAAATCAAATGAGATAACATGTAAAAAAGTGCAATGCCTGGCATATAGTACTATTTAATGCTTATTCTTATCCCCTTACCTTTTATTCCATTAATGGCCACAAAATGAATAGTGATGCAGATAATGTTTACATAATTCAGCAATTAATTAGCAATGAAAATAATTCCTAAATAGTAAATGAATAGACATATTTTGAAAATAATATATTTTATATACATACATATTTAAATATACATGATTAGGAGATCAAATGTGAGCTTTTTATTATTTCCATATACTGTAATCTTCATAGTCTTTAACACTTCAGTGGAATTTGAATTATGATTTGCAAGTAAAAGGTATAACTTAAATATCTTTCTAAGAAAAGTAGAAATAAATTCATAGTTTTTTAAAAAAAGAGTAAATATTTAAATTTTAAGCATGTTCTATTACCATTTCTGGCATTTAATACCTGTTAGTCTAAAGACCTCAGTTTTAACATTTATAATATTAAAGTTCTAGAAATGAAGGGATTTAGCATTATACCTCATGTGTATTTGTACTAAACATCTTTTCAAATATTATCTCATTTGGGGTTGATAACTACCTGCAAGGGTAGATGCTATTATTATTCTTATTTTACAGTTGACTGTGGAAACAGAAGAAAATTGAGATTTATTGACTTGCCCAGTATCACACTGTTAATGTATCTGAATTTACTTTTGAAATCAGGTCTTTCTGGTTTTAGGCACAGTGCTCTATTCACTGAGATATTTCAGATACACACACAAACACACACCAACACATACACAATCATGCATGTATAACATAAGGACAGAGTTGAGAACATTGGAATTTTATCCATAAATTGCAAAATAAGAGGAGGAAGAAGAGAACCCAAATAATACAATATTCTAACAAGGAAATAGAATATCAAAGGCAAGAACATAAATATGCAGCAATGCTTTTTCCCTTGCAAAATTGGGGTTATATTTTGCTGTTTTACAGCGTCTATCTTTGGGGATAAGGAGAGAGAGACAGAGCGGGAATGAGAGTGAGAGTGAGTGTGTATGTGTGTGTGTGTGTGAGACAGAGACAGAGACAGAGACGGAGACAGAGAGACAGAGAGACAGAGATAGAAACAAAACAAAGAGAAAAAGAGAGACAGAGGCAAAGAGAAACAGAAAACCAGAGGGACAGAGATAGAGTCAGAAATGGAGAGAGATAGAGAAAGAAAGGAAGGAAGGGAGAGAAAAAGAGAGAGAGAGAGAGAGAGAGAGAGAAATAGAGAGAGAGAAATAGAGACAGAGACAGAGAGAGAAAAGAAAGACAGGGAGAGAAACAGAAAAAAGAGACATACAAAGAGAAAGACAGAGAGATAGAGACAGAGACAGAGATAGAGACATAGAAAGAGAAAAACAGAGACAGACAGAAACAGAGAAAGAGGGACACAGACAGAGACAGAGAGAGACATACAGAGAAAAAGACAGCTAGATACAGAGATACACAGAGACAGAGATTGAGAGACAGAGACACACAAAATTCATTTGTAATTATAATCATAATTATATTCAGCAGTGAGGATCATTTTTTTAAAAGTTATTCCAACCTTAACTAGATTTGTCAGGTATATTTCTTTGCAGTAAGTTTAGGGTGGGATGTCTCAGCTGCCTAGAGAAATCATATTAAACAAAATGAGGACAGTTGTCCATACTAAATATTCTAGACAAAAGCCTTCCTTGAAGATAGGAGCACATTTAAAAAATTAAGCTAACTGAAATGTTAGCTGTAATATATATGCCAGGATCAACTCTGATCTATGCATTTGGACATTTCTCACATCCCAAGGGGCTAGCCTAATACTAATTAAAGCATCACATTGCAGCATTATCTTCTCCTTTTATTATTTTCATGAATTTATCTTATTTGAAAAAATCAGACCATTTCTAAATGTGAATAAATTTGAATATCAGAGGCTTAAATGTGAATTTGAATGTCAAGACCCATACAAATCCATAATGTCAAGTTTTGAAACCAAAGAATCATGGGAATAATCAAATAAATTAAATATGGAGGGAATGACCTGTTAGGTCATCTAGTTGTTCCTCTTACTTGTTCAGGATGAGTTCATACACTATCCATTTTTTTTTCCTTCTGAAAATACCTATTCTTCTTTCCTCCTCAGACTCTTATCAGTCTCCTGACTTTCACGGAGGAAATAGGAGAATGGAACAAACAAACTGTAAAATGAGTGGATTAGACTAGATGACCTCTAATATTCTTTAATTTTTAATTTTGTGAACCTATGATCCTATGTTTATTACTTTACATGGTGAAAAGGTGTATCTGGGTTCAAAGGACATTTTCTTGGGAAGATTTTCTGCAAGATAAGTCATTACAACATTATTTGATGAGGGTAAGAGAATACAGTTATCCCTTCTACATAATGATTTTCCCCATTACAGTTTTGATATATTGTGGGTCAACATAAGAAATGAAGTGGGAATTTTGGGATAATTTTGTGGAAGTGGCAGATAATATGTGAAAGCCAATAGATGACAGAGAAAGTTTAGAAATTCAGAAATGCATAAAATATATTGCATAATACCAACATTTTCTCTTTCAATACTATAATAATTCAAACTTCTTCCCTGGTTTGAAGGGAGAGCCAAAAAATTTCAAGTAAATTTTCTAGATTGTGGGGTGCCACTGCCCTGACTCATGCAATGTGAAAGCGATAACTGTACCAGTAAGTGGAAGATCAGAGAAGGTTTCACAAAAGAAATATAATTTTGGAGCCACGTAGTTCCACAGTGCACAGAATGCTGGGCTTGGAATCTGAAAGATCAAAGTTCAAAAATGACTTTAGACAGTTAATGTATAATTCTGGACCAGTCACTTAAGTTACATCTGCTTCAGTTTCCTTATCTGTAAATTGGGGATGTTAATAATAGCATCATAACCCATAAACTTGTTATAAGAATATAATGAAGTAATATTTATAAAATATTTTTGGAAATCTTAAAGTACTATATTAGTGAATAGTGGGTAGGTTGAGAATAGATTTATGGATGATGGAGGAATTGTAAGGGTATAATGAGATAATATTTGTAAAGTCTTAACAAAACTTAAAGTACTACATAAAGTCTTTTTGTACTTAAAGTATTATATTAGTGAATAGTGGGTAAGTAGAGAATAGATTTATGGATGATAGAGGAATTGTAAGGATATAATAAGATAATATTTGTAAAGTCTTAACAAAACTTAAAGTACTACATAAAGTCTTTCTGTACTTAAAGTACTGTACTAGTGAATAGTGGATAGGTTAAAAATAGATTTATGGATGATGGAGAAATGTTCTATTTTTTCAATGGTCCTATGAATTTATTTTAATATAAAATCCATTAAGTTCTTGAGCTTAATTCTAAGGTTAAAAAAATCAATATATTACCAGCTAAGTGGTATAAACATAGTACAAAATCACTATAAACCATGTAAACTATTTTAATAATTGGTTTAACAATGAACTTGATTTGGAACAACCATATACATGAAGTAGACTTCCTGTGGGAAATAGAAATAATTGAATATGCTATTCCATGACATATTTTCTTCAGATACATTGCCATCATATTCATTTCAGGATCAGTGAAGAAGAGATAGAACAGTATAGGATTGAGGTCAGAGGACCTTGATTCAAATCCCAGCTTTGTCATTACCTACTTAGGTGACCTTGAGGAAATGCACTGACCCTCTCAGAACCTCAGATTGCTCATGTGTTAAATGAGGGTCTTGGACTAGTTTTCTAAGATCCTTCTCAGCTATAAATCTATGATCTAATGTAAAATATATTAAAAGGAAGGAAGAAATTCTTCTTTCAATACTTACAATTTTTAGTCCTTTATCTTTCATTTTGTTTAGCAAAACTTTCTTTGTATTACATAACTTACCCGGTCCACATAAACTCCTCAATTCTATAAAACTTGAATCATGGTATTTTTATATCTCTGAGGTTCTTTAGGAAACTGTGAGTGGGCTATCTATTAATGTCTATATGATGCCACCCTTCCTTATGTTAAGTGCAATGTCCTCTCATTTCTTAGATTTAATTGTATTTATATCCTGTGCTATATTCCTTTTTACAATTCTTAACTCATTTCTCATCATGATACTGCCTCATCATCTAAGGAAGGGTCATTGTTATTCTTGTACCAAATATTGTGAAAATTGTTTTGTTTTAACCAATGTCTGTGGGTATTGTTTTAATTTTAAATTTGTGAAGTTCTTGAACTTAATTCTCAGGTTTAAAAATCAATATATTACCAGCTAAGTAGTAATTTCTTTGCAGAAACTGAAGTAATGTTTTGAGATGGACCAAAAAAAATTCAACAAACCTGTTTATTCTGAAGAAAACAAAAAAAAAACTTTCCTATGATGCATTTTTATGGGGTGGGTGGGGTAAAGAACATTATTTTTGCTAATAAAAAAGAAATACTTTACACTTGTTTTTCTAAAGTAAAAAATGTTCCCCTTTCCTCAAGGTTTGTTATGTATAAATAACATTTGAACAGTAGAGTACCTGACATGTGTTTATTCCTTAGGCAAACGTGTAAAACTCTTCAAAGTCCGAATGGAGAAGTAGAAAGAGAAGGTTTCTGCTGTGCCCGATGACAATTTTTGATTATTCCACATACAAAATAACACTCTGGCTCCACGGTAGAGCACTAGTTGTGATGAATTCTAGTGTTTGTCGGATTTTAAGGAAAGGCCAGAAGTTTCGTTGAGTCAAAACCATTCCAGAAATGTGCTCCTGTCCTGGTTTATTTCTCACAAAGCAGCAGGTGTGTACACCATCTTCAAAGGATTAACTATGACATCCTCTTTATCATAGCTCCTGCTAGTCTTCCAGGCACCTGGGCTTTCTAAGGGCCCTCTGGTTCATTTGATGAAGCTTTAGGGAGGGAGGGTTAGAGGACAGACCTCCCTTTTATTGAACAAAGAAGGAAATACTTTGCTGCCTACAGGAATTCCTTTCTTTGGAAAATTGCTTTATATATTTTTTTGCTCTGAAAGGAACAGAAGTGAACTGACCTTGCTCTATTCTATGAACTCAATTGGTCACCAAAAGCCTGTTTGTAATCCTTGGTCTATTCAATTAGACATCTCACACCATCAGTTACCATTTCTCTGTATTCTTCTTTTTTCAAAAGCTAAATAATGGGTGATACAAGCTATGAGGGTGTCTTCCTTGGCCTCTGTCAGTGCTGAAAACATCTATTAACTCAGGAAAATAGTGTGAAATGAATTAAGCCATCTGATCCTCTGTCTTGAATGTGAACATAATCCTGTGGATTTCTATTTAATCTCTGTCAACCAAATGAAGATTGTGTTCTGACCCATTCAAATCCCTTAGGCTCAGTTGAGATTTCTCCAACACTAAAATAAATGTCTGCACATCAAGATGCAGACAATTAGAAATTAATGGGACCTTAGATTTAGAGCTAAGAGGGGACCTTAGAAGTTATTTAGTCCAACTCTTACATATTACAGATGAAGAAGTTGAGGCACAGAGTAATTAAATGATTTCCTTAATGTCACTTGAGTAGTGAGCGACAAACATGATCTTTGAACCTATTTTCTCTTATTCATCTAAATTTATAATCCAGCACAGAGCTGAATGAATGATCCTAGATCCTAGTTAAAAATAGGTTGGAAGATGGTTAACAAAAATTATTTTTATTAGTTCAATTGATCATGCTCTATCCAGTCATCCAAACCAGTAGTGCCAATTGCAAAAAAGAAATAAAAGGAGGTGGAGTGGTATGGTGGAGGTCACTAATCCTTATATAAGAATCCCTGCAGGTTGTCTATTGAGTTAGATTTAAAATTTTCTATTACCTATATTTTATTGTATTTTAAAAATTTACATTTTTATCTAGTTTGAGATTATTATGGGCCTGTTGCTGCATTTTTGACATCTCTGATCTAAAGCAATTCAATTGAATTCAATTTAAATCAATAAGCATTTATTGGTACTATCCTAATTGGTAGAGGTACTAAGCTCAAAAGGAAACAATTTCTGCCTGCCAGGATATTCTACTGGACAGAATTAAGTAAATAAAACCATATATCAAGCAGTAAAGTATTACCTTCTCTTAGTAAACTAAAAAGACTTTTTCTTGGACTCAATCTCCCTCCTCCCTCAATTTTTGCTTCTTGTTAATATTAATGTAATCTCCATTTCTTAGACAAAATAAGAAGTGGGTTCCTTATGGGTGTAGCATTGTTGATTAAACACAGAATCTACTTTCTATGGGGAAAGGAGTGAAGTTGGGATATGTCTAGGTATAGAGATGTGATGGTGGTAGAAACCTGATGCAGGCCATCATCTTTGTTTTCCTCCCTAGAAATTAGAATTGGATATATTAAAAAAAGTAATCTAGTATCCAGTTTATCATGTAAAGTACATCTCAATTGAATCTACTTAGAGACTCATTTAAAATGTGAGAAGTGTACACGTATGCAAAGTCAATATCTGAAAAAAATTGACTTAGATTCCCTAAAGGGATTTTTTGGCTTTGTTACTCTGATGCTTCTGCAATGGTTTTCTTTAATCCCATCATATTCTGGTCCAGTCAACTTTCTTTGTTTAGCATGAAAAAACAAAACAAAACCAGGAGAAATATGGATTGGAGGTCTGAGTAGCAAAAGAAAAGCCTTAACTTTCTTCCTCTGAGTCCAGATGAATTTAGGAGCTAGGAAAAGTTGTTTTGCTAATATTGAAAGTCATCCAAAGAGAAATCAGCTCCTCTCTGCTCTAGAGGGCATGAATGTGCCTAAGTGATGATGCAAACTGTCATCTGCTTTCATGACTCATGCAGAAGAGTTGGTGGTGGGCATGCTGTACTACTGCTTTCAAAGTTCCAAGAAACAACATAAGTCCATCTGTTCAAGAGATTCATTACCAGCCTAGATCTTCATTTGTTGAGTGCAGGAAGCTGCTAGAAACTGTTGACAGATTTTTGTCTGTGGCAATAGCTCACACTAGATTGGTGTTCTAATATGATTATTTAAGTTTTTTCCCCCCAAAGTACTAATTGTAACTATTACTTCAATGAGTTTAGCTTTTGGCCCAAATAGAATAAAAACAAAGAATTGTGAAACTTCAGAAAGATCATGTGATACTAAAGCTGGAGAGGGCATTAGAAATTTCATTTAGCCTACTTATTTGATAGTTGATGGAAATGAGTTATAGAAAAGTTAGATTATTCATCCAAGGCCATATGAATAGTTAACAGAAACAATAGAAGTAGAACCAAGTCTTCAGGAAGATGGTGACCAAGTATCTCATGTATTATGTAGAGCTCTGATAGGAAAGGGAAGGGGATAATCCCTGCTATATGCCAGACATTATTATTAAGTACTTTACAAATATTGTCTCTATTATCTCTCAGCAACCCTGTGAAGTAAATGTTATCATTATCCCCATTTTACAATGGAGAAAACGGAGGTAAATAGAAATTTAGTAACTTGCTTCCATGACACAGCTAGTAGTTTAAAAACTATTTAGAAAAAGCTTATCCTTGGGGCAGCTAGATGGCACAATGACTAGAGTACTGGTCCTAAAGTCAGGAGAATCTGAGTTCAAATAAAAAAGAAGAAAAAGAAAAAAACTTATCCCTATATTCACTCTCCAAGATTTTTCAAGGTTATTTCCATTAATTGTGTGTCTGCATTCTAAAAATTGAATGGTATGTAGAATCATGGTAATACTTAAAATTTTTAGTATTATTACAGTAATCATTACAGATATTATTATCTCTACCTGACCAAGAAGGAAACTGAGACTGAGATAACTAGTCACTTAAGTAAATAGTCGGTATAAGAAAATATTAAATGCCAAAGACTAGGTTTGAACACAGATTTTTGCTCTTTCCAATTTTAGCAGTCTTCTAAGTATATCATATTAAGTGTTATGAGAAACCATGTAAGTCATTTATTCAACTTTCTGACCAATGTCTCATGTACTTCTAGAATACATCTGATAAGTGGACATTTGGGCTGTTCACATGCCTTTGTCACACAAAGAGTTCTAGAGTTCTCTAGAATGTGCACAGATATATATCTAGAATAGAGGGGGGAAAGTGGCAGCTAGATGGTACAGTAGATAGAGTACCAGCCCTGGAGGCAAGAGATCTTGAGTTGAAATCCAGTCAGAAAACTCTGTGACCTTGGTCAAGTCATATAACTTCAATTACCTACCCCCCCCCCCCCAAAAAAAAAAAAAAAAAAAAAGGAAAGGAGAAAAAAAGCAATGATTGTAGGAGAAAAGATCACTGCATCAAGGAAATCTTCCTTCTTGATACATCTGGCAGATTTCTGTTTCTGGATCCTGATAGCCTATATGTACATACTTGCACACGCACATACACACATTACACACTATCATATATATCATATCTATATATCATATGATATATAGATATTGTATAATATTTATATAAATATATAATCACATATATTTATCATTATGTATTTAGACACCTACAGAGCAGCAAAGCACAGGGGCAAGAGGGTCAATATTTGGAGTCAAAATCAAATTCTAGTAATGCTGCTTACTATATTGTGACCTTGAACAAGTTATTTCATTTCTCTGGGACTTAGTTTCACTGTCTATAAAATGAGTAACTTGATTTAGATTGACCTCTAAGTTTTCTTCCAATTCAGAAGTGTGTCATTCTATAACCCTATCATACACATTCACAATTATTAACAGCAAATTTTCTTTTAAATGCCAAAGTTCATTTGTGCCACTGAAAGTTCACAGAAAAAAATGAGAATAATTAGAATGTTTTTAGTGGAAATCCTAGCCAAAGAATTAAAATAAATGGTTATTCCAACCTTGTTTTAGGTGAGGAAATAAAATTATGGCATCAAAATCAGTACTTTACTGGATTGCCTAAAGATAGTTCTGATAGCTTGAAGATCAAAATATATTTGTTTTGTCATAGAATTAGATATATGCTTATTCATTAAGTTAATAATTCATCATTTTTCCCCCTAGTGTAATTCCTCTTCTAAAATATGATTGTATGTGATTTTATGGGCACAAAGATTTCCAGGTCAAGTTCTTAGAATTTTACTCAGTTAAATTAACATATTCATATATGTTAATACTTCCTCATATAAGTTGCCTTAAAATGAAATAAGTGAATTCATATACAGTTGATCCCACCCATACAGCATCTTCTCTTTAGCTTCAGTAATAAAGTCATCTTCTACAGAATAATTATGCTGTAAATGTACTTTTGGTACACAGAATGTGAAATAAGAGTTTAATCCATTGTACTTTTAACAGCCAAGTCAAAAAATGCATTAGCATTAAAAAGATACTAAGTCTAAAAATGAACAAATTCATTAAAACCAGCACTAAAAGGAATGAAGATGTTAGCTTTCCATCTCCTCTTATCAAATAAAAGCTATATTTCAGATGAATTTTGTATTGAAATATTTTTTAAAATTTATTTTCTCCCTTTGAAATGATAGTTGTCTCTGAAGAGTTCAGCAATTCAGAACAATATTACCAATAAAACTTACAGGGGTCCCACATCACTATTGGGAAAAAAAAAACACTTTGCTACATTGCTACCCTAATGAAGATTGAATTTACAATCCAAGTTTATAGGTTTATGCAAATTTCATAAGCATTTTAGTGAAAATATAACTAGTTCCTTATAAAATCAATTTCAATATTTATAGTTCCCTTTCTCCTCTCTAATGTCTATGCACAGGTCAAATTCACAACCATAAGAATGTGGGAATTGCTCAGTGGGTCCTCATAACAGGTTTTTATGACCAAATTAGGGGAAGAATATATCTTTTACGCATCAGGTCAATGTGGTGGAATGAAAATCTATGTAAATGAAGTAGATATTTCACTTTTCTGGTTATTTTGATGAATGGAGTCAGCCCAATTGACTGGAGGATTCATTTTCCTTGATCCTTATTCTATCCTCTTCATCCCCTCAAAAATGGTTAATGGCTAGAAATGAATACATTTTCTAGGAATGGAAAATAACTAATGTAAAGCAAATATCCAGGCAGTCATTACTAAGGAAAATTAGCAAAAGTTGAGAAGACTTTGTTATGAACATAATTTCCAATTTTGTGCCAAACTAGTGAGTGTACAGTTCTGAATTTCTTGAAATATATTTCAAAGGGAGAGGTAGTGTGACTTAGTGCATAATGAGCTGATTTTAAAGCCAACTTGAAGTCCTGCCAATAATCCTGAATGACATTTCAGTGCCCTAAATAACTTTCTAATAACTGTAATCTTGGCCTTCGTTGTGTCATGGAGTTATTTGGTAGTCTGATAAGGCTATGGATCTCTTCTCAGAATAATATTTTTAAATACACAAAATACATAAGATCACAAAGTAAACTCATTGTTTTGAAATACAGCTATCATTAAAGTATTTTTTAAAAAAATGCACACACAAGTTTATGAACCCCAGGTAAAGAATTCCTCTCTAAGATTATAGTAGCAGAGAAGGTACTGAACTACTTTAATAGAGGGGTTTTCCTCATTCAGGAATTTTCAATTCTATTTTAATTTTCAAATTAAATTTTCAAATCTATTTTCAACCCTTATCTCAGAGATACAAAGTTTGTCCCTTGACATGATCACCCATAGGTCTGGAAGAGGACATCAGGAGAGTGATGTCTTGACTTGCAAATGAATTGGATTTAATTGAGGGAGAGCTATATCAAGTTATGATCTAGATTTAGAATAAAAAAAACAGTCTATTAACAAGTATTTATTAAGCACTTATTGTATGCTAAGCATGGTGCTAAGTGCTGGAGATACAAAGAAAAGTAAAGAACAGTCCCATCTTCTAAGGAGTTCACAATCTTTTTGGAAAGGACAGAGGCAAGAGCACATTTGAGAAAGTAGAGTTGCATACTAGTCAAGAATAGTAAGATATTTGCTGATAGTTATAAAATGTTATCATTATCACAAAGATACTTGGATCTACCTAATAATAACAATATAAATATTATCAATAACATTATTGGGGACAGAGGGAAGATTCACTATAATGCAATAGAGAGATAATCAGCTTTAATTTTAGGGAAACCTGGATCCAACTTGAGTAGCTGACAAATACTGACTTTGTGACCTTGGGCAAATTTAACCTCTGAGTATCCCAAGCAATTCTCTTAAACTCTTTTAAGTTGTAGGCAGTTGCTGATCTGCATTGATAGAGGGAATGTAATCATCAGAATTTCCTACATCAGTGAAATTATAGGTTTAGATCCTACCTCCTCCACCTCTGGGGGAAAACCAAAACCAAAAAGAAAGAAACACTACCACATCCAAAACTATACCAAAATATAATATGTTTTATTATTATTGAGAAAAAATCTAATCTTTAGATTTAGAAATGATTTAGAAAATGATTTAGAAAACCATAGTCGATATAAAGAAACAAGTAAAAAAGACACACTTTTCAATGTTTTCCCGTCTTAGCAGGATTGTGTTATTTGAATGTGAAGGTGAATTGTAGAATTGGTAAAGATATATTTTAAAATTTTCACCCATTTTAAAGAGGCTATATTATTATCTAGCAAAGGGTGGGTAGGAATAATGACTAATGGGATATCTTTCCCTCTTCAATTTACCTACAAATTAAGAGAATATTCAAACAAAATTAAGCATGGAGTCACCTTTAAAAACAAATGACCAAATGATAATTGCATTGAGTTCCATATTTTCTTTTATTTTGAATTTCTCTCCTGCCATTATTTATTTGTTTTCTCATTTTCAGTGGTTAAACTATGCATGAAACTTGAGCTTCTATCAAACTTTTTTTTTGAAATATATTAATTTTTTCAGGGCTCTAAAAAATGTACTAGAATAAAAAACAATATTGAATGCCTTTTGAAACCTTAAACATTAATTCAGCTCTTAAAAAGGAAGCAGATTAGCTCCTTTTTTTTTTTTTTTTTTTTTTTTTTTTTTTTCCACTGGCAGGTCATTCCCTGTATCATTTTGAGCTTTTGTCTGGAGCAACAAACGTTATTATTTTTCCCTTTGCATGTTCTCTGCAGCAAACCATTTTCAAAAACCAGAAGGGTTGATGTGCAGCACACACAAGGAAGATTTACACAAAAAAGAACAGCTGTGTAAAATATTGCCTTAGGGAAGAGAAATTTACTGAGCTGGTGATTATAGTGTATGAAGCTCAAGCATAACAATAACAATCTGAGTACCATTTCTCTCCCTTGTGCAGTGCAGTATTTTATCTCTTGCCCCCAGAACCAGAAGACAGTCTGCATTCATGGTAGCAAGTGCTATTCTTTCTCTCTCTCTCTCTCTCTCTCTCTCTCTCTCTCTCTCCTCTCTCTCTCTCTCTCTCATTCTTTTTTTTTTTTTTTTTTTGGTGAAACCCAGCTTATAGCAACATTCTGCTTTCAGTTACTGAAAACTTCCAAGAAAATCCTTCTTGGAAAATAAATCTAATATTTGGCCTCTTCCCAAAGTGAAGTTTTGAGGGTTAAGATATTAACAAATCAGGTCAGTGATTTTGAGCCATGAGAATGTGGCAACACTTCTTTTTTATGTTAAAATCTTACTTTTAAGCAGTAGTAATTTAAAAATATTTCAGTCCTCAATATTGCTCAAGCAATCCATCGTGGAAGAGGTCCAAAATTTATTTTTAAATTTTATTTTCTTAAAACAATTGACTTTTTGACTCTTAAAACAATATTTCTTGTTGAATAAATGGATAGGCCAAAAATTCTACTTCTTGTTGGATGAATAGACGGGACATAAATAAAAAGTACTAGGGGAAGCCCCTAAATTTGATGAATTAATTTTTCTTATTTTTAAAAAGATTATATATTTTGAATTTTTTACATTCTATACCTTCATAGATTATTATTACATTGTGAAAAGTCTCTTTTATCCTAGTAAAAGTGTTTAATAAAATTAATCATACACATAAATTTATTAATTTCTTTAAAAAAGTTTTACTGATATAGTTTGTTTTTATATTCCATACATTTATAATTTATTCCTACTTTCTAAGAGGTCTCTTGTAAGAAAGTGAGAGAGTTAAGTATAAGTAATCATATACCTACATTTTAATTCATTTCTTTATTTTTGGATGGGTGATATTTTGGAGAAATTCCTGATGTGGAAAATTCTCTCCATCAGTGCAGATCAGCAGCTCCTCTGTAATTTAAACCCTTAAGAGTTTTCTGAAGCACTGGGAGTTCCTGTGACTTGTCCATGGATGCATAGCTAATAAATGCTAGAAGTACTTGAATCCAGCTCTTTTTTACACCAAGACCAGCCCTCTATCCACTTTGATATACCAATGTTTATATTTAATACATTGTTATTGAATTGTTAAGTACTACATTGAGTGTGCTACATTGAGAGTAAGTTTAATTTGTATATTTTTGATACACAATTTTTTTTTGATTTTGTGATATAATTGATGTAGGAAACTCCTTCCATCAATAAGGGTAGCAAACTCATCTATAATATTGAGTTTAAGACTGCATGTTTAAATTTTAAGGCCATGGTTAAAAAGCATGTAGAAATAGAACTTTAACCCACAACTTTTTGGCCATAAGGCTTATTCTCTATTCATTATACTACTTTGATACTCCATTATCTAGAATAACCTTTCCTATTCTAGAAGAGTTATTTTGTCTCAGAATTACTAAGGCTTTGAATATGAATGTTCCATTTAAGGTTTTTGCTGAAAGATGCATGATTTACTTATGCTGGATTGAAAATGGAAACTCATTGGTTGGTGTTTATTTCTTTTCCATAATTATGTATCCTCCTTGTAAAATATATTTATTAATATGGCCTTTATTTACTCCTTTTGACTCACATTCCATTTAGTAAATCATGCTTTTAAAAATAGGCTTCCCTCCCTCGTGTGAGATTAGATTATTATTTTTAAAAATACACGAAAAACATACCCACTTTTATTCACACAAAGAATGATCTATCTCTGTCTTACCCTTACCACATTTAATATGCTAGAGAGTCTTTGATTAAGTATAGGAATTGTCTCTACTTTGTGTAGAGTAGGGAGCATAATGTCACTTATCACTTTCTTTTGTTCCCAAGACAGAATAACAATAACATATTCCTGTATAGTGTTAGGAAAATATTTGATAGTAATTAAACATAAAATGCAGCATATTTTTTTTTGATAATCCAACCTATAATTCTGTGCTTTAAGTTGAAAATTCAAATTTTAACGCATTTTATTAAGAAAAAAAATTAAATAAATTAATAATTGAGGGAGTCATGACTTTGTGATGATTTTAGATTGATATCAGTGATCAACAACTATTATCAGCCTCTGAAAACTTTCCTGTTAAAATATGTGGATCTTCAAATGCAATCTTCAAAGTTCTATTGAAATCCACCCAGGAGCAATTCTATCACAATTGTGTGGAAATGACTTCATGAACTGTTAGAGGACAGACTGAAGAATGTGAATTATTTTGTTGAAACACCATGGAAAGTTGGAGAACAAATATGCAACTCCAAATGTTACTATAGATGATCTATATTACCCTCTCCTTTAACTTTCATTTTTTATCTCAATACAACAGATATAAATAAGAGAGCCACCATACTTTTTCTGCAGATGTTTCTAAATGTCAATATTGTATGCCTTGTGTGTCAGATGTTCCTTTCCAACTCTTGAATGAAAGTGTTTCTGTGATCTAATTGTTACTGCAGAAATAGGGGCAGATATTTTAAACATGTTAACAACAATTTTCATTCTAATGACCAAAAATAAATTGACCTTGCTTTATAACCAACTATATCTGCAAAATATTGATCATGATTTCATTTCTTTTTTAAGCATTACTCTAAACCAGCATTGGAAAATTTAAAGTTTTAGACCATACCTTTAATTGCTTTTTTATTACTATTTCTGTTCTGAACATTAGCAAACATTTTTTGCTAATGACAAAGTTTTAATGCTAAAGGAAAATGACTCATTTCCAAAAATAAAAAGAGAGAGAAACATATATCCTATTTAGTTATAATTATTGGATTTCATTTAGTATAGAATCAGAATATCAGAGCTGGAAGGTCCTTATGCATCAACAAATCTACTATCTTTATGAGATGAGAAAAGACCTAGAAAGAGAAAGAGACTTTTTTCAGCATACCAGCTATTAAGTGGGAGAAACCAAGATTAAACACTAGGCCTTTTAACTCTAAAGCTATAATTTTTTTCATAGCATCTTGTTTGTTTTCATGTTCCTTCCACAAAAACTTGCTCCTCCCTGACATAAAAAGGATGAAGGTGCTAATTGTAGACATAGACATATCAGAAATATTTCTCCTATATAAAATTCATATGACACATACACTATATATGAGTGTGTGTATATATATATATATATATATATATATATATATAATACGCATATACTTTAGTTTTAATCTCCACCCTCTCCCACGTAATCTTCAATTTTTAAGATCTACCTAGGTATAGGTACTCTGAAATATTCCTTCTACTTGCCTCTAGCTATGTAGTTCATGTGTTTTGAATTTGCTTGAATAATTCTACTCTATTAAAGTTTATAAAAACCTCTGGACACTATGAAAAATGGGGTAATCATTCATTCCCACAAATAAATATATTTCTTCTAAAATTCTGTTGTCTTTTTGAATAATTAAAAAATTCAAAAATATAGTTAGGACCAAATGGGGTATTATAGAAGTAAAAGCACTTCAGTAATAAAAGAATGAGGTCTATAGGTTAAAATGTTTTCTCTTTTCAAATACTGTTAGGGAGCAGACAAAAATAGAGCAGGAGCTCAGTATTGCTTCCTCTATTGACAACAATGGGAAAATCTAGGAGTCTTCTAAAACAAACAAAAAGGGTATATGTTCAGATAAAATTCATTTTATGAAATTCAATGTCTTTGGATTCATTATATCCTGTATTCATCTTTAGTGTGACATGATAGTGAGAAAGTTGCAAAACTATCTCATGGATTCTAAAGTCTCTCTTCTCAGACTCCACTGTCCAGTTCCATGACCTCCCAGCTCTCTCTTCTCCCAAATGAGAGGGCAGTCAAGTCCAATAATTTAGGTCAATTGAATGACTGAGAAAGTTTCTTGCTTACTTTGTAGATAATTTAATTACAATGTGTAATACATATTTTAAAGAGAAGTTTTCACCAGATGGTTGGTTCCAATTCCTGTAAGTTTATGGATTTGTTTTGAAAGAGAAACTTTCAGAACTTTGAAACTCATGTCTATGTGTACTCTCCATACCTCTCTCATTCCAATAATGCTGGATTTATATTGTGCTCAGTTTCTTAAAGACTATTGCTTGTTGATGAAAAGCTGATTATATTTTCTTTTTCCTTTGCAGGTAACCCATTAGCTAAGGACAAATCAAGCCAGTTCTAAGGCTGAGAACATTAAACATAACCCATTTCCGGAATGTATTACTGAGATCAACCAGAAGGAAGCTTTTTATACTGTGAGGAGTATACCCTTTGATAATACCCTCATATTTTTCCCAATGGGATTCTTGGCTTGCAATTAGCAACCCTTTGAGATCAAAACTTCTACAAAGTCAACTAAGAACTTCTTTGGGTGGTGAAGCTCTCAAAGAGGTTAGACAATTCACACTTATAAATTGCACATGCTAGAAGAATTTAAAGTTGCAATCCAAGGAGTTGATACGCTGGAAGATGATGAAAGAGACGCTAAACTCTTGAGTTCTTGACTTCAGATGTAATTGCTTTTCAAGCTTCTGAAAGCAGTCTACAAAATACTGGCTGGTCCCCCATTCCTGGACTCTATGTTTCATTGGCTGATGGGACTGTACACACCTTTAATAATCTTTCTTCTGTAGAACTTGTCCTCTGGCATGGCATACATTTGGACTTTTTGATTTGTCTCTTACTCTTGGAACTCTCAAAGCCTACATATTTTAACATCTTAAAATTGCTTTTGTTATAGGAATGGAAATATATATCTATTGTTAATGATGATTGTTGGCAAGTAATAGTTATCTGATACATCAATCATATAAAATGTGTAGACAAGCAACATCTTTCCTTCCCTAAGGCAAATGGACTCCTCTAGCTCCTTGTCAATTAAATAAGTAGTGGTCAGAGCTAGAGTGCCATTTTTATTATAAGATATTTTGACTTTATAACATTTCCTTTCAGATTTCTTTTTTTTTCTCTCCCCCAAAATGTGTTATGTGCTTTGGTTCCTTAATGTGCCATTCTTCCCCCAATTACACCAATCAAAAATAATCTGTCATTGATATTAAGTAGTCTTGATTTTTAAAAATTGCCAGGGATGCATGCCAGATTATAATGTTGAACTTAGATGATGTTCATTTAAAACCCCTTTTAGCTTTTGTTTCTCTCTTTTCTTTTTTTCTTTTTTCAAAAGACAGTCTCTGACTTGAACAAAATGGTGATCTGGATGCTTATGTATTTGTCTGCTAAGTCTCTCTGTTGATAGAGGAAGGAGTTCACTTCTCCCAGTCGCCAGTTCACAAATATTTGCTTACAGTTATCCAACTCAAACCGTTTCTTAGGCCAGAATTTTTTCTGCATTTTAGTGGCTAGCTTTTGAATTTGTGATTTGCTGTTCCACAAAAAGTCTTCTAAATATTTAAAAAGCCTTAAACATCTATGAACTTGTTTTCTAAGTTATTACAGAATGTATAATTTTATACTCCATTTGCTATATTCCACTTGTAGCATGGAAGCAGAGGAGAATGGACATTGCATTCCTGTTCTGTATCATTTCTACTACATAATTCTGCAGATGGGAATGAAGAGAAGGGTGGGACTTCAGTACTTATATTTTGTAAACAAACATGAAGACTATACAGATGTAGGCCTATTGAAAATAATTGTGTGGGCAAGCTCATTCAAGCAGCTGGCATGAGGCATCAATATGCTGGAGAAGCAGGGAAAATCTTTTTATTTTTACAACTCATTGACATGGCCAATTAGACATAAATTGGGTTCCATGATGGATGTGCACCCTGGAGTGCTTTGATAATTCACTATATGCAACACTTTTCCAAGACCAATTCATTACCTCTGCTGTTTTATTGTGCAGGAGAGGTAAAATGTAACAATTATTGGAAGCTAAATTGGAGATGTAGACTTATAGCATTGTACTGAAGAATATTGCACACCATCAACATTTCCGGGGAAAGAGATGTGTGTCTGCCTCCATTTTAATTAGGAGTGGTTACTAGGACCAGCTAGCTGGCTTTTTTTTTTTTTTTCTTTCAATAAGCTGTATAGAACTGGGCAGAAAGGCATGTGGGTTGGGGAGGGAGAACATCTTTTGAAGGATTATCCCTTTTTTTGGAACAGTGCAAAGTGAAGACTATATTATTTTGTAGGCTATGCATTTGGCCCCCATTTGTTCTTGATTCTGCATCATGCTTCTCCATATTGTTTCCTTTGGCTCTTCTTGAAAACAACACTGGAAATTCTGTATTATATACAAGTGTAAACACATGCATATCAATAGGTGAAATAAATGGACTTTCAGATATTCTAACTAGATTATCCCCAGTAGATTAATGTTGTGAACTATTCAGAAAAAGTGAATAAAATTGTGATATAAAATTGACTCCCCTTCTTGGATGTACACTTGTGGGGACATGCTTTTTCTTTTATTTTAATGATGCTTCTATCTCTAATAATAACTAACTTTTATAAAGGCCTTCAAGATTAGAAAAGTGCTTTACAAATATTATCTCATTTTATCCTCATAATCACCCCCGGAGGTAAATGCTATTATTATCTCTGTTTTACAGATTAGGAAACTGAAACAGAAAGTAATTAAGTGACTTGCCCAGAATAACATTGCTGGTAAATGACTAAGACCAGGTTGGAAGTCAGATACCCCTAATTCTAAATCCAGTGTTTTACCCACTGTGCTACCCAGATGCCTCTTGCTGTTCCTATCTAGGGAAATTTCTACATTAATATTATTCCTGGCAAAATTATTTAATGAGTTTCTAAATAAAATTCCATGGGAAGTTCTGCCACTTCCATAAGATTATGATGTTTGTTATGTTCTAAATAAAACCATTTGAACATATTTAGCACTGCCCTAAACCCATCTCTCTCGGCAATGATGTACTGTTACCACAAATATATAGTATAAATTTTCCTTTGAAAATGGTTTAAGATACTCTTGTAGTTATGTATTATCATTTGGTCTATGGGAAGAAAGATTCAACACATCAAATACACTTGGACTATGGTCTTTTTAAAAATAACATGTTGAGTTATCTATTAAAGCAAGCCTCAATAGTGAGCTTCTCTGATTAAAATAGAGAGGAGTAAGAGTTTTATTTCTGAGAATCCTATTGGAATTTATAGTGTCTATATTTTTCCCATATGACGATGACAACTTTATTTTTAATAGACATCTATTGGCAAAATACAGTGTTTGTTACCTGCTTTTTCCTTAGAAGATATCTTCTAAGTGCTCAGATCTGCTATTTGTTTTCTAGATGGGTTGGTAGAGAAGAATTGGAAAATTACTCCAAGATTTCAAAGGCAAACTGATTCTTATTTATTGTCCTCATGGTTCTCAAACTTTTGTTTTCAGTATCTTTAGCCTATTAAAAAATTATTGAGGATCTCTCCAAAGCGTTTTTGTTTATCTGGATTATATTTATAGACATTTATCACATTGGAATAAAAACTATTTTTGAATTTGTAGACCCTCTAAAAGGGTTTCAGAGATCCCCAGGATTCTCTAGACTGTATTTTGAGAACCACTGTGAGTAGACTCTTTGTTGGAGCTAAGTGTAATCATTCACAATTGTGACTTATGAAAATAAGGAAGAGATAATACAGTTATTAACTGGTACTTTTTTCTACACGAAATTTATTTTATTGATGCTTTTTCTCTTAAAAAAAAAAAAGCCACATCCTTCCAGGTTGAACTTTATCTTGTGTGAAAGAAAAACAAGTAACAAAAATATCTGATATAGTGATCATAATGGACAACCTACACAAGTTCTCTTCGTAATTCTCTAACCATGATAAAAGAGTATATTTCACTTATCTATTTTCCACCATCTTCACTGGTTCCTTAATAATCTTTGAATTTATTTTATTGTGGACAATTCTTTAATTTTTTTTTTTTACCTTTATTCTGCATCACTTGAAACAGTTATTGCCATTTTGTATGAATTTCTTATTCAAAATTTCTTATTGTATAGTAATATTCCATTATATTCATACATATTTCCCTTCCCTCATTCTCCCCTTCCTCCCTCCCCCTTCCTTCCTTCCTTCCTTCCTTCCTTCCTTCCTTCCTTCCTTCCTCCCTTCCTTCCTTTTTTTCTTCCTTCCTTCCCTCTCTCCCTTCCTCTCTCTCTCCTTTCCTGCCTCCCTTTCTTCCTTCCTTCCCTCTCTCCCTTCCTCTCTCTCTCCTTTCCTGCCTCCCTTTCTTCCTTCCTTTTTCCCTCCCTTCTTCCATCCTTCTTTCCTTCCTTCCTCTCTCCCTCCTTCCCTCTCTTCTTCCTTCTTTCCTTTTTTCTTTTTGGATGAAATTGGGGTGAACCAAGGTCACACAGCTAATAAATGTCTGAGGCCATAATTTAACTCATATCTTCCTGATTCCAAGGCCAGTACTCTATTAACTATTTTGCTGCTTCACACTTCATATTTTAAATATTTTTTCAGTCATTCCCCAATTGATTTTGTTTACAATACTTTGCTTCTTTGTTTCCAATACACTGCTATTTCAAATGACTCTTGATAAATGCAGGTGTTCAAAAGGAGTTGATATATATTTAAGTTTTATTGACTTAAGCTTTTTAAAGAAATTTAAGACTTCTGGGACACCCCATATTAGACCCTTTTATTCCTTGAGGTATTCCCTGGAGTAATCTCTGGGTCAAAAAATATGGAGAGTTAAAGTCATTTTTCTTGTATAACTGTAACCCAGTCTTACATCTGAGGCAGATTAATAAAATAGAGACTAAATTCACAGTGATTCTATAATTAAAATGCTTGTTGAGAAATGTCTCATGTTTATGTCCTATCCCCATCCTTGTTAGAGAGTTAAACTTTTTAATAATTGGTTGGAAGTTGAGCTCCTGTATGTTTTTTGTTGTACCCTTATGCTGCAAACAAAGAAACATCTAATAAGTGTAAGGACAGGATCAGCCACAAGTGAGCATGATGAATAATATTTCTAAAACAGAACAAATTAAACACACATATACACACACACATACACACACACTTAATTTCTCTCTCTCTCTCTCTCTCTCTCTCTCTCTCTCTCTCTCTCTTTCTCTCTCTCTCTCTGTCAGTGAAGTGAGACAGGGAGAGGATGAGTAAAGACTGCCTGATTCTTCTTTCCACTTCTTTCTTTCAATGCACCTGTTGCAGGAGAGAGCCTCTGTAATAAAAATACACAGCTACACAATTGTCCATTTAGAAGCCATCTCTCATGTTCAAGGGAAGGAAATTACAGATGTAGTAGACAATGACTTCTGATAATGTTGTATTATTGCTATGGGACAATTGCCAACTGTCCCTCTTCTCTACTTGTTCTCCTCAAGTCCTAAAGAATTCTTTGTGTGGAAGTACAATTCCTGGTACATAGTAGGCACTTAATATATGTTTATTGACAACTTAAAAAACCCTCCCAAAAAACCTTTACCCTTTGAGGATAATCTCCTTTCTTAAATTGGTAATAATTAAAAATCTCAGGAATGTTTGTGATCAGCCAACCCTTTGCTAGGGCTTGTTACAACTTTTAACTTGATAATATGGGCTAGTTTTGTTTTTCCTAGTCTTTGTCAATTTGTCTGGTAAAATGGTCCTAATTTGCATTTCTCTTACCATTAGTGGTCTAAAGGGTATTGGCATATGATTATTTACAATTTGTAATTTTTCTTTGGAAATCTATGATTTTTCAGTTAATGTATTAAGAAATAACTTCACAGACTGTGCCAATTCCAAACATATTTCAGATGCTAGATTTTATCAGTGATACTTAACATAAATATTTTCCCCCAATCTGCTTGTTCTTCATTGATTTTATAAGTACAGAAGCTTTTAAATTTCATTTATTCACATTTATTTTGCTATTTTGTTTCTAATCTTGTTTGGTTAAGAAGTGTCCCCTTACTTATTATTATGATAAGTACTTGATCTCATTTTCTTTTAACTTTTTTTACACAATGATTTCTTGTATTTGGATCACTTTCTATGCTGAATTTATTATATAGTTATAAAATATTTCTCTAAACCAGAAATCCTTAACCTCTTTTGTGCTTGTTTAGTGGATTTTCATTGGCAGTCTGGTGAAGCCCATGAATCCTTTCTATGACTAATATTTTTAAATTAATAAAATAAAATACAAAGCATTTCAAAGAAAATCCAATTATGTTGAAACACAGTAATCAAAATTCTAGCAACAACAACAATAATAATTCCATGAACCCAAGGTTAAGAAGTTCTAGTCTAAACTTTATTTCTGCTAGTTTTATTGCACATTTTTTTTTTTTTTGTCAAAAAAGGAATCCTTCCTCTAGAAACTTACATCTTTTATTTTATTAGTGAATTTGAATTTTCAAATGCTTGGTTCTAGCTTATCAAATCTCTTCATCTGAGTTTTTAAAGCCAGTATCAAATATATTTGATGATTTCTGCTTTAAATTTAAATTGAGATCTGTTAGAGCTAGGCACCCTTCATTTGTATTTTTTTTTAATGCTCCCCTTGAGATTCTAACTTTAAAAATTACAGATAAATTCTAGTTCTATAAGCTAACCACTCCCCAAAGAAACTTGACTCAGCATTCAACCTATAAATCGATTTAGATAGCATTGTTATTTTTATTACATCCACAGAGCTTGACAAGTAGCAGTGAATATCTCTCCAGTTGTTTATCTTCCTTTCTATAAAGAGTGATTTGCAGTTGCATTTATATAAATTGTAAGTGTATCTTGGTAAGATACTTCCCGATATTTCATGAATTTTGTAGTTATTTTGAATAAAATGTCTTATCATTTCTAACTTGTTTGCATAGTTTATAGGAAGACTGATGTTTTTTGTGTTTATTTTTGTAAATTTTTTTACCTTACTGAAGCTATTGATGTTCCTATTTAGTTTTTTTCAGTGATTCTCTGGGATTTTCTAAGCATACAATCTTGTAATCTGTAAATAAGGATATCCCCCCCCCTCCCATTACAGGTGTTTATAGCTTTAATTTTGTTATCTTATTGCTCTAGTAATTCTCCCAATATGTCAGATAATTATAGGGATGGGGATGAGACATTTTTGCTTTATCCCTCTTTGTACTTGGAAAGTTTGTAGTATCTTTCTTGCAAATAACATCACCTCATGATTTTAAAGCTATGATCATATATTAATGGTTCCTTATCTATCATTTTTGGGAGTTTTGACATAAATGAACCTTTTATTTTGTCAAAGAGTTCACCCCTCCCCTATATCTCCTGAAATAATCATGTGGTCTTCCATTCAAGTGTGTGTGTGTGTGTGTGTGTGTGTGTGTGTGTGTATTTTCCTCTTCTTTGTTGTATCTCTTCCAGAATGCCAGAGATTACCTCTTAGGGATATCTCTCTCCTTAACCTTTTACTAGAGCAAAAATTCTTAATTTTTTAAAACTAGATTTTTTCATTGGACTTCATTAATCCCTTTACCTTCCTTGCCTCATCCCATTCTCTGGAGAAATTAATCTAATAATCTTTGGAACTCACATTCTGGGGCCCAGTAGTTTCTTGATGCCTATCTGATTGCAAATTTACCTAGTTCACTATATCAAACTGGGACCATTCTTCATCCTATTTAATCATCCATTCAAGCTATCTTATTCTCTTCTTGATGGGCATTTCTTTTTGGTTTCTATCTTTTCTTCTATCCTTTTTTCACTCCAATATCCCTCCTGACAATATCATTTTTGATTGTACAGTCTGAGGTCAAAATAGCAATTCCTCCTTTTTGAAAGTTGACTGGAACATAAAATATTGTGCTTTATCGTGTCATTTTTATCATATAAGTCTATATATTTTCAATGTATTTTTCATATTAAGGAAATGAAAAAAAATCAGTTCCTTAATTCTTTTTCTTTTTAATGGGAGGATTTAATCCACTGATGCTGAAGATTATAATATTATATACATACATACATATATATATAATTTTGTGTTTTCTTAATTAAATATAGTTGCAAATTTTCCTATTCTCTCAAGTCAAGAATTAACCTCTTCTGGTTTATGTTGCTTACACCTTCACTTACCTGCATTCCCTTTATTCCAGTTTAATGATTATCCAATTTAGTTTTATGTGTTTCTGTCTCTGTATATGTTTCTTTTTCTCTCTAACTCTGTCTCTATTTCTGGCTCTGGCTCTCTGCAGTTTTTATTTGTTTTATTCTTTCTGAGGTTTTATATATATATATCCTGTTTTCCCAATTCAGCAACCTCATCTTTTCTTCAATTTTATTTATGCCATCAATTGCAATGCTTTCCCCAAGATAATAGTTTTCCTTCTGCCCACCTTTCTTATTCTCTCTGCTTCTAGGATGTTATAGGCTAAGGGTTCTGAACATTTTACATATATATATATGTACTGTCAGTTTGGTGAAGTTCATTTGTAATGAGTGATCATTTCTTAAGAGGTTCTTAAATGCAAAAAAGTAAAATATACAGGATTACAAAAACCACCAATAACATTGAAATAAAGTTATTGAAACAAACAAACCAAAAATTACAAACTCCTAAAGGATGTATTTAGAATGTCAATTTTTGATTAAAATAGTGAGTTGTGATAATAAATGTTCTATAACTGTGATCTGGAGGAAGCTCTCTTGTTATTTACCCTTTCATGGTTATCTTTTTGGCTGTCAGGTTATCCTTCTTTTGCAATTGTGAACCCTGTTCCACTTTTTCATAGTCATATTTTCCTGGGATCTCAAATATTCCATCTCTCTTAGTAGGAATTATTAGCAAAAACCATAACTCTGTCTTAGAAAAACTGTAAGAGGTCTAAACCATTGCTTTTCCACCAATCCAGAAAAACTCATTGTACATCTCACCTCCTTTCTCCTCTTCATGCTGGCACCCATCCCTTGCTTTTTATACCCTTTGTTTTCTTCTCTTTAATCTGCACTTCACCCCCTCCTTCAGCCTATATTCTAATAACTTTAAAAATAGAGGAAATCCTTTTTACCACCCCTTGGTTTAAGTTTTGAATGGCTTTTGCTCCCCCCCACTATCCCCACCTCCCTTTTCTTTCTATGAAGAATTCCTTTATATTACCCTATCATATATAATACTAGTGAATGAATGGTATTTTTTTCCTTTATAAACTACTCATTCACTTCTTCCAATTGTTCTTTTTATTTATTGCTGCCTATAAAATGTGTTCTTCAATGTTATAGTTCTGAAACTTAAGGATAATGTTTATCAGGTCAGTTTGGAATTTTTTTCATATGAACTGTATTGATCTCCATTTTTTTCACCTGCTTCTGCTATTTGAGGGCATTTTTTTTTCTGTATGATTATTTAAAATATCTATTTAGATTCCCTTTTTCATTTTCTTCTGCATTCTAGTCCTTGTATTTTCTTTTCAGACTACCTTGAAGTTCAGTGTTTTTTGTTTTATACAATTCTCATGCATTCTTCCAGTCTTAGTCTTTTTTTTTCCTTTTTAAAATTTGTTTCATTATTTTTCTTTCTAATTCTATGCTTTTGCATTCAGTATTGTCATTTTAATTGTGAAAAAATATGTTTTTCATTCAG
Source organism: Antechinus flavipes (assembly GCF_016432865.1). NCBI lineage: Eukaryota > Metazoa > Chordata > Mammalia > Dasyuromorphia > Dasyuridae > Antechinus > Antechinus flavipes. The sequence goes on from NC_067402.1 coordinate 212,006,486, forward strand.
TATTTTCCAGGCTCTGGTTAAAATTGTTCTAATTTCTCTCCTTTGTTTCTTCTTTATTTTCATTTAATGCTTTGTTTTCTCTTGTGAACCATTCTAGAATTTTTTGAAATGTCTCTATTACCATTTCATGGTGCCTTGCAAATTCTATCATGTTATCTCTCTCTTCCTGAGGAAATTTCAACTCAATTTCCTTTTTTTTCAATAATAACTGTCTTCAGTTAATTGTTCATTTCACCATTTTTTTCATCTTTTGTCTGTCTTTATGTCTGATTGTTTTTTTTTTTTTCTTGCTCTTTAACCTTTGTGGTAAAACCTTTCCATGCTTAAGGCATGTACTGTTGTGGCTCTCCTCCAGTCCTTGATATCTGTTATCTATTCTGACTCTTTATATTAGATGAGGGTTCTTTCTCTTAAGCTGTGGGAGTGCCTTAATTGTGTCAATATTGCTAGGTCTCTTAGACCACTGCAATTGGACCTATTGTGTCCCTTATCAATTCTACTCTTCAATTCCACTTCCTGTGAGACTAATTCTTTTTTTTTTTTTTTAAAGACTCTAATGTTATATCTGGGTTTTGGTAGTGAATGGGTTTCACAGAACATTGTTTTTGGTTGAGTACTTTTTTACATTCTTTCTCTTGGTCATCTATTTCTTCTTTATCTTTATTAAGTAGCTGTATCTGGTGCTTCACTTCAGGATTCCTCTTTATGATCCAATTACACAATTTGCTTCTCAGGATAAAATGAGATAAACAACATAAATCGCTTTGTAATCCCAAAGTGCTAGATAAATAGCTGCTATTAATCTATGACAGACAGAGGGGAAACATCATGGTTCTCTTTCAGTTTTTGTTTCAAAGATTAATATTAATAGTCTTATTCAACAAATTAATGTATTTAACAAATATTTATTGAGTTTTCTACTAGACATTTGGGCAGCTAAGCTGACACAGTGCTAGGTATGGAATTATCACCATGGGTTCAAATCTGGCCTCAAATTTACTAGCTATGTGATTCTTGGAAAGTCATTTAACCCTATTTGCCTCAGTTTCTCATCTGTAAAACATGTTGGAAAAGGAAAAAGCAAGCCATTTCAGTATCTTTGCCAAGAAAACCCCAAATGAGGTCATGAAGAGTAGACATGACTAAAAAATGATTGAACAACAATTACAATTACCCAGCATTGTGAGAGATCAAAGGAAGTTATGCTGTGTTCCAGTCTTCATGATTCTTATAATTTAATAGAAGAAGTATTATGTATAGAAATAGTGAATAAAAGATTATGGAATAATAGAAATTTGAATCCTCCTGATTCCAAGTCCAGTGCTTTATTCACTGCACTACCTCACTGTCCTGATTCCAAACCTAACACTTAGTATACTGCTTATACTGAGTAAAGGTAAATTTTCTTTCTTTCTTTCTTTTTTTTCAGAAAAGGGAGCTTTCCCTTCTCTTGAAATGGGGGAAAGATATGGCTTTCATGGAGGATTCAGGATATAAGAATCAAACAAATAGAGTTGGGGAAAGAAGGGACTTTTGGAAAGAATGAACAAATTTGGAGGCTGGGAAATTTAAGACAGGTATACAAAAGAAGCTGATTTGAATGGAACATTGAGTATGTTCAGGGCTGAAAAGGTAAATCAACATGAGATGGATGTTTTGTATTTTGACAGCTTTAAATCTGAGAGGCAAGAAGGAGCCACTGAAGATTTTTAAAACAGAATGGAGGCAGTATGTATTAATCAGTTATGATTTAATCTGATCAGTTCAGTATTTTCATTTCCATATTCAGTCCATCAAATTGTGGGTTCATGTGTTTCTGTCTGTCTCACTGATATGAAATTCATGATGTGTACATTTTGTGTCTGAACATTTTTGTGCACACATACATATTCATGTAGAAAACATATAGTCATATTGAGTAGACTTGTTTTTACTTACATTTTACATTTTTGCCAAGAAAGTAGCAAATAGACCATGCTTTTGTTTGGTAGGGCAAATTATAGTCCCTCTGCCTTACTCACTTTTTCTGTCTATTTTTTATTTATTTATTTTTGGTTTTGTTTTCTTGCTGGTAATTAAATCTCTTGATATGTGTGTCAAAAATGTCACAGTTAAACAATCCAATAGGATTAAACAGCCCCCCATAATTCTAGGCCTGCTAAAAAGCAAAAAAAGAATATCACCTAATCACAACTGTCAGGTCTGACAGTTCCCTTCTTTTCATGGAAAATTCACTTCTTTGATGCCATTAGGAAATGAACCCAAACTATAATTTCCCAAGTTATTTGCAGTGGATCTGTTGTCACTTTTAATAGTCAGCCATTCTAAGTATATCACTGAAAATGCTCCCTGTGTTGGTCCTTTAAAAAAAATGCATGTCTCCTATGTACCCTTTCCTCTCTTTTATAAAAAATGATATTAGAAATATTTGAATTCTTTGTAGTTTCATCATGAAAGCTGTTGACACATGTCAGCATCTCTGAAAGTTAAGTATTTCTAGTGGTGGAAGTATTTCCAGTAATAGTTCTAATAATCCCATGTGAATCTCCTTTGACCCATCTCACTTCAACCTGGGCTAAACATTCGGCCTTTCCTCTCGTAGTGGTTAGTTACAAATGACTCCAATTTAGTGGTAGGGATTTAATATGACCCATGTTTCCCCTTTAGAGGTCTCATTATTAGAAACTATTTCAGCAAGTGCTGTTAAGGGTGTTGCAAAGGAAAAGGTATTAGATCTTTCTGCCTCTTGTAGATTTACTAGAAAAAAGAGGGTAAGGATAGATTGTAGGTAATTACTTCACAGGTAGCTTAAAAATCCAATTACAAGATTTCTAATTCAAATAGTCAATATTAACAATGGAAAGGAACAGACATTGTATTTTCCCATTATTATAAAATGGCATTCCACAGAATTCAGTATGGAAAATGCATCTTTGGGGGTTTAATTCCAGACGGGTTTAGTTATAACATATACTCTCTTGTAATCCATCCCTTGCCACAGATTGTGAAGTCAGCATTAAAATGAAGCTCTGGTGTATAGTCAGTTAATTTCACTAAACAATAAACCAAATTTGAACAGAGTGGATTCAGATATATCTTGTCACTTTTGTTCACAGTCAACTCCATCAAATGTCAATCCATAAATGAGAATAGAGACAGGATGCCTTTCAAATGAGAGGAAATTCTTCCTGAATGACAGATCTTATCTTAGCATTTGTTTTGTTTCATTTGACATATATTTTGGGGATTTATTTTAAAAGCAAAATAATGTAATAGAAATCAGAGAATCTTGGTTCTGGGGCTGGTTTTGCTCCTATGATATTTTGCAAGTCGGTAATATTGGGCAGTCATACTTTTCTCATTTGTAAAAGAGAAATAATATTTATTCTGCACAATGACAAAGGGAGGGGTTAGAAATTGCAAAGATTTCATTTTAGGCTTTGAACTACAAACTCAATATGAGTCAATAATTTAACATGGAGACTCCAAGAGATAATATTATCCATTTAGAGAGATGTAGTATATAGAATTAGGGAAGTGATAGTCTCACTGTATTCTGTTTTGACTAAATTTAGAGCAGAGGTGTCAGATTCACAGCTCACAGTCCACAACAAGTGACAGCAAAACCTGAGTGCTTGAACCAGATTAAAATGTAATTGGAAGGTGTTCAACAAAATAACAAAAATGCAATGCAAACTAAATAATGTTAACTTATGGTTTCCTATTTTAAGATGTGGCCCTTGGAATGATTTCTATTCGGATTCAACACCTTTGGTCTAGAGTATTGATTCAGTTCTAGATAGATATAGGTACATTGGATCATGTCCAGAAGAGAGCTAACTAGGTTAGGAGACAGGAGGTAATTCTATTAGAACATCATTTGAAGCGATTGAAGATATTTAGGAAACCTATTTAAGACCTATTTGAAGTATCTAAAGAACTGTTACATGGAAGATGGGTGAGACTTGCTCTATTTGACATCAGAAAGACTATGAACAATAGATGGAAATTACTAAGAAGCAACTTTGAGCTTGATGAAAGGGTAAACTGCTTAACCATTAGAGCTGTCTAAAAAAGAGAAGAAACTGCTTTTTGAAAAATTAAAGTCCTTATTACTGGTTAACAAAACAAAACAAAACAAAACTCAGCACATTACCTTACCCATAGAGGTGCTATATAAATGCTCATAATTTCCCATTTACAACTTGAATATAATTATTAAATGAAGATATTATGATCGAACACTGTTTATCCTTTAGACTTCTCTGGTTCATTATGCCCCAAATGAAATTCATTTTCTTCCCCCCTGAAAGCTCAATCCTTCTCTGAACTTCTGTATTATTGTCAAGGTCATCACCACTGTTCCAGTCACCAACTAGATTCCTAGGGTTGTTATGAAGGGCAAATAAAGTTATGTTTCTCTGATGAGGAAACTACTTGTCATTGAACTTTGCAGTTTTTTCCTTTATTCAACTGAATTTTCTACTCCTTCTTCAATTAAGACATTTATAGAATATTTTAATAGAAACATAATGCACACATTGAGGAATGTCATAGTTTTGCCTAATGTCTTCTTGGTTAGAAACCATTTTGAAAGGAAATGATGTATAGTTCTGGATGTTACAATTTAAAGAGCTGTCATGGATAGAAAGGAAAGAAATCAGGATGATTTTCAAAATAAAAGATTTAGAGCTAGAATGGATTTAATTACTCACTTAGTCCAGCCTCTTTATTTTGAAGATGGGAAAACTGAGAGAGAGGTCAGATTTCAACTCAGTTCATTTTTATTTCAAGGAAAATTCTCCACTTTGCCATGTTATCTCTTATTGAATACTTTTTCATTCATGCACTAAGAGGGAACTACGTCTTAAAATATGGAAGTGGAATTCCAAAGTAAAGTACTGCCATGACAGATATTGAGTTCTTTATCTTTTCATTTCACCACATTTCACCAAGGGAAGGCTAGGCCACTTATAAAAATGTTGTAGAGGGAAAGATCCTGTTTGAATCGGACAATCTTAAAAGTACTTGGAGCTCACAGAATATGTGATTCTATAATTTTTCATACTATTGCTCTACTGTTGAGCAATTATAGGTCCCAAAATTCTTGGGGCATTAAGTAATTAGGAACATGAAATGTCTTATAAATGATATTGTGCAAGAGATTCCTGGTAACACTTTTTGGAAGGTATTTCCTTTGTGTTAAGAAAATATACTTGAGAACTGAAATATATTGGATATGTCAAGAATACCAGAAAAGGTTTGCTTAAATTCTGACAGTTAATATTTTTGCCTGGTCACCCCCTCCCATTGTCAGTTCAGAGATGCTAACAGAATAGTCCAAGTTGTATATCAGAGCACACAGTGCAACTTACAGGTGGAGATAATGATTTGTTCTAACATCCATAGTCAGGTAGTCCCTGACATTCTGCCTAGGAATCATGGCAAAAGAACTTGAAAACAGCATCTCCATATGCCACAGTTGCTGAGAATATTCCTCAGACAGATTCTCTTGTCATCCTTCATATGTAGGAGCTCATTAGACACCTAGAGGAAAAACATATGGAGGGAGAAGATGATGATATTGGTAGAAAATGCTGGATAATTGATAGCATATTTATATTCTAAAAGGTCTCACAGTAAACAGTTTATAAGAGCAGACAAGATAGTTGTTTCTTTTCATTCTCATGGATCAGATAGTCACAATTTTATGGCCGTAGATAAAATACATTTTCAATTTTCATAATGTTTATCAGTTGCATTGTCAAACAGAATGTTTTCATATTTATATACATATGAATGTTTCAGTTAACAGATTCTAGGAAATTCATTTTCAGGGAAAAAAAGGAACTTTGTAGGGAAATCCTTTTTAGCATTAAAATATTGAATTAACATTTTCCTTTCAAATATATGGGAGTGTCTAAGGTTATGTATTTTTACTTTTATTTTGAAATTACCTAAAATAAACATATATAAGATGGGTTAATTGCTTGGGGAATGACTTAACAGTTTGTAAAGATTCCAACATATATACACACATATATAAGCACATGCCTGTTTACAATGTAGTGTATATAGGTGTGAATAGAACACACATATAATTTATATATATATATATATAAATTTTTTTCTATATATTGTCCCATATACAGATAAGTGATTAAAATTAAATAGTTTTTTCTTGGCTAAATGACTAGTTGTCTGAGCCCACCAAATATTTCTCCTTGTACAAGTCAATCAAACTAAAAGTATTTAAATGCAATTAATTATTTTCCCCTTGCTGAGGTTTAAAATAATCGTTAGTGCACGTTCACTTTGCAAATTGGGTTAGCTATCCATTATTATTGTACATCTTTAGAGTTAGTGCTCTTTTTGATAGCTAGCAATCTCATTTGCCAAGTTAAGGGAATCTTCAATTCCTAGTCATGTTTTCGCCTTTTTTTGTTGAGTTGCAGGATTTTTGAGTGTGATAACTCTTGTAGTTGTGATCTCCCATAAAATAAGCCTAATTAATGTGCAAAGCAATTTAAACTTTATCATGGGATTAGTGTAATGTGGGGTGCAGATTCATTCTGCTACTTATTCTTTGATAATATGCTCTTCTTTAGCTCTAGCCTTGGGAACAGAGGTTCTATGTTAAAATCTGCCACATCAACCAGTGTAAACTAGGGCAGGTCCTTAATTTCTTCATCTGTAAAGTGAGGTTGGATTAGATAGTCCCAAAGATCCTTTTGAACTTGTATATGATCCTCATAGGAAGGAGAAAATGCTAGGAAAGATATAGGGAATTAATTAAGATCATTTAACCATTTAATTTTTAAATCAAAGATTAAATGAAATTTGGAAATGCCAAGTACTTACAGAATCTTAGTAATGATAAATTATTTTTCATTATTATTTATGTGTTTTTGGGGGTAGGGTAAGGTTACAGGTTTGAACATTTTTCATTCGTTTTTATTATACAGTCCTATAATCTCTCAGACTCAATTTCCTATAAGTAAAACGATATTTTTATTCTCTATTTATAATCCATGGCTCAAAACTTCAACTCAGAACTCGTATGGACTGTGTTTAACCCATAAGATTGCCTTCTAAAATATCACTGGCTCATTTTGCTCCTATCCACTATTATATTTGGTAACATTAGTATATGGAAGGGCCCTCTGTAATCAATCAGGTTGAAATAAGATATTGAAAATAGGAATGATTTTATTTAATCTGAGAGCAAATGTAAAAAACCTTTTGTTTAGTCTGCAAATAGTCCACACAATGACCTTTCCTTTTCTTGTAGGTCTGCAACTTCCCTGTTTAAGACCTGGTTTATACTATGGAATCATAGATTTAAAACTGAAATGGACTTTAGAGAATTTTTTGTTTTGTAAATGAAGGAACTAAGGAATAGAGAAATTACACCTTGTTCAAGATTATATATAGTACCCCAATTTGTCTGGTCCCCTTTAAATTGGATGTTCCTTCTATTACAACATTGAAACAGTGTTTTATCTTAATGTATTACCTGACTTCTCTGAAATGATAAAGAACTTGGGTTTTTTGGGAGTTAACCAATTTCCTTTTGGCCATCATTGTCCCATTGGATTTAGACAGTTCATTTGATTCATGGTACCAATGAAAGAATAAATCCAGGTAATATCCTATATCACTTTTCTGATTTTTAAAAAAAAATTCCTTTTACATTTCTATATAGCAAAAGCTTATAATTACTCCATTCTCTCCCTCAGGAAGATATCTCTGGAGTTATAAGTATTCTTTCCTTTTGTTCTGTCCCCTTTGTTTTCTTCATTGGACATTATTTTCTCATTACAAATGATTCCCTGGAGTTATAGATTTCTCTGGAAGGTGTGCTTAGCTGTGAAATCTCCCTTCAGGAAACTACATCTGCATGTAGGTCTTCCCCAAATGTTTCTAATGTCTATCTCCAGCTCTCTGTGAGCTCATTGCTTTCAAAGGAAAAATTAGAGGGATCCTAGGATCCTAGATTTAGAGGTAGAGAGAAGAGGAAATCCTCTGGATTTCCAGAAGATCTGGAAATGGTTGATGATAGCCAATTGTTAAATTTTCAGCATATTTGTACCTTGAAAATCGTCTACAGATCAGTTTGATTTATTGTATTGTTGATTGCCTAAACTTAAGAAGATAATGAAGAAAATATTAATGATGCATATAAAACTTGAAAGTGTGCCATATACCTCTTTTTCTCTAAAGAACTGGTTGCTAAACATTTATCCCCATACCACTGGCCAAAAGGAAACTTAAGGACCATTAATTTTAACCCTTATTTTTAAGATGAGAAAATAGAAGCACACTGAAGTTAAGTAGTTATATTTAGTGTCATTTGAATAGTAACTTGAATCCATGGCTTTGTAATTTTTAAATCCAGAGCTCTATTCACTATCATACAAAGAATGTAAACTTAGGTCATTAAGAGAACCAAGGATTCCTCAGTAAGACATAGAGGACTTAGAAAAGATAAGTTTATACATTACCCCTCTATTAGGGTTTAGAGTGACCCAGTTCATGAAGGAGAAAACAAACCAGTGATCTGGATGGAGATGGATTCATCTGTACAGATATTCTCATCAAGAGGATCTGAAGACTTCTAGCCCACTGCTTTATCACATGTCCACCAATCAGGGTTGATTTTCACTTATCAGGGGCAGTCCCTTTCAAAAATACTTAAAGCTTTTAGATTTTCCACATTTTTATCACTGGTTACCAAGCAAAACCACTGACCATCAACTTATTGATTGCTGGTTAGCCTAATTGGTATATTGATTATTAATTATCCTGAAAAAAGAAGGTAAAAGACAAAAGAGAGATTTTACTTACATCCTAGTATGTGCCTGAACTTAATGTTAGTTATAAACCTCACAGGAGTGATGTGAGCAAAATATTTTTTAAAAAGATTAAATGTCTCCCATAAATGCAAGTTATTATCATTGTATTTGTGAACCCTTCTTCTTTTGTATTGTCTAGTGCTAAGCAAATAAGCCAAGAATGAAAAATTCAATCAAATTCCCTGTGGGTTGTCTCAGCTCTGAATAAGCAGAAAGACAGATGGCTCTAACTCTTAATCACATAGGGATGAATCAAACTGTCCAGAAGTTGCAAAGAGGCAAATTTTGGCTTGATATCAGGAAAACTAGCTTCTTTAGAGCTGTCCTAAAGTGGAATAGACTGCCAATTAGAGGAACCATTCCCACTCCTTGGATATCTTCAAGAAGAAGCTAGATGACCATTTATCAGGAATATTACAGTGAGTAGGTGAATGAATGAATGAATGAATAAATGAGTGAAAATGTACTTTTTTCATTTTGTGCTAGGCTCTGAGAAGAGAAATTAAAAAATGAAAGTCTTACCTCTTAATGAAATATGAAAAAATAGAGGCTATTATGACACTCTACTAGGGAGAGATAATTCATATATATGACTTTAGTCTTCAAGAAAGATAGAAAGGCATAGAACTCCTAAGGATGCAGTAGTAATTCAGCTTATCATAATAAGATTCTGGAGGGTTTTGTGGCAGGGCAGATGATAAGGTCTAGAGAACTTAGGGTGCAGCTGCATTTGTATTGAGGTCAGACTGTTCTTCATGTGTGTGAAAAATTTGTAGTAGATGGTAACTCACTTAAGTGATTCAAACAATTATGTTAACTTGAGTCAACCTTTCCAGTTGTGGGTGAGTAGCCTTAGGTTGGGTAGAGTGAAAGAGGTAAAATGGAAGGTTACTACACTGGCATTTCTTCCTCAACTATTGCCCCATAGTTTATGGGGACTTTGGAATAGAAGTGAAGGAAGATCAAGAAATGGGGGATCTCCCTGGAATTCCCCACCGGATTTTAGAATAGGATCAAGAAAAGGAAAAGCAAGAGGTAATCCTATAGAAGGATTTCTTTTTATGTAAAGATTTTTATTGAGATCTCTTCAAATGCTCAAGTTCTGAGAATCTGTGATTGTTCAGTATGTCATATTTATTTATTACCTTTTAACCGGAACACAGGTTTAAACATCAGCCAGAGTTAAATAGCTCCTCTGGTCTAATAGAGATTATGCTTGTTATCTGAAGGAACTGGAGGAGAAATGAGAATTATATTATTAAAGATTACAAGATCAAAGGAAGAATAACATATAAGTGATAATAGAAGGGCCCATTAGTAATCTATGGCTATATCTAAATTAAAAAGTAAAGTGTACAATGGAGGATAATAAGTCAGTTCAAACTACTGTTTCTTGGCTCAAAATATGCAGAGAATTATTTTTATTGCTCCATTTGCTTTGTAGGTAAAGACATAATGTAGAGCATTCTTAATAAATACTTTATTCAGAATTCTAGGAAATTCAGAATACCCTTTGCCTAGAAAAAAGGGAGCCCTTGTTTGGTAAGTGAAGGCCACACTATATTTTGCCAGGTCAAATGATGCCTGAGGGAGACTAATATGCTAAATGACTTCCCATTATAGGATGTCTGGATTTACAATTTATAACATTGCATATAGAAGCAAAAGGGTAATGGAGGATTAAAATAATATCAGACTATAATTGGGTCTGTTACATGATAACTGGATGTAAAGATCTAATGGATTTTCATTTCATCACTTCCTGTTAACCTTTGGTTTTGACCACTATTAAGACAATGAAATATAAAATCAATTGTTCTCAGGCATAGTAGGAATATAGGCAATTAAATGTTTTAATTTATTTATAGTTGCTTCCTGTATAAAACCAAAATAGTACAGTTTTCAAGTCTACCACTATCATAACCCTTCTCTAGCTCCATCTCTTTTTTGTTCCCTCCTCTCTTTCCATTGCCATCATCCCGCTTAGAGACCCCAGCCAGATTTTACTGTGAGTTGGAAGACAGAGTAAGTCAGGCCAAATTGCCAACCTATTCTCAACACCCCACTCCTTCCTGATTTCAGAGTCTACTAATATCTTCCCTTCCTCACTTGGCAAGCAATAATCCTTTCAGAACCTTCTTTGTAGAACAGACTTGGCATCTCATTCCAGTATGAGATACTTCATACTTCAGTAAGCAAAGAGTTATTAACTATTTTCCTTCTAATAAAATCTAGGTAGAGACACGAAAACAACTTTATATAAACAAGATTTATACAGGATAAATTAGATATAATCAACAGAGGGAAAACTAGCATTAAAAGAGATTAGGAAAGATTTGTTCTAAAAAGTGAGATTTTAGCAGATATTTGAAGAAAACTGGAGGGAGAAAATTGTATGTATGGGAGATAGTGAAATGTATAGAACTAAGAAATAGAGGATCTCATCTATTCTCTGGGAAAATCTCTTTTTATGCATAGATTTGGTGGTATCATTATTCTGCTTAACAATTTTTGATGGTGCCATATAGCCATTGTAAGAAGTAAAGAAATTTGCTAAATAGCAGCCAATTAGTAGAGAAATGAATACATGTTTATGTGTATATGTATGTGTAAATATATATATGTGCATGTATCTCTGTGTGGATAGATGGCAATATCTTGATTATAAGCTCAGCATGTTTCCCATTATTCCATGTTCCTGTAAGAATTTATTTTATACTTTTAAAATATATATATATATATATATATATATATAATTGTATCTTCAAATGGATCCTCCTCTCCTCCAATGTACTATATAAGCTAGAAGAGGACAGATGTCAGATTTTACCTGAATTTGTAAATTTAGTACCCAAAACAGTGTTCTACACACACACAGGGAAAACATATATATGCATAGATACATTTAATTCAATTCACTTGCAAGTCAAGACATTCTCCTCCTGATGTGATTGGTCTTCTTTAAGAAGAAAGGATGACTTTTCAGACCACGATGCAATGAAAATGACATTCAACAAAAAACCAGGGGGAAGTAGACCAAAAAATAATTGGAAACTAAATAATCTCATACTAAAGAATGATTGGGTGAAACAGCAAATCATAGACATAATTAATAACTTCACCCAAGAAAACGATAATAATGAGACATCATACCAAAATGTATGGGATGCAGCCAAAGCGGTATTAAGGGGAAATTTCATATCTCTAGAGGCCTATTTGTATAAAATAGAGAAAGAGAAGGTCAATGAATTGGGTTTGCAACTAAAAATGCTAGAAAAGGAACAAATTAAAAACCCCCAGTCAAACACTAAACTTGAAATTCTAAAAATAAAAGGAGAGATCAATAAAATTGAAAGTAAAAAAACTATTGAATTAATTAATAAAACTAAGAGTTGGTTCTATGAAAAAACCAACAAAATAGACAAACCCTTAGTAAATCTGATTAAAAAAAGGAAAGAGGAAAATCAAATTGTTAGTCTTAAAAATGAAAAGGGAGAACTCGCCACTAACGAAGAGGAAATTAGAGCAATAATTAGGAGTTACTTTGCCCAACTTTATGCCAATAAATTCGACAACTTAAATGAAATAGAAAAATACCTCCAAAAATATAGCTTGCCCAAACTAACAGAGGAAGAAGTAAATATCCTAAACAGTCCCATCTCAGAAAAAGAAATAGAACAAACTATCAATCAACTCCCTAAGAAAAAATCCCCAGGACCAGATGGATTTACATGTGAATTCTACCAAACATTTAAAGAACAATTAACTCCAATGCTAAATAAACTATTTGAAAAAATAGGGATTGAAGGAGTCCTACCAAACTCCTTTTATGACACAGACATGGTACTGATACCTAAACCAGGTAGGCTGAAAACAGAGAAAGAAAATTATACACCAATCTCCCTAATGAATATTGATACTAAAATCTTAAATAAAATATTAGCAAAAAGATTACAGAAAATCATCACCAGGATAATACACTATGACCAAGTAGGATTTATACCAGGAATGCAGGGCTGGTTCAATATTAGGAAAATTATTAGCATAATTGACTATATCAATAACCAACCAAACAAAAACCATATGATCATCTCAATAGATGCAGAAAAAGCATTTGATAAAATCCAACATCCATTCCTAATAAAAACACTTGAGAGCATAGGAATAAATGGACTCTTCCTTAAAATAGTCAGGAGCATCTATTTAAAACCATCAGTAAGCATCATATGCAATGGGGAAAAACTGGAACCTTTCCCAGTAAGATCTGGAGTGAAGCAAGGTTGCCCACTATCACCATTATTATTTAATATCGTATTAGAAACACTAGCCTTGGCAATAAGAGTTGAGAAAGATATTAAAGGAATTAGAGTAGGCAATGAAGAAACCAAACTATCACTCTTTGCAGATGATATGATGGTATACCTAGAGAACCCCAGAGATTCTACTAAAAAGCTATTGGAAATAATTCATAATTTTAGCAAAGTAGCTGGCTACAAAATAAATCCCCATAAATCCTCAGCATTTTTATACATAACCAACAAAACCCAACAGCAAGAGATACAAAGAGAAATTCCATTCAGAATAACTGTTGATACCATAAAATATTTGGGAATCTATCTACCAAAGGAAAGTCAGGAATTATATGAGCAAAATTATAAAAAAGTCTCCACACAAATAAAGTCAGACTTAAATAATTGGAAAAATATTAAGTGCTCTTGGATCGGCCGAGCGAACATAATAAAGATGACAATACTCCCTAAACTAACCTATTTATTTACTGCTATACCAATCAGACTTCAAAGAAAATATTTTAATGATCTAGAAAAAATAACAACAAAATCCATATGGAACAATAAAAAGTCGAGAATCTCAAGGGAATTAATGAAAAAAAAATCAAATGAAGGTGGCCTAGCTGTACCTGATCTAAAATTATATTATAAAGCAGCAGTCACCAAAACCATTTGGTATTGGCTAAGAAATAGATTAGTGGATCAGTGGAAAAGGTTAGGTTCACAAGACAGAATAGTCAACTATAGCAATCTAGTGTTTGACAAACCCAAAGCCCCTAACTTCTGGGAAAAGAATTCATTATTTGATAAAAACTGCTGGGATAATTGGAAATTAGTATGGCAGAAATTAGGCATGGACCCACACTTAACACCGTATACCAAGATAAGATCAAAATGGGTCCATGACCTAGGCATAAAGAATGAGATTATAAATAAATTAGAGGAACATAGAATAGTTTATCTCTCAGACTTGTGGAGGAGAAAGAAATTTGTGACCAAAGATGAACTAGAGACCATTACTGATCACAAAATAGAAAATTTTGATTACATCAAATTAAAAAGCCTTTGTACAAACAGAACGAATGCAAACAAGATTAGAAGGGAAGCAACAAACTGGGAAAACATCTTCACAGTTAAAGGTTCTGATAAAGGCCTCATTTCCAAAATATATAGAGAACTGACTCAAATTTATAAGAAATCAAGCCATTCTCCAATTGATAAATGGTCAAAGGATATGAACAGACAATTTTCAGAGGATGAAATTGAAACTATTACCACTCATATGAAAGAGTGTTCCAAATCATTATTGATCAGAGAAATGCAAATTAAGACAACTCTGAGATACCACTACACACCTGTCAGATTGGCTAAGATGACAGGAAAAAATAATGATGAATGTTGGAGGGGATGCGGGAAAACTGGGACACTAATGCATTGTTGGTGGAGTTGTGAACGAATCCAGCCATTCTGGAGAGCAATCTGGAATTATGCCCAAAAAATTATCAAATTGTGCATACCCTTTGATCCAGCAGTGTTTCTATTGGGCTTATATCCCAAAGAAATACTAAAGAAGGGAAAGGGACCTGTATGTGCCAAAATGTTTGTAGCAGCCCTATTTGTAGTGGCTACAAACTGGAAAATGAATGGATGCCCATCAATTGGAGAATGGCTGGGTAAATTGTGGTATATGAATGTTATGGAATATTATTGTTCTGTAAAAAATGACCAGCAGGATGAATACAGAGAGGACTGGCGAGACTTACATGAACTGATGCTAAGTGAAATGGGCAGAACCAGGAGATCATTATACACTTCAACAACGATATTGTATGAGGACATATTTTGATGGAAGTGGATTTCTTTGACAAAGAGACCTAATTGAGTTTCAATTGATAAATGACGGACAAAAGCAGCTACACCCAAAGAAAGAACACTGGGAAACAAATGTGAACTATCTGCATTTTTGTTTTTCTTCCCGGGTTATTTATACCTTCTGAATCCAATTCTCCCTATGCAACAAGAGAACTGTTCGGTTCTGCAAACATATATTGTATCTAGGATATACTGCAACATATCCAACATATAAAGGACTGCTTGCCATCTAGGGGAGGGGGTGGAGGGAGGGAGGGGAAAAAAAATCGGAACAGAAACGAGTGCAAGGGATAATGTTGTAAAAAAAAATACCCTGGCATGGATTCTGTCAATATAAAGTAATTATTAAATAAAAATTAAAAAAAAAGAAGAAGAAAGGATGAACAACAATATTATATATAGGGATGGAAAAATGGATAGATAGATAAATAGATAATTGATATCCCTCTCTACTACTCAGATTTTATTCTTTCTTTAGATTTGTGACACTTAATAATTCTCATGTTCCCTCTAGTTCCTTCAGTTAAGAATGCCATGATAATAAATATATATTCATTGACTTAAGTCATTGAAACAAACTGAATCTCCTCCTGAATTACCAAAAGAGAATGAAATTATATTCAGCAGTTTTAATGTAATAGATGCTATTGTTATATAGGTAAGGTATATATATATATATATATACACATATATATATGTGTGTGTGTGTGTGTGTGTGTGTGTGTGTGTGTGTGTGAATTATGAATATCAATGAAGGCATATATATAGGTATTTATAAACATATTAACAAATGGATATGCAGACATTGTTTTCTGGAATTCTATGAACTGAAAATTCTTTTTTTTTTATTATAGCTTTTTATTTACAAGTTATATGCATGGGTTATTTTACAGCATTGACAACTGTCAAATCTTTTGTTCCAATGTTTCCCCTCCTTCCCCCCACCCCCTCCCCCAGAAGGCAAGTTGACCAATACATGTTAAATATGTTAGAGTATAAATTAAATATAATATATGTATACAGGTCCAAACAGTTATTTTGCTGCACAACAAGAATTAGACTTTGAAATAGCATTCAATTAACCTGTGAAGGAAATAAAAAATGCAGGTGGACAAAAATTGAGAGATTGGGAATTCTATGTAGTGATTCTTAGTCATATCCCAGAGTTCTTTCCTTGGGTATAGCTGGATCAATTCATTACTGCTCTATTGGAGCTGACTTGGTTCATCTCATTGTTGAAGAGGGTCACATCCATCAGAATTGATCATCATATAGTACTGTTGTTGAAGTATATAATGATCTCCTGGTCTTGCTCATTTCACTCAGTATCTGAACTGAAAATTCTACAAAATAAATTTCATTTCCTGCACATCTGTAGTGCTATAATAAGCAGATACTCATGAAGATGAATTTAAGCTACTGAAAGATCCTGAATCTTTTTTGAAAATCACCAAAAAACATACACACACATACCTGACATTAAAACTAGAGGCATACACACACACACACACACACACACACATACATACATACATACACACATATATACACATATATACGTAGCTAGAATTAGATATATGACTATATTGATGTAGGTATTAGGCATATACACATACATTTATGTGTATAAAATGAAAAGTTTATTGTAAAAAGTTTACTCTTTTGATGATTTTGATGATTTGATGATTCAAGAGGAAATTTAGGGTCTTTCAGTGGCTTAAGATCATCTTTATAAGAATCTACTTATTAAATAGCATTATAGAGATGTAGAAAATGCCATTTATTTACAAAATGTCTGATTCATATAATGACAGAAAATACTCTCTGAATACATATATTTACAGTGGGTTGGAAAGAGAAATAACAATAATGAATATGAGTTTCCTTTTATATTAGATAATAAACTACCTTGCAGCTATTTCTATTTATAGGCATGGTGGGAAACAATGATTGCAATCCTAATAGCTTCTTTCATGTGTATCCTTGAGGGTTAATACCACCTTTAGTTTTTAGTGGTAGTCAATGTTTTATATTCTCCCACTATTTGAACCTGAAGATCTTCTGCCTCTGACTTTTGAACAAGAAAAACCATCTGATTTCTGCCCGGGGGCTTTCTCACAGAGCAGATTGTCTCACTGCTGTCCTGCTATACAGAAGTAGGGCTATGCTTGGATCTTTAGTTAGACTATTGTACTATGGTACTATCATGCTACCTCCAACTTTTCTGAGCTCTTCACAAAATTCATTTGGCATCAATTTAATTCTTAAGTTTAGAAATTGAGACCAGTCAGAGTTTAATTTAATTTTTGAATAATAATCCCTCAAATTCTGTAAGCCTAATAAATCATCTCAGGAACACACTAAGCTTTTTTTTTTTTTTTAATTTTGGAGAAAAATACTGTTTGATGGGTAATAAACATTAAATCTCATACGTCTAACTTTTTTGGGAAGTCTCTATTCATTGTGGTACCATACAGTATTTCTTATATGGCATTTAATTGCTAATAAAAATGAAAAGGGAATGTAATAATAATGTGTTTTTACCTAGCTGAAGCTGGACTTTTGCCCAGAATAATGACATAAACTCTTAAATTCTTCTACAATTTTTAAAGTTTTAAATAGATGAGAATGACAGAGAAAAACAGAGACAGAGACAGAAACATATATACACACACCCACACCTACATCCCCTCACCCCCCCCCCCCACACACACACAGGGAGAGAGAGAGAGAGAGAGAGAGACAGAGAGACAGAGAGACAGAGAGACAGAGACAGAGAGAAGGGGGATAAGAGAGAGAGGAGAGACACAGAGAGAGAGACAGAGAGACAGAGACAGGGACAGACATACAGACAGACAGGGACAGGGACAGGGAGATAGAGAGAATTTGGTAATAGTAAAGACCAATATTTCTTTTTCTTCGAGGAATGGGGAAAAAAAACCCCAAAGATTATTGTTAACAGGCAAACTGAGTAAATACAATTATGGATAGTTTCTTCTTCATCCTGTTGCCTTCCCCCCAATAAAAAAAATCCTATCTATTTTCTAGAATCTATTTAATAGAATTATCTGCTTACTTGTATTCTTCATTTTGTAGTGTAGGCTTTGAGTAAACACAATATAAAATCAATGGAACTATTTAATATTTATAATTCATTTTCTTGGAGAAGTAACTCCTTAAGACTATAAATTGAACAACATATGGATCAACATTAGTAGAAAGATTTACCTTTTTGGGAATTTTTTAATATTGATGAAGTCATAGGTCTTATTTTAAAAAAACATCAAATTTCTAAAAATTTAGTTCAGTATAAAAATGTTTATAGCAGCTCTTTTTGTAGTAACAAAGAATTGAAAAAATGAATAGATGCCCATCAATTGGGGAATGGCCAAACAAATTGTGGTATATGAAGGTAATGGAATATTATTGTTCCATAAAAATTATGAACAAGCTGATTTTAGAAAGGCCTAGAAAGATTTATATGAACTGATGCTGAATGAAACAAGCAGAACCAGGAATACTTTGTACACAATGACAGCAAGAATGTAAGATGATCAATTATAAAAGACTTGGTTCTTCTCAGTGGTTCAGTGATCTAAAGCAATTCCCAATAGGCTTTGGATAGAAAATGCCATCTACATCCAGAAAAAGAACTAAGAAGACTAAATGTAAATTAACATACACTATGTTCACCTCTTTTTTTCTGTTTTTTTAATCTTTCCCATAGTTTTTCCCTTTTGCTCTGATTTTTTCTCTCCCTACATGATTCATAAAGCAATGTGTATTAAAAAATAAATGAAAAAAGAAAAATAATTCAAAACATAATAGCAAAACTCAGAAGAAATCTTAAAATTGGCACCACTACCAACTGTAAGTTGTTCCCATTTTTGAAAAATCAAAGATTCCAGTTCCTGTTCATAGAATTGAGATGGTAGAATGTATACTTTTTCTGGATCCCTATAAACTTTCTTTTTTTTTTAAATTTTATTTTATTTAATAATAACTTTGTATTGACAGAATCCATGCCAGGATAATTTTTATACAACATTATCCCTTGCAATCGCTTATGTTTCATTTTTTCCCCTCCCTCCATCCACCCCCCCCCCCAAGATGGCAAGCAGTCCTATATATGTTAAATATATTGCAGTATATCCTAGATACAATACATATTTGTAGAACCGAACAGTTCTCCCGCTGCACAGGGAGAATTGGATTCAGAAGGTAAAAATAACTCGGGAAGAAAATCAAAAATGCAAATAGTTCACATTCATTTCCCAGTATTCCTTCTTTGGGTGTAGCTGTTTCTGTCCATCATTTATCCATTGAAACTCAGTTAAGTCTCTTTGTCATAGAAATCCACTTCCATCAGAATACATCCTCATACAATATTGTTGTCGAAGTGTATAATGATCTCCTGGTTCTGCTCATCTCACTTAGCATCAGTCCATGTAGGTCTCTCCAAGCCTCTCTGTATTCATCCTGCTGGTCATTCCTTACAGAGCAATAATATTCCATAACATTCATATACCACAATTTACCCAGCCATTCTCCAATTGATGGGCATCCATTCATTTTCCAGTTTCTAGCCACTACAAACAGGGCTGCTACAAACATTTTGGCACATACAGGTCCCCCTCCCTTTTTTAGTATCTCTTTGGGGTATAAGCCCAATAGAAACACTACTGGATCAAAGGGTATGCACAGTTTGATAACTTTTTGGGCATAATTCCAGATTGCTCTCCAGAATGGCTGGATTCGTTCACAACTCCACCAACAATGCATCAGTGTCCCCGTTTTCCTGCATCCCCTCCAACATTCATCATTATTTTTTCCTGTCATCTTAGCCAATCTGACAGGTGTGTAGTGATATCTCAGAGTTGTCTTAATTTGCATTTCTCTGATCAATAGTGATTTGGAACACTCTTTCATGTGAGTGGTAATAGTTTCAATTTCATCATCTGAAAATTGTCTGTTCATATCCTTTGACCATTTATCAATTGGAGAATGGCTTGATTTCTTATAAATTTGAGTCAGTTCTCTATATATTTTGGAAATGAGGCCTTTATCAGAACCTTTAATTGTAAAGATGTTTTCCTAGTTTGTTGCTTCCCTACTAATCTTGTTTGCATTTGTTCTGTTTGTACAAAGGCTTTTTAATTTGATGTAATCAAAATTTTCTATTTTGTGTTCAATAATGATCTCTAGTTCATCTTTGGTCACAAATTGCTTTCTCCTCCACAAGTCTGAGAGATAAACTATCCTATGTTCCTCTAATTTATTTATAATCTCATTCTTTAAGCCTAGGTCATGGACCCATTTTTATCTTATCTTGGTATGTGGTGTTAAGTGTGGGTCCTTGCCTAATTTCTGCCATACTAATTTACAGTTATCCCAGCAGTTTTTATCAAATAATGAAATCTTATCCCAAAATTTAGAATCTTTGGGTTTGTCAAACACTAGATTGCTATAGTTGACTATTCTGTCTTGTGAACCTAACCTTTTCCACTGATCAACTAATCTATTTCTTAGCCAATACCAAATGGTTTTGGTGACTGCTGCTTTATAATATAATTTTAGATCAGGTACAGCTAGACCACCTTCATTTGATTTTTTTTTTTTTCATTAATTCCCTTGAGATTCTCGACTTTTTATTGTTCCATATGAATTTTGTTGTTATTTTTTCTAGATCATTAAAATATTTTCTTGGAAGTCTGATTGGTATAGCACTAAATAAATAGATTAGTTTAGGGAGTATTGTCATCTTTATTATATTCGCTCGGCCTATCCAAGAGCACTTAATATTTTTCCAATTATTTAAGTCTGACTTTATTTGTGTGAAAACTTTTTTGTAATTTTGCTCATATAATTCCTGACTTTCCTTTGGTAGGTAGATTCCCAAATATTTTATGCTATCAACAGTTATTTTGAATGGAATTTCTCTTTGTATCTCTTGCTCTTGGATTTTGTTGGTGGTGTATAAGAATGCTGAGGATTTATGGGGATTTATTTTGTATCCTGCTACTTTGCTAAAATTATGAATTATTTCTAATAGCTTTTTAGTAGAATCTCTGGGGTTTTCTAGGTATACCATCATATCATCTGCAAAGAGTGATAGTTTGGTTTCCTCATTGCCTACTCTAATTCCTTTAATCTCTTTCTCGACTCTTATTGCAGAGGCTAGTGTTTCTAATACAATATTGAATAATAATGGTGATAGTGGGCAACCTTGCTTCACTCCAGATCTTACTGGGAAAGGTTCCAGTTTTTCCCCATTGCATATGATGCTTACTGAAGGTTTTAAATATATGCTCCTAACTATTTTAAGGAAAAGTCCTTTTATTCCTATGCTCTCAAGTGTTTTTATTAGGAATGGATGTTGGATTTTATCAAATGCTTTTTCTGCATCTATTGAGATGATCATATGGTTTTTGTTTGGTTAGTTGTTGATATAGTCAATTATATTAATAGTTTTCCTAATATTGAACCAGCCCTGCATTCCTGGTATAAATCCTACTTGGTCATAGTGTATTATCCTGGGGATGATTTTCTGTAATCTTTTTGCTAATATTTTATTTAAGATTTTAGCATCAATATTCATTATGGAGATTGGTCTATAATTTTCTTTCTCTGTTTTCAGCCTACCTGGTTTAGGTATCAGTACCATGTCTATGTCATAAAAGGAGTTTGGTAGGACTCCTTCAATCCCTATTTCTTCAAATAGTTTATTTAGCATTGGAGTTAATTGATCTTTAAATGTTTGATAGAATTCAGATGTGAATCCATCTGGTCCTGGGGTTTTTTTCTTAGGGAGTTGATTGATAGTTTGTTCTATTTCTTTTTCTGAGCTAGGAGTGTTTAGGATATTTACTTCTTCCTCTGTTAGTTTAGGCAAGCTATATTTTTGGAGGTATTCTTCTATTTCATTTAAGTTGTCGAATTTATTGGCGTAAAGTTGGGCAAAGTAACTCCTAATTATTGCTCTAATTTCCTCTTCGTTAGTGGCGAGTTCTCCCTTTTCATTTTTAAGACTAACAATTTGATTTTCCTCTTTCCTTTTTTTAATCAGATTTACTAAGGGTTTGTCTATTTTGTTGGTTTTTTCATAGAACCAACTCTTAGTTTTATTAATTAATTCAATAGTTTTTTTACTTTCAATTTTATTGATCTATCCTTTTATTTTTTGAATTTCAAGTTTAGTGTTTGATTGGGGGTTTTTAATTTGTTCCTTTTCTAGCATTTTTAGTTGCAAGCCCAATTCATTGACCTTCTCTTTCTCTATTTTATACAAATAGGCCTCTAGAGATATGAGATTTCACCTTATTACCGCTTTGGCTGCATCCCATACATTTTGGTATGATGTCTCATTATTATCGTTTTCTTGGATGGAGTTATTAATTATGTCTATAATTTGCTGTTTCACCCAATCATTCTTTAGTATGAGATTATTTAGTTTCCAATTATTTTTTGGTCTACTTTCCTGTGGCTTTTTATTGAATGTAATTTTCAATGCATCATGGTCTGAAAAGGATGCATTTACTATTTCTGCCTTACTGCATTTGAGTTTGAGGTTTTTATGTCCTAACATATGGTCAATTTTTGTATAAGTTCCATGAACTGCTGAAAAGAAGGTGTACTCCTTTCTGTCCCCATTACATTTTCTCCAGAGATCTATCATATCTAATTTTTCTAGTATTCTATTTATCTCTTTGACTTCTTTCTTATTTATTTTGTGGTTTGATTTATCTAATTCTGAGAGTGCAAGATTGAGATCTCCCACTATTATAGTTTTACTGTCTATTTCTTCTTGCAGCTCTCTTAATTTCTCTTTTAAGAATTTAGATGCTATACTACTTGGTGCATATATGTTTAATATAGATACTGCTTCATTATTCATTCTACTCTTTAGCAAGATATAGTGCCCTTCCTTATCTCTTTTGATTAGATCAATTTTTGCTTTAGCTTGATCTGAGATCAGGATGGCTACCCCTGCTTTTTTGACTTTACCTGAAGCATAGTAGATTTTGCTCCAACCTTTTACCTTTAACCTGCATGTATCTCCCCGCTTCAGGTGTGTTTCCTGTAAACAACATATTGTAGGATTCTGGCTTTTAATCTATTCTGCTAACCGCTTCCTCTTTATAGAGGAGTTTACCCCATTCACATTTATGGTTAAAATGACCAATTCTGTATTACTTGCCATCTTGTTAACCCTGGTTTATGCTTTTCTCCCTTCTTACTCCCTTACCCCCCTTCCCAGTATTAAGCTTGTGAGCACCACTTGCTTCTCACAGCTCTCCCTTTTTAGTATCCCTCCCCCCGCCTTAGAGTTCCTCCCCCTATCTTACCCCTTTCCCTCCCAGTTACCGTATTCCCTTCCACTTAGCTTATTCCTTCCCTTTTCACTTTTCCCTTCTCACTTTTCAATGAGGTGGGAGAAGTTTCACCATAGATTGAATATGTCTAAAATTTTTCTCTTAATGCCAATTCTGAAAGCAGTAAAATACTCACTATATTCATCCCTCTCCATTCTTTCTCTCAGATATAATAGATTTTCTTTGCCTCTTCATGAAATGTAGTACCCTCACTTTCCCCTTTTTCTGGTCCAATGACCTTTCCACATCTAGTTTCTAGAACAAGGTATACATGTATTCTTTGTACATCTTTATAGCCGAATAGTTCCCAAGATTAATCTTTACCTTTTCAGATTTCTCTTGAGTTCTGTGCTTGTAGATCAATTTTTTTGTTAAGTTTTGGCTTTTTCATCAAAAATTGGTGAAATTCGCTTATTTCGTTGAATGTCCATCTTCTTCCCTGGAAAAAGATGCTCATTCTCGCTGGGTAAGTTATTTTTGGTTGCATACCAAGTTCCTTAGCCTTTCGGAATATCATATTCCAGGCCCTTTGATCCTTTAATGTGGATGCTGCCAGATCCTGGGTGATCCTTATTGTGGCTCCTTGATATTTGAATTGGGTTTTTCTAGCTGCTTGCAGTATTTTTTCCTTTGCCTGAGGGTTCTGGCATTTGGCCACTATATTCCTTGGTGTTTTGATTTTAGGATCCCTTTCAGTAGGGGATCGATGAATTCTTTCAATGTCTATTTTACCCTCTGTTTCTATGACTTCTGGGCAGTTCTCTTTGATAATTTCCTGGAAAATAGTGTCCAGGCTCTTTTTTTCATCATACTTTTCTGGGAGTCCGATGATTCTCAGGTTGTCTCTCCTGGATCTGTTTTCCAGGTCTGTTGTCTTCCCCAGAAGGTATTTCACATTCTTTTCCATTGTTTGATTTTTTTGGATTTGCTTGACTGATTCTTCTTGTCTCCTCGAGTCATTCAATTCCATTTGTTCGACCCTGATTTTCAGTGAAGTATTTTCTTCACTCACTTTTTTAAGATCTTTTTCTAATTGTCCAATTGAGATCTTTTGTTCTGTGGAATTTTTTTCCATTTCGCCAATTTTGTTTTCCAGTTCACCAATCCTATTTTTCAAGGATTTGGTTTCTTTATCCACTCTCTCTTTAATTGACTTCTCCAGGCTCTTTTGCCAAGCCTCCCTCTCCTTTTGCCAAGCCTCCCTCTCCTTTTCCCATTTTTCTTCTAGCTCCCTTGTGAGAGCCTTTTTAATTTCCTCCATGAGATTCATCTGTGCTGAAGAACAGATGATCTCCTCCTTTGGGGATTCACCTGGGGACTGTTTGTTTTTAGTCTCCTCAGGATTTGGAGTCTGCTCTTTATCTGTATAGAAGCTGTCAAGGGTTAAAGTCTTTTTCAGTTTGTTGCTCATTCTGTCTAATAATCAAAGACAAACTATCAAAGAAACAGAAGGAAAAAACCCTTGAATGGAGGCTGCTTTCTTTGGGGGAGGGGCAGGGTAGCTGTGAGGCACGGGTCCTACTGTGCTGGCGCCTGCGCTCTGAGATCCGAGAGAGTGCTGAGACACTGTGAGGGAGGGGTGGCCAGGTCCCAAGAGACTCCAGCTGTTTGGGGTTGTATTCTTCACCCTCGGTGTTTTTAGCTTCTCTGCTGGGCTTCTGACTTGCTGCCGGAGCAAAGTATCTAATCCTGTAGCAAAGCTCTCCCTGCAGAGACGGCTGCGATCACGCCCCACTCCCTCTCCGCTCTGCTCGGCTCTGAGCTACTTTCTGTGCTCTCGCTGCCACTGCTGCCCGCAGTCTGCTTCCGATCTAATAACCGTCCCTGCCCTCGAGAAAAACAGACCTTTCTTGATGAGTCTCAAGGATGGTTTCTCTTGGTAAGTAATTGTATGTTTTTTTCAGTCGAGCATTAATTCAGAGGCATGAAATGAAATGGATAGTGAGAGAAAAACACGGAGGTTACACAACAGTGTGTCTCCTCTCCGCCATCTTGGCCGGAAGTCCCCTATAAACTTTCAATATTTCCCTAAAAACATACAGTTGCAATTCAGTGATAGGATAAAGTTGGATCCACAGGGAAATGAGGAAAGAGTTTTGATAAAATTCCCAATGAATTAATACTTAACTCATCTTTAAAGCCCTTACTCAGGAGCTTTATACCATCAGCCATCACTTGAATAGCAGAAATGCATCAATTAATCATCAGCTTTTGCCTGCGGCCCAAGGATCCCTAGTACCTTAAGGAGTCTGACTACATAAAGCCAAATGCTCTTCTCTCATCAAAAAAGTGTTTCAAACACTGACTTTTTCCAACCACATGAAGATGTGAGGTGCTTAATGTATTCTTCATTCTGCTTTTAACTTTGTACTAGGTTAGTGAGATCTGTGGCTGCATTCAGGTCATACCTACTAATTTTCAGTGTCCCTCAATGCTCTATTATAAGCAGTTTGTATTTTCATACTGTACTTTTATACTTGGTGGTTGGATGGTTGAAATACTTGGATGGTTGAAATTATCATCTCTATGCAGATGATCCCCAAATGTAGGTACAAGTCCTTGACTCTCTCCTAATCTCAAATTTCACATTGCCAACTGCCTACGGGAATTTCATATTGGATATCACATAGCTTTCTTAAATCCAGCATGAACAAAATAATATTCATCTTTTTTTCCCCTGAAAACCTACTCTTTATAACTTATTACTTTTGGGGGGAATCCTCAGTCATCCAGGTTTATAGTCTTATCATGCTAGATTCACTTATCTCACATCACATATCCAATAAGTTGCTAATCTTATTTTGGTTAAATATTTATTGATTCAGTGACTGATAAATAGAAGGATAAATAATGAATCTTCAAAGAGATTGCAAATTTTCTTGACAGATCTTACTAAAGAAATCTGAAACAATGTCTGATGAAATACAAGACACCGTGGACCTCCAGGTCTGGAACAACAACAAGAAATTCCATAATGGCTAAAAAGAAAAGTGAAATCCATAAGATAATAAATTGAGAATTAATATAGTTTGGAATTTTTAGTTACCTAAACAAAATTTAAAGTTAACATTAGGAAAAATTAAATTCATAATAGGAAGTTACTCTCAAGAAGTAAGAGAAATTAGTTGATATGGAGAACAAAAAATATGTAGTGAATGAAAATGTCAGAAGTGAAGCAAAGGGTAACAATCTAAAAGCAAAAAAACCCTCACCCCCCAAAAAAAGATTTCTATACATACCAGCATGACTTACTTTAAGATAGTATGTTTAAAGGTAATGTAAAGATCATAGATCTTCTTGAAAACATGAGATTTTACATATTCTGAAATAATATTATAATTCAGGAAATCATAAAAAAAATTCTGAAGGTAGGAAAAAAGTACAATCTGAAAGAATCCATAGATTGTCTCAAAAAAAACCCCAAATCAATGAATAAAAATATATACTTAAAACTTCAAGAAACATAGCAATTAAATGTAACAGTTTCAATGATAAACAATGCATTTTGTAACAGATTAAGAAAAAGATTTCAAAATATATAGTAAAAAATTTAAAGAATTCTAGATCATTCTGCACTCATAAAAATCTACCAAGTAGAGTGGGAGAATTTATTCCACAAAGCAAAAAGCTCAAACTATAACCCAAAATGACATACCCTAAAACCTGAGCAAGATGGATGTTCAACAAGAGAGACATTTGAGACATTCTTCAAAAATAAAGATACACACTGACATGAACAGAATATTCAACTCATAAAAACAAAAACAAAAACCCTTCCCCCTCAAACCCAGAAAGGTGAATATGAATAATTGTCAAGTGGGAAATAATGAAATAAATTATCTTAAATTTAAAAATTATTGAGAGAAGAGAGAGTAGAGTTATTGTGGGTGCAGGAGGATGAGAGAGAGAAAGACAGAGACACAGAGAGAAACACACAAACACAGATACACATGCATGCACACACACAAGAGAAACACACACAGAGAGAGACAGAAAGGGAGAAGAAAAGAGGGAAAGAAGAAAGCTGGACAGAATGACAAGACAGAGAGAGAAATAGATGGAGATGGAGGAGAACAGAGGTACAGAGAGACAAAGAGATAGAGGCAGATGGATACAAAGAGATAAAGGGAAAGACAAAGTGAGAGAGGAAGAGAGAAGAGACACAGAGACACAGAGATAAGAGAAAGACCAATGGGTTAAAACAACAATAACAAAGAGATGTCTTTAAGAATTAAAACATACACACAAGATTCTAGATATAAGTGGAACTTATGAAAAGTAGGCAAAATGAAAGTGGAGAAGACTAAGCTCATAGTCCCTATACAGGTAAACACATGTATTTAGTGATCCAAAATGAGAGAGTAGAAGAAAGTTTAAATGGAAAGAGACGAATTGTAGGAGAGAGGGAAGATGTGATAAACCTTTAAAAAGCTCTTACCTCGGTAGACTCATGTAGTTTCTTAGCAAGAAGAAGGGATGCAGGGTAATAAAAATTGTACAAGGAGAGAGTTAAATCTAGGGGAATCAAAGTAGAAATGTCTATCCATTAATGGAGAAAAGCATGAGTATGCTGGTTGATAAATATTTAGCAAATAGCTCTCCAAAAATGTACAAAATGCTTTTTAAGCTTAATCTGCATTAGTCATATTTTCTAGATTATTTTGTTAATTCTAGAAAAACAATGAATGTTTGCTAGTTTCTGAGGTGTAAATGATATAACTAAAAATTTAACAATCATTTTTCATGAGCCAGTGTGAGTTGACTCCAGCATAGCACTGGAAGGGATTCCACTGAATAATACACTTTTGGGGAAATAATTGTATGACCAGAATGGGAAAGGGAACTATCAAAATGGGTTTAATCTGAGGGTAATTTATGCAATTAGAGACCTCTTCTTTGAATGAGTATTTTGCCTCTACAACCATCATCCTGCTGCAGGGGGAAAAAAGCAACAGCTACTAGGTTTAGCTGATATCTAAAAAGATTGGTAGCGTGCATAGGATCAGAGATGAGTTAGCATTGTCCATTGGGAAGAAGAACAATCTTAGAAAACATAAGTAATTGAATTGCATTACATGATTTGGGACAATAAACACCACACACTACGATTCTTATGCAGCATTACTTCCTTAATGAACTCCTATCCTTAAAATTTAGGGACAGCTGAAAAAAGGAATGATGGAGCACAATTAATAAAGAAAGTAACAGAAATTTTGGTTAGAAGAGAAAGTTCAAGACAATTTTCAGATGAAGAAATTGAAACTATTTCTAGTCATATGAAAAAGTGCTTCAAATCACTATTGATCAGAGAAATGCAAATTAAGACAACTCTGAGATACCACTACACACCTGTCAGATTGGCTAAAATGACAGGAAAAGATAATGATGAATGTTGGACAGAATGTGAAAAAACTAGGACACTGATATATTGTTGGTGGAACTGTGAACAAATCCAACCATTCTGGAAAACAATTTGGAACAATGCTCAAAAAGTTATCAAACTGTGTGATGACCGCATATTTTAAAATCAGCCAGAGTCAGGAATTCAGGTTAAGGGAAAATCTTCGACCTTTATTCTTTGTGGAGGTAAAGGGGGATGGTGATAGGATTGTGAGAGGTTGTGACATGAACCTGGCCAGTAGTGTCTCTCTCCCCTCTCTTCCTGCCCCTCTGCCTCCACCCACCAAAATCATCCCTGCGCTATTTCTTATACAACACATCAGGACTTGCACAAAGAGTGGGCCGGGGCCATTCTTTCTCCAAGCATATATATTAATAGAGTATGGTCCAATTACTATTTAGCCTCATGTGCTTGGGACCTCAGTGCATCAACCCAAGCTTCAGCCCATTACAAAACTGTGCACAGTCTTTGATCCAGCAGTGTTTTTACTGGGCTTATATCCCATAGAGATCCTAAAAGAGGGAAAAGGACCCACATGTGCAAAAATGTTTGTGGCAGCCCTTTTTGTGGTGGCAAGAATTGGAAACTGAATGGATGTCCATCAATCGGAGAATATTATGGAATGTTATTGTTCTACAAGAAATGATACAATAGTATAAATACAGAGAGGCCTGGAGAGATTTACATGAACTGATGCTAAGTGAAATGAGCAAAATCAGGAGATCATTATACATGGCAATAACAAGACTATGTGATGATCAATTCTGATAGACGTGGCTCTCTTCAGCAATGAGATGATTCAAACAAGTTCTAATTATCCAGTAATGAAGAGAGCCATCTACACCCAGAGAGAGGACTATGAGAACTGAGTGTGGACCACAACATAGCATTTCACTCTTTCTGTTATTGTTTGCTTGCTTTTTGTTTTTCTTCTCAGCTTTTTTTTTCTTTCTAGATCCAATTTTTCATGTGCAGCCAAGATAACTGTATAGATATGTATACATATATTGGATTTAACATATAATTTAACATATTTAACATGTATTGGACTACTTGCCATCTAGGGTAGAGGGTGGGGGAAAGGAGGGGAAAATTGGGAATAGAAGGTTTTGCAGGTAAAATGTATATTATTATAAATTAAGTTAAATTCAATTTAAAAAAGAAAAGAAAGTTCAGCCTGTTATTTCAAAAATTTTAATCTCATGAGGACCTGGCATGATGTCAGTGTCCTGAGAGTGAAGAGGCCAATATTGAGTTCCAGAGAATGGTGAAGTTAAAAAAGGACTTTATGAGCATACTGATCACAACATAGAGAATAACATTTCAGAATAGACTGGAAGGAAAGAGAATTAATCAAAAGAACAAAAGAAAGAAAATTTTAGAAAAAAATCCTGGGGGAAAACCATGCTTTCTGTATCAGAGATTGGACACTCTTTCTCATGAGAAAGAAAAAAAAGAAACTTGAGTCTTGGGGTGGAGCCAAGATGGCAGAATAACGATAAGAAGTTGTTTGAGCTCTCCCAGTTTCCCTCAGAACAAACCTCTGAACAGAGTCTGATGGAATGAAACCACTCTCCAGCTCAAGATAAACTGGAAAAACCTTCAAGATAAGTCACTCTCACTTGGGTAAAAAGGCTATTAAGCCCAACTCAGATACACTTTAGGAAAGCCAGTGAGAGGATCTTATCACAGCAAATCAGCAACTAAGGCCCTCAGTCCTGGCTCAATAGAGAAGCAAAACGGTAGAGAAGCTTCCAGTCTTAGTTCAGAGAGCAAACTCGGAAAACCAAGTAGGCAAAGCTATCCACTACCAACACAAGGGGCCCCTATGCTCATAGCCAAGTCTTAAAACTGCACAGGAAGTTTGGAATGGCACTCCCTTTCCCTCAGGAAGCAGAACTCAACAATAAAAGTAAAAAATAGAAAATACCAAAAGAAAAGGAAAGAAAATAAGCAAGAAACAGAAAAGAACCTTGACCATAGGAAGCTACTATGATGACAGGACAGACCAAAACACAAATTCAGATGACGACGGAATGTCCACAGAAGAAATCTCAGAGTGATATGAATTGATCTCAGGCCAAAAGAAGCTTCTTGAAAAAATACTTTGAAAGGCAAATAAGAGAAATAGAAGAAAAAATGAGAAAGGAAATAAGAGGTATGTGTGAGAGAGTCAACAGCTTGGAAAGGGAAGGGGAAAAAATTGTGTGAAGAAAACAAGTCCTTAAATAGTAGAATTAACCAAATGGAAAAAGAGATACAAAAGATAACTGAAGAAAATCATACATTAAAAACTAGAACAGTGCAAATGGAAGCTAACGTCTTTGTGAGACAGGAATGGCTAAATGGAAGAAAATGTGAAATGCCTCAATTCAAAAACAGCAGACCTGGAAAACAGGTCCAAAAGAGACAATTTAAAAACAATTGGCCTATCTGAAGGCCATGACCTAAAAAAGAGCCTGGATAGCATTCTACAACAGATCATTAAGGAAAACTACCCCAATACTGTAGAAAAAAGAGGGGGGGACTTCCGGTTAAGATGGCGGAGAGGAGGCTCACAGTTGCATAAGCTCCGCGCTTTCTCTCACTATCCACTTCATTACAAGCCTCTGAATCAATGCTTGACTGAAAAAAACCCACATATAGTTACCAAGAGAAGCCATCCTTGAGATCCGCCAAGAAAGGTCTGTCTTTACTGGAGGGCTGGGGCGGTTTTAGACCGGGCGCAGGCTGAGGGCAGCGGCAGTGAGAGCACGAGAGCAGACTGGAGAGGGGGTGGGGAGTGATCGTAGCCGTCTCTGCGGGGAGAGCTTCGCTACAGGTTTGGAACCTGCAGCAAATCAGCAGCCCAGCAGAGAAGCTAAAAACACCGGGGCTGAAGAATACAACCCCAAACAGCTGGAGTCTCTCAGGACCTGGCCGCCCCCCCCTTCCCCCCCCTCAGTGACTCAGCACGCTTTGGGATCTCAGAGCGCAGGCGCAGCACAGTCCTGCTAGTGCCTCACTGCTGCCCCCTGCAGTCTGGAGAGGAAGCTCGATAACACACCCAGCCCCCCCCCCCCCCCCCCCAAAGAAAGACTCCAGTTTTTTCTGTTTTTCTTTGGTAGTTTGTCTCTGATTAATAGACAGAATGAGCAAGAAGCTGAAGAGGACTTTAACCCTTGACAGCTTCTACACAGATAGAGAGCAGACTCTAAATCCTGAGGAGACTAAAAACAGGCAGTCCCCAGGTGATTCCCCAAAGGAGGAGATCGTCTGTTCCTCAGCACAGATGAACCTCATAGAAGTGATTAAAAAGGCTCTCACAAGGGAGCTAGAAGAAAAATGGGGAAAGCAGAGTGAGGCTTGGCAAAAGGAGAAGGAAGCTTGGGAAAAGGAGAGGGAGGCTTGGCAAAAGAGCCTGGAGAAAGTTAAAGAGAGAGTGGATAAAGAAGTAAAATCCTTGAAAAATAGGATTGGTGAACTGGAAAACAAAATTGGCGAAATGGAAAAAAATTCCACAGAACAAAAGAACTCAATGGACAATTAGAGAAAGATTTTAAAAAAGTGAGTGAAGAGAATACTTCACTGAAAATCAGAATTGAACAAGTGGAATTGAATGACTCGAGGAGACAAGAAGAATCAGTCAAGCAAATCCAAAAAAATCAAACAATGGAGAAAAATGTGAAATACCTTCTGGAAAGACAACAGACCTGGAAAACAGATCCAGGAGAGACAATCTGAGAATCATTGGACTCCCAGAAAAACATGATGAAAAAAAGAGCCTGGACACTGTCTTCCAGGAAATTATCAAAGAGAACTGCCCAGAAGTCATAGGAACAGAGGAAAAAATAAACATTGAAAGGATTCATCGATCACCCACTGAAAGGGATCCTAAAATCAAAACACCAAGGAATATAGTGGCCAAATGCCAGAACCCTCAGATGAAAAAAAAAATATTGCAAGCGGCTAGAAAAACCCAATTCAAGTATCAAGGAGCCACAATAAGGATCACCCAGGATCTGGCAGCATCCACATTAAAAGATCGAAGGGCCTGGAATATGATATTCCGAAAGGCTAAGGAACTTGGTATGCAACCAAAAATAACTTACCCAGCGAGAATGAGCATCTTTTTCCAGGGAAGAAGATGGACATTCAACGAAGTAAGCGAATTTCATCTATTTCTGATGAAAAAACCAGAACTTAACAAAAAGTTTGATCTACAAATATAGAACTCAAGAGAAATCTAAAAAGGTAAAGATTAATCTTGGGAACTATATTTTGACTATATAGATGTATAAAGAATACATGTATACCTTGTTCTAGAAATTGATGTGGAAAGGACATTGTACCAGAAAAAGGGTAAAGTGGGGGTAGTACATCTCATGAAGAGGCATAGGAAACCTATTATATCTGAGAGAAAGAATGGAGGGGGATGAATATAGTGGGTATCTTACTGCCTTCAGAATTGGCTTTAAGTGAAAAATCTTAAGACATATTCAATCTATGGTGAAACTTCTCCCATCTCATTGAAAAGTGAGAAGGGAAAAGTGGAAAGGGAAGGAATAAGCTAAGCGGAAGGGAATACGGGAACTGGGAGGGAAAGGGGTAAGATAGGGGGAGGAACTCTAAGGCGGGGGGAGGGACACTAAAAAGGGAGGGCTGTGAGAAGCAAGGGTGCTCACAAGCTTAATACTTGGAAGGGGGAAAGGGGAAAGAAGGGAGGAAAGCATAAACCGGGGTTAACAAGATGGCAAGTAATACAGAATTGGTCATTCTAACCATAAACGTGAACGGGGTAAACTCCCCCATAAAGAGGAAGCGGTTAGCAGAATGGATTAAAAGCCAGAATCCTACAATATGTTGTTTACAGGAAACACACCTGAAGCGGGGAGATACATGCAGGTTAAAGGTAAAAGGTTGGAGCAAAATCTACTATGCTTCAGGTGAAGTCAAAAAAGCAGGGGTAGCCATCCTGATCTCAGATCAAGCTAAAGCAAAAATTGACCTAATTAAAAGAGATAAGGAAGGACACTATATCTTGCTAAAGGGTAGCATGGATAATGAAGCACTATCTATATTAAACATATATGCACCAAGTGGGGTAGCATCTAAATTCTTAAAAGAGAAACTAAGAGAGCTGCAAGAAGAAATAGACAGTAAAACTATAATAGTGGGAGATCTTAACCTTGCACTCTCAGAATTAGATAAATCAAACCAGAAAATAAATAAGAAAGAAGTCAAAGAGGTAAACAGAATACTAGAAAAGCTAGATATGATAGATCTCTGGAGAAAATGTAATGGAGACAGAAAGGAATACACTTTCTTTTCAGCAGTTCATGGAACCTATACAAAAATTGACCATATATTAGGACATAAAAACCTCAAACTCAAATGTAGTAAGGCAGAAATAGTAAATGCATCCTTTTCAGACCACGATGCAATGAAAATTACATTCAACAAAAAAGCAGGGGGAAGTAGACCAAAAAATAATTGGAAACTAAATAATCTCATACTAAAGAATGATTGGGTAAAACAGCAAATCATAGACATAATTAATAACTTCACCCAAGAAAACGATAATAATGAGACATCATACCAAAATGTATGGGATGCAGCCAAAGCGGTAATAAGGGGAAATTTCATATCTCTAGAGGCCTATTTGTATAAAATAGAGAAAGAGAAGGTCAATGAATTGGGTTTGCAATTAAAAATGCTAGAAAAGGAACAAATTAAAAACCCCCAGTCAAACACTAAACTTGAAATTCTAAAAGTAAAAGGTGAGATCAATAAAATTGAAAGTAAAAAAACTATTGAATTGATTAATAAAACTAAGAGTTGGTTCTATGAAAAAACCAACAAAATAGACAAACCCTTAGTAAATCTGATTAAAAAAAGGAAAGAGGAAAATCAAATTGTTAGTCTTAAAAATGAAAAGGGAGAACTCACCACTAACGAAGAGGAAATTAGAGCAATAATTAGGAGTTACTTTGCCCAACTTTATGCCAATAAATTCGACAACTTAAATGAAATAGAAAAATACCTCCAAAAATACAGCTTGCCCAAACTAACAGAGGAAGAAGTAAATATCCTAAACAGTCCCATCTCAGAAAAAGAAATAGAACAAACTATCAATCAACTCCCTAAGAAAAAATCCCCAGGACCAGATGGATTTACATGTGAATTCTACCAAACATTTAAAGAACAATTAACTCCAATGTTATATAAACTATTTGAAAAAATAGGGATTGAAGGAGTCCTACCAAACTCCTTTTATGACACAGATATGGTACTGATACCTAAACCAGGTAGGCTGAAAACAGAGAAAGAAAATTATAGACCAATCTCCCTAATGAATATTGATGCTAAAATCTTAAATAAAATATTAGCAAAAAGATTACAGAAAATTGTCACCAGGATAATACACTATGACCAAGTAGGATTTATACCAGGAATGCAGGGCTGGTTCAATATTAGGAAAACTATTAGCATAATTGACTATATCAATAACAAACAAACAAAAACCACATGATCATCTCAATAGATGCAGAAAAAGCATTTGATAAAATCCAACACCCATTCCTAATAAAAACACTTGAGAGCATAGGAATAAATGGACTTTTCCTTAAAATAGTCAGGAGCATATATTTAAACCATCAGTAAGCATCATATGCAATGGGGAAAAACTGGAACCTTTCCCAGTAAGATCTGGAGTGAAGCAAGGTTGCCCACTATCACCATTATTATTTAATATCGTATTAGAAACACTAGCCTCGGCAATAAGAGTCGAGAAAGATAAAAAAGGAATAGAGTAGGCAATGAGGAAACCAAACTATCACTCTTTGCAGATGATATGATGGTATACCTAGAGAACCCCAGAGATTCTACCAAAAAGCTATTGGAAATAATTCATAATTTTAGCAAAGTAGCTGGCTACAAATAAATCCCCATAAATCCTCAGCATTTTTATACATCACCAACAAAACCCAACAGCAAGAGATACAAAGAGAAATTCCATTCAGAATAACTGTTGATACCATAAAATATTTGGGAATCTATCTACCAAAGGAAAGTCAGGAATTATATGAGCAAAATTATAAAAAAGTCTCCACACAAAAAAGTCAGACTTAAATAATTGGAAAAATATTAAGTGCTCTTGGATCGGCCGAGCGAACATAATGAAGATGACAATACTCCCTAAACTAATCTATTTATTTAGTGCTATACCAATCAGACTTCCAAGAAAATGTTTTATTGATCTAGAAAAAATAACAACAAAATTCATATGGAACAATAAAAAGTCGAGAATCTCAAGGGAATTAATGAAAAAAAAATCAAATGAAGGTGGCCTAGCTGTACCTGATCTAAAAATTATATTATAAAGCAGCAGTCACCAAAACCATTTGGTATTGGCTAAGAAATAGATTAGTGGATCAGTGGAAAAGGCTAGGCTCACAAGACAGAATAGTCAATTATAGCAATCTAGTGTTTGACAAACCCAAAGCCCCTAACTTCTGGGAAAAGAATTCATTATTTGATAAAAACTGCTGGGATAATTGAAAATTAGTATGGCAGAAATTAGGCATGGACCCACACTTAACACCATATACCAAGATAAGATCAAAATGGGTCTATGACCTAGGCATAAAGAACGAGATTATAAATAAATTAGAGGAACATAGAATAGTTTATCTCTCAGACTTGTGGAGGAGAAAGAAATTTGTGACCAAAGATGAACTAGAGACCATTACTGATCACAGAATAGAAAATTTCGATTACATCAAATTAAAAAGCCTTTGTACAAATAAAACTAATGCAAACAAGATTAGAAGGGAAGCAACAAACTGGAAAACATTTTCACAGTTAAAGGTTCTGATAAAGGCCTCATTTCCAAAATATATAGAGAACTGACTCAAATTTATAAGAAATCAAGCCATTCTCCAATTGATAAATGGTCAAAGGATATGAACAGACAATTTTCAGAGGATGAGATTGAAACTATTACCACTCATATGAAAGAGTGTTCCAAATCATTATTGATCAGAGAAATGCAAATTAAGACAACTCTGAGATACCACTACACACCTGTCAGATTGGCTAAGATGACAGGAAAAAATAATGATGAATGTTGGAGGGGATGCGGGAAAACTGGGACACTAATACATTGTTGGTGGAGTTGTGAACGAATCCAACCATTCTGGAGAGCAATCTGGAATTATGCCCAAAAAATTATCAAAATGTGCATATCCTTTGATCCAGCAGTGTTTCTATTGGGCTTATATCCCAAAGAAATACTAAAGAAGGGAAAGGGACCTGTATGTGCCAAAATGTTTGTGGCAGCCCTGTTTGTAGTGGCTAGAAACTGGAAAATGAATGGATGCCCATCAATTGGAGAATGGCTGGGTAAATTGTGGTATATGAATGTTATGGAATATTATTGTTCTGTAAGAAATGACCAGCAGGATGAATACAGAGAGGCTTGGAGAGACCTACATGAACTGATGCTAAGTGAAATGAGCAGAACCAGGAGATCATTATACACTTCGACAACGATATTGTATGAGGACATATTTTGATGGAAGTGGATTTCTTTGACAAAGAGACCTGAGTTTCATTTGATAAATGACGGACAAAAGCAGCTACACCCAAAGAAAGAACACTGGGAAACGAATGTGAACTATCTGCATTTTTGTTTTTCTTCCCGGATTATTTATACCTTCTGAATCCAATTCTCCCTACGCAACAAGAGAACTGTTCGGTTCTGCAAACATATATTGTATCTAGGATATACTGCAACATATCCAACATATAAAGGACTGCTTGCCATCTAGGGGAGGGGGTGGAGGGAGGGAGGGGAAAAAAAAAATCGGAACAGAAATGAGTGTCAATATAATGTAATTATTAAATAAAAAATTAAAAAAAAAAAAAAAAAAAAAAAAAAGAAAAAAGAGGGGGAAATATTGATAGAATCCATCTATCCCCTCTGGAAAGAAATCCCCCAAGAAACATTGTTGCAAAACTCCAAAATTACAATCTCAAGAAAAAAATACTGCAAGCTGCCAGACAAAAATAATTCAAATATCAAGGAGCAACAGTCAGGATTACCCAGGATCTAGCTGCTTCTACAATAAAGAATCCTTGGATTGGAATGCTTGGAATGGCTTGGAATACCACATTTTGGAAGACAAAGGATTTAGGGTTATAACCAAGAATTGACTATTTAGCAAAATTTAGCATTTGTTTTCAGGGGAGCAGATGGTGTTTCAATGGAGTAAGAGACTTTCAATCATTTCTATTGAAAAAACCAGATCGAAACAGAAAATTTAATCTACAAACATAGGACCAAAGATAAGCATAGAAAGATAAACAGAGTTTTCTTCTGGAGTTATTTATACCTTCTGAATCCAATTCTCTCTGTGCAACAAGAGAACTGTTTGGTTCTGCACACATATATTGCATCTAGGATATATTGTAACCTATTTAACATATAAAGGACTGCTTGCCATGTGGGGGAGGGAGTAGAGGGAGGGAGGGGAAAAATCGGAACAGAAGTGAGTGCAAGGGATAATGCTGTAAAAAATTACCCTGGCATGGGTTCTGTTAATAAAAAGTTTAAAAAAATAAAAAAAATAATAAAAAAAGAAAGGTAAACAGAGGTAAATATATTTAAAGGTTAAACTGTTTATATTTCTAGATGGGAAAACAATATCTGTAACGCTTGAGAACTGTATCTATCACTGGGACAGACAGAAGAGGGTGTCACATGGACTGAGGCTGTGGTTGTGAATGAACTTTAATGTGATTACATCAAAGAAAAACACATTAAGGGCTGGGAAAAAGTCAGTACTGGAAAAAGAGGAAAGGGGAAATGTAATGGGGAAATTAGCCTACACAAAGAAGTACAAATACCTATTACAATCTAGGGAAAGAAGAGAGGGAGATGAATATTGTCTGGCGCTTAATTTCATCAGTTTTGGCTCTTAGAGGGAATAACTCAATCACTTAGTTGGGTACAGAAATTTATATAACCTTATAAAGAAGTAGGAGTAATGGGAAAAGAAAAAGGAGGGGCTGGATAGAAGGGAGGGCAGTAACATTAGGGAAATTTTATTGCAATTCTGATCTCAAATAAAGAAAAAGTAAAAATAGATATTAAGAGATAAGGAAAAGTGCATCTTGATAAAGGGTACTGTAAATAATGAAATAGTGATAATACTAAATGTGTGTGTACCAAGTGTTAGGGTAGGCAAATTCTTAGAGAAGATTTTAAGCCAGTTATACAGCAAAACTATTCTAGTGGGGGAGCTCAACTTTCTCTTTCAGAATGAGACAAATCTAACTACAAAATAAAAAAGAAAAAAAAAACTAGGGAGGTTAATAAGATCCTAGAAAACCAAGATATAATAGACTTCTGGAGAAAATTAATAGGGACAGAAAGGAATCCACATTTTCTTGGAACCTACAAAAAACTGACCATGCAAGAGGGCACAAATTCCTCACAATCAAATGCAAAAAAGCAGAAATAGTAAATTATTTCTTTTCAAACAACAGTGCACTAAAAATGAATATTCAATAAAGGGACAGAAAGAGATAGACTAAAAAGTAATTGATTGTTAAATAATCTATTTCGAATGAATGAGTGGATCAAACAATACACCACAGAAACAATACATAATTTCATCCAAGAGAATGACAATAATGAGACAACATATCAAAACATATGAGATGCAGCCAAAACAATTTTTAATGGAAATTTTATATGTCTAAATAGATATATGTATAAAAGAGAGAAAGAGGAAATCATTGAATTAGCTATGCAACTAAAAAGCTAGAAAAAGAACAAATTAAAAACTACCAATTAAATTGCAAATTAGAAATTTTGAAACTCAAAGGAGAGATTAATAAAATATAAACTAAGAAAACTATTAAATAAATAAAACTGAGTTGGTTTTATGAAAAAATGAATACAATATATAAACTTTTGGTTAATTTGACCAGAAAAAAAGGAAAGAAAAAAAATCACCAGCATCAAAACTATTACCATTAAAGAAAAAAAGAGATTAAAGCAATAATTAAGAGCTATTTTGCCCAACTCTATGGCAGTAAAACTGACAATCTAACCAAAATGAATGATTATTTACAAAAAAAATTAAATTTCCCAGGTTAACAAAAAAGGAAATAAAATACTTGAATGGTCCCATTTTAGAAAAAGAAATTGAACACGTCATTAATGAATTCCCTAAGAAAAAATTTCCAGGGCCAGATGGATTCATAAGTAAATTCTACCAAACATTTAAAGAACAATTAATTCCAATATCATGTAAACTATATGGAAAAATAAATAAAGAAGGAGTCCTGCCAAATTCCTTCTATGACACAAATATGGTACTGATACCTAAATCAGGAAGAGCCAAAACAGAAAAAATAATATTATAGACCAATCTCCCTCATGAATATTGATGCAATGTTTTTAAATAAAATACTATCAAAGAGATTACAGCAATTTATCAGCAGGATACTCTATGGCCAAGTGGGATTTATACCAGGAATGAAGGGCTGATTCAATATCAGGAAAACTATTACCATAATCGACCATATCAATAACAAAACCAACAGAAACCATATGGTAATCTCAATAGATGCAGAAAAAGCTTTTGACAAAATACAGCACCTATTTCTGTTAAAAACCCTAGAGAGCATAGGAATAAAAGAAACTTCCCTTAAAATAATAAGCAGCATTTCTCTTACACTTACAGCAAACATTATTTTTAATGGACAGATACTGGATGCTTTGTCAGTGAGATCAGGAGTGAAATAAAGATGCCCATTATCACCACTATTATTCAACATTGTACTAGAAACATTGTACTTGTTGCTAAAGCCAATAAGAAAAGAAAAAGAAATTAAAGTAATCAGAATAGGGATTGAGAAAATAAAACTATCACTCTTTGCAGACATATGATGATATACTTAGAGAATCCTAGAAAATCATCCAAAAACTTACTGGAAACAATTCACAGCTTTAGCAAAGTTGTAGGATATAAAATAAACTCACACAAATTATCAGTATTTCTACATATTACTGACAAAGCCCATCAACAAGAGATAGAAAGAGAAATTCCATTTTAAAAAAGCATAGAAAAAATGAAATTTTGGGGTGTATTCCATCCAAGACTAATCCAAGAACTATATGAAAAAAAAAAACACTTTTCACTCAAATAAAGTTAAATCTAAACAGTTAGAAAAATACATCAAGTTTATGGCTAGCCTGAGCTAATATAATACAAATGACAATTCTGCCTAAATTGGTCTACTTTTTCAGTGCCACACCAATCAAAATGTTAAATCATTATTTTATAGAACTAGAAAAAATGACAAAATTCATGTGGAAGAAAAAAGGTCAAGAATATCAAAGGGAATTAATGAAAAAAAATGCAAATGAGGGTGACTTAACCGTACCAAATCTAAAACTGTTTTATAAAGCAGAAGTCATCAAAACCATTTGATAATGGCTAAGAAATAGAGTGGTGGATCAGTGGAATAGATTAGATACACATGATACAACAATCAAGGCTTATAGCAATCAAATATTTGATAACCCCCCAAACTCTAGCTTATGAAATAAGAAGTCACTATTTAATGAAAATTGGCAGGAAAACTGGTAAATATATCAGAAATTCAGCATAGACCTACATCTCACACCCCATATCAAAATAAGTTCAAAATGGATATATGATTTGGGCATAAAGGATGATACCATAAACAAATTAAAAGAACAAGACATAACTCATTTATCAGATCTTTGGAGAAGAGAGAAATTTATAACCAAAATAGAACTAGAGAACATTATGAAAGGCAAAATGGATAACTTTGATTTCATTAAATTAAAAAGATTTTGCACAAACAAAACCAATAGAAGTAAGATTAAAAGGGAAGTACAAGCTGGAAAAAATTTTTATAGCCAGTATTTCTGATAAGGTCTTATTTCTGAAATATATAAAATATATAAAAATCTGTGTCAAATTTATAAGAAAACAAGTCAGTCCATAACTGACAATTGGACAAAGAATAGGTGCAGTTTTCAGATGATGAAATTAAAGCCATCTATACTTATATGAAAAAAATGCTCTAAATCATTTATTGATTAGAAAAATGTAAATTAAAATAACTCTGAGGTACCACATTACACCTTTCAGATTGGCTAAGATGACAGAAAAATATAATGATAAATGGTGGAAAGAGAATGGGAAAACTGGGACACTATTGCATTGTTGGTGGATTTGTGAAATGACCCAACTATTCTGGAGAGCAATCTAGAACTATGCCCAAAGGGCCATCAAACTGTGCATTCCCTTTGACCCAGTAGTGTCATTACTGGCTCTGGATCCCAAGGAAATCATAAAAGAAGGAGAAGGATTCATATGTGCAAAAATGTGTGTAGCTGCTCTTTTTGTGGCAACAAAGAGTTGGAAAATGAGTGGATACCCATCAACTGGGGAAGAGCTGAACAAGTTATAGTAGATGAAAGTAGTGAAACAAGCAGAACCAGGAATACATTGTACACAATAAAAGCAAGAATATATGATGATCAATCATGAAAGACTTGATTCTTCTCAATGGTTCAGTGATCTAACACAATCCTAAAAGAATTTGGACAGAAAATGCCATCTGAATCTAGAAAAAGAAGTAAGGAGAATGAATGTAAATCAAGACATGCTATATTCAATTCTTTTTTCTTTTTTTTTTTAATTCTTCCATTTTTTCCCTTTTGTTCTGATTTTTCCCTCCCAACATGATTCATAAAGCCATGTGCATTAAAAATAAGTGAATTTAATACAAAAAGAGAAAAATACTTGGGGAAAGAACTCTAATGAACATAAGAATTCAGAGAGAAGTGAAACTTTTGAAATAATTGCTTAACTGAAAGGTAAAAGAGGTAGGGAAAAAATGGGGGAGGGAAATAGTTAACAAATCAAAAGTGAAAAATAACAAATGATTTAAATAAAACCCCCCACCTATGGAAAATGTGATGAATACTCTCTTCCGGTTTTTCTCCTATTTATGTAACAGCTTTCTCTCTATCTCCTTTGCAGGATCCTTACTCCAGATCATGCCTTACCACTATAAGTGTCTCAGCGTTTCTTTCTGGGCTTTCTTTTCTTCTCTCTCTAAATTACTTCATTTGCATTTAATGAGTTTAATAAAGCCCAGTGACCTCATCTCCTCCAGGAACAAATCCCAAATTCTCCTTTGGACATTCAAAGCCCTTCATAACTCAGTTCTTTCAGACTTTTTCTTTTTTTTTTTTTACAATTTATTTCCTGATGGAGACTCTTTATTCGAGTCCTATCAGCCTCTTGACTGTTAGGGGCACAAGGCACTCCATCTTTTAGCTCTGATCATTCTCTCTGGATGTACTTCATGCTTAGAATGCTCTATGTTCTCTTCTCTAACTAATGGCATTTTTCTGTCTTCCTCTAAGTCCTAGCTAAAATCTCATCTTCTACAGGAAGCTTTCCTCAATTCCTGTTAATTTTAGTGTCGTCACTTTTGTTAATTATTTCCTATTTAGCCAGCTCCATCAGGTTGTAAACTCCTCAGCCAAACCATAGCTGCCTGTGCATAGGTCTGACTGAGCCACAGCCATGGCCAACTGAGTAGGGAGACGGACTAAGACAGAGTGGCTTCATGATGATACTTCTGCAAGTGAGTAGAATTCAATGAGTACTTGAAGGAGAGGGCAAGTGAAAGAATGATCAATTCATGATAGATGGGCAGCTGTAGAACAAGCTATATAAGTTCTAGGACACAGCACAAAGTCTGTGAAGGACAAAAGGAGATCTGGAATGTACTCCAAGTAGCTGCATTTGCAATGGAAGAAAATGAGCTTTGAAATTTGAATTGAAAATTTCATTGAATTGAAATTTCATTGAAAAATGAAAATTACC
Organism: Antechinus flavipes; assembly: GCF_016432865.1. Lineage (NCBI taxonomy): Eukaryota > Metazoa > Chordata > Mammalia > Dasyuromorphia > Dasyuridae > Antechinus > Antechinus flavipes. The sequence continues at coordinate 212,050,202 of NC_067402.1, forward strand.
AATGTGTTGAGCTCGCCAAGGACATCCTGGATGGACTAGCATCACCTTCCCCATGCTTCTCAGATCAAGTGTTATGATGAGCAAGGCAATTGTTATCAGATCAATGTCCACTGTTTTGGCACTACCCATCAACTTGATTCTAGAGCAAAGTGAGAACAATGGCATGGAGCTTCCAGAAACAACTTCCAGTACATAGCATTAAGTCTCTCTAATGTGTGCTGGTCCAGGCTAAGAACTTGAGGTTCACTTACAGCCTATAAATACCATTAGACTGCTTAATTGGTGGTCCTCTGGAAACTTGTTCACACATTGCATGCATTTCAGGAGACCAAAATCAAGCCCTTGACACCCCAGGATTGATATTCCTACAGAAGGTCAAGGAAAAGGGATCCTTCCCCCTGAGCAATTCTTTTACTTGGAACACCAGGTTTATATTCTCTTGTTGTACTTGAGTAATTTCTCTGGATAACATCTTTGACTGCTGCTTTGGCAGTTGAAAGAAAGAACCAGCTTTTCCCCCAGGGTCTACGTCTCTAAATTCTCATCTCTTGTGTGACCATGCTGCCAGTTCCCTATTAGTGAAAAAGACCAGCAGAGAGATCCAGGAAGTGTTGAAGTGCTCTAACACAAGTGGCAATGATGAGAATATATGGCAAAAATGTAAGAACTCTCTGTCTAGAGTACTTCTGGACAAGCTCAGCTCATCTTTCCAGATAGAAGTCTAGGTTGATTGTCTTTCTCATGATGTGTTTTTGTGCACAGAAATAATTGCATATTTATCAATAGATTTGCTCCTTCAAAAAAAAATTGTAAGATTTTCTTTTTTTCCAGAGGCAATTGGGGTTAAGTGACTTGCCCAGGATCTCACAGCTAGGAAGTGTTAAGTGTCTGAGGTCGGATTTGAACTCAGGTCCTAATTTCTTCAGGGCAGGTGCTCTATCCACTGCTCCTCCTACCTGTCCCAAGATTATAAGAATTTTGAGGGCAAAGACTGATTTTTTCCTCTTTTTTATCCCAGAATTTAGAACAGTGCATGGCACATAGTAAGAACAGGAGAGTCCAGAGTGCTTTGGAAAGACAAGTTATGTAAACAAAATTGCATTAAAATAAGATGAATAAAATTAATGTTAGAAAATAAATTGATAAAAAGGAAATGGATTTAAACTAAATTATAAGAAAATGCCTATAGAAAACAAATTGAAGAAAATACAAACCTTCATTTATAATTTTAAATAAGAATGTAAAAAATAACAAGAAATGAAAGTGGGAGAATGGGTAAGAAAGAAAAGGTCACAATCTCATTTAAAAGAAATTTATTTAAAAAAGGTATATTAGAATCAGAATCAAATTTAATATAAGGTGAATGCCAAAAAGTAGAAATTGCAATCATACCATCAACGTAAAAAAATAAAATTACTAAAAATTAAAGATTCTGTTCATATGAAATAAAAAAAAGTTTGGTAAAAGTGAATTCAGCTTGGATAAAAAGGGAAAAATTGATTCACAGAAAAAATTAGTCATCACCAATAAAATATCTGATATTTAAGATCTCATAGCTAATAGATATTTGAAACTAAAAGACATTCCATGACTGATGTTATAAAAGGATATGGACAAATACTTCTCAAAAGAAGAATGATAAATTATTAGCCAATGAAAATGCTCCAAATTATTAAAAATTAAAAAAATATATATGAAGTGAGGTTTTATATTATACCCAGTATATTAGCAAAAAAAATTAGAAAGATTGTGTGAATATAATTACTCATTGTGAACTATTTCATTCATTCTTCAGGAAATCAGTCTGTAATTTTTCTGCCTTCTCCATCTTATTCTTTTCTCCTCTCCCTTTTCATCACTTCAAAGTAAAGAGATTGATTAAATTGTCCATACTCTTTACCTACATATGTATCTCCAAGGATACCAATGACAAAAAAAATCCTTAAATGAAAATACTTAGTTGTTTTGTAGTTGCAAAGAATTGGAAAAAATTAGATGTTAATCAATGAGAAGCAGCAAAATAAATTGTGGTCCATGTATATAATGAAACATTATTATAATGTAAGAGATAGATGTTGACTCTGAAAGATACCGAGAAGAATGAGAGCATTTAGAATTGATACAAAATAAAATAAATAATACCAAAAATGTAAATATTTTTACATATAATATACATATACAAATATATAATTGTACATATAAATTACACATACATATAATGGGATATGCACATATATACATATATTCATTTATGTTTACATGTATATGGTATACATATAAGTTAGCATGTATGTGTGTGCTCACATATATGTATACATATGTTCACACACAGTTATAATAATGTGAGTAGAAAAAACAACAAAACAATAAAAAATGAATCTGTGAAATTATAATGATAGAGTTCAATTCCCCAAAAGAATCTTGAAAATTCATTTCCTCCCACTTCTTGGCAAGATGGGTTACTGTGAATATAATGTCAGACATTTTTTACATGTTAGAAAGTTTTGCTGAACTTTTCTTCCTTATTTTGTATTATTTATTATAAGAGATGGAGAGAACAGAAAGGGTTTATGTAGGTGATATGAAAACAAAGAATATTACAAATTTATTTTTTGAAAAAAAGAAAAAAAACACAAACCATCCTGCTTCCAAGTGCAGCTCTCAGGTCAATTTTTTAAAATTGCAAATGTGTCTGTATTTATTGTATCTGAGAGAGTGTCATGACTCCACTAGAAGCTTGCCTTCCTTGGTTTGTCTCAAAGTTTTAATGTTATTAAATGCATCTGGCCCAGAATAGATATAAACTCACTCAGCTCATTTACAATAAAGAGCTCTGGTGCCTTTCAGCTACTTTTCCCAGTCATAGGATTGTCAAGGTGACCTAACTGGCTGCTTCAATTACATAGTATTGCCACCATTTGTTTAACCATTAGAGTGATGGAAAGCTTTCAGCCTTGCTATTTATGAAGGATGACATTTTAAAAGACAGAAAGCTTACAAAGGGGAATTCAAGAGAATATCATATTAATGGGTTAAGGAAAAAACCCAGAAAAACTATGAAAAAAGGAAAACAATCAAGTATTTAGGTGTATGAGGGAAATCACAAAAAGCCAACTTTACTTACTGAGTATTGGGTCATTAATAAGTACTATTTGGAACTAGGTTTGTCCTCTCTTCAGCTATTTTGTTAGGGAGGTGAAGTAGCTGCTGTGTTTCATGGCTCAATGATATTTTCTGTCTGCCCTTCAAAATAAACAAGTAATGGAGCCTTTTGGAATTGTTTTCACGTGGTTTTTAACTTGAAATACAATGCAGTTGAGGTTGACATTTGGAATGGACTAATATATTTTGTTAAATGGCAATTTCAATAAGTTGTATAAGCTTCATTGCCAATTTCCTGTGCAGAGTAAGTTTCAGATATTTTGTTCATCAGTCACCACTGAAAAATATAAGGAAAAACAGTTTTCAAAAAGCTGCTGAAATAAACATTCTTAGAAGTTCAGATACAAATAAAGATACAATAGAGGAGGTAGCATTTTTTCCCATAATGCCTATATTTTTTCATGTTACCTCTTTAGCATGAAGATGTATGAGGGGTATGGAGTTATTGAGGCAAAATGGAATTTCTTGGATTGCTATCAGGAGGATAAGAACAGATAATGCAGGATTGCTTTCAAGCTAGGAAGAGGAGCAGGAATCACGTTTGTAGGTTCTTTTAGGGAGTTCTTTTAAGCAAGTGATTTTTCACAGCATTACAGAATCATGGAATTGGAAGGGACTATAGAGGCCTTTAAGATTTACCTATAGTAACTGAGAATCCGTTCTACAACGTTGTAAGTTCAATAAAATAGCTGTTATTTTTACACAAACATTCCCCACTCTTATGTTTTTGCTTGTTTTATAAGTAAGTGATGCTACTGGGCAGAGATTTTCATTGCCTGCAATTGGATGGGAGGAGGGACAAGAGAATAAACTGTTTGAAATGGCTCCCTGATATCAACATAATTTTATTTGTCTTTAAAACTTAACTTTCTCAAAAGCTATATAATATCCATACCTGTACTTTTAAAAATTGCATATGAATGACATTAAATACATTCTTTATAATTTTGGAATGTTGTCATTAATAAATTAATATAATTTGGATGTTCACAAGAATAAGAATAATGATAATAATATATCTAAGTTAGAAGTTTTTTTTTTTAAATTGCTTGAGTATCAAAATGGAAAAAATTAAAGCTTTAATATTTAAAATGTAGGTTAGGACAGACAACCTCTTCCCTAAGCTGCATTTGACACTTTATATAATCTTTAAATTCGCCTTCTTTTTATTCCCTAGTCATGCCATAAAACTCAGAGAATTATGGGTTTATAATAAAACATGGGGCTTTTGACTGGTGGGATAAGGCCAGTATTTCACTGACAATTTTTTGCCTCCACAACACAGTGAGATTTTATTTGCCTTAAAGGAGACAAAACTGCTATATTCTCTCAAGACCTACTGAATGGACATGCATGGCAATGGCATCCAGAGAAGCAAATTTCATGATATATTCATTGTATATCCTGGCTATGTTAGAAGAAAGCAAAACCCCTTTTGTAAATGTTCTGTGACTGGCTTAGGAGCACCTCATTTTGTCCTAATATTGAATTTGAACTAAGGAAAATGCTAATATTACAGTCATGAATCTAACACCTGGAAATTAATTAATTAGTCCTTTATCTTCCTATTTTCTATTTTTTTCTCTTTTTGTCACAATTATTTCCAAATAAGTCTCTTCTAACACTCTATTGGAACAACAACAGTTAAGCAAAACTGACCAAATAAAAAGTATGTTTGAGCAGATGATCTGTTCACTGGGACTGAGACTGATGATTGCAATGAATAGGAAGGGATCAGGTGCTTTTTAGCACTGTTTTAATCTACATTCTCATACTAAGTTTATCTATTATTCTATTATAACAATATCACAACCTCTCCAGAGATATTGATAATGGGCTTTTGAGGGACAGACATTAAATTTGTCCATTAAATGACATGACTGAAAGGACCACATTCAAAAATTGAGTAAGGAAATGTGAAGTAGTAATTTGTAGTCTAAAGAAATTTTGCTTTGGTAGGTTACTATTAGACATAAGTGACAAGAAAAAGGAAGGAGGAGAAGAAATTAATGATTTCAAAGCAAAAATGATAAATGAAGAAAAATTGTCATCCATGTGAGTGAACTTAGACGAGGAAAAAAAAAACTGGTTTTATTTCATGATAATGTAGAGACTATGCAATTCATGTAGCCTCATTTTAGAAAACTGCTGTTTATTCCTACATTTTGAAAACAATCCTAAGCAAGCTCACTTCATATTAAACAATGACTACTGCAGGGTAAAAGAAAATCTATTTATTTTTCAAGGATATAGCAATGCTATTACTTTATAAATCTTAGAAAGAATGGCTTCATTAGGAAAACATTTTTAATAGCCACATTTTTAATCTTCCCCACTCACCCTGAGAAACAGAGGAGGGGTGAAATTTGGGGATCAAGCATCATTGACTTCAGGCTCTCTGAAAGAAATATTTGACTGGGAACAATACTTTTTTTTTTCTTTGCTTTAATGTCCAGAAAAATTTGTTATTTACATCTGAAACCTATGCAAAACTTGAGTCAGTGAATCAGCTGATATAATCCTATAACCAATGTGAAGATCATTAAGAGAAAGGCAATATAGTATAGAAATGCCATGTTGGAGGCCTGGTCAGTCTAGCATCAGGTCCTCCTGAATTTAGGTTCTCTACTTTTTTATGAGCATGGCAAAGTCTTTTAGTCTTTCTCAAGCTCATTTTGCTCTTCTGCAAAATGAGGATGCCTTTATGCCCCTCATAAGATTGTTGTAAGGATCAAATGAAACAGTCACTTGCAAATCTTAGGAAGTCATATAAATGTAAACCATTATCATCTATTTATAAGTGACTTTTATGTCACCCTTTCTATCAACAAAATTATTTTGTTAATAATGCATTTTCCACATTATTTATTCATGCACTCATATTTATCCAATCTAGAAGGAGGCAAAGTTGTGACATAGGTAATGGATATATTTCTTTTTAGCATCTGTCAGCTCTTACTTCATATGCTTGGGATTCCCTGTTTAGGACTTTATTTCCTCAGTCATGGTCCCAAGCCCTTGGACCTCTTGCACTATATCTCAAACTACTTTTTGACAACTGTTACTGTTGGAAAGAGTTTATAAATGGTCACAAAAATATTAGGGGATGTTGGTCTAATGTTGGCCTAAATTTCATATTAATCAAATTTAAAAAATAGACCAACATGAAGAATAAGTAAATTTAGGCTCCTCATCATAGGATCTAATGTATAAAATCATGTTGATCCTATTAGAAGATAAGGAAGAGGAGAAATATTATTATTATTAATTTGAGATATTTCAGACTTTAAGCAAGGAGGTATTAATATAGATAGTTTTCCTAGTAATTGTGCATCCTTCCCAAGGAAAGAAATTAAAATTTTTTCATCACTTTCTTAAATCTAGAAAATCAACAAAACAAATTAATTAAACTCTCATTTGTTTGCCTATTTCCAACATGTAAATCGTAACATTGAAAATTTAACAGTCAGCTCTTATGAGCCAATTTGATCTATTTATAGCCATTCCTGAATTTAGGCTTCAGTAAGTTGTAAGAAAGGTAGTTTGGGGCAGTCCTTCCAATAACTCCACACAAATGACTCTTTCTCTCACATACTTTTAAGTCTGGGGTCCTGAGGAACAGGGGTGACAAATGGAGAAATATTTTCTCATTGATAGGTACTAAATTGGTTTCAAATTGACATTAATTGGGAAAGGAAAGGAAAGATGGTAGCGTTTATGGCATTAACAGAAAATGGCAATTCATCTTGTTTAGAGAAAAGGCCTCCTTTTCAGGAGACTCGAAAAAGCCAAAACATTAAAAATTGTACGTTTCTCAATGTCTCAATAGGGGGTATCTTCTGGCGAAGTATTTTGAACATAATTTCTTTTTATAAAATTTTAAACTCCATATTGCTGAATTTGCAATTATTAGAGTGATTTGCTTTTAGGTGATGATGTGTTTTGTCCCCCAAGAAAATGCAGAGTCATTTAAGAGCAAGAAAACTTCACAGTTCATTTCACCATCAAAATCCAGTCATTGCCTGGTTTTTCCAAGTGTAAAATAACTTTTGCATAACCTACAAAGACCCTGAACATAACAATCTCCAGACCAAATTTCTTTAAGCATATAATCAGTAGTTCTTAATGTAGTTGGGGCTTGTAGGAAAAATATACAAGTACTTTTTGATGAAATTGTTCCATTTGGACATTATAACTGGTCTATTTCCCTGCTATAATTATATCCAAACTATAAGTGCATTGCTTAGGAATGATCATTCTTGAACTATTTGTAATTACAAATAGAAAGTCCATGGTTACTTGGGGCTCAATTCTGCAAAAAATCATCTTAAAATAAAGAATGTTTGCTTGATACATAGTTTAGGGCTGGTACATGATTGGGTTAGATACCCATGACTGGTCCTATGAAAATAACAAATCAGGCTCATAGGAGATATTTCCAGCAAAAATGGTAAAAATGGAATGTAGCAGCTGATTCCAGTTGTCCAAAATTAGCAATAAATGGAAGGGCAGAGAAATTTAATGCTAATACAATATTCTCTCTCTGAAGTGATCAGATTGGCTGAACTCTGAGGCAATTGGGGTTAAGTGATTTGCCTGCGGTCACACAGCTAGAAAGTATTAATTATCTGAGGCTGAATTTGAATGCAGGTCCTCCTTACTTCTGGGCTAGTGCTCTATCCATTGTGCCATCTAGTTGTCCCTCCTGACTTTTTCTTAATTGGACAAGATCCCGTGTATGTGTTTGTGTGTGTGTGTGTGTGTGTGTGTGTGTGTGTGTGACACACATATATACACATACACACATTATATATACACACATATATGCTCTTTTTATACTGTACGTAAAAATATCCACAGTTTGTTGGTTGTCCTTCATACTTGAAGAGGACCAAAAATGATATCACTATATTGAAGTTAAAGAATAGTGTGTCTGACTATGGCTTATCAGACCAATATAAGTTCAGAAAGCCGGACACAAATAATTTAATGAACATTTGTGCTAGAGATATCTGAATCTGTGCATCTTGTGTTTCTTTTGAGCAATTCTCAATCAATTCCAAAGTTCTTCAGAGCAACCTTGAGGGTGTTCTTACATTGCTTCTCCTGACCTCCATGTGAGTGTTTGCTTTTGTATGAGTTCTTAGGAAAATCATCTTTTAGGCAAACATATGTTTAGCATTTGAACAATATAGCCAGCTCATTGGAATTGTACTTTCTGCAGTAGAGTTGGAATGTTTAAAAAAGACCTTGATGTCCAGGATTTTATCTTGACAAGTGATCTTCAGAATTTTCCTAAGAATTAAGTGGAAGTGATTCAGTTTCCTGGAATGGCACTGATACTGTCCAGATTTCACAGACATGCAACTAATGAGATCAGAACAATAGCTCGGTAGACCTTCAGTTTGATAGGTAACCTAGTATCGCTTCTCTCCAACAAAAGCTACAATAACAATGCATCCATCAACATTTTTGTGAACATCTCCAGAAAGTATACTTCCAAGATAAGCAATTAGCATTTGGTGTAACTGATGGTTTCACATATGGATGCTGTGATGCTGACTGGTGGAGAATCTCTACTGTGTGGGTGTTAATTGTTGAGCCAAAATGAGCACAAGCAGTGGAGAGTCAATCCATACTCTATTGCATTTCAATCTTAGAGGCTACATTGAGAGCCCAATAAACTGTGAATGAAAAAAAAGTCATGCAGCAACTCTCCCTCTATTTTAGTTTTAAGTTGTAGCCTTTTCAAGTTAAATAACTGACCATCAGTGTGGTAGCTGACCATGCCATTTTTTATACTCACTGAAGGTATCCAACAACATTGCTGAAAACATACTACAAAGCATGGGGGCTTCACTTGCTGATTTGGAGAGTGTGAGAGCACCATCCCTTAACCCAAAAAGCTTGCAAGCATGCTATTGTGGAACTGGTGTAGAGCTTCTCTAAGGCAATTACATTTTGCTGTGCTCTTCCAAAAATCCTCATGATTGACAGTATTAATGATCTTTGTCAGATTGATCCACAATGTGTACAGAAATCTGTTCTACTCCTAGCATTTCTCCTGGAGTCATTGGGCAGCAAATAACAATATGACCATTCCTCAATCCTTTATGAAGTCACACTCATTCTCAGTTGGATGACCATGTTGCAGGTGAGGGTTTAGCCTATTAAGGAGAACCTTAGCAAGAATCTTGCCAGCAATGACTAAGAAAGTGCTCGCCTTTGTGAATAACGGATAACTTATTTCCTTTTCCTTTATAGAGGTGGACAATAAAGGCAACTTTGAAATCTAGGGGATAATCTCCTCTAAATTTCAATTGACTTTTTATATAAGCAGTGGACCGAGACTTCCGGTTAAGATGGCGGAGAGGAGGCTCACAGTTGCATAAGCTCCGCGCTTTCTCTCACTATCCATTTCATTACAAGCCTCTGAATCAATGCTTGACTGAAAAAAACCCACAAATAGTTACCAAGAGAAGCCATCCTTGAGATCCGCCAAGAAAGGTCTGTCTTTACTGGAGGGCTGGGGCGGTTTTAGATCGGGCGCAGGCGGCAGGCAGCGGCAGTGAGGGCACAGGAGCAGACTGGAGAGGGGGTGGAGAGTGATCGTAGCCGTCTCTGCGGGGAGAGCTTCGCTACAGGTTTGGATATTTTACTCCGGCAGCAAGTCAACAGCCCAGCAGAGAAGCTAAAAACACCGGGGCTGAAGAATACAACCCCAAACAGCTGGAGTCTCTCAGGACTTGGCCGCCCCCCCTTCCCCCCCCCACAGTGACTCAAGCACGCTTTGGGATCTCAGAGCGCAGGCGCAGCACAGTCCTGCTAGTGTCTCACTGCTGCCCCCTGCAGTCTGTAGAGGAAGCTCGATAACACACCCAGCCCCCCCCCAAAGAAAGACTCCAGTTTTTTCTGTTTTTCTTTGGTAGTTTGTCTCTGATTAATAGACAGAATGAGCAAGAAGCTGAAGAGGACTTTAACCCTTGACAGCTTCTATACAGATAGAGAGCAGACTCTAAATCCTGAGGAGACTAAAAACAGGCAGTCCCCAGGTGAATCCCCAAAGGAGGAGATCGTCTGTTCCTCAGCACAGATGAACCTCATAGAAGTGATTAAAAAGGCTCTCACAAGGGAGCTAGAAGAAAAATGGGAAAAGAGCCTGGAGAAGTCAGTTAAAGAGAGAGTGGATAAAGAAGTAAAATCCTTGAAAAATAGGATTAGTGAACTGGAAACAGAAAACAGCTCTCTAAAAAACAAAACTGGCGAAATGGAAAAAAATTCCACAGAACAAAAGAACTCAATTGGACAATTAGAAAAAGATTTTAAAAAAGTGAGTGAAGAGAATACTTCACTGAAAATCAGAATTGAACAAGTGGAATTGAATGACTCGAGGAGACAAGAAGAATCAGTCAAGCAAATCCAAAAAAATCAAACAATGGAGAAAAATGTGAAATACCTTCTGGGGAAGACAACAGACCTGGAAAACAGATCCAGGAGAGACAATCTGAGAATCATTGGACTCCCAGAAAAACATGATGAAAAAAAGAGCCTGGACACTGTCTTCCAGGAAATTATCAAAGAGAACTGCCCAGAAGTCATAGGAACAGAGGAAAAAATAAACATTGAAAGGATGCATCGATCACCCACTGAAAGGGATCCTAAAATCAAAACACCAAGGAATATAGTGGCCAAATGCCAGAACCCTCAGATGAAAGAAAAAATATTGCAAGCGGCTAGAAAAACCCAATTCAAGTATCAAGGAGCCACAATAAGGATCACCCAGGATCTGGCAGCATCCACATTAAAAGATCGAAGGGCCTGGAATATGATATTCCGAAAGGCTAAGGAACTTGGTATGCAACCAAAAATAACTTACCCAGCGAGAATGAGCATCTTTTTCCAGGGAAGAAGATGGACATTCAACGAAGTAAGCGAATTTCATCTATTTCTGATGAAAAAACCAGAACTTAACAAAAAGTTTGATCTACAAATATAGAACTCAAGAGAAATCTAAAAAGGTAAAGATTAATCTTGGGAACTATATTTTGACTATATAGATGTATAAAGAATACATGTATACCTTGTTCTAGAAATTGGTGTGGAAAGGACATTGTACCAGAAAAAGGGTAAAGTGGGGGTAGTACATCTCATGAAGAGGCATAGGAAACCTATTATATCTGAGAGAAAGAATGGAGGGGGATGAATATAGTGGGTATCTTACTGCCTTCAGAATTGGCTTTAAGTGAAAAATCTTAAGACATATTCAATCTATGGTGAAACTTCTCCCATCTCATTGAAAAGTGAGAAGGGAAAAGTGGAAAGGGAAGGAATAAGCTAAGCGGAAGGGAATACGGGAACTGGGAGGGAAAGGGGTAAGATAGGGGGAGGAACTCTAAGGCGGGGGGAGGGATACTAAAAAGGGAGGGCTGTGAGAAGCAAGGGGTGCTCACAAGCTTAATACTTGGAAGGGGGGGAAAGGGGAAAGAAGGGAGGAAAGCATAAACCGGGGTTAACAAGATGGCAAGTAATACAGAATTGGTCATTCTAACCATAAACGTGAACGGGGTAAACTCCCCCATAAAGAGGAAGCGGTTAGCAGAATGGATTAAAAGCCAGAATCCTACAATATGTTGTTTACAGGAAACACACCTGAAGTGGGGAGATACATGCAGGTTAAAGGTAAAAGGTTGGAGCAAAATCTACTATGCTTCAGGTGAAGTCAAAAAAGCAGGGGTAGCCATCCTGATCTCAGATCAAGCTAAAGCAAAAATTGACCTAATTAAAAGAGATAAGGAAGGACACTATATCTTGCTAAAGGGTAGCATGGATAATGAAGCACTATCTATATTAAACATATATGCACCAAGTGGGGTAGCATCTAAATTCTTAAAAGAGAAACTAAGAGAGCTGCAAGAAGAAATAGACAGTAAAACTATAATAGTGGGAGATCTTAACCTTGCACTCTCAGAATTAGATAAATCAAACCACAAAATAAATAAGAAAGAAGTCAAAGAGGTAAATAGAATACTAGAAAAGTTAGATATGATAGATCTCTGGAGAAAATGTAATGGAGACAGAAAGGAATACACTTTCTTTTCAGCAGTTCATGGAACCTATACAAAAATTGACCATATATTAGGACATAAAAACCTCAAACTCAAATGTAGTAAGGCAGAAATAGTAAATGCATCCTTTTCAGACCACGATGCAATGAAAATTACATTCAACAAAAAAGCAGGGGGAAGTAGACCAAAAAATAATTGGAAACTAAATAATCTCATACTAAAGAATGATTGGGTGAAACAGCAAATCATAGACATAATTAATAACTTCACCCAAGAAAACGATAATAATGAGACATCATACCAAAATGTATGGGATGCAGCCAAAGCGGTAATAAGGGGAAATTTCATATCTCTAGAGGCCTATTTGTATAAAATAGAGAAAGAGAAGGTCAATGAATTGGGTTTGCAATTAAAAATGCTAGAAAAGGAACAAATTAAAAACCCCAGTCAAACACTAAACTTGAAATTCTAAAAGTAAAAGGTGAGATCAATAAAATTGAAAGTAAAAAAACTATTGAATTGATTAATAAAACTAAGAGTTGGTTCTATGAAAAAACCAACAAAATAGACAAACCCTTAGTAAATCTGATTAAAAAAAGGAAAGAGGAAAATCAAATTGTTAGTCTTAAAAATGAAAAGGGAGAACTCACCACTAACGAAGAGGAAATTAGAGCAATAATTAGGAGTTACTTTGCCCAACTTTATGCCAATAAATTCGACAACTTAAATGAAATAGAAAAATACCTCCAAAAATACAGCTTGCCCAAACTAACAGAGGAAGAAGTAAATATCCTAAACAGTCCCATCTCAGAAAAAGAAATAGAACAAACTATCAATCAACTCCCTAAGAAAAAATCCCCAGGACCAGATGGATTTACATGTGAATTCTACCAAACATTTAAAGAACAATTAACTCCAATGTTATATAAACTATTTGATAAAATAGGGATTGAAGGAGTCCTACCAAACTCCTTTTATGACACAGATATGGTACTGATACCTAAACCAGGTAGGCTGAAAACAGAGAAAGAAAATTATAGACCAATCTCCCTAATGAATATTGATGCTAAAATCCTAAATAAAATATTAGCAAAAAGATTACAGAAAATTGTCACCAGGATAATACACTATGACCAAGTAGGATTTATACCAGGAATGCAGGGCTGGTTCAATATTAGGAAAACTATTAGCATAATTGACTATATCAATAACCAACCAAACAAAAACCATATGATCATCTCAATAGATGCAGAAAAAGCATTTGATAAAATCCAACATCCATTCCTAACAAAAACACTTGAGAGCATAGGAATAAATGGACTTTTCCTTAAAATAGTCAGGAGCATATATTTAAAACCATCAGTAAGCATCATATGCAATGGGGAAAAACTGGAACCTTTCCCAGTAAGATCTGGAGTGAAGCAAGGTTGCCCACTATCACCATTATTATTTAATATCGTATTAGAAACACTAGCCTCGGCAATAAGAGTCGAGAAAGATATAAAAGGAATTAGAGTAGGCAATGAGGAAACCAAACTATCACTCTTTGCAGATGATATGATGGTATACCTAGAGAACCCCAGAGATTCTACCAAAAAGCTATTGGAAATAATTCATAATTTTAGCAAAGTAGCTGGCTACAAAATAAATCCCCATAAATCCTCAGCATTTTTATACATCACCAACAAAACCCAACAGCAAGAGATACAAAGAGAAATTCCATTCAGAATAACTGTTGATACCATAAAATATTTGGGAATCTATCTACCAAAGGAAAGTCAGGAATTATATGAGCAAAATTATAAAAAAGTCTCCACACAAATAAAGTCAGACTTAAATAATTGGAAAAATATCAAGTGCTCTTGGATCGGCCGAGCAAACATAATAAAGATGACAATACTCCCTAAACTAATCTATTTATTTAGTGCTATACCAATCAGACTTCCAAGAAAATATTTTATTGATCTAGAAAAAATAACAACAAAATTCATATGGAACAATAAAAAGTCGAGAATCTCAAGGGAATTAATGAAAAAAAAATCAAATGAAGGTGGCCTAGCTGTACCTGATCTAAAATTATATTATAAAGCAGCAGTCACCAAAACCATTTGGTATTGGCTAAGAAATAGATTAGTGGATCAGTGGAAAAGGCTAGGCTCACAAGACAGAATAGTCAATTATAGCAATCTAGTGTTTGACAAACCCAAAGCCCCTAACTTTTGGGAAAAGAATTCATTATTTGATAAAAACTGCTGGGATAATTGGAAATTAGTATGGCAGAAATTAGGCATGGACCCACACTTAACACCATATACCAAGATAAGATCAAAATGGGTCTATGACCTAGGCATAAAGAACGAGATTATAAATAAATTAGAGGAACATAGAATAGTTTATCTCTCAGACTTGTGGAGGAGAAAAAAATTTGTGACCAAAGATGAACTAGAGACCATTACTGATCACAGAATAGAAAATTTCGATTACATCAAATTAAAAAGCCTTTGTACAAATAAAACTAATGCAAACAAGATTAGAAGGGAAGCAACAAACTGGGAAAACATTTTCACAGTTAAAGGTTCTGATAAAGGCCTCATTTCCAAAATATATAGAGAACTGACTCAAATTTATAAGAAATCAAGCCATTCTCCAATTGATAAATGGTCAAAGGATATGAACAGACAATTTTCAGAGGATGAGATTGAAACTATTACCACTCATATGAAAGAGTGTTCCAAATCATTATTGATCAGAGAAATGCAAATTAAGACAACTCTGAGATACCACTACACACCTGTCAGATTGGCTAAGATGACAGGAAAAAATAATGATGAATGTTGGAGGGGATGCGGGAAAACTGGGACACTAATGCATTGTTGGTGGAGTTGTGAACGAATCCAACCATTCTGGAGAGCAATCTGGAATTATGCCCAAAAAATTATCAAATTGTCCATACCCTTTGATCCAGCAGTGTTTCTATTGGGCTTATATCCCAAAGAAATACTAAAGAAGGGAAAGGGACCTGTATGTGCCAAAATGTTTGTAGCAGCCCTGTTTGTAGTGGCTAGAAACTGGAAAATGAATGGATGCCCATCAATTGGAGAATGGCTAGGTAAATTGTGGTATATGAATGTTATGGAATATTATTGTTCTGTAAGAAATGACCAGCAGGATGAATACAGAGAGGACTGGCGAGACTTACATGAACTGATGCTAAGTGAAATGAGCAGAACCAGGAGATCATTATACACTTCGACAACGATATTGTATGAGGACATATTTTGATGGAAGTGGATTTCTTTGACAAAGAGACCTGAGTTTCAATTGATAAATGACGGACAAAAGTAGCTACACCCAAAGAAAGAACACTGGGAAACGAATGTAAACTATCTGCATTTTTGTTTTTCTTCCCGGATTATTTATACCTTCTGAATCCAATTCTCCCTACGCAACAAGAGAACTGTTCGGTTCTGCAAACATATATTGTATCTAGGATATACTGCAACATATCCAACATATAAAGGACTGCTTGCCATCTAGGGGAGGGGGTGGAGGGAGGGAGGGGAAAAAAATTGGAACAGAAACGAGTGTCAATATAATGTAATTATTAAATAAAAAAAAAAAGAAAAAAAATTTAAAAAAAAAGAAAAGAAAAAAAAAAAAAAAAATAAGCAGTGGACCTTTGCCTTATAAATCTCAGCTGGGATAGAATCATGATCGGGTACTTTGCCTCAAGAGGAAACTAATGGCATTAATATAAACAGAGGTAGAGGTGCCTGAGGTCCACTGAGAGACCTAAAGAAGAACTATCTTTAATATCCTTGTGAGGTCTGTCATGGCTTCAGCAGGTGACAAAGCCAGTTGCCAAGTATTACTAGATGAGGAGAATGTGAATATAAAAATAGAACTAATGATTGTACACCAAAAGAAAAAAGGTGGAAGTCTGAACTGAAGTTGGATCCTGGTTTCAGCACTGAGTCTAGCTATCTGAAAAATTAGGGGAAAAAGAAACAGTGTCACATCATTCAGAACTTTGGCAACACAGTATAAATGGCATCCAAAAATTGTGGTAAATGAATATTATGGAATATTATTGTTCTGTAAGAAATGACCAACAGGATGATTTCAGAAAGACCTGGAGAGACTTACATGAACTGAGCTGAGTGAAATGAGCAGGACCAGGAGATCATTATATACTTCAACAACAATGATGATCAATTCTGATGGATGTGGCCATCTTCAACAATGAGGTGAACCAAATCAGTTCCAATAAAGCAGGAATGAATTGAACCAGCTATACCCAGCGAAAGAACTCTGGGAGATGACTATGAACCACTACATAGAATTCCCAATCCCTCTATTTTTGTCCTCCTGCATTTTTGATTTCCTTCACAGGCTAATTGTACACTATTTCAAAGTCTGATTCTTTTTGTACAGCAAAATAACTGTTTGGACATATATACTAATATTGTATTTAACTTGTACTTTAACATACTTAACATGTATTGATCAACCTGCCATCTGGGGGAAGGGATGGGGGGAAGGAGGGGAAAAATTGGAACAAAAAGTTTGACAGTTGTCAATGCTGTAAAATTACCCATGCATATAACTTGTAAATAAAAAGCTATAATAAAAAAATAAATAAATGGCATCCAAACTAAAAAGAGACAGGACTAGAATCAAGACAACATATTCAAAAATGAAAGGGAAAAAAAATCTATTCCTAGCCCAAAGTCTCAAATAGATAATTGAGGCTGAAGACATTATTACACAGAAGAAAACTCTTAATACAATGTAGAATTACTATGTTTTAAATTATGTTTAAGAGGCAAAGTAAGAAGAAAAGGAGTATTTTCATAGTTACCACAAATAGAAGTTCACAAAAATGATTATCTTGGCCACAAGGACACCAAGAGCAGATAGAATAAATGAACCAAATATATTTTTTTTAAATAATAGGGCTCTTGAGGGGAAAAAATAGAAGGAAAATAAATAGCTTGTAATAGAAAGGGGAAAAGCATAACCAAAATAGTGTGTCCCTGAAAAACAAAATGGAACAAGAGCTCAACAAACAATTCAATAAGAAAAAGAAATATTAGAATTAAGTCCAATGATTGAAAAATTGGAGGAACATGTGAAATACTTATCAAAAACAGCTGACCTGGAAACTTAGAATGAGGAGAGATAATTTAAACAAGATAATCTCCTTCAAAGTACATCTAAACAATAAACTTGAATATTATATTGATGAAATTTAAAAAAAACATTAGTCAGAAAGCAAAATTTACAAAAAAATTTAACTTATTAATTTAAATGAGATACATTAAATAAGTTATTAAGTAAATTAAAAAATAATCTATTGATGACCTAAATAAAAAAATAAAATAAATTTTATATATTTTATAATAAATAGACTTGGGTAAACTAAAAAGACTTGAGTATGACCAGGTCAAAATCCAAAGATTATAGGTGAAAGGAAAAAAAAATACTACAAGCAGTCAGGAGGGAAAAGATTTCATGTATTAAGAAACTATATTCATAAAAAAAAGATTTTTGAAAGTACAATAAAATAATGTGGGGGTACAATGTATTGTAAAGATCAAAAAACTGACTTAAGAGTCAAATCCTGACTGCCTATTTTATTAAAATAAAATGTCAAAAAAAATTCTTAGCTCATGACTATAGCAAAGCAGGCAACAGTCTGGAGGTGGCCCATGCATTATAGTTTGCTAAACTCTGCAATGTTTTAAAATAGAAATACTAAGTTTACAAAGAAAAATCCTTTTAAAACACCTGTGTTTAATTGTACAATGAAATAAATGTACTTTTTATGAAATAGAAAGTTTCCAATCCAATTTTAAAGTTGATAGAATCTTTGAAATACAAAAATGGAAGACAAGTGAAATGTGAAAAAGTAAGTCTATTTCAGTAATTGGGAGGGACCAAATGATAATGATGAGATTAGATTGTTACAAGAGTAGAAAAGATGAGTGTCTCTTTAGAATTCTGCAATATTTGAGGATCACAGAGAATATAAAGAAAGACAAATAGTGGATTTGGTCATCGTTCTGTTTGTTTTTAGAGAGGAAAGAGAAGGAAGGGAAAGGAATTCAATAGAGAACAATTAGGTAGAAGGCTGGGAGGCTTATTATTTTTCCATAAATAGTGGGTATGTATGGATATACAAAAGTATGGTATGAAAAAGTAGGTAGAGATAGAAGTCATCTTATGAACTTTCTATTATTTGAATCAGGCAAAGAAGCATGGGATATCAGCATACAAGAACAAATATAGTTAAATATCCTCCTATAGAGTGCCAAAAGGAACACGTTGAATTTACTTAAAAGGTTGATTTCTAATATTATTAGTTAGTTAGTTATCCATTTCTCCTATTCCCTTTTTTACTCTTATATTTCATATGTAATTAGGCTTTATGATATTCAATTTTTGAATTTACTCTTTTATCTGGATTTTATGTTACTGACTTTTCAGATGAACCTCTCTTGGAAATATTGATTCATTGGGGAAGCAAGATTGAATGCATATAGTGCTGCAAAGATGTCATGCTATGCATAAAATTATACATTCCAAGTTTTTCTTGTCTCCTGTTATATTCTTATATCCTCTATCTCCAAAGTTTGGTTGCTCCTCCTTTTGTTTTATTGTCTCCCCTCCCCAACACTCTTAAAGCTAGCTGCCCTTAGTAACTCATACATCTCTTTTACTGGCACAGAAAACAGAGTGTAGTTATAAATAAATCTCAGAGGAGGTAGTTCTAAAATGTGCAGACTGTTTATAGATAAAGCTCATTATAAGATTCCCATCTTCTCCTTCCTCTCCATTATATTCTTCATTATTAAACCATTTCTATTTCTGCCCTGTTCCCAGCACTTCTCCTTCTACTACATCTTTCTTTTATTTCATAACTCCCTGCTTACTCACTGACAAGAGGAATCAAGACAAGACGAGAGGAATCAATTGAGTTGTTCACTCCTCTCTGTCTTTTTCCCCCCTTCTTAATATATCCTTTTTCACCAAATAAATATCTTAAACAATACAATCTGAGAAAAGGAAATTGATTTAGCTTTAAAAGGATTGTTAAAAAGAAAACAAAACACAACAAAACAAATACTCCTTGTCTAGATGAATTTACAGGAGAATTCTTTCAAATATTCAGTGAACAAATAATACTGATAGCATGGAATTATTCACAACATGTGAGAAATTGCTTTATCTTTATCAATTTTTTTCATGAAATACAGGCATAATAATCAAATCAAGTAAAAATAAAGTACATATAATAATAGAACTTTATTTTAAATGAAAATTAATTCAGAATTTTAAAATAAAATATTGGCAAAAAGGCTAAAATCATTTATATAAAAATATTACTATGTTAAAATTGTAGTCATACCACAGGTAGTTCAATATTGAAGAAATAATTGATATAATTACCCATATTCAAAACATTCCAAATCATACAATTATATGAATAGAAACAGAAAAAAATGCCTTTGACAAAGTACAATATGCATTTATGCTAAAATTGCTACAAAGTATAGGCATAGTGGGATTTTTATTAATATGATAAAAAAATCCATCTAAAACTGAAATCTAACCTCATATGTGGATTGGTTGTTGTCTTTCATACTTGAAGATGACCAAAATGAAATCATTATGCTAGAGCCGAGTTACAGTGTGTCTGATTGTGGCTGATCCAACCAATATGTGCTCAGAATATTCTGACACAGGTCAGACACAGATAGTCCCTATGAACATTTGGTGTAGCTTCTCTAATTTTATACATTTCATGTTTCTTTTGGGTTAATTCAATTTTGCTTTGCTCATAGAACACTGCACCTTCTCTGATAAAGGCCTTATATATAACAAGGAAACATCTGAAATTTTAACAGCACATAAAAGAGTAAAACAACTTTGCCCTATTTCCCTACTATTATTTGATATAGTTTTAAAAATGATAGCAATAGCAATAAGAAAGATGAAAAAAATTAAGAAGATAAAGACAGGCAAAAATTGTCAATTATACAATTTGAAATTTGAAAAATACCTTAGTGGTCATGTGATACAACAGACACCTAACAAGAATATGCAGTATAATATTGACATTTTCAAATTGATAAATAATAAAAGAATATAAACAAGTATTTGTCCTTGATAGAAAAATCACAAATTATTTTAAAAGTAAATTTATTTTTAAAATTCTGAACTTAATAGTTACTAAATAAAATGACCATTTCCACATACATAGAGCAGAAAAAGAAATTGAACATGGAACTGCAGATCTTTCTTTTTTTTTGTAGAATACATAATAAATACAGCCTGTGACTTTCAAAACCACTTGTTTGTGATTGTTTTTGAATTTCTATTATTTTCTGTGCATTAAGAAAAAAAGTAACTTAATGATTTTTTTTCTTCCCTGTCTTTTCTTTCTTTCTTCTTTTTTTCCTCTATCACTGACATCTCCCAATTCTCATTGGAAAAAGAAAAAAAAACAAAATTCTTGTCACAAATATGAATAGTGAAGGAAAACAAATGCCTATGTTGTCCATATGTGAAAATGTTTGTCTTATTCTGCATTTTGAATTGTTGAGAAATGGATAGAATCATCAGTCCTCTGGAATTATAGTCAGTCATGACATAGATCAGAATTTTCAAGTATTTCAAAGTTTTTTTTTTATAATTTTATTATTATTATATAAATAATTTTCCTTGTTCTGCTCACTTTTCTCTACATTATAAATCTTGCCAGTTTTCTCTGGAATCACCCCTTTTAAATTTTTTTATAGTATAATATTCCATTCCATCAATAGTCATAATTTTGTCAGATATTCTTGACATCCCTTTTGTTTTTAGGTTCTTTGCCATTGCAAAAAGAGCTGCTTTAAATATTTTTTGTACATAATGATTCTTTTCTTCTTTTATTGATCTCTTTGGAATATAGGTATAGACCTAGAAGTAGGTACTCTTAGGTCAAAAATATGAACAGTTTAGTGAATTTGGGAGCATAATTGCAGATTGCTTTCCAGATTAGGAAGAGAGTTGGGTGTTAGAAGTTAGAGGAGCACAGATTCTACACAAATTTCTATTATAAATCAAAAAATTGCCTTGAAGAAATAATGATAAAGAAAACCAATGAGAATTTGCTATATACTCCATCTAGTCCAGGGCCACACATGAAATTGGGCAAGGGTTCTGCAGAAGCTTTGAGCACAGAGAAACCATAGTTCACAAAGTTCTCAAGCAGATTGGTGCCACAACTAGAGCCCACCTAGGGTAGGTCTGGAGTCACATCTGTATCTGAGGACAAAACCAGACCAGTACAAGGCTGCCCCAGAGCATTGCATGTGATACAGCAACAGAAGCAGCAGTCCAGGGTGCCTGCCACATTAGAAGCAGGAGATAGGATCAGAACACTTCCTAGTTTGTGTCTAAGATTCCACAGAAAATGAAATCTTCACCTCCACAAACCAACCTCATTTCAAGTTACATAATTGAGTGAACTGATTATTCATTGTTACATTGCTTAATGAAAGAGCTAGAAATGACTTACCACATTGGATATAGAGTTCTACACTGAGCAATGACCTTCAAATATATAAATGATTATAGGAAAAGCTTACCTAGTAAGCAATACTTATCTTGTGAGTATTTTTCTTCAGAGAGGATTAAATTGGAGGGAAGAGATTGGACTGCATTCAAAGAGAGTTTAGTTAACACGAAGTAGAAGTGGTATAGGCAAATAAATTAAGTTGTAGAATCTTCATTCCTATAGGACTTTTAAAATCAGTATCAATAGCTAACTGTACTATATATTTTAGAAGCTGACCTGGTGGAAATAGGGACTTGGGCTGATGACTTCCCCAAAATCTTTTCTTATTCTACAATTCTGCTGACAGGTATTTCATAAAATATGAAAGATTTCATATTTCTACTGTATATTGGATTTTTTTGTCTCATCATTTTTCTTTGAGAATCATTTTATACCTGTAATTTTTTTTCAAAGACTGCCAGTTTTCTTCAATTCTATTAGAAGTAGGATTTATTAGCAGTGGTATAGAAACAATTCTTTCTCACATGAATGAACTGTTTTATATAAGTTTCTCAGTTAAGACTCTTTAAAGCACATTGGTTAATTTTACATATGAATATATACAGATATAAATTGTTTGTACATATATATTAATCTTTACATATAAATACATATATGTGTGTACATATACATATGTATGTGTATGTATATGTACACACATATGTGTATAGGCATTTGAAAGTATGTCTCTTTTGAAAGTATGAATACCTCCCATCTTCTAATTTTCTATTGTAAATGGTACCTGAAACTCAGAACCATGTTTTCAGTTCTTCTTTGGCCCAAGAACCATGTTGATATATTAGTATGTTTGGTGTATAACTATGCTCAAAGCATCAGGTGATAAAATCCAGACATGAAGTGATCTGATATGCTTTGTGCATGTTCATATTATGATGCAAGTTCATCTGAAATAGCTGTCATTTGGGGGAGCTTGGCTAGAAAGAGAAGGCTATAAATATAGAAAAATGCAACAGCCAGGAAAAACAATGTGCTTGGAACCCATTTTCAGAACATGAAGGGAAGATATTTTGGAAGACTGGTTTTTCATTGTTGCCCAAATATCCTCCCTAACTACTGATGAATGATGACAGTCTGTAGAAAGGGATGTTCCAATTGAAAAACATCAATATAATGACATGGGTCCACTAATTTAGCTCTTCCTCAGGCTTGTTTACAGAAGGCACATAAACCCACACAGTCCTCACATTGTGACCCAGCTTAGATTTGTATTTTTATTTCCAAATTCTGTGGTTACCATTGGGTTTCAGCCAGAAAACACATATTCTAAAATCACAAATCTTTATTCTCAGTCTATTTGTACTCTTGCTAATTTAAATGTTTATAGTCATTTAAGCTCAGGGGATGACATAAGAGATGCTGGACCAAATGAATTTTTTTTGCTGAATTGCTTTGTAATTTTCAAATAATTCTTGGGAAATAAGTAATCCTTCCCCAAGTGGTTTCTGGTCTTGGCTTCAAATAAAAACAAGTTTATTGAATGTGATGGTTTCTGATTTTTACTTGTTATTTTGCTTTCCTGATTTATTTTTATATTTTAGCATATATATATAAAATCAAATTGTGTAGCCTAATTACTACTCTGAAATATACTTTGAATTCTGATAGTATTCTCCTATATTACTTCTTACTATTTTTCATTATTTCCCTTGATATTATGGACTATAATATCACTATCCACTGAAATTTGTTAGTATTCTGAATATAACATGAATGAATCAGGAAATAACTCTGTGATATTTTGATAGATTTCTTAACCTATAAAATAATTTAGGTAGTATTTTCATTTTTGTTTTTATTATTGTGTTTAACTCCAAGTACTGGTGAAATATTTACTCACCTTTATTTTTTATAAAGAGGTTTTGCAAATGTAGTTATATATATCTCAAGTATGTCTTGATAGATTGGATCCCAGATATTTTTATATTTACAAGTTATTTTTGAGGAGATATCTTTTTCCATTTCCTCTTACATTTTATTTATACTTTATAGAAGTACTTAGACTTTGATTTATTTTATATTCAGTTAATTTACTAATATAATCTATTTATTTATTTTTAGTAAATATATGGAATTTTTAAAGTAAATGAGCTCATCTTCAAATAGTCATAATTTTGCAACTTCTTTCCTAATTTTTATGACTTTATGTATTTTCTTTTTTTCATTTCTTTCACTAGAACTTTTAGAAGTCTATCAAATAATAGGGATAAAGGACATAATTATTTTCCCCATTTTTATTTTTAATACTTCTGATGTTTTATTGTTTCTCCATTGCTAATAATACTAATTTTTGGAATATATACATAGATATAGATATTCATATACATAGATATATGCACACATATATGTAATACACATAGAGACATATAGAATATGTAGGTATATACTTTTTGCCTCATATATACTACCTATATATGTGAACATAAATATATGTAAATATGCTTATAAACCCGTCATTATTTTAGAAAATAGCCCTCATGATTTTGAAAGTTTTCACATACATGAATACTGATTTTTATCAAAGGCTTTTTGTATTTCTCTCAAAAAGATCCTGAACTTCATCTTTCTTTATTATTATTATTATAGCTTTTTATTTAAAAGATATATGCATGGGTAATTTTTCAGCATTCTTCTGTTCCAACTTTTCCCCTCCTTTTTCCTTCCCCCTCCCCCATATGGCAGGTAGACCAATACATGTTAAATATGTTAAAGTATATGTTAAATACAATACATGTTTACATATCCATATAGTTATTTTGCTGCACAAGAAAAATCGGACTTAAAAATAAGATAAAATTAACCTGAGAAGGAAATCAAAAATGCAAGTGGACAAAAATAGAGGGATTGAAAATGCTATGTGGCTGGACATCATCTTTCACAGAAGCTGGAGTTTGGGAGTTTATCAAATACTAGATTACTATAATCGTTAATTATTGTGTCATATGTGTATAAAATGTGCCATTGATTTACCACTCTATTTCTTACTCAGTACCAAATGGTTCTGATGACTGCTGCTTTATAATATAGTTTTAGGTCTGGTAGTGCTAGACCACCATCCTTCGTATTTTTAAAATTAATTCCATTGATATTCTTGACCTTTTGTTCTTGCAGAGGAATTTTGTAATTAATTTTTCTAACTCTATAAAATATTTTTGGCAGTTTGATTGTTAGGGTACTGAATAAAAATATCAATTTAGGTAGTCATTTTTATTTTATTTGCTTAGCCTACACATGAGCACTTGAAATTCTTCTGGTTGTTTAGAACTGGCTTCATTTGTCTAAGAAATGTTTTGTAATTGTGTTCATATAGTTGCTGAGTTTGTCTTGGTAGGTATAGGCCAAAGATTTTACTTTCTCTACAATTTCTCTACAATTATTCATAAATGGAATTTTTCTTTCTATCTCTGCTGTTGGGCTTTGTCAGTATTATGTAGAAATGCAAATTGTCCTGATATTCCACAACCGGAAGATAAAATTGAAATTGGAAGAATCTATCTCTTGAAAGAGATCACAAGCTGAAAACTTCCAAGATTATTATAATCAAATTATAATATAATCAAAATATAATATAAATAACCTCAGGTTAAGAAGAAAATATTTCAAGCATCCAGAAAGAAACAATTTAAGTGTCATGGGCCACAATCAGGATAATACAAAATTTAGCACCTTCTACAATAAAGGATCGCAGAATGTGAAATATGATATTCTGAAAAGTAATGGAGCTAGGATTATCTACATAGCAAGAATTACCAACATAGCAAAACTGAGTATAATCCTTGCGAGGAAATGATAGATATTCAATATGATTGAGAATTCCCAAACATTCTTGATGAAAAAAACAGTGTTGAATAAAAATTTGATTTTCAGATACAAGACTCAGGAGAAGCAAAAGTCAGTAATCAGGAAAGGGAAATCAAGAATTTAATAAGTTTTATCTGTTTACAATCCTATAAGATGATACATGTAACTGATAAAAGTTTTTCATATTATTATGACAATTAGGAGTATATAGAAAGAGGGCACAAGTGAATAAAAAGAGATAATATCTAAAAATAAAATAGAATCAAGGGTAAAAGAGGAATGTACTAGGAGAAAGGGAAAGGAAGAGTCGGAATGTTGTAAATTATCTGCCATAAAAGAGGCAAGAAAAAAGCTTTTACAATGGAGGAGAAGAGGGAAAGTAGAAGAGGAGTGAGTGAACCTTAGTCTCATCAAAATTGGCTCAAAGAGGAAATAACATACCCAGTCAATATGGGTTTGGAAAGCTATCTTACATAGCTTTCCTACAGTAAAATAGGAGGGGATAGAAAAGAGGGCATATTGGGGGAAGGGCTGTTCAGAAGCAAAATATTTTTGAGAAAGGATAGGATTAAAGGAGAGAATAGAATAAACAGGAGGCAAATAAGTTAACAATAAAAATTATGAAATGAATTTTGAAGCAAGTTTTTTGATGCCCTAATTTCATAAATGTATAGAGAATTGAGTCAAATTTATAAAAAAAGAATGTGTCATTCCCCAACTGAGAAATGATCAAAAGATATGACATGTCCAAAGGAAAAAATCATACATATCCTTTGATCCAATAATACTACTACTAGACATGAATCTCCAAAGAGATTTAAAAAAATGAACCTGTATATATAAATATATTTATAGCAACACTTTTTCTCAGGGTAACGAATTAGAAATTGAGGAAAATCAATCAATTGGGGATAGCTTAATAAATTGTACTATGGGTTTATGAAAGAATATTTTTTATTCTATAAGAAATGATGAACATGATGCTATCAGAAAAACTTGAAAAGTTGTCCATGAGCTCAATCAAAGTGAAATGTACTGGTACATAGGTAATGCAATGTTGTGGGAAGATCATCTTTGATATTCCCCAAAATTCAGTGTTTCAAGATTACTGTGAAGGACTAGAAGCTGAAGCATGCTAGTTTTTCCTTTCTTTTTTGGGGGGGGGATTTATATTTTTTCCTGCAATATTTCTTTTACAGAAAAATTTTACAACTTCACATGACCTTCTCAAGGTAGTAAAGTGTGGAGAGGAAGAGAGAGAATGTGTAAATTTAAAATTGAAAAACACATTTTAAAAAAAGCTTTACAAGTAACTAGGGAGAATAAAATATTTAAAAAGAAAATATTGTTTAAACCAAAGAAATTTCTGTGACTCCCTTGGGTTAGAGACCTTCTCCTTGTTAATTCCTCTCATCACAGATCAGATTTCCATATACAAGTATTGAAAACATGTTGGAAAAATGTAGGAAAACGAATTATTTTCCAGTTGCAAACATTTTTTTAACTGTGTCACTTAGATAAGTTATTTTATCTCCATTTGATGATCTGTAGAGGGAAAAATAACAATGGTGCCCATCTTGCAGGGTTTTTGTGAAGATCAAAATGATATAATGATTGTCAAATGCTTAACATAGTGATGACATATTCTAATTACTATATTATTTATATTTTAATTGGATGTAATTTATATTTTAATTGGATTAATTTGATAACTCTAAAATGGTTTTGAAATGGTAATAAAATCAATGTTTTTGTACTCTAGAAACTGCTAAAGGTGGATACTTAGTCTTTTTAAAAGATAAGATCCTTCTGGCTCTATTTCCCTATTCTGTTATTAACTTTATGAAAAAGAAATTTTTTCTGATTAATCCTGAGTCTTGTTTTTATAATCTGACTACATGATTTGCTATCAGATATGACTCATGCCTGCAATCAAACAGAGGGAAGGTCCCCCAGTTGTGATACCATGTTTCTCTTTTTACCTTTGATAACAAATTTCTGTAATCAAGAAGTTTGGTAGTCACAATGTTAAATCTATTACATAATAGATTTATGTGGTAATATCTCTGAATTAATATCATGGTATAAAATATGAACAACTTATAATTTTAGCTTGTATTAGTGGTAAATTTATAATGTACAGATGATATCCTTCAGGAGAAAATAAATAACAAAATAATAAGACAGATGAAATGTGAAAGTTTTCTAAATGAACTGGAATAGTAAATTTTGAGAAAAGCAAGAGGATTAGACTGTTTTCTCTAAGACAAATTTATCTGTCATGGAAATTCAAACTTTGAACATACTTTGGTAATCAGTTTTCAAAAATGGATATTACATGTAAATTGTATGGAAAATAGTAAAGAAAGTACAATTATTTTCCCATTATTACAGCATTTGATAATTTTACTTTTATTATTTTTATTACAAAATTTTAATTTAAAAAGATATGTATAAATAATTTTTCAATATTGACCTCTGCAAAACCTTGTGTTTCAATTTTTTTCCCTCTCTTTCCCTAACTCATCCTCTAAATGGCAAGTAATCCAATATATGTTAAACATATTAAAATATATTAAATCCAATATATATACATATATATATAATATATACAATTATGCTGTACAAGAAAAATCAGATCAAAAAGGAAAAAAAAAAAAAAAAAAAATGCAAGCAAACAACAAAAAGAGTGAAAATGCTAGGTTGTGATCTACACTCAGTTCCCATAGTCCTCTCTCTGAGTGGAATGGCTCTTTTCTTCACAAGATCATTGGAAGTAGCCTCAGGTATCTCATTGTAGAAAAGAACCATGTCCATCAGAATTGATTATCATTTAATCTTGTTGTCCTGTACAATGATCTCCTGGTCCTCTTCATTTCACTTAGCATCAGTTTGTGTAAGTCTGTCCAGTCCTTTTGAAATCGTCCTGCTGCTTGTTTCTTATAGAATAATAGTATTCCATAACATTCATATACCAAAACTTATTCAGCCATTCTCCAATTGATGGGCATCCACTAAAGACCCAGTTTCTTGATATTACAAAAAGGGCTGCCACAAACATGTTTGTACATGTAGGAACCTTTCTCTGCTTTATGATCTCTTTGGGGTATAAGCCCAGTAGAAACACTGCTGGATCAAAGAGTATCTACATTTTGATAGCCCTTTGTGCATAGTTCCAAATTGCTCTCCAGAATGGTTGGATTCGTTCACAACACTACCAACAATGTATTAGTGAACTAGTTTTCCCATATCCCCTCCAACATTTGTCATTATATTTTCCTGTCATGTTAGCCAATCTGAAAGATATGTAATGGTACCTCAGAGTTGTTTTAATTTGCATTTCTCTGCTCAATAATGAATCCTTGAATGTAAATTTCCTCCAGTTTATAGCTTCCTTTCTAAGCTTATCTGCATTCCTTTTGTTTGTGCAAAAACTTTAATTGAACATAATCAAAATTTTCTATTTCATGTTCAAAAATGTACTCTAGTTATTCTTTGATCACAAATTTCTTTCTTCTCCACAGATTCGAGAGGTAAACTATCCTATGTTCTTCTAATTTGCTTATAATATCACTCTTTATGTCTAAATCATGAACTCATTTCAACCTCATCTTTGTGTGTGTCAGTGCCTAGTTTCTGCCATATTAATTTCCAATTTTCCCAGCAGTTTCTGTCACATAGTGAGTTCTTAACCCAAAAGCTGAGGTCTTTGGGTTTGTCAAAAACTAGATTAGTATAATCATTGACTATTTTGTCCTGTGAACTTAACCTATTCCATTAATCAAGTACTCTCTTTCTTAGCCACTACCAAATTTTTTTTTGACAATTTCTGCTTTATAATATAGCTTTAGGTCTGTACAGCCAGGCCATCTTCATTTACATTTTTTCATTAATTCACTTGAAATTCTTGACTTTTTGTTCTTCTAAATGAACTTTCTTATTTATGTTGTGATTCAATTTATTTAGTTCTGAAAGAGCAAGGTTGAGATCCCCCCCAAATATAGTTTTGCTGTCTATTTCTTCTTGTTCTTTTAACTTCTTCTCTAGAAATTTGGATCGTTTACCACTTGGTACATATATGTTTAGTATTGATATTACTTCTTTATCTATGGTACCCTTTAGCAAGAGATCATTTCCTTTCTTATCTCTTTTAATTAAATCTATCTGTGCTTTTGCTTGATCTGACATCAGGATTGTAGTTACCCCTCCTTTTTTTTTTTTTTTTACTTCATCTGAAGCATATTAAGAATCTATTAAGATTCTGCTCCAGCCTTTTACTTTTACTTAAAGTATATCACTCTTCTTTAAATGTGTTCCATGTAATTAATGTGTTGTAGGATTCTGGCTTTTAATCCAGTCTGTTATCCACTTCTGTTTTGTGGGAGAGTTCATCCCATTCACATTACAGTTAAAATGATTAATTCTGTATTTCCTACCATATTATTTACATCAAGTTATGTTTGTCTCCTTCCTTTTCCTCTTTCTCTCCTCCCCAGTATTTAGCTTCTGATGACTACTTCCTTCAAACAGCACTATTTTTGTAGTGGCAAGGAACTGGAAAGTGATTGGATACTCATCAATTTGGGAATGATTGACTAAGTTATGTTATATGATTGTTATGGAATATTATTGTTTTATAAGAAATGATGAACAGGAAGATTATAGAAAGCCTGGAGAAACTTACATGAATTCGTGCTAAGTGAAGTGAGTAGATCCAAGAGAACATTATACACAGCAACAACACGATTATGTGATGGTGAACTCTGATAGATGTGACTTTTTTTCAAAAATGAGGTTATGCTGAGCAATTCCAATAGATGTGTGGGAGAGCCAGCTGCCCCTAGAAAGAGGATTTTCGGGACTGTATCTGGATCACAACACAGTTTTTTCACCTTTTTGTTGCTGTTTGCTTGCTTTTTGTTTTCTTTCTCCTTTTTTTTTCCCTTTTTGATCCGATTTTTCTTCATCAGCATGATCAATGTGGAAATATGTATAGAAGAATTGTATGTGCTTAACATATATTGGATTTCTTGCTGTCTAGGAGAGAAAGTGGAGAAAGAGGGAGAAAAATTTGGAACACAATGTTTTGCAAGGGTAATGCTGAAGACTATCTTTGCATGTATTTTTAAAATAAAAATATGTTATTATTCAAAAAATGAGTCTCTAAAATACAAGTACATCTGCTGTTAATTATACTTAATTGAGACCTCTATATATTTTAATCTGTACCTGACTTGCTGTAATTATGCAATGAATGGCATCAGTAAAAATGTTTTTGCATTGTTTGAACTTAGAGTATTGGGGAAATTGGACCATCTTTATTATTATTTAGAGACCTTTAATGTATTATGTATTATTTAGAGATCTTTAATGAAGGACCCATGTTATACTAACCAGAAAATCAGATCCAAGGACTAAGGCAAGGATAACATATATAATTGTAAGAAAATTAAATATATCAAGCGATCCATATGTCTTATCTGAAAAATGGCAATCAATTGATTTTTCTAAGGATCTCTACTAGGTCCTTCTGACTATTCCCATAGCTGTTAAATTTGTGGGCATGTACTCTTAGATCATCTGAAGAAAGTCCCTGCTCTGAGTTTGGTGTAACAAAAGCATTTTGTACTTACCCTTTGGATGATCTCATTATCTGGCAAAATCATATTATTGTATTGTTTTGACCAGCTGCAGATATCTCTTAGCTCAAAGAAGCACCAGACAAGTACTCATGTTTTAGTCCTGAAAACTTGTTATGAATCAAACTTGTTTCATTGTTGATGTTATCTTTCATTATAAGAGTCACAGCTCAATGAATAGCTAACTAGGTATTATTATTGAGGTCACCCCACACTGCCTCTGGTCCCCCAACCAGGGACAGAGCTTCAGCATAAGTGTTTTGATCTCATCTTTACTCACAAGCTTTTTTCCTCATTTTGAAATTAAACTTCTGTTTGATTCCCAACTTTCCAGGCTCTAGCATGTTCTATTTGATTCTGATCATCAAGAGGTTAGAGGCCAATTAGGTCCCAGTTAACAAAATGTCAATGAGTAACTAATAAGGGGGAAAAATGCTTCTCAAGACAAGCTATTTTGTTCCCACCAAAATTCACTTCCTTCTCAGCTTTCCCTCTTTCAATATGTGACTGGACAATTCCTCTTGTCTCCTGGACTAGAAAATTTGGAATTATCTTTGACTTTCCCTTTTTTATCTCCTGTATGTATTAAGTCACTACATTCTATCACTTTTCATTTGAGATGCCTTTTCAATTCTCACTTTCCTTTTCAATCCCACTGTCATTCACTTAGTTCAGGCTTGAAGTTTAGGTTTCTATAATAGTATGCTAGGCAGCAATCTTGCTTCTATATTCATTCCTCTCTAATTTATAGTTCATCAATTACAATGATTTTTAAATCTTAATGTTTGATTGTTGATGTTGATAATATTTGTGAAGAAGAATTGGACTCATTTTCCAAAAATAAATGTCTATTTTCTACTGCATTAGATTCAAACTTTTCTGACTAACTCTGGGTACCTCTCATATACCCCACTCTTTTCATCAAATGTCATTTTCCATTATTCCTTAAAGTGGTATGGTGGAAATCAACAAAACTTTAGAAACTTAAGCCCTAGATTTGAAAATAAGCTGTCATTTAGGAGCTTTATGACTTTAGTCAAGTTATTACTTAATTTCCTCAACTACAATTTGGGTATGAAGACATTTATATAAATTCATCTTATAAGACTGTGATATGATACAAGAAAATGTATGTGAAAGCGTTTTGTGATAATGAGTTACTATCTAAGGGTGGGGTGTTATTTTTATGTAGCTATACCAGTTGACTTATAGTAGGTACTTTAAAAGTATTCAATGAGACAAGTGTGTTGGCATATACCTGTAATCTATGCTGCTGGAGAGAGAGATAGTTATACCTCTAGTGTTCAGGAGTTTTCAGTTGCAGTTATATTTAGAGATGTAGTCAGTCTGGTGTCTGAATTAAACTGGAGGCCACCAGGTTGCCTAAGAAGGAGGCAAAATGATCCATGTCAGAAATGGAACAGGTCAAATTTCCTACACTAATTAGTAGTGGGACTGGGCTTGGGAATAGCCCCTACTTTTTCAAGGTAGGAAGAATCAATTTTTACACACACACACACACACACACACACACACACACACACACACACACATTTCTACTATAATAAATGCATGTGTGCATATGCACTGAAAGCATTATAATAGATATGAAAGTAATTTGCGAAGTTCAAAGTTTTAACCAATATTTTTATTTCAAGACAAATGGGCTCATGAAGGATTCTCTTTTGTTAACTGTATCCATCTACATTTTTTCACACTACAAAAACATTGTTTCTTCTCTATAAATCCTCTACATATATACACATGCACACCAAGTTTTTTGTCTTTTGTTGATATATATCATAATTTATTTGTCATATATTAAAAATAATTCTTGAAATATATGTCTTTATCTATGTACCTATAATTGTCTCCATAGAAAATTATATATATTACATAAAACATAAACTTATGTACTATATGTGTGTATATATGTAATATTATATACAAATATATGTATTTCAAACAATGCTTTATATAAGAATATACAACAGATATTTTGGGGGGTTGATTCCAACTGTCCATTTATTATCTCTCTTTTTTGCATACATTACTGGCCTATAGTCGTTTCTGCTCTTCCATTGTCTTCATTCTTATCTAGGATATATATTTTATACCATTTCTTGTTAATTATCATCAATCATATGCTCTAGTAGTCTACTATATGTCTCTGAATGAGATTGAGATAACATTCTAATAATTTAGGCATAAAATGTGAAATATTTATGATTTTAAACTCTGTTTTTCCCATACAATAGGCAGACAACAAATATGAATAAAGAATGCCAAGGAGTTAGTTGATTTACATTCAAATTCACATGATTGGTCATTCTAGTTAATTTATTCTGAGAAGGTTGTGTTCTCTAAGCAGCTAGGTAGCTGTGTTGCATTTCATTATTTTGTCTACTTCTGATATTCTTTCTCAAAGCAAAGCATTAATAGAAAGTTCCTATAAGATAAACTGTTAACTAAGACTTGTTAAGTTATATAAATGTAAAATAATCAGATTAACCTCTGCTTCAGAGACTACAGCTACTATTATTTTATCTTTAAGAGGGAAGAGAATCTTGGAGAAAATGGTAGTTAGCTGTCATTCTGGAAAGAAATTTTTTGAGATCAAAGATAGAGGACTAAGAAGATCTCTTTCCCAGCCAATTGTATCTTTCTGGCTCTGAAAACATATCAAAGTTAAACCTGTTAAGCTATACTTATGAGTTTGAAGTAGTAATTCTCTTGTTGTGTTGACTTCTGTTGCTTCTATTTTCATATAAACCTGTGCAAAGGTTGTACATATAGTCAAAGTGTGCAGCTATTGACTTGCAGGTTTTTGTTTACAGGATTTTACTAATATTTCAAATAACCTGAGTTTAGTTTCAACTAATGGCATCTCAGATATAATTGGTAGATCTAGACATAGCAGTCATGCTATAAACATTCTTGATGACATCAACAACTTTCTTGGAAATTTATTATTCCCTAATTTAGTCATGTTTAACTCCTTATTCCATGGTGTACCAGACCCTTCTATCTTCTGCTATTCCATGAATTCTGTCCAACCTCAATGTTCTTTGCTTCTTGGACACTATTTATCCATTCCATCCACTGTTATCCCCTTCCCCTTTTGCCTTCATTTTTCCCTGACATCAAGGGCTTTTCCTCTGAGTCCTGCCTTTTCATTATGTGATCAAAGTAATCAAGCTTTAGATTCCAATGAATATTCTGAAATAATTTCCTTAATAACTGCTTGATTTGGTCTTACTGCCTAAGGGAGGCTGAAAAGTCTTCTCTAGCACCACAATTTGACAGCATCAGTTCTGCAGCAGTTAGCTTTCCTTATAGTCCAACTCTCATAGTTATATATTATACTAGAAAAACATAGCTTTGACTATATGGATTTTTGTGAGCAAAATAATATCTCCATTTTTAGTGTGCTACATATTTGTTTCCTGATACTGATTCTTTAGAAATTCAGCTTCTCACACACCAGTGTTTTATCCTTCTTTGAAATATATTTGTCACTTATATGTTCATCTAAGTCACAGCTATAACAGAAAATAAATCTGGTTCTCTATCATAAATGTGCTAGTGCTGATTTTGCATCAAATTATAGTGACCTTTGTTCTTTTGGTCTTTCATTTTCACAAATGGGATGATATTGTTTGATTTTCTATCTTTTTGACAGATCTCTAAACTTTTGTCTTCAAATCTCTTTTGTCACTGTGAGTCTCTTGCTTTTTCTTTTGTAGTCAATATAAAAAGTGTTTAGGAGCTACTCAATACTGAAGTTGGAGTTTAAATAATAGGAATATTTCTTATCTAGTCTTAGCTCATTTTACAGTGATGTATATTACTACTACTATCATTGCAACTACTACTGCCTATAATTGTATGCTGCTAGCAAACATTTATAGAAAGTATTAAGCTACTATACTTCTATTACTACTACTACCACTACTACTACTACTATTACTACTACTACAACTACTACTATTACTATTTCTATTACTACTATTACTACTATCACTACTACTATTACTACTACTACCACTATTACTACTACTATGACTACTACTATTATTACTATTATTACTAGTACTACTACCACTACTACTACTACTTCTACTACTATTCCTACTATTATCACTACTAGCACAACTACTATTACTACCACTACCACTATTACTATTACTACTATTCACTATTACTACTACTATGACTACTATTATTATTACTATTACTACTACTACTACTACTTCTACTATTACTACTATTATTACTACTAGCACTACTACTACTACTACTACCACTACCACTATTACTACTACTACTACTATTACTATTACTACTACTACTGCCTACTACTATTATTACTACTACTAACTTATTATCTGCTACTATAACTATTATTTATGACTCATTTACTAAATTACTATTACTACTACCTATTACTATCTGCTATCTACATGTATAGAGTACTAAGCTTTACCAAATGTTTGTATATTATATATATATGTATATATATGTGTGTGTGTGTGTGTGTGTGTATAAATCAATACATGCACACAACACACATACACACACAAAAACTAAAACAAAAAAAAAAAAAAAATGAATATGATCCTCATAGCCCTGTGAGGTAAATTTTATTACTTTACAGATGAAGAAAGTAAATTTGAGAGATTGATTTCTCCAGAGTCGTACAGCTAGCAAATATCTGAAATAAGATTCAAATGTAGTTCTTCCTGACTATATTTATCAGTCTATCCATTGTGCCACAAAGCTTTCTTAAAAGAATTTCATTAAGGGCTGCTATGTGAAATTTAGAAATATATTAGGAAAAGAATGGGAATTTATCCTATACCTGAATCATAACTAATTACCACAATTATTTGATTGATTGAAATAATTTGATTCACTTTTAACACACATTTATTAAGCATTTAATATGAGCTTAGCATTGTTGTAGATACTGGGGATATAAAGACTAAAATGAACTTGATTTTTTTTGGCTGGGGGTTTGCATTTATTAGGAAGAAACAATATATACACAGATAAATAGCTACAAAATATATAAAAAGAAATTCAAAGCTTTTTGGGGATAGGAGAAATTACAGAGCTGTTGGAATCAGGAAAAAGTGTCGCATATTTGATGAGCCTTCAGAGAGCTAAGTGTGCAAAATAGTGATTGTGAAGAGAGAGCAATTATTTCTTACATGGTCTGGGGCGCTGGGGAGACTGCCTGTACAAGGACTCAGAGGCTGGAGATAGAATAATATGCTTCAGGGACACTATTTACACTAATTAGAAACAGAGAATAGTTTTATGCTTTTAGGAAGAACTAAGTGAGACACAGTGAGGATAAGGTGCTGATCCTAGAATCAAGAAGACTTGAGTTCAAATTCAGTTTCATATTCTAGCTGTGTGACTTAAGACAGATGTCTGTTTCAGTTCCCTTAACTATAAAAATGGGAATAATATAAATACCTATATTAAAGGGTTGTTATGAGCATGGAGTCAGATAGTATTTGTAAAGAACCTGACGTAGCTCTTGACACATAGTAGGTGCTTGATAAATGCTTATTCTCTCCCTCTCCCATGTCACAGGGACTTTAACTGCCACCTACTTGATCTTATCCCACCAAGGACCAGTCACTAGCCAAATGAGTAGCTGAATTTAGATTAGAACAGATTAGTTATTTTCTAAATCTGGTGTATGACTTCTATGTCCTCTCCCTTCAAGAAATATAATTTGCACTGACTAGGACTGTTTTAATTAAATACTGTTAATCCTGAAATGACAAAGGATGGGAAATAGAGTGATTAAATCAACATTTGAAATAAGACATCAGAAACACCACCCAAATATTAATTATCCCTTGGAGGAGATGGCATTGTTTGGAATGCTTCCCTCTCTGCCTCCTGAGATTATTGAGGTAGTTCCATGAGATCATTAAAGGGAAAAGAGTTTGGACTTTGGTTGCACACTGCTGGCTTGTTAAAAGGAAGGCCGAAACCTGTGTTCTTATCCAGTGTTTAATGAGCTGGTATATCTATAATTGGGGGTAGAAAAAAGGTACAAAATGTACCTGTAAAGTTATATTAGTGAGTTATTAGCCATTTGAAACAGCTGCGCAGAGCACACTGAACTCAAATCAATGGGATGATACACTTAGCAAAAGGCCTTTTATATGGAAGGCAATCCTGAAGCATAATTGCTAATAAAAGATCTATTAATGTCTTAAAATATGTTAACAAGTTCATTCAAGTGAGCTGGTGAATGAGTAGGTGATAATTAGGAAATCAGAGGTTAGACTGGTACTAGCAATTCTAGATCTAGCTGTAGAAAGTGTCCTTTGACTACTCACTAGCATGCCACAGGGTTGGTGTATGAGCTCATTTATATTGGGTGAATTTAGAAATCTATTTTAAGGAGCATGTAAATTAACATTCTTTTTTCCTACACCTTCTGCACTCAGTATGGTGTCAGACTCTCTAGTCCAGTGACTAGCAGAGCAGAGAGTGACGGGGTGGGCTGGCAAAAGGGTTTGTGTATATTTACTTTTACTCTGAGGGAGGGTCTTTGGAACAGCGTGAGCTCCCACACATCACCCAGCTTGATCCTGAAGAGCTTTTGTAGTTGACTGCCTTCGAAAACCCTGCAGGAGATTGCTCAGCTTGCTTCCCAGCTGTGCAGGCTTGACTAAGAACTGAGACTTATGGAACATGACTTTAACCTCACTTCTTCATTCACTACAGGGTCCATCTTTCTCTATTTCTTTCATCTTCTTCTACCCTACAGAGAAAGGCCCTAAAATAAAAAAAAAAATATATGTAATGAAAATCCAATTAAAAAACACTAAACAAATATAACATCACATCTCATTCCCCCTCCCTAAAAGAAATCAGTCCAGTGATTGTTTTTTTTCCACTAATTTAAATTGAATATTTGAATAATATAAATATTAAATATTTTTTAAAAAAAACTTATGCTAGACTATCAGAGACAGCAATTTAAGTTTGTTTTTCCCCTCATAGTTGTTTCACATTTTCTTTTTATGGTCTATCATTTGCCTTTCTAACTTTTAGTTTCTACATCTAATTTATTTCATCTAACTGCAATCTCAGTCATATTTTTCCCAGTACTTTCACTTGAATCATTGACATTTCTTGTTGGTTATATCATTTCCATTTCAAATATAAAAAATGAATGCAAGGCTCATGTTCTTTTTTGAATGAAGGAAGGTAGGATTATGATTTCTACTAACAGCATGGCACTTTGATTTGTCTCAAAGGAAAGGTTGTGGCTTTAATGTCTTATTTCATTTCTTTCTGCAATCTATTAAGCCACTCCTTGAACTCTCAGCTCTGAACACTGATACATGTTATAGAATGAATAAAAGGACAAACCAAATAAGGAGATGATAAGATCTAGAGTACAATGCACATAAAGTATTTTAAAGCATTAAGTGAATGCCAGATAATAATAATAATAATGGCATAGTATTAGAAGATGAAGGAAGAGGAGAGAGAAGGAAAAAGAATACTCATGTCACAGTAGTAGTAATAACAAAAGTAATAGTAGCAAAAGCAACAGTAATAGTAGTAGTGAAAACTAAGGTGATAGAGATAAGCAATGCAAAGAACAAAATAAAAATTCTACATTAACCAAAAACAATATTACAGAGGCCAGTGAAGTAGAGATCCAAGAAAAAAATGTCCACCAGAGCAAATAAATATGACATAATTTTGGTTATCTATATGTCTGAAAGTAATTTAATACGATGAAAATTCAAATTAGCTCAAACATAATATGAACAGTTTGCTCATTGTTATTGTAAACCAAAATTACATCAATGCCAGCCTTAGAGCAAAATTGGAGAAAGGTAAGGTGAACTGGGTAAGATCCATGATTATTGTCTGAAATGCCAGTCAATGAATTACTAGCAAAGTATTTGTCATCTATGACAGACCCCTTTTTCTTAACAGAAGACATTACTACTTCTATCAAGAGATGAAAACAGCTAATAAGCTTAAAATGGCTCTAACATTTTTGCAACATTGTGTGTTTTTATTTCTTTATCTGCCTCTGTATATCTATCCACAAACTATATATGTATTTATATTGATAGTTATGGATATACATAAACACATCCATATAAGAAAACAGCATATTGTTGAGGTACATAAAGGATATCCCTAAAAGTCCCAGTGATGCAAAGAGCAACTCATTGTTGATTCAGTAATTATTGAACAAGATGTCTGAAAGTGCCATAACATTTATATTGCTTTTATTGATTGCTGCAAAACCTTCGACTCAGTTCCACACTCATAGCTTATTTGTGTGATGCAAATATATAAAAGAGACCCAAATATAATGAAAATGCTAGTGCATTTGATGTTCATCAGGAAATCTCTTTCCTACTAAAAGCAATGATAACACAATGATGTCAAGAACAATTTACAATTATGTAAAAGCCTCTAAGTGGCAAAATGTTTGAAATGATGAAGTTGGTGTTCAGAAGGCTAGAATTTAAATCTTGTTTCAGTTGCTTACTAGCTTTGCAACTCGCTTAGTCTCTATTTTCTTAATTTTAAAATGAGAGAATATAAATTTCTATTTATATCATAAAGCTCTGTTCTACATAGATTCTTCTTTTCTTTATGTTATTTCATTTAGTAATCTCATCAGTTCCAATGGTTTCAATTATCAATTTTAAATTCTCAGCTCCCAGTTCTATCTTTCTAGTCCTACCCACTTGTCTAACCTCCAGTGTCAAATGTCCTTATGGCATGTTTTATTGGACTTATGTCCAAAACAGAACTCATTGAATTTTCCCCCAAATAATCTCATTTTTTGGATATGAGAGTTAAAAAAAGCAAGCAGTCAAGAATCAAACTTAAATTACAAGACTGATTGGGAAAATGGTGGTAATTTTTGCAAAATGCAAACATCTTGAGAGTGGTGACTTTAATTGTTAACTTTAGATCCTTAATAATACAATTGCAATAGCTATAACACTGTAGATACTTGAAAATGATTACTTATTGATTATGGAGCTTACAATTTATTGACAAAGCTTTTAAAATATTTTCACTGGGAAACACATAATAGCATCAATTCTAAACAAGTGATATAATAAATGCTAGAAGAAAGAAATCACTGAGGGCTGGAGTTATTTCCTGGAAAAAAGGACTTCCTGGGGGAAAAATCACTTTGATCTAAACAGTCAATATTGGTCAGAGTTTACTTTTATGGTTTCAGACTCCATAACTATATTACCACAGTTTAGTGCATAGAGGATTAACCTTGCTTTCTAAAGCATCTGAGTTCAGATTCTGTCTCGAAAACAGACTAACAATGACAAGAACAAGTTAAGCCAATTCCCCAGTTAAAGATGATTTCTTTATTAGTAGAAGAAAGTTTCCTATACTGAAGAAATTACAAGAATAGACAAAAGAAAAAAATGAAAAAAATCAACATTTTCTTCTCATATTCTGAGATTAAAAAGGCTTATTCCTTCTTTTCATCCACTTATATTGTTTTAGGGTTATAATTATAATGGTTTTTAAAAATAATCTAACTCCAATTTTATTTTCATAAACACATTTCTTTGCTCTCTTCCTGGCTGTCAATTAAGTATAAAACAGTTTTCTTTTCAACTGACAGATTGATATTCTATAAACAAAATAGGCTAGTACTAAGAATGAGGAAGTCATATCACAGAGGAGAATAACATAAAACTGAATTATCTTTCTTTCATTAAAAGAGTGGGGCTAATATGAGAATTTAAAAGTAATTTTGAAATTGTAGTTCTAGGAACACGACAGATAGAAATATCTTTGTGATAAGTAAAGTCTGCATATACAGTTGACTCTGATTATTGGATTATGAAGGACTTCGATATCATGGTTCATGCAGTTCTATTGAAGGAATTATCATGAAGAACAGAACTCTTGGGAGGGGGAATAAGCATAATAACTGTCTTCCAATATTTGAAGGACTATTTTATTTACAAAAAAAAGTATTGGAATTGCCCTTCTCAGCACCAGATCTCAGAATGAGGAATAGTGTCTGAAAATTTCAGGGAGACAGATTTAAGTGCAATGTAAAACAATACCAACCCCCCCACCCCCAAACAAACAAATCTCTTGATATTTAGAACCATATTTTTAATATGGTTTATTTCAGGAAAAAATGAACACCATCTCACTAGAAGGAATTAAGTGATATCTTGATTATTATCTGTTGGGTATATTGTACATAGAATTAATACTTAGTTCTTGTCTTTTGAGGAGACAACCATTGAGGTTGATATTTTGTGTTTCTGGATATTCTATTCAATGAAAGACAACAAAAACTTGATTTTGTTAACTAAATTACAAATAGGAATTGGCTCTGTGATTTCACAGATACAGGGAATTGGCATGTAAGGAAACTGTCCCTCCCAATTCTTACAGGCACATTCTCTGAAATTCACAATCTTTCAAAGTTGCCTGAAGCACAGAAAGATTAAGACATTTGCCCAGGGTGACATAGCTAGTAGCTGTTAGAGGCAGAGCTTGAAGCCAGGTTTTCCTAGTTTTGTGGCCAGTTCTTTAGGCATTAGAAGATACTACTTATGCAAATTAAATCAAAATTATACTTTTTTTTCCAAAGAGAGTCTGACTTTTCCACTCTTCAACCATTATTGAACCTATCCAGCAAGGATAAAAGATAGGCCATAGAATTAATAGATTTAGAACTAGAAGGGCTTATGCAAGGCCATGAAAACCAATTTTATCATTTCACAGATGAAGAAACAGAGTCCAGAAAGATTATATATTGCCTAGCATCACAGTTTAAAATGTGTCTGAGGGAGGATTCAAACACAGATATTACTGACTCTGGAGCCATACATCATCCATTATGTACTTAGCTACCTTAGCGTAAAGCACCTTCTTTTTTTACAATGCAATGTGTTAGAGGAGTTACAGAGTTTAGATGAGATAAATTCTTGCCCTCAGAGAAATTATGTATAGGCATTTTATCAGAGAGATAAGCCACAAACACAGCTAACTATAATTTCATTATGGCTGATGCTTCTTTGGAAGTTTATAAAACAAAATCATATATCAATAATCAATAAATATTTATTAATGTTTAATTAATTTATTAATGCCTATTATGTGCCAGGCACTATACCAAGTTCTGGGAATACAGAGAAAGACAAAAGATAGTTCCTGCCCTCAAGAAACTCAGAAGTTACTGAGGGAAGACAATAGATAAAAAGAAATTGAAAAAATAAATTAGAGACAGGGAGGAGATGGAAGGTAAAATTTAATTTCTGAGCATGAAGAAGTCTTAGAGCCAAATAGGAAATATTGAAGCATCTGCCCAGGATCTCCTCCTCAAATAGAGGAGTTGAAATTAGCTCTCTGATTTCTACCTTCTACTATCTTCTATCAGAGGAAAGGATAGCAACCCTAAGAAATAGGGGTTACTAAAGAGATGGGAGTTTCAAAGTTATTTTGATTTTATGAGATCAGTGTTTAAAGAAAATGGTACAGTATAAATGAGTAGCTAGGTGGGAAATGAACCTTAATATTTGAAGTTTAAAGGGAGGATTATTACTGGTAAATTCATTTTCTTGGGACAGATAGCACCTAAATGGTATGTTATATAATGGGGATTCAGGTCTGGTGCATTTGTTTAAAATTCTTTCCATTAGTCGAGAGAATAATTATTCAATGTTCCATGTCTACATAGCATATGGAATTGTGAGAGCTTGAAAAAGGAGGGATTTTTTTTCTGACTTCTGGCTTGGAATGAGGACACATGAGGTTCCAGGCCCTCTTCCAAGAAAGACCTCTGGAGTGAAAAAAGATATTAGGTAGGAGGTGATATGTAGAGGAGCACCCAGAGCCCAGATATGATCCTGATTTCCAGTTTGCTTCATTAAATATTTTGGGCAATTCCTCTTGGGTAAAATCAAACACAGCTCTCCCTCACTTTAAATACAATTCACTGCATGTCATGGCAGAGTAAAAATTAATTTTAATCAGAAGGGAAATACTACATGATAAGATTGGAAAGATCAGGGTCCTTGAACAGGATCTAGAGATCCAATAATACTGATATCCTACCTCTACAAAATGATTGCTAATACTACTCTTCACTCTACAAGGTTCCCCATGGGGATTTCTGTTGCCTGGGTCAATCGAGTAACTGACAGGATCCCTCCATTATAATGATCTCAACGCATCATAGATATTATTACTACTATAATAACTAGTAATTTTAATAAAATTATCCTATAGATTAATATGGGGTAAACTTTGTTTCACCATGCCATTGAAGAAGTAGCAGATGGTGAGAGAGTGGTTTGGAATGTGAAGAATTTACTATAGGTGTTATCATAGTCAAAAGGTGCTCTTTTTGCTATGAAAAGGTTCAGAGCAAAATCAAAATGATTAAGCAATGGGCTGTGAATGAAGTGGACTTTTTAAAGATCAGAGGCTATCTACAGATAAATATAACTGTTCAAACATGAATGCCAGTCAACAAATATGTACACCTATCTGTGTGTGTATGTGTGTGTGTGTGATTATACTATCTAAACACCATAGAGCATCCTTTGGGAATAAAAGACAAGGATAAATGATTATAAGAATGAAAGGAAGAGTAACCTTCTCCTTGCTTCACTTATATTTTATTCATAAATCTAATCCGAAGAGATCACACTGCTATAGCCATAGGGTTTGCAATGTGTCCCTTCTCTTGAAAGTGTACTTGCTACGTAGTGGACTGAGCTACTGAAGTTGGCATTTCTCCTTCTTGCTTTCTGAGGTTTGGAAACAAATGAGTTAAAATTCTCAGAAAGTGCTAAAATAAACCACTTATGAAAAATTAATTGGTAATTACTATATAATTTCCTGATTCTCAAATATTGGTGAGAATTGATTCTAATTAAGAGGAATTTAATATATACAAATAGCTTGAGTTTTACATTTTGATTCAATTCAATGAATGATTCTATTAGCCAGCAATTTGAAACAGCAGAACCCAATTGTAATTCAAAGTAGAAAGTAAGAGAAGAATGTTTAAAAAAAAGTCACCCAAGGACAAACTTAGTCCCAGAACCAGAAGAGAAATAGATTTTCTTAATTCTATTTTTTTTTTACTTTGGTTTAGGGAAGTAAGATGATTGCTTGGTGGTCTATGGGGTAAATTGGTCTTTTTGACTTTTTCCTCCCTGTCCCCAACACACACGTGTACATTCCTCCCCTCCTCCCCATTCCTTTCTTCCCCTTACCCCATTCATGCATACAAATATTCATGCTTTATTAGAAATATTTGAAATTTCAGGACTAGATTATCCCCA
The DNA here is from genome assembly GCF_016432865.1 of Antechinus flavipes. Lineage (NCBI taxonomy): Eukaryota > Metazoa > Chordata > Mammalia > Dasyuromorphia > Dasyuridae > Antechinus > Antechinus flavipes. Next base: position 212,094,855 of record NC_067402.1, read on the forward strand.
GAGCAGGAAAACAAGAGTTTAGAGTATCCCAGGGCAAGAGAGCAGCTGAGACCATTTGCACATTCTGCCTACACAAACTCTGGGCATTCAGCAGAATGGAAGTCTGTAATGGGAGAGGGTGTTTTTCTCTGACCTTTGTTGAGATTGGCCTTAGAGTCTAGAGCATTTATATTCTAAGAACAACAGAGATGATCACTTCACTAAGACATGTTTGACAGTGGAGAAGAATTTCATCAACTGTCTTGACCTGGATGTTCTGCCTCTTTTGTCATCTTGCTAAGGTGAAGAAATCCTGGTAACAAAGCCAGGTAAATGATGTATGTGTGTTTCCCATTATCTCAGAAGCCTCAGACCCTGTGGACACTTTTGCTATGAGTCATAGAAATCTAGGGCACAGCTACATAATAGAAGTGAACTTCTGATAAGTCTCTAATTCAAGTTCAATAGCTTGGTCACACCTAATTAATCATTTATATTCTTCTTAGGGATACAGCCTAATGGGGTCTCACCCATGACAAAGGTAGGTCTGCCAGATTCTCTCTCATCATCTGTTAATGGAGGAAGTCAGCTATTCAATGAGTAAAGAACACTTCAGGTGTGAAGGTAAAAGGTTAACAAGAAGGGTTTCAACAGCAATTTACTTAAACAGACACATGTCACAAAGGAGATGGGGCTAGAGGGGTTTGCTCTCTCTAGAGATGGACTTGTAGAATGGCTTGATGAAAGTTTGCCTGGGCTTCTGTAAAGAGATTATTTTATTCTGGAGATAATTTCATTCTGCTTTTTGATCTCTTGGGATACGAGGGCAAACTGTAACACTCAAAAATCACACAAAAATTGGTTATTGGTATTCACTTCCTCTAATCTCTCCTCTCTCACCACATATTCTGTCTTTTTCCTTGCTGCCTCTACCTTTCCCTAGGATTAAAATTATAATTCTTATTAAGGGGCATTGGGAGTTCAGTGGTTGGAACACTGGACCTGGAGTCAGGAGAACCTGGATTCAAATCAAACCTCATATATTCGCTAGCTGTTTGATCCTGAGCAAGACAGTTAACTTGTGTTTGCTTCAATTTCCTGAAGTGTAAAAAGGATGGAGATTAAAAACATTTACCTGCCAGGCTTGTGATGATACCATAAAATTCCTGGCATTTAGTAAGAGCTATATAAATGTTAACTATTATTATTATTATTATTATTATTATTATTATTATCCCTGTATCCTAGAGTATTTCTGTAGATGTTTTAGGTCCATGATATTAAGCTTAGTTGTTGGGGACCCAAAGGCATGCCAACAGAATTGAGAGCTAAGTATATATAAGTAGAGCCAGGGTCAAATAAGTCTTACTTAAGAACATCTCTCTTTGTTGTTCTTAGAATATATATGCTCTGAGACAGGGCTTCTTAAACTTTTTCCATTTGCAATCATTTTTCACCCCCAAAATTTTTACCTGACTCCAGGTATATAGGTATATAAAATAGGTATACAAATCAAACACTTACTGTTAATAAACCATAATTTTGTAACCCCCACATTCAATTATGAGACTCCACATGGAGTTGTGACTCAGAGTTTAAGAAGGTGGATTCAGGACATAGGTGGCTGCCTAAACATGTGAAGATGACTTTAGTGAATCTCATTTTATACATGTAATCATGTGTTTGGAAGAAATCACATACTGTATTCAACTAATAAATGTCTAATTGATGAATTGATTTTCTTTTTGAGAACTGGGGGATATGAAATCATGATGTCACTAGTACAGTAAGAAAAATCTCTCTACATATGCAGTTGCTCTGCATATTACAGTCTTAGCTTATAGAACTAATAGATTAAATACTTTGTTAAGGGTCACAGAGAAAGCATGTGTAAGAGATATAAATAGAACATAGATCTGAGGCCAGGTTTCTATCTTGCTTGTCAGGTTGCCTCTTTATTCCCCTTTCAATCATCAAACTCTTAGTTTCAATGTTATGATTATTATGCCTCACATTTATATGACACTTTATAGGAATGATGTATGATTTTATTAGCGTGAGAATTCCATATAAAAAGCTCAATCCTTATGTATCTTAGATAAACAAGAGAGACTCAGTCCTTCATGATTTAGTAGTAATTATTAAAGAGTTATCTGTGGCACATATAGTTTAAATGACTTATTCATGACCATAGTTTACCCAAAACACTTTTATCAAAACTCTGTGAGATGATTAGTCTAGGCCACAATATTCCCATTTTATAGATGAAGCTTAGGAAAGTAAGGCAGCTAGATAATATAGTGGATAAAATGCTAGGCTAGAAGTCAGAGGATTCATTTTTATGAGTTCGAATCTGGCCTTAGACACATATTTGCTATGTGACCCTGGCAAATCACTTTGCTCTGTTTGCCTCAGTTTCCTCATCTGTATAATAAGGTGGAATATACTTCACTATCTTTGCCAAGGAAATCCAAATGGTGTCATGAAGAGTTAGACACAACTGAAATGACTTAACCACAACATATACTACTTGTGGTTAAAAAGCTGATAAATGAAAGAACCAAGCCCAGAAACCAGGTTTTTTTGGCTCTAATTCCAGAGCTCTTTCCACTATGTGTTGCTGCCCTCTCCAGTGTGACCGAGCAAAGGGGTTGTCATCCTTAACTCTTTCCCCTAAATTCCTAAGCATTTCCTCCAGGCCAAACAAACTCTGTAGACCAAAAATCACTGACAGATTACATCCCTGCACTCAAGAATTTGAAATAGATTTCCAATTTGTCCAGGTCTGAGTCTGCCATCCCTAATAGATAGGCAGCTTTGTGACAAAGAGTGGAGGGGAAGTGCTCAATCATAAGCATTTACTAAAGGCATCTGTGTCTGTGACAGTGGTTTTCTTGAACAAAATACAAGGCACCTGACTAATAAATTGCTCTTGGATGGTTCCTCGGCAGACATATAACAGCATGCTTGCTGTTTGTCCACCCCAAGGAAGATCATTATCTTCTATTACCTTTCATGTGGCCAGTGAAACCTAGATTACTAGACAGGCTTTCTCAGGCATAACAATAAGTCTTGATTCACAGACTTATTGTGCTTTACCTCTCTGAGTATTGCAAGCAATTGACATATTAATAAACCATTAAAACATTTCTCCAAGGGAGTTTAATGTAATGACTATTCAATATATGTCTCCCAATTGTGCAAGGATATCCCTTAGTCTGTGACAACAGTACACCATAATTATAAAGTTAAATGATGTTCTCTTTTATTTTTAGCTTTAATCCATATCAAACACAATTGGTGCTTTAAAAATCTTTTAAAGGATCTTCTGCTTCTATTTTATTTAACCTACCACATCTATTTAATTTTCTTTTACCTTGAAATGGCGTAGTTCTACTGTATTCCCTCCCATTTTGATCACTATTTCTTCTTGGCTCATTTTCCCAAACTGGTGCCTATGTTTTGAGAAATAATCTTTTGATCATTGTTAGTGAACCTTCATCTATTGACATGTTCTACAATTTGACAAAAGTCACAAGAGTCTTAGAAGTCTTTGATTTTGGCAATAGTGTATCTTGGCAGAGTGTAAAAACAACTCACAATCACTTAAGTTTATTTTTGAAAACTGGAGCTTAATCCTGATCTCAGAAGACTGATAATTAAGAACACTGTTTACCTCCATATAGAGAAGTGATGGACTTATATGAAGAATGAGACAGATTTTTAGATATAGATAATGTAGGAATTTCTTCTGTTTAATTACACATATTTGTTTCAAGAATTTTTTTTTTGTTTTGTTTTGCCAGTGCAGTAAAGGAACATGAGAGGGAGAAAAAGAAGCTTTGAAAGTGAGAAAAATGAAAATAAAAGTGTCTTTAAATTTATTGAGAAAAAAGAATATATATATTTTAATTTTATTGTATACTAGACATTGATATTTTTGCTGGACTTATTTCTTGGTCCTTTTTTACCTTTGTTTTTAAAAATTGTTCCAAGGCTGCCACCTTTTTTAGTTTGACTGTAACCAAGTACATGTTAGTCTAACTATAATAATATTTAGAAATTTGTATAACCAGGTAGAACCAGTCACTTCCCCCAGATGGTAACAATGAGTTTTTTTGGGGATCCCTGACACTAAGTTTTTCAGACTGCTTGACAATAATTTCATTGTTCTTAGGTATTCCAGCTGGTAACAGTTCAACAGGCAGATACAACATTGGGGGCATCTTGTAGATAGTTTTTTGGTTTTTCAGTTTACATTGAAAACTCCCATTGCATCCAGTGATTTATTTTCATGTAACTTTATTGTTCTTCCTTCATAATGGATGCTATTGTAACATCATCATGACTGAAAGAAAAAGATGATAAATGTTGAAGGGGGTGTGGAAAAGCTGGGACCTTAATGCATTGGTGGTGGAGTAGTGAAATGATCCAACCATTCTGGAAAGCAATTTGGAATTATGACCAAAGGGCTATAAAACTGCATGATCTTTGACCCAGCAGTGCCATTACTGGGTCTGTAACCCAAGGAAATCATAAAGGAGAGAAAAGGACCCACATGTGCAAAAATGTTTGTAGCAGCTTTTTTTCTGGTAGCAAAGAATTGGAAAATGAGCAGATACCCATCAATTGGGGAATAACTAAACAAGTTGTGGTATATGAAAGTAATGAAGTATTATTGTTCTATAAAAATGATGAACAAGCTGATTTTAGAAAGGCCTGGAAAGACTGATATGAGCTGATGCTGAGTGAAACAAGCAGAGCCAAGAATACTGTATACACAGTAACAGTAAGAATGTGGTATTATCAACTATGAAAGACTTGATTCTTCTCAGTGGTTTAGTGATCCAAAGCAATTCCAATAGACTTTGGATAGAAAATACCATCTGCATCCAGTAAAAGAATGAAAGAAAATGAATGTAAATCAATACATGCTACGTTGACTTCTTTTTTCTGTTTTATCTCTCCCATAGTTTTTCCCTTTTGCTCCAATTTTTCTCTCCCCACATGATTCATAAAGCATTTTGTGTTACAAAATAATGACATCGTTATGATTTCCCAAGTAAGTACCTTCTTTTAGTCAGGGAAATTTGCTTTCATTTTCACACATGGTTTGACAATACTTATCTTTAATCCATTGAATATAATATTGCTCCCCATATTGCATATAATACTTTATCTTCTCTGTCAATTTTTATCTTTGATTAAATGAATATTACTTTGATTTTTTTCCATGTGGGTTTTTTTTTGTTCCTTCAGTTTGTGTATATTATTTTTTTCTAAGCTAATATGTGTGATGTGTATCACAAGAGAATCCCTTCTTTTCCTTTCCTTTCTCTTCCTTTCCTATCTCTTCTTTTCCTTTCTTTTCTCTTCCTTTCCTCTCCTTTCCTTTCCTCTCCTTTCCTTTTCTTTCCTTTCCCTTTCCTTTCCTATTCTCCTTTCTTTTTTCCCTTCCCTTTCCATTCCCTTTCCCCTTTCCATTATGTCTTACTCTTTGAGGATATTAACTTAGGTAGATGTGTGAAGAGTAAATTGAAATGGGAGAAGAATTGGGAGAAGAATGTTTGAAGGCAATAGAGAAAGAGAGAGAATACCAATTATAAGAGTCTCCAATGGTTCTTATTACAGCTGTTTGTAAACGTCCCACAAAATCTGCAAAAGGTTCATTGGGACCTTGCTCTATTTTTGTGAAAGCATTATTTCCATCTTTCTGTCCAGGAAGAGAATTCCAAGCTTTTATTGCAGCCTTAGAAATTTGCTCATACACTGTTATGGGATAATAAATCTGTTCTGAACTCTCTGCATACTGACCTTCACCAGCTAGTTGGTCAAAAGTGATTTGTCCTGTTTGCCTATTGTGTTGGGCTTGAATCCTACATAATTCATGAATCTCTGAAAGCCACAATAAATTTTGTCCTGGTTCAAGACATGTTTTAGCGATGGATTTCCAGTCATTCGGGGTTAAGATTTCATAAGACAAATTATCCAGTAACATCTTCACATAAGATGATGTAGCCCCATAAAGAGTGCAACCCTTTTTCAAATCTTTAATTTTTTCCAAATTAAAAGGAGTGTATTTTCTCTCTTTTTGACCTGAGGAGTTGAGCTCTTCAATCACAGGATATGCATTTATAAAATCAGATATATCTTCTCCTTCATTTTTTGCTTTAATTAATGCTTTTTCTAATCTTGTCAAATTCTGCTTTACAGGAGAAGCTGACTGTGTTTCTGTCTCTCTCCCTCCCCTTTGTTCCACCCATGAAGGGTTAATTGCAGGGGGAGGGTCATGAGATGTGGAATCACCTAATTCCTCCTGCTGTGAAGTATCATACTCGGAATTGTAATTAACTCCATTCTCATCTGATGTATCCTCCTTTTCACCTAGTAAAGTTGGCACTTCTTCCTCCTGTACTTTCCTTTTCATCATTCTATCACTTAAATAACTTCTTATAGCCAATTGTATTACATTATATGTATTAATTATTGAGTTAGGCCCATTTTTATTATAGAATTGACAAAGATCCTCTCCAACCAATTTCCATTCATTTAGATCTATTTCCTTTTCCAGAGAGAAACAAGGACATAGGTCCTTTACAGTTTGTAAAAGTTCAGTGATTTTCTGTAAACTTATAATTAAACCTTGGCTTTCCATAACTTTGGCAATGCTCTCTAAACATTTTCCTTGAACAGAAACAGGCTGTTTTCTAAATATCTGTCCCATCTTAGCTGAAATTCTACTTTAACTCTTCTAACAAAATTTCTTTGTTGCACTCACCCTAATTTCTGGGTTGAAGAGTCTTTTCCACTGGATCAGGATCAGAGGCTTTTCCACTTGAATCAGGATCGGAGCTTTTCCACTGAAATCCACTGAGGGGGGGGGGGGGTCTGTTAGCCCCACGTTGGGCGCCAAAATGTTGTGATCTAGTTCAGATGGATCTGAATCGGTCCCTGTTCGGGTGCCAAAATGCGGTGATCTTTTTCTTCTAGCCCGGTTAGCTCAGAGGCCTATCTCTCTGCTTGGTTCCAAGAGCTCTTGCCGCTTTGTCCTTTGCTTCTGCCTCTGCTTTCTTCAGCCTCCAGAGCCAGCACCACTCTTCATGTCATCCCGCTGAAATCTCGACTTGTAGCTTTTTCACTCTGAAGAATTCCTTCGACTGGCCCATTGGCCTATTTATGCTCCTTCCAGAGAGAGGGATTATGGGTTTACCTTGTTTCAGGTTCTGCCCAAAACATCTTCTTGTAAGATTAGATCAACTCTAATTAGTTAGCAGTTAGTAAGGATTCCAACATTAATCCAAATGAAAAGTGATAAGAAGATAAACTTTAATTATGTCTATGTGAGTAGAGAGAAAGAAAATATGAAAGATATAAAGACAGAAATGGTAACATGTGGATTGATTGGATATGTTGGAGGGAGAATGGCGAGTTGAGAATAATACCAAGGTTATAAATCCAAAAAATTAGAAAAATGGTGGTGCCTTCATGATAAATAGGGACATTTTAAAGAGATAGGTTTGAGATGCAAGATGTTGTTTTGGACACGTTGAGATGGCTCTGGGGCATAATTTTAAATGTTCTATGGGCAGTTGGTAATATAAGACTGAAGTTTTTGCCCAGAGGGAACTGGACATTATAGATTAGTGAGCCATCTGCATTGACGTAGTACTTAAACTTGTGGAAGCTTAGATGGAGGTTTAATTGGGAATGGGGCAAGCTAGGTGACATAGCAAATAAATATCCAGTCCTAGAGTATAAAAGATTAATTTTCTTGAATTCAAATTTGGTCTCAGACACTTTCTAGATATGTGATCCTAGACAAAACACTTAATCCTGTTTACTTCAGTTTCCTTGTATGTAAAATGAGCTGGAGAAGGAAATGGCAAACCACTCCAGGACCTTTGCTGAGATTATCCCAAAAGGAGTCATGAAGAGTTGGACATGACTAAACAAATGAACAAAAATAATTGCAAATGGAAGAAAGAAAAAGAATAAGAATAAGGGCTTGAGAATATGCTGAAGAATAAGGGAGAAAGGAACAATCATTTATTTATAAAGTGCCTGCTGTATGTGAGGCACTGTGACAAGTACATTGGGAATGTTAAATTACTTGATTTTTACAACTAGTTAAAGCATTATGCTGTTATTATCCCCACTTCACAGTGGAAGAAACTGAAGTCATAGTGAGAACAGAGAATGAATTTAGGAAAGGTGTGTCACACACAAAAAGATGGAATAATACTTTAGTAGATTATGGCCAAAGTATGGAATGTTAAGACTATTGGTGAAAAAAAGTGGTGTGCTGATAATTGTGATCCAGGTGTTATGAAGGAATAAGTCATGAGATCTGGAAAAATTGTGGAGGTATATAATTGAGAGAGAGAAAGAAAGAGAGAGAGAGAGAGAGAGAGAGAGAGAGAGAGAGAGAGAGAGAGAGAGAGAGAGAGAGAGAGAGAGAGAGAGAGAGAGATGCCAGGTCTCCCTTCTACCCACCCCTGTTATTTGGAAAACCTCAGAAATAGCATTATGTATTATAAGACATGATAATGTTCTTTTGCTCCAAACTTATGATAAAAGAATCACATTAGAAGTACAAGTGAATACAGGTGGAAAACTATTGTGGGATCTTCTAACCATTCAGTATTGAGTATATTATGGATTTTATTTCTATCTTTTTCTCTATTCTCATTAGTAATTTAAAAAAAATTTTCTTCATAAACATGAAAGAGGCTGAAAATATGAAAATTTCATGAATGGTCCATATCCTTCCTGCCTTAAAAAATGACCTAGGAAGCAAATGCAGTATTAATATCTTGTACCATTTTAATAATTACAAATTGGCCTAGTTATAATCGACACAGTGAAATTCTGGAACTAGTTGTACTAATAGGATAGAAAGATCCTGAAGATCATTTCAGTATAGATTGAAAATGGTAATAAAATAACAACAAGGCATTTAGTCTCAAAATGTATCACTGAACAGTGCTTTCTTTGTTCATTAGCACTTCCTGAGGGGGGAAAAAGCCCCAACACAACAGAAAATATGCCTTATAATCAATTTAAATTCATATAATTAGAAAACTAATTTGGTTGGAAAGAAAGTACAAATTAGATATTCTTTTCTTAAAGGAAAAATAAAAATTAATGCATTAAGAAATACTTAATGACATTTCCAAGACTGCTGAACGTAAGGGTTTCTTTATAAGTCTTTAAGTATCTAAGTTTATAAGTATGTTTATATATTTGTATTATTACAGGTTACTCAAATAGCAAATCAGAGTGTTAATTAGAATGCTCACCTAATACCCAATGAAAATGTAACAACCTTAATTAGAGGCATCTTTTTTCATCTGTGCACATAAATTGTGACCTTTTTCTTTGTCTTTCAGAAATCACTAAAGAAGTATTTTTTGGTCATCAGAATGGAAAAACCTGTTCATTTTAATGATTTTGTACTACTGCACAATTTTATCTCTTAATTTATTTTGTAAAATTTAAATGAACAAGAGTTAAAATTATTTAGGAAACAATTAAATGTTAATGGGTGAAAAACCACTTAAAATCCTTAAATCAAGCATCTGAGCCTTGTTCTATGTGGAGAACTGAATGTTGGGTTCATCCTACTTTTTCATTAGAATATGAGAGCACCAAAGAGCACAAAGTTCATATGGAAAAACAAAAGGTCAAGAATTTCAAGGAATTAATTGAAAAAAAAATCAAATGAAGGTGACCTAGCTGTACCAGATCTAAAATTTTATTATAAAGCAACTATTTGGTATCGGCTAAGAAATAAACTAGTTGATCAGTGGAATAGGTTATGTTTAAAGGACAAAATAGTCAATAACTTTAATACTCTAGTGTTTGACAAACCCAAAGACTCCAGCTTTTGGGATAAGAACTCACTGTTTGACAAAAATTGCTGGGAAAATTGGAAACTAGTATGGCAGAAACTAAGCATTGACCCACACTTAAGACCGTACATCAAGATAAGGTCAAAATGGGTTCCTGACCTAGGCATAAAGAATGAGATTATAAATAAATTAGAGGAACATAGAATAGTTTACCTCTCAGACCTGTGGAAAAGGAAGGAATTAGTAAATGAACTAGAGATCATTACTGATCACAAAATAGAAAATTTTGATTATATCAAATTGAAAAGTTTTTGTACAAACAAAACTAATGCAGACAAGATTAGAAGGGAAGCAATAAATTGGGAAAACATTTTTACAGTCAAAGGTTATGATAAAGGCGTCATTTCCAAAATATAATAGAGAATTGACTCTAATTTATAAGAAATCAAGCCATTCTCCAGTTGATAGTCAAAGGATATGAACAGACAATTCTCAGCTAAAGAAATTGAAACTATTTCTAGCCATATAAAAAGATGCTCCAAGTCATTTTTAATCAGAGAAATACAAATTAAGACAACTCTGAGATACCACTACACACCTGTCACATTGGCTAGAATGACAGGGAAAGATTTTTTTTAATGCAGAATATTGGAGGGGATGTGGGAAAACAGGGACACTAATACATTGTTGGTGCAATTGTGAATACATCCAGCCATTCTGGAGGACAATTTGGAACTATTCTCAAAAAGTTATCAAACTGTATATACCCTTTGATCCAGCAGTGTTACTACTGGGCTTATATCCCAAAGAGATCTTAAAGAAGAGAAAGGGATCTGTATGTGTGAGAGGCAGCCCTCTTTGTAATGGCCAGAAACTCAAAACTGAGTCCATCAATTGGAGAATGGCTGAATAAATTGTGGTATATGAATATTATGGAATATTATTGTTCTATAAAAAAATGATCAACAGGATGATTTCAGAAAGGTCTGGAGAGACTTACATGAACTGATGATGAGTGAAATGAGCAGGACCAGAAGATCATTATTTACTTCATCAACAATACTATATGATGATCAATTCTGATGGACTTGGCCATGTTCAGCAATGAGATGAACTAAACCAATTCCAATGGAGCAGGAATGAATTGAACCAGCTACACCCAGTGAAAGAACTCTGGGAGATGACTAAGAACCATTACATAGAATTCCCAATCCCTCTATTTTTGTCCACCTGCATTTTTTAATTTCCTTCACAGGCTAATTGTACACTATTTCAGAGTCCGATTATTTTTGTATAGAAAAATAACTGTTTGGACATATATACGTATTTTGTATTTAATTTATACTTTAACATATTTAACATATATTGGTCAACCTGCCATCTTGGGGAGGGGGTAGGGAGAAGGGGAAAAATTGGAACAAAAGGTTTGGCAATTGTCAATGTCATAAAATTACCCATGCATATAACTTCTAAATAAAAAGCTATAATAAAAAAATAGAAAAAGAAAAAGGATATTTTTCCTGTGACATATATATATATATATGTATGTATGTAGGATGGTGCTGAATAAAGGAAATATATTTTAAAAACAAACAAATGAAGGAAGGAAGGAAGATAAAAAAGAAAAAAGAACAAAAAGGAAGGAACAAAGGATAGATGGATGAATGGAAGCACGAAAAATGAAAGAAAGGAAGGAAGGAAGAAACTAAGATAGTTTCAAATTCCATCTTTGATAACCAGAGAAGAGGTTATTGATAGGGGCTTGAATTTGAATATTCATGCTTTGTTAGACATAGAACAAGAGAAGAGCCAGCAGTTGCTAGATAAAAATCTTTTCATGCTGCCTCTCTTGATTGTGCTGGAGATCAACTAACTAAAGAAAAAAAAAAAAAAAGACCTTGTAGCCTGAGTTGTTTAAGAATGTTTGGTGGATAATGAGGTGACCATTATCTTTGACTAGTCATGCATGACTAGACTTAAATATACTGGAATGACTGACTGTTTTACTGCTATTCTTATTTTACCTGGATGCTATAAAGGAAGCTGGGTGAAGTTAGTTTAATAGTGTCTCTTGTCAACTGCAGATGGTAGTGTGACCTAATTTTACATTGCTTACATCTGTTCATCAGTAAGTTGGTAGAAATGAAAGAAATGGATCATGGGAAGAATCAGAGATTGTAATTTGGTTAATGATCAGAGCAACAATAGGGCAAGAAAATAAGGATCTTTTAAGTAGAGGTTCAATTTGTAATTGATATGCTAGGTGTGAGGTGACACTTCTGAGCTGCTTTGATTTTTTAAAAATAAATTTATATTTTATATAAATTTTATATTTTTAGCATTTTCCTTTTTTTTTTTTTTTTGAAAAATTGAGTTCTGACTTCTTTCTCTCTCTCTATCCCTTCCCCAAACCACTGAGGAGAAAAAAAAATGATATCAATTATATGTGTGAAATAATGTAAAACATATTTTTGTATTACCCATATTGCAAAAAAGCAAAGAAAATAAAGTGAAAAATTGTGCTTCAATATGCACTTAGATTTCATAATTCTCCCTCTGAAGGTGGGTATAATTTTTTATTATGAGTTCTTCAGAATTGTCCGTGGGAGTTCCAGGGTGGAGCCAAGATAGCAGATTAAAGTCAGGAAGCTGCTGCAGCTCTCTCAGTTTTCCTCAAAACCCCCCAAAAAACACATGAAACCAAGCCTCTGAACAGACTCTGACAAGAATGAAACCATTCTCCAGTTCAAGACAGACTGGAAAGATTTCAAGAAAAACCAGTCACACTGGGGTGAAAAGAGTGTTTAGTCCAGTTCAGAAAGACTCTAGGATAGCTAATAAGAGGGTCTTAATGACAGCAAAACAGGAAACCCTCGGTCCTATCTCAGTAGAGGATCAAATCAGTGGGACAGCCTCCAGTCCCAGATCAGAAGGCAAAATCTGAGAATCCAGGCTTTTTCCTGAAAAAAGCAAACAAAGCTACTTCCTACAAATACAGGTCCCCTGTGCTCAAAGCCAAGGCTCAGAGCTGCAAAAGAAGCTTGGGACATCATATCCCTTATCTTAGGAACCGAGTTTAACTGTAAAAGTTTTTTTTTTTTAAAGAGGAAATAGAAAAAGAAGAGAAAAGAAAATGAGCAAAAACTAGAAAAAAGTTGGCCATAGAAAACTACTATGATGATAGGGAAGATGAAAACACCAACTCAGACCGGGACAAATTGTCCACAGAGGAAAACTCAAAGAGTGATATGGATTGGTCTCAAACCCAAAGATGTGTTCATAAAAGACTTCAAAAGACAAATAAGAGATGTAGAAGTAAAATCTGAGAAAAGAAATGAGATGTATGCAAGAAAGAGTCAATAGTTTGGAAAAGGAAGAAATTTCTTTAAAAAAATACAATTGGCCAAATGCAAAAAAAAAAAAAAATCCATTGAAGAAAAACAGCACCTTTTTTCAAAAGTAGAATAAAACAAATGGAAAAAGAAATACAAAAGCTAATTGAAAAAAATCACATACTAAAAACTAGACGGGAGCAAATGGAAGCTAATAGCTCTATGAAACATCAAGAATCAGTCAAACTAAAAAGAATGAAAAAATGGAAGAAAATGTGAAATACCTCATTAGAAAAACAACGACCTAGAAAATGCATCCAGAAGAGATAATTAAATAATTATTAGGCTACCTGAAGGCCATGAGCCTTCAACAAAGATCCTGCATAGCATTTTTCAAGACATCATCAAAGCAAATTGCCATGATATTCTAGAAACAGAGGGGAAAATTCTCTTTGAAAGAATTCATTGACCACCTTAGGAAAGATATCTCACAAAGAAAACCCCAAGAAACATTGTTGCAACATTCCAAAACTAAAATCTAAAGGGAAAAAATACTTCAAACTGGCAGACAAAAAGAATTCAGATATTAAAGAGCAGCAGTCAGGATTACCTAGAATTTGGCAACTTCTATAATAAAATATCAGGAAGCCTGAAATACTATATTCTGGAAGGCAAAGGCCCTGGGGCTACAACCAAGAATTAACTGTCCAGCTATACAGAGCATCATCTTTTAGGGGAGGCGATGGATATTCATTTTTACTGAAAAAACCTGAACTAAGCAAAAAATTTAATCTGCAAACACAGGACTGAAAAGAAGCAAAGAAAAGTAAACAGGAGGAAAAAATATGGTATTTAAAAGTTAAACTATTTCCATCTCTAGATAAGAAAACAATATCTGTAACTTTTAAGAATTGAGTGTTACTGAGGCAGAAAGGGTGAGAGGTTCATCACATGGACTGAGATTGTGGTTGTAAAGGATTCTGATGTGAAATACACATTAAGTGGTGGAAAATGGTCTGTACTGGAAGAAGAATAAATAGGAGGACAAATTAAAAGCATAAAAGACCTATTTAAATTGAGGGAAAGTGAGGAGGTTGATGAGCATTGTCTGAAATTTGATTTTATCAGTTTGGTCTCTAAGAGGTAATAACCTAATCATTCAGTTGGGTATAGAAATTTTTCTAACTCCTTAAAGAAGTATTAAATATATATGTTATTTCCTCTGATGAGAATATGGTTTACTCTCTCACTTTCTCCTCGCCGTCTTCCCCTCCAGTGTCAAAGCTTTTTCTTGCTCTCTTTTTATGGCAGATAATTTGCAACATTCCACTTTTGCCTTTCTTTTTCTTCCAATAAATTCCTTTCTCTCTCCTTCATTTTATCATTTAAAAATATTATCCTTTCATATTCAACTCACCTGTAACCTCTGTCTACTCATAACTGCCATAATAATGAAAAAGTTCTAATGAGTTACAAGTATCATCCTCCTATGTGGGAATGTAAACAACTAACCTTATTAAGTACTTTATACCACTTTTCTGATTACCTCTTTATGCTTCTCCAGAATCCTGTATTCAAAAATCAAATTTTCCATTCAGCTTTGCTCTTCTCATCACAAATGTTTGAAAATCCACTATTTCATTGAATAAACACCTTTTCTTCTGAAGGAGTATACTCAGTTTTGTTGGGTAGGTGATTCTTGGTTATAATCTTAGCTCCATTGCTCTCTGGAACACCAGATTCCAAGTCCCTTGGCCCTTACTATAGAAGCTGCTAAATTTTGTGTTATCCTGACTATGGCTCCTCTGTATTTGAATTTTTTTTCTTTCTGGTTGCTTGCATTATTTTCTCCTTGACCTGGGACTTACAGACTTTGGTTATAATATTCCTAGGAATTTTCATTTTGGGATCTCTTTCAGGTGATTGGTGCATTCTTTCAATTTCTATTTTATCCTCTGGTTCTAGAATATCAGTACAGTTTTCTTTGATAATTTCTTGAAAAATTATGTCCAGGCTTTTTATTTATCACATCTTTCAGATAGACAAATAATTTTTAAATGATCTCTTCTGGATCCATTTTCCAGGTCAGTCATTTTTCTAATGAGATATTTTACATTTTTTAAAAAAATTATTTTGGTTTTGCTTTATTGTATCTTGATTTCTTATAAAGTCATTAACTTTTATTTATTCAATTCAATTTGTTTTTCCTGAAGCAATTGGGGTTAAGTGACTTGCTAGGAAATGTTAAGTGTCTGAGGTCACATTTGAACTCAGGTCCTCGTGGCTTCAGGGCTGGTGCTCTATCTACTGCATCACCAACCTGCCCCCTCTATTCTATTTTTTAAAATAACTTTTTATTGATAGAACTCATGCCAGGGTAATTTTTTTACATTATCCCTTGCATTCACTTCTGTTCCGATTTTTCCCCTCCCTCCCTCCACCCCCTCCCCCAGATGGCAAGCAATCCTTTACATGTTGAATAGGTTACAGTATATCCTGGATACAATATACGTGTGCAGAACTGAACAGTTTTCTTGTTGCACAGGGAGAATTGAATTCAGAAGGTATAAATAATCCAGGAATATCTATTCTATATTTTAAGGAATTATTAAAGGAGCTTTCATACCTCCTTTCCCAGTTAGCCGCTTTTGCTTTTTAAGGCATTGTTCTTCTCACTGATTTTTTGCATTTTTGTTTGGACCACTCTCAATCCTTTTCCTAATTTTTCCTCTCTTTCTCTTACTTGATTATCAAAATCACTTTTGAGCTCTTTCATGGCCTGACCCAAATTTTTATTGTTCTTGGAGGCTTTGGATGTAGGACCTTTGACTTTGTTATCTTCTGAGTATGTGCTTTGATATTCCTTGTCACCATAATAATTTTAATGGTCAGAATTTTTTTTCCTTTTCTTATTTTCCTAGCCTATTACTTAACATTTAACTCTTTGTTAAATTAGGGTTCTGTTTCCAGTCTGGAAGGTACATTGTTCCAAGCTTCAGAGGTTTTGTGCAGCTGTTTTCAGAATTCCTTCTAGGAACCTGACTAAAAGCACTCTTTTCTGCCCTGGAACTGTTAGGAGGTTCCTGTCCCACTGTAACTGTAAATCTAGTGTGCTGTCAGAGAGTGGGACTGCTGATCAGGATTGCACTGAAGAGGCATGTGCTGGGATTGTGCACTGGATTCCCACTCTGGTGCCAGAGACCTCTCCAGTGACCTTCTAAATCCTCCCTGGCGTTCCGGGGCCAAGTGCAAGCCAATAGCACTACTGCCAATTCAGAAGTCCTGCCTCCCAGATGCTGGAGTCTGGTCCAGAGCTAGAGTAGGGTTCCACAGACCTTTTCTGTTGACCTTCCAAATTCACTTTGGTGTCTGTGAGCTAAATGTCTGGAAGTCACCAGTACTGACCCTGATGCAGAGGTCTGGGTTGGGCCAGATCCAAGTCTGGAGCTGTGCTGGTGCAGCCTGTACCGTGACTGCATGCTGAACTCTCTGATGTCACAGACCTTTTCTGCTGAGCTTCCAGCTTCTGCTGGAAAATATTCTACTCTATATTTTTAGTCTATATTACATATTATATATATAGATACATACATAATATATGTGTAATATTATATAATATTATATATTACATATGCCAATATATTTTATATATTATTATTTATTATATATTTACATATCATTATTTATATATGTATAATTATATGTAATTATTATATGTGATAATAATTATATATATTTATGTTATTATATATTATATATTTGTCTAAAATTTGTTTAGAGTCATTATTTAAAGGAATTTAGAGCAGTTCAGAGGAGAGGTTGGTCAAGTTCCTGCTTTTACTCTGCCATCTTGGCTCCACCTCCTTTTTATTCATTTTGATCTTATCTTGGTGTACAATCTGAGATGTTGGTCTTAAACTAAAAGTTCTTAACTTGGGGCTCTTATTCTTGTTTTAAAAATATTTTGAAAAATGCATTTCAAAATAAGTGGTTTTCTTTTAATCTAATGATGTTATTTTATGCATTTAAAATATTATCATGAAAAGAACTTCATAGGCTTTACCAGACTTCAAAATAGAACTTCTAAATACAGGCTTCCCAAAACAGAATTCTGGGATGCACAAAAAAAAAAAAATGGCTCAAAGAAGAAATACTATACACTCTCAAAAAGAACATAGAAATCTATCTTACTCTACAGGGAAGTAGGAAGTGAAGGGGATATGAAAAGAGAGGGAATATTGGAGAAGGGTGTAGTCAGAAGCAAAACACTTTTGAGAAGGGACAGGGTTAAAGAAAAGAACAAAATAAATAGAAATGAAATACAGTTAACAATAGTACTTCTGAAAAGAATTTTGAAGGAAGTTTCTCTCATGGCCTAATTTCATAAATGTATAAAGAACTGAGTCAAATGTATAAAATATAAGTCATTTCCCCATTGATAAATGATCAAAAGATATGAAGTGTGCCCAAAGGGCTATAAAGTCACACATATCTTTTGCCCTAACACTATCATTACTAGACATGAATCCCAAAAGAGACTTAAAAATGAAAAGCACCTATACTTATAAAAATATTTATAGCAGCTACTTTCTCAGGGCAAAGAATTGGAAATTAAGGAAATCCCCATCAATTGGGGAATGGCTGAATAAATTGTGGTAAGTGATTATGATGAAGTTTTATTGTTCTTTGGAAAAAGATGTACTGGATGCTCTTAAAAAAAACCCAGAATATCTTCCATGAGTTCAAACAAAGTGAAATGTAATGTATTGTGTACAAAGTAATAGCAATGTGGTGGGATGGTCATCTACAAATGACTTTGTTACTTGCAGCAAAAAAAGATCCAAGATTATTCTGAAGGAATTATGATGAAAAACGGTATCTATACTAAGAGACAGAGCTGATTGTGTCTGAATACAGACTGAAGCATATTTTTTTTACATTTTTTTTCTTGAGGGTCTTATTTATTTGTTGGGGGGAATCTATGTTTTCTTTTGCAACATTACTTTTATGGAAATGTTTTGCATAAATTCACATGTGCCATCTCAATGGGAAAGGGGAAAGTGGAGAGGAAGAGAGAGAATCCAGAACTTGAAGTTTTAAAAACAAATGCAAAAAAAGTTTTAGATGTAACTGATGAAAATAAAATTTTAAAACATTAAATAATATCCATAAAGATTTCTAACTCTATGTTTAAAAAAATGACTGTGTAACATAACACTCCTCTTGGTTTCCAAAAATCAAAGTTTAAAATAAATTGCCCTAAAATATCTATGAAAAATAGTATCTATGTTTTTACTAGGGCAAATAATTTTCTTCTGAAGACTAAATGGGCATTTTAGTTAAGATTTAGTGACAGATAGGTTCCTTTTATTGGAAAAAATAATCACTGAAGGTTGTTTTTTCCCCTCATTCAATAACAGATTATGTGAAATTTTTGACTTTCCAAAGTAATAAGAGCAGAGTTCCCTCCTTTTCTTATCAGAAAAAGGCAGCATATCATTTGAAGCCTACAGCTGAAGCCAGAAAATGTAAGTACTTTTAGTAGCTTCTCTCTAACAAGCTCAAAAACCCAGTAGGATTATACTTTATAATGATGATGAGAATATGAGAGTCCAATCAAGCAGCTATCAACCTTTAGCATAATTTTTGATACACAGTAGGTACTTAACAAATGTTTATTTATTGATTAAATATAAGGCTATTTAATTCAACAATTGAATCAATTATATATTTCCTAAAGGACAGAATGGATTTCTCAATATATAAGAAATATTTCTGAGTGACTATTTGCATTGAGGAAAATAGTCTCATATGCAGCATATCCATATTCAGCATATCCACGTGAAGTCCAGGGAACAAAACAATTAAAGAAACACCCCAAAACAAATAATAACAAACCAAACTATGAAATTCCATAGCCTTTAGAGAAGTGAAGACCTTTGTAAGAGTAAAAAGAATCAAAAGTTCTAGATGAATTGATGAATGTAATTGAATCAAAAACATAAAGATTAACTTCTTAGCATATGAATCTAGTACCTACCAAGAAGTCTGACTTAATGTCACATTGACATTAGCAGTCGCAATCTTGTTCCCAAATGCCATACCCAGTTTCATTTGTTAGAAGAAAAGTTATAAAGGATCAATAGATTGAAGTGTTAAAAGAGAAGATTCTTTTTTTCTTTTTTTTTTTTATTGACAGAACCCATGCCAGAGTAATTTTTTACAGCATTATCCCTTGCACTCACTTCTGTTCCGATTTTTCCCCTTCCTCTCTCCACCCCCTCCCCCAGATGGCAAGCAGTCCTTTCCATGTTAAATGCATTACAGTATATTCTAGATATAATACATGTGTGCAGAAACGAACAGTTCTCTTGTTGCACAGGAAGAATTGGATTCAGAAGGTATAAATAACCCGGGAAGAAAAACAAAAATGCAAGCAGTTTATATTCATTTCCCATATATGTTCTTTCTTTGGGTGTAGCTGCTTCTGTCCATCCTTGATCAATTGAAACTGAATTAGTTCTCTTTATTGAAGAGATCCACTTCCATCAGAATACATCCTCAAACAGTATCATTGTTGAAATATATAATGATCTCCTGGTTCTGCTCATTTCACTTAGCATCAGTTCATGTAAGTCTCGCCAGTCCTCTCTGTATTCATCCTGCTGGTCATTTCTTACAGAACAATAATATTCCATAACATTCAGATACCACAATTTACTCAACCATTCTCCAATTGATGGGCATCCATTCATTTTCCAGCTTCTAGCCACTACAAACAGGGCTGCCACAAACATTCTGGCACATACAGGTCCCTTTCCCTTCTTTAGTATCTCTTTGGGTTATAAGCCCAGTAGAAGCACTGCTGGATCAAAGGGTATACACAGTTTGATAACTTTTTGAGCATAGTTCCAAATTGCTCTCCAGAATGGCTGGATGTGTTCACAATTCCACCAACAATGTATCAGTGTCCCTGTTTTCCCACATCCCCTTCAACATTCCACATTGTCTTTCCCTGTCATTCTAGCCAATCTGACAGGTGTGTAGTGGTATCTCAGAGTTGTCTTAATTTGCATTTCTCTGATTAATAATGATTTGGAGCATATTTTCATATGGCTATAAATGGTTTTAATTTCTTCATCTGAGAATTGTCCGTTCATATCCTTTGACCATTTATCAATTGGAGAATGGCTTGATTTCTTATAAATTAGAGTCAGTTCTCTATATATTTTGGAAATGAAAAGAGAAGATTATTTACATTTTTTGTAGTTGCTGAGCATCTCCATTTTTATTAATATCTTTTTTTTCTGGTGAGTATGGACAGTAGGAAGTGAAAGAATGTGAAGAACAATATATTTGATTCATATTGATAACTCCTTTGACTCCCCTGCCTCCATTCCCTCCTCACCTGAACCTCCATCCACATCAAGTTAGGTATATTACCAACATAGATTTGCCTAACAAGTGTCTGGGAAATACTGAGAACAAATTTAAAACTGTCTTTATATAGAACAAGGAAAATAATCATTTTAAAGTCATGTTCTTTAATTTACCTGCAATGTAATAGAGACTATTGACTCATGTTACAAGCATTTTCATTGATAGAATGTATGTTTTCTATTTAGATGACTTTATGGGGAAACAATAGCAAATTTGGTGTGATTTAGAAATGCTCAATAGAATAAGAGAAATAGATGTTCTTAAAAGACAGAAATGTCAATTACATTTCTCAGGCCTGGAAAAGAAGGTTAAATAGTAAGCACAGATTCCACAGATATTAAGTTAGTAGACAAATAAGGAGAATATGGTCATTTTCAGATATAAATGATTATTGAACTTTTTTGTTCTAAATATCAGCTAAAGCTAGTTTTTTGAATAATCTATGTCAAATTTTGGATATTTGTAAAGATATTGTTATTCAAATATGAATATGGGAGAAGGAAGGAAGGAAAGAGAAAAGGAAGAAAGAGGCAGGCAGACAGACAAGAAGACATATAGGAAGGAAAAATGTGAGGAGTTATAATAGGGTATAGTGGGTGGCAATAGTAGATAAAATACTTAGGAATGACTGCAACTACCCCTGATTGTTTGGCTTATTCCCTGTTGTTCTAAGAAGTGAAGGCTGTTATACGACCTGTCATTTACTTAGCACACTGAAACGATATTAGTATATTTGATCTCCAAAGGACTCTCCTGCTACCAATGAGAAGTGTAGCCTTGAGCCAACTGGACCCCAGCTTCAATAGGGGTCTTCTTAGCATAATCTTTAAAATATAATGTTCAAAACAAACAAACAAACAAACAAAAAATCTCTCCTCAGTTATCTGTAGAACTGTTTTTCCCATGGACTATAGATTATTAAAGAGATTTTAAAACATACTTGGGTAGCATAGAAAACAATAACAACAAGAAAAAGAAGGAGAAAAAAAGAAAAACAAAAAAGTGGAAAGGAAAAAAAGGGCTTTGAAAATGAGGAAGAACTTTCTTCACATTCAAAAACTCTCCCAAACTCTCCAATAAAAGTTAGCAGAAAGGAAGAAGGGAAAAAGAAAGAGAGGATGGAAGAAAGGAAAATGGAAAGAAGGTAGGGCAAATAAGGAAAGGTAGGGGTTAGTTTTATGTTTTTGTTTCTTATAAATCTTGCATAGCAGGAGTAAAGATAAGAGAAGTAGTTGTAATGCTTCAGTAGGAAAAAACTCCACAAACAAATAAACAGACAAACAAAAAACATATTGGATTCTAGATAAATCACTTCCCTTCTCTGGTCCTCAGTTTCTTTATTTGTTAAAGAAGGATGTCAGAAAAGATGACCTCTAATGTCCCTTCCATCTCTAATGTTCTAGAATCAAATTAAAAGCTCTCATATCCTTAAACTTCATTTTCCTTAACTACCTGGATAATTACTTTACTTTTCTGCTCTTTATTAAGTTATAGAAATCTTGTGGAACAAGATCAGTTAAGCAGTAAGCTTTAAAATATTTCCCTAGTCATTTTTATATCTATTTCCTATAGTAGATAGAATATACCATAAAGCAGGTTAACCTTACATTAAGATGAAATTGGAGCTTTATATCTTTCAGCATGTACATTGTCCTTTCACTTTTTCAATGAGTGTTATAGATTCCAAGTTCCCAAGAGATAGGGATGTGAGTGAGCATGACTTGGGTTTCTATCAACAAAGTAGCTGGTCTGATTTACAATTCCCAGAACAGTGTGTGCTCAGGAAATTTGTTTAAACAACTGTTTCTAAAAACAAGTTGACACCAAATTAATTGAAGCTGAAATAATCATTGATGGCTGTTGGGAATTGTGGCAAAAGCTAATTGAATTCCATGCATATCAAGATGACCCAAGAAAGATAACTGTCAGACTCAAGGATTCCCATCCTTTGTGCTTTTTCAAGATTTCATTTTGTAGCTGTTTCAAGTCCATTTATGCTAACTCCACTTCTTTTCTTCTCTCTAACTGAGAATGTATCAAGAAGTTCAGAGAATAGCAGTCTCTAAAAGGAGAGAAGTGTTAAAAGCACAATTGAGTTGTATTCAAGATACTTAGATTTGAGTCCTAACTTTTACTTTCTAGGTCTATGCTTTGGACAAAGTTCATTAACTGGAAAATGGGACATCATTACTTATGCTTCTTACCTCACAGGTAGGGTGTTGTAAGCCAGGTGTTTTGTGGGCTTTACATTGATATACAACTGTCACTGATTAATGGAAGACAATGTGAGCCAGTACTGAATTTGGAATTAGAGGTCTTGGGTTTGAATCCCAGTTAGCTCTGTAATATCAGCTTAGGTAATTCACTTCCCTCTCTAGGTTTCAGTTTTCTTGCTAAATAAAATGAGGTTGTCAGATTAGTTGAACTCCATAGAACTCCCTCCAACACTGTTAATAGACTTATAATCTGTTCTTTTTTAGGCTGTACTCTTTAATCTTTACAAAACTTCAAATAGGGGGACAGGATGGAGAGTTTGAGAAGTCTATCTTTTTTATTTTGAAGTGAAGAATGAGATAAATGGTGTAATAATATTCAGCAATGAGCTCCTATACCGTATTCCTATCAACTGTCTGATATAATTTCTCATCTCATTTCAAAGGGAGAAGAAATTTCTAGTTTGGGGTTCATATACTATGAGTTTGGCAGAAAGATCTATGTTTGTGTGATCTAGACAGTGATCTCTAAAAACACTTTTGATTATGTACCTCTATGTGTAAAATATATATAGTGATTACAATTGTAATATGGCAATATTTACTTAACTATAAATTATGTGTTTTTGTTCAGTTATTTCAGTAATATCCGACTCTTCATGAACCTATCTGGGGATTTCTTGGCAAAGATACTAGAGCCATTTTATAATTTTTTTCTTCATAGAATATCTTTGTCCTAATAATTACACATATAAAAAATTGAAATATAATACATAAAATCAAAATGGAGTAATCTTAGATCTGTGCAATAGAATACAACAGAAAAGATATAAGAAATATTGATAGGTGTAATTTTAAAAAGAGAATTAGAGAAAACTGATAATGGCTTCTGGTAAGAATATGAAGTCACAACATCACAAACTTACTGTTTATCTTTCTATAGTCTTGATAAACTTAATCTCTTTTCAAAGGGATTTATCTTTAAAGGACTAGGAATGGGTTGTACATGCATGTTAAGTACAACTTTGTTCTTACTGTTTCTGGGACCTAAACCTATTTCTATTAAGTGTTTGCTGAGTTTATTGTTTTTAGTGATTGTTGATTCTTGATCCTGTCTTAGGGTCATAAGGTCCTTTTCTGAGTTGCTGAAATCAATTCAGTGCAGCCAGCATCTGTTAAGCTCTTACTATGTCCAAAGAGGCAACTCTTAAATAATAGGTAGCAGAATAGTCACTGGAAGGTCCTTATATCATCAAATAGTCCAAACAACGTGAAAGACATTGGGGATGCAAATATAGCTTTGGTACCACTAGGCTGAGGACCTTGGGGATGGTGAATTCTATCAATCTTTATTCATCACCTCTCTTGGTTTGCTCAGGTTCAGCTCAGGGAGACTGATTTCTCAACAGAATAAGTATTACAATTTTTGATTCTTCATCACCCCCTTGCTCTCACAACCTTCCCTCCTCTGCCCCAACACAAGGTACAAGGTATAAGTATGAATTGGATATGAAACAGGAGCTTATTCTCACTGAGAATTATTAAAACAAAATCTATTATTTACTAGTACCAGTACAATCCAAAGAGAGGTTAAAAGTTAAGTCTTATTGGGATATTTACAGGGTTGCTAATTAGCTATATTTTGTCATAGTCTAATCGGTGCCAACTGGAATTTTTCTTCTTTTCTCTGTCTTATGTTTCTAACTTTTCTTCTGCCAGTCAGTCCCCTTCTCTGTCTCCCCTTCTAACACTTCCATTCCTTAATTTTGATAACTCAATTGCTCTGTTACCCTCTTGTATGGCTGTCTGGGAAGAGGAAGATGCCATCTAGATTTTGAGATCTCACACGGCCATGTACCATATTAAAGAAGATATAAATTTAAGATACCCATCCCAGGAACAAATTTGTTTGCCTAGGAAGCATGAATTGAAGCTTGTGGCAAGGTTGGGGAAAATACACTTCATTGTTGCCATGAATAGAAGATTTAAGGAGCAAGGACTGCTTATTTATAATACTCAAAGAGTTCTACCTTAGAAGTCAATTAAAAGATTTTTACCATTACATAGTACTATCTAGTAAGTTATCAAGGCCTACAAGAAGCAATAGGTGATATCTATACATACTTTAAAGTATATTATGGAAAGTGGGATGGAGAGGACCTGCATCTTGAGTATTGGAAGCAGCCTCCCACTCTATACTGGAATACCAACTGAGAATGTTCCAAAGTAGGGTTGCTACGTAAAGGTGGCAAATAATAGAATTCTTACTTTCAAAGAGCTTACAGTATAATAAAGAGGGATATGTCAAACAGAAATAGCTGTGGTTCAAGTCAGAAAGTAATAAGCACCAAGGATCAATTTATTTTCAATAAAAAGGTTACATGGAACTTGAGGATAGAGAAACTATTTTTTCCCAGATGGTGTGAGGGTAAGAATAGTAGTATGTTTCAATACAGAATCCTGAGGGTAGCATCTGTATTGGGTTTGGAAGAGAAGAATGGAATCTAAGGATCAAACTATTTGGCACTAAAGAGGAATTGATCAATAGAAAAGCTTGACTTAGGATACAATTCTGAGCAAAGGCACCAAGATAGAAATATGTAGACAGAATGAGGACGGTGTATTTTAATCTTTGGCTACCATGTGAGTATTTGAAGTAGAATAATATAAGATAAGACTAGAAAGGTAGATTGAAACCTGATTGTGGAGTGCTCTTAATAGCCTTAAATTACTTTCTTCTGTATGCCATAGGTGAAGTGAAGCTCCTGAAGATTTTTGAGTTTGGCAGTGATTTTATCAGAGGGGTACATCTGGCAGATTACCAGGGCAGCAATGTGAGAGATAGATTAGAGAGGTGATAGACTAGAAGCAGGAGGAGCAGTTAGGAAGGCATTTTGTATCTGTCCAGAAATTTTGATGACAAGGATGGTTGTAATGGGAATGGAAAAGAGGGAGCTGATGAGAAAGAGGTTTTCAGAACAGAATTGACAGTATGTTACAATGAACTGAAATTAGGGGATTGGGCACATCTTGGGTGGGGGGAGATGATGAGTTCTGTGTACCTGTACTATTGATTATCCTAAGTCCTTGTATAATAAAAAAATATATTTATATTTGTAAAGTAGATCCCAGCTTCTGGAAGATAATTAAATGTGCAAAAAATAGAATAAAATAAAATGCCTCCCTAACACCTCCCCAAACCTAAAACAAAACTGACTATTTAGCACTCTAACTTTAGGCTTATACTTATAGTGGGAAAAGAGGCTAAAAAGACACAATATATTTTTCTCCCTTCTCCTCAATTAATATCTTTTAGATAGCCATTGCCACTGTCTCTATCTTCACCTTTATCTTTTATTAATTGTTATTTATTTTATTAAAAACCAGAATAAGAAAAAAAGAAAAAATGGAAAAAGAGTACAAAACAAAACAAAACATTGTTATGTGCTTAGCAGAACATCAGTGAGGATTCAAAATATATAGCAATAATTATCAGCGCAAGAAATGATATGTAATGATAGAAAAACTTCTATTCATTCATCTTTACTTCCTTGTAGTCATTTTGTTCTCTGCTGTGCACCTTTTTTATTTTATTCTTTTTGACCCTTTACAGCTCTCTTCAACTTCCCCAGGCAGGCTATGTTAAGCAAGGGAATATTTATGAATACACACACACACACACACACACACACACACACACACATTCATCTTTCCTATTTCTGCTAACTCTGCTTTAATTTTGTTCCTTAACTTGCCTTGCTATTACTCCCCTACTCATGGATAACTCCCTTGTTTTCTTCCTCCACCCTTTGCTATCCCTTCTGCCTATCACTCCCCCTTATGTCTTAATAGATTTTGGAAGGCGCTATACACATCATAGTACATATAGTGCTGTCTATTTAACCTCATGTGAGTAGATTTTCAGAACTATGAATCCTCCTTATCCCTTTAACACCTCTGTCTACACCTACTTCCTCTCTACCTCATTTGTATTACACAATTACTATTTTTGTCTTGACTCTGCCCCAATCTTTCTTTTGAGCTATCCAGTTGCTGATGGCAATCTTAAACATATGGTATGCATTTCCATGTAAAAAACAATTTGTCTAAGTTCCTTGAAATTGATCTTTGATATTGGCTCTTATATGTTAAATTTTCTATTGAGTTCAAGTTTGGTTGAAAGTCCTGAAAATCTGTAGGTTTGTTGAATGTCCATTTTTTTTTCTCATTCAATATTATGGCTAATTTTGCTGGAAATGAAATGTTTGGCTCCAGGCCTAGTTTAATTGCTGGGATATATGATTCCAAAGCCTGTGTTTTTTATTGTGGCTGCTGATAAATCCTGTACAATTCTAATTTGAATAATTTTTTTCTTGTTTCTTGCAAAATTTTCTTTTTTATTTGGGGGTTTCAAAATTTGGCAATAATATTCCTATGAGTATTCCTTGTAGGATCTTTTTGAGATGGTGATTGGTAGATTTTTTTCTATTTCTACTTTCCTTTCATTTTCTATCCTTCCAGGACAATTTTCTTGGATTATTTCTTATATTATTGTATCAAGGTTCTTTTTTTGGAATAACTTTCATGTAGTCCAATTATTCTTATATTTTCTCTTCTTGATCTGTTTTCCAAATCTGTTGTTTTTCCTTAAAAGATGTTTCCCATTCTGTTCTAATTTTTCATTCTTAATAATCTGTCTTGTTATTTCTCAGTCTCTCATAACTTCACTGGCTTCCTTTTTCCAATACTAATTTTCAAAGAATTATTTTCATCTTTGAGATTCTGTATCTCTTTTTCTAGTTTGTTAACTTCCCTCTTCCCCATAATCTTCTTGTATTTCTTGTATGGTTTTTATTTTTATTTTTTGATTTTTCCTTAATTCTCTCATTTGATTTTTAATTTAAGTTCTATAAATGCTCACTGTGATGGTAGCCATTTAAAGGCTTTGGGTTAGAAGAAGCCTTTTTTTTTTTTTTTTAACTTCAGTATCTTCCTCTGAAGATGAACCCCAGTCTTCCTTGTTCCCATAGTAACTTTTTATGGTTGGGTTATTTCTTCTTTGCAATTTGATTTTTTAAAATAAGAATTATCAATATAAACACCTATAATAGTGGGGTGGGAGGGGATGGTACCTCTAGTTTCACTTCCGCTTTCTCGTCTGACCTGGAACCCCAAACCAAAAGCTTTACCCTCCTGCAAATGTCTGCAGCCAGTAGCTTCCCTGCTCCATTGCTTCTGCATTCATTGGGATGCTGGCTATTTCTCAATCAAGACCCCATCTCTGCAAGACAACTGGGCCTGGAATTCCTAATCAGTTGAGGTTTCCTCAGTCTTACCAGACTCACACCTGTTGAGTCTCCATGTTGTTCAAGAGGTGAAAGCTTTTATGGTTCCTGCTGAGACTCCAGCAAAACCCAGCTAACCCCAGGAATCCTTACTTGGTGTTTTTGTGTGTTTGAATTCCCCATGAGTTAATCTCTGACCCAATTTCTTTCTTTGTATCTTCCAGGGTTGTACCAGGAGGACTCTTATTCTGCCCCAGGTCTTCTAGATCTTCACCAGTCTATGTGTCCTGAAGTGCAAATTTGTTCTGTTTGTGGTGGAAATCTGGAGAGTTTGACATTTACCAACCTACCCTGCTATCTTCTTAGAACCCTCACAAACATGGGAAGGTCAAACATGTTGTAAGTCTTTAATAAACATTTACTGATTGTCATCCCTAGTTCTCAAAGTGAAAGTGTAGATTTTTTCCATCAACATGGAGGAGAGGAGCAGTGGGTAAGAATTATTATAAGGAGAGTAACTTAATGCCTCATATTTTGATTCAAGGGGGTTGAAATCCTTGCCTAAATAACTAGACAAGAAAGTTTTACCTTTTGTAGTCCTTCACTGAAGGCTCCTATTAAAAAATTATAGATCATTGGGGGGAAAGGGATACCAATTTAAGTCATCATCAGCTGTTAATAGCTCAGGTAAAATTAGTAGAGAATGTAAAGTACTTTAAACTTTAAAGTACTACATAAAGTAGCCCCTATTAGTATCAAAAATAATGCTAACTAAATTCACCAAAGGATCTGAAGGAATAGGATATAGTGTAGATAAGGTTTTGGTGGGGAAGATTCAGAGAGTGGGGGAAAAGTGATGCTCTGCATTGAGGATTGCATTGATATTAGAACTGAGCAGAACTAAGCAGACTGCAAAGTGTAAGTAATTAAGATTATTAGGCTCGGAATGAGAAGACCTAGGATACAATCTTATTAGCTGTGGCTTATAGGGAAAGTAATTTCACCTTTCCTAGCCATACTTCCCTTACCTTCAAAAGACATATTGTTAGCATTTTGTTGTAGAGATCAAATAACATATAAGGTCTTTCAAATTGTTTTGTAACAACTGACTTTCATTCAACCAAAACTTCTCCTTTCAAAAAAAGGCCCAGAGAGGTTAAATGACTTTCCCAGAGTGATGAATAGAATTCAAACAATATAGTCAGTCAATCAAAACCAAATTTTTTATGATTTAATATTTTATTTTCCCCAATTAGATATGAAGCCTATTCTAACAGTTTTTTAAATTGAGCTCCAAATTTTCTACTTTTCTTCTCCTCTCCCTACTCCATCAAGATGCAAACAATTTGATAAACGTTATCCATGTGAGTCATGCATGTTGTGAAAGGAAACACAGACTAAAAAACAAACAAGAAAAATAGAGTGTAAAGAAAAAGTATGGGGGCTGAGCCAACATGGCAGAGGATACATGTATTTTTCTGAGTTCTTCCCAGGACCATCAGGCTAACTAGCAAATCAGGCCCCTGAATTAATTCTGAACTGATAGAACCCACAAATATTGAGATGTAACAAATTACCAGCAGAAGATAATTTCAAAGATCTCCAGAAAAAGTCTATTTTGATTATGCACAGACGGAGGCAGGCCCAGTGTAAACAGGCTGAGCACAAAATGACGAGTGCAGGCAGCACACAGTCCCAGGGCATAGCAGAGAATCAAGGGGAAAGAATCTACAGCAGTGTTAGCTACTCTGCCCTGGATACAAAGCTTGTAGGGAAAACTTAAACAATATCCCTTTCCTTAAAAGCAGATCTCAACTTTGTTTTTTTAAATGAGCAAAAAACCCAAAAAGAACTCTGACCATAGATAGTTTTTGTGGTAAAGGAGAAGAAAAGATTTTAAACTCTGAGGGCACTAAAAACAGATTTTCTCCAGATGAAGTTCCAAAGGGGGATAGAAATTGGTCCCTATCTCACAAGGCTCTCTTGGAAGAAATTAAAAAGAATCTTTAAAAAGCTAGAAGAAAAATGGAGAAAAGAAATGAGAACTTTGCAAGAAGGTTGGGAAAAGTAAACACAGAAATTATCTGAAGAAAAATCTTTAAAAATAGACATAATGAAATGGAAAAGCACATAACATATCACCAAGTAGATTAGACTATTGGAAAATGAAAATGGAAAAAGAAAGCAATTCCCTGTAAAACAGAATTTGTGAAATGGAAAAAAAAATTCACAGAACAAGACAACTCATCAAAAATTCTATTGGCCAAATACAAAAAGAACTAAAAAAGGTAAATAAAGAAAATATTTCACTAAAAATCAGAACTGAACAAATGGAAATGAATGAATCAACGAGACATTAGGAATCAGTCAAGCAAAACCAAAAAAAAAAAAGAAAAGAAAAAGTAGAAGAAAATGTAAAATAACTCATTGGAAAAACAACTGACCTGGAAAATAGATCTAGAAGAGACAATCTAAGGATTATTGGCTTCCTGAAAGTCACGATGACAAAAAGAACCTAGACATTTTCTTGCAGGAAACCATAAAATCTGTCCTGATATTTTATAATTAGAAAGTAAAATAGCCATCAAAAGAATTCACCAACCACCTCCTGAAAGAGACCTCAAAATTAAATCCCCAAGCAATATTGTGGCTAAATTTCAGAACTATCACAAACAACCAGAAAGAAACAATTTAAATACCGAAAAGCCACAATTAGTATTACCCCCAGGTTCTAGCAGCTTCTACCTTAAAGGATTCAAGGGCCTCGAATCTGATATTCCAAAAGGCAAAGGAACTTGGAATGGAGCCAAAAATAAACTACCCCACTAAACTGAGCATTTTGTTTCAGGGAAAAAGATGGACATTCAATGAAATAGGTGAATTTAATTTATTTCTAATGAAAAGGCTAGAGCTGAACAAATAATTTGACCTCCAAATACAGAACTCAAGGGAAGTATAAAAAGGTCAAAAGAAAAGAACTCTTGATAACTATATCTCTGTTATGGGTATACATAGAGAGTACAGGTATAATTTCATTTTACTGTGATAATATAAAAAAGAAACTAGAGATGGAAAGGGGGTTGTACTAGAAAAACAGGAAAATGGAGGTAAAATGAGGGAAATTACATCTCAAGAAGAGGAAAAGAAGACATTATAATTGAGAGAAAGAAAGAATGGAGAATAACGTTGTGTGGATCTTACTCTTATCAGATTTGGCTCAAAGAGTAAATATTAGGCATATTTTGTTTCACAGAGAAACTTGTGTCACCTTATAGAGAAGTGGGAGAGAAATGGGAAAGCAAAAGTGGAGAATAATAGAAGGGAAAACAGAAGTAGTAGGGGAACGATGTAAGAAAAGAGGAGAGTCTGTAAAGAGGTAGGGCTATTTGAAGGAGATGGTGTTCAAAAGCAAAATACTGGGGAGGAGGTGAAGAGGAAAAGGAAGGAGAAAAGCATAACATGGGTAAATAAGATGGTGAGAAATACAGAATTAGTCATTTTAACTGTGAGTGTGAATGGTATGAACTCTCCCATAAAAGAGAAGTGCATTAACAGACTTGATTAAAAGACAGAATCCTACAACACATTGTTTACAAGAATCACATTTAAAACAGAGTGATACATATAGAGAAAAGATAAAAGGCTAGAGCAGAATCTATTATGCTTCAGGTGAAGTAAAGAAAGCAGGCGTGGCCATCATGATCTCAGATAAAATAAAAGCAAAAATTAATCTAATCAAAGAGATGAGGAATATTGCTAAAGGGTACCATGGATAATGAATGAAGTTTCAATACTAAACATATATGCACCAAGTAGTATAGCATTTAAATTCGTAAAGGAGAAGTTAGAGCTGCAGGACAAAATAAATATCAAAACTATACTAATTAGGAATCTTAATCTTGCTCTCTCAGAACTAGAAAAATGAAACCACAAAATAAATAAGAAAGAAGCTAACGAGGTAATTAGAATACTAGAAAAGTTAGTTAAGGTAAATCTTTGGAGAAAATTGAATGGAGACAGAAAGGAGTATACTTTTTCTTGACAGTTCATGGAACCTACACAAAAATTGGCCATATATTAGAACATAAATACCTTAAAATCAAATGCAGAAAGGCAGGAATAAGTAAATGCATTTTTTTTTCAGATCATGTTGCAATAAAAAATTATGTTCAATAAAAAACCAGGGGAAAATAGACCAAAAATCAATTGGAAACTAAATAATCTGATCCTAAAGAATGAATGGGTGAAATAGCAAATCATACACACAATCAATAATTTTATCCAAGAGAATAACAATTATAAGATAACATCCCAGAATTTATGGAATATATCCAAAGCAGTAATAAGGGGAAATTTTATATCTCTAGATGTATACTAGCATAAAATAGAGAAAGAGAAGATCAATAAATTGGGCTTACAACTAAAAAAGCTAGAGGAAAAAAAACAAATTAAAAACTGCCAAACAAATAACAAACTTGAAATTCTAAAAATAAAAGGGGAAATTAATAAAATTGAAAATAAAAAATATTGAATTAACAATTTAAACTAAAAGTTGGTTTTATGAAAAAACAACAACAACAACAAAATAAATAAATCTTTAGTTAATTTGTAGGAAAAGGAAAGAGGAAAATCAAGTTCTTAATCTCAAAAAGGAAAAGGAGAACTTTTCACCAATGAAGAGGAAATTAAAGCAATAATTAGGAGCTATTTTTCTCAACTTTATACCAACAAATTTGATAACATAAGTGAAATGGAGGAATACTTAACAAAAATATAGATATTGTCTAGATTAACAGAAGAAGAAATAAATCACTTACATAGTTGCATTTTAGAAAAAATAGAACAAGCAATTAATCAACTCCCTAATAAAAAATCCCAAGGACCAGATAGATTTACATGTGAATTCTACCAAACATTTAAAGAACAATGAACTATAATACTATGCAAACTATTTGAAAAAATAGGGAAAGAAGGACTCCTGCCAAATTCCTTTTATGATACAGACATGATACTGATAGCTAAACCAAGTAGGATGAAAACAGAGAAAGAAAATTATAGACCAATTTCCCTAATGAATATTGATGCAAAAATGTTTAATGAAACATTAACAAAGAGATTACAGAAAATCATCCCCAGGATAATACACCATGACCAAGTAGGATTTATACCAGGAATGCAGGTCTGGTTCAATATTAGGAAAACTATTATCATAATTGACATTATCAATAACCAAATTAACAAAAACCATATGATTATCTCAATTGATGCAGAAAAAGCATTTTATAAAATCCAACACCCATTTGTATTAAAAAACACAAGAGAGTATAGGAATAAATGGACTTTTCCTTAAAATGATCAGTAGCATTTATTAAAAAAAACCATCAGCAAGCATCATTTGTAATAGAGATAAACTAGAACCATTCCAAATTAGATCAGGGTTGCCCAGGATCACCATTACTATTCAATATTGTGTTAGACATCATTTGTAATAGAGATAAACTAGAACCATTCCAAATTAGATCAGGGTTGCCCAGGATCACCATTACTATTCAATATTGTGTTAGAAATACTAGCTTTGGCAATAAGAGAAGAAAAAGAAATGAGAACAGGTAAGAAGGAAATCAAATTATCACTCTTTGCAGATGATATGATGGTATACATAGAGAACTCTGGAGAATCAACCAAAAACTCTTAGAAATAATCCACAACTTTTGCAAAATTGCCAGATACAAAATAAATCCAAATAAATGATCAGCATTTTTATCAAGAGATACAAAGAGAAATTCCATTTAAAATAACTGTGGATAGTATAAAATATTTGGGAATCTATCTGCCAAGGGAAAGTCAGGAACTATATGAACACAACTACAAAACACTTTCCACACAAATAAAATCAGATCTAAAAATTGTAAAAATATCAATGCTCTTAGATAAGTCAAGTGAATATAATACAAATAAATAACAATACTGCCTGAATTAATCTACTTATTTAATGCTATACCAATCAGACTCCCAAAAACTTATTTTATAGACCTAAAAAAGATAATAAAATTCATCTGGAAGAATAAAAGGTCAAGAATTTTAAGAGAGTTAATGAAAAAAATTGCAAATAAAAGTGGCTTAGCTGTACGTAATCTAAAACTCTATTATAAAGCAGCAGTCATCAAAACTATTTGCAACTGGCTAAGAAAGAGAGTAGTCCATCAGTGGAATCTGAATGCATTTGGAGAATGGTTGAATAAATTTTGGTATATAAGTGTTTTGGGATATTATTATGTAAAAAATGATAAGCAGAATAATTTCAGAGAGTCCTTGAGAGACTTGTATGAACTGATGCTAAGCAAAATGAGCAGAACCAGGTAATAATTGCAACAGTCATATTATACAATGATCAATTCTGATGGATCTGGCTCTCTTCAACAATGAGATGATTTAGACCAGTTCCAATAGTTTTATTATTAAAAAAGCCATCTATACCTTCTAAGGTAGGATTGTGGGAATTAAGTGTGGCTCACAACATATATTCTTACTCTTTTTGTTGTTGTTAGATTGCATTTTATTCTCTTGATCTTTTTCCTTTCTGGTTTGATTTGATTTTTCTTGTGTAGTTAGATAATTGTATAGATATGTATGCATATATTGGATTTAACATATATTTATATGATGTTTAAGATATTTTGGACTACTTGCCCTTTAGGAGAGGAGGGTTGGAGAAGGAGAGGAAAAACTGGAACACAAGGTTTGCAAGGGCTAATGTTGTAGAACTATCTATGCATATGTTTTGAAAAAATGAAAAGAATTTTATTTATATAAAAAAAATTAATTGAAAAAAGGGGGAAAAAGTAAAAAAAAAATGACTATTTTCAAGTTAAAAAATAAACACATTAACTCCACAGAAAAAAGAAAAAAGTATGCTTTGATCTTTAGTCAGACTCCATCAATTCTTTCTCTGGATTTGGATAGTATTTTTCATCATTAATTCTTTGGAATTATTTTAGATTACTGTGTTGATCAGAATAACTAAATCATTTCCAATTGGTCTTCATGCAATATTGCTGTTCTGTGTATAATATTCTGATGATTCTGCTCATCTCAGTTATTTGTAACAACAGCATTCTACTCTCCTACTACCTTTGTTGTTACTTCCAGATTGCATGAAATTCACTTGAGGATTTTTTTCTAATAAACTATTATCATTATAGGGCCTATGATGTAGCTGGAACACTGAGTATCTGGTGGAAAGGAATGAAAGAGAAGAGTCTGTAAGGATTAAGGATTGAATTGGGGGTGGGGTAGGACTTAAAATAAACTTCATTTCCTCCCCAATTTTGCCTGGGGACAGTCCTGGAAAGGACTTTAAGATAATTGGGGTGAGTTCTTGTCTTTTTTTCCCTCCTTAAATAAAACTAATTTAAGACTTTGTATTTTTGGAATTACTTGATATTTGGCAGGCCCAGAGCACTGCAGATTACTTATTCCTGAAGAAAAGAATCACAATGTAGTGAAAGGGGAAACACAAACATTTTTGTTTGAGTATGAAACAGCATGTGTGCCAAATGGGAACAGACGCTAAGAAGAATTACAGCTGCACATGTGCTTTCTGGGACATAATAGGGTTGGCATATTTAGTAAATCAGAAAAAAAAATTAAATGTGGTTTCAACTTCATTATAGAGCAGCTGTGGCTATTTATTAAACTGCTTGGTTTGTAGGACTTCTTTAGTTTAGATGTTTTATATTTGTTATAAAGTATCTAAGCGTTTTTTCTCCCTAAGCTTTTCTCCCCAATGAAACACATGCACACATAGACACACATGCACATTTGTTTGCATGCATAGTCCCTTTCCTTCTTCCACCAAATCTGTGATATTCTTCTTCCTCTTCACTTCTTGACTTCCCTAATTCCTTTCAAATCCTAGCTGAAATTCTTCTGCAGGAACTATTTCCCAATCTCTCATAAATTTTAATGCATTTACTCTTGATTATTTGTAATTTATCCTCTATACGGATTGTTTCTACATATTTTCATATTGATTCCCTCATAAAATTGTGAGATTACTTATAGCAGGAACTGTCTTTTTACATCAGCAACACTTAGTAGTGAGCTTGATATATTAGTGTTGTTCACTCATGTCTGACTCTTTATGACCCCCATGGACTATATAGTGCATGAAGTTTTCTTGACAAAGATACTGGAGTGTTTTGCCATTTCCTTTTCCATTAAGGATTAAGGAAGACATTAAGTGACTTGTCCAGGATCACACAGCTTGTAAGTGTTCTGAGATCAAATCTGAGCTGTCTTTTTGACTTCAGAACCAGCTTTCTAACTCTTGAGGCATCTAGCTGCTTCTTTGGCAGATAGTAGGCATTTAATAATGCCTACGATTATTATCTTATTTATTTAATTTCTTTATTATCATTTATTATAGTCACATTTATTAATTTGATTATTTATTCATTGTTTCCTCTTCTGTAGAATGAAAACAATAATTCATCTGAAGTACCTCTCTCATCTAGATGTTGTGAAACTCTAATGAGATCATTTACATGAAGAGATTTTTTTTTTAGGTTGTTTATTGCATCATTATTTAGGTAAAAGAAAAATATATCCATGGCTTATTTTTTCCATCACAATACCATTCAATGTTCTGTTTGATGAAATGAAGGTGGGAATAGGAGAAAAAATGATACTGTGAAAGAAGTCTATGCTTCCGTGATGGGGAAAATAGACTGGCTGATTTTAAGTTATAAACTGCATAATTCTTTATTTAATGGTGGTGTTAACAGAAGCAAATTTTTAGTGTTACTACAGTTAGCTCTGCATGTATATCATATATTTGTATGCATACATGTATACTATATCATATATATAAACACATCTACATGAATACATATATCTATTCTATGTAGCTAATTATGGGGAACAAAGATTCCTTCTGTTATTTTCATGCCTTTTACTCCCTGATGATTGCGAACAATATGATTCTCTTGCTTTCTTTAATTTCTCTCTCCATAGCCTCTCATTTAATGCAAGATATAAGCTTAAAAACCTCCAACCTCCTACAAAAAAATTGAATCACTATGACTTGAATTGTCCTTAGATTTCAACGAGGTAGTTCTGTATTCCATTCCATAATAAATATCATGTTCAAAATGGAATCAATTCCTCCTGGGAGTTGTGGCTGCATTATTCTTTTGAAATCTGCATACAAGTAGGTAGGTTTTTATAGACCTATTTTCCCCTTGTTTCTTAGTATTTCCAAGCCCTGAAGCATTTCTGTAATTTCTTGAATCTTCCCTTAAAAGTTGCCACCTTTTAATTTAATATGAAAAATGAATTGCTTTTCATATCCTTTTCAAATGAAATATTTTAATGAACTAATCCTTATGCCCCTACAGGATGCTTTAGCATAATTTTTCAACACTTTTCCTTGTTTTGCACATGCTGAACGGCACAGACACGGGAGAGCTGTCATGGTCTTTAGCAATTTAATTTACAGTTCTGGAATTCACCC
The DNA here is from genome assembly GCF_016432865.1 of Antechinus flavipes. NCBI lineage: Eukaryota > Metazoa > Chordata > Mammalia > Dasyuromorphia > Dasyuridae > Antechinus > Antechinus flavipes. The sequence goes on from NC_067402.1 coordinate 212,132,469, forward strand.
AGTCGACCATAGTGGTTATAAAGTGAACTCGGTGAATTACAGTATGGCAGCAAAAGTAATCTATGTGGTATAATAGACAGAAGCAGTGGGCCATATTAAAGGATTGAATTTCTACCATCAGTTAAAATGTCTTGCATTAGCAGATATCACTTATGTCATTGTTGTTACCTTGATTGTGGTGTAGTTATTTTAATGCTTTAAGTCATTAATAATTTGTGAAAATAGAGTGCTGGCATAAATTCATAACTGCCAAGATTTATTAATGGATGTGTGTGTGTGTGTGTGTGTGTGTGTGTGTGTGTGTATGAATTTGAATACAAGAAAGTCAGACATGATTTGGTCTGATCCAATGAATGTGATCATAAAAATAAAAGCTTAATTTGTCTGATTCAATTCTGTCATACCTGGTAGAGAAGAAAAGAGAAAAAAAAAAAGAGAAAGAGCAAGGATGAGAAAGAGCAAGGATATGATACCCCAGTAGTAACAAAAGATCAAAAGAGTGTAGCGAGATTGATGGATGAAAGATTAAAAGAGCCAGCATCAGCCTAATCAACTAGTGGTTATTTAGTTCTCAGACCTCAGTGAAACTGGGAGAAATCTAGATTTCTCCCATTAGTATGCATACTTCTCAAAGGCTTGGACTATTTCATTTTTTTGTTTTTGGCAACTAACAGTGCCTTGCATTTTATAGGCACTTAAATATTTGTTGATTTGAAAAAAAAAGTATTTCTCAGGTAATAATAGCTAGTGTTTCTACAATTTTACAAAGCATTTCACATTTGTTATCTCCTTTGATTCTGACAGTAGTACTGTGAGGCATCTAACATTATTTTTTTCATTTTTCAGATGAAGAAACTTATAAGCACATATTAGGTGACTTGCATACGACCATATAGTGGTATATTTCAGATACCTGATTTGAACTCAGTTCTTCCTGATTCCAAGATTAGCCCTGTATCCACTTTGCTCCTCTAGATATTGATAGAGATAATGTCATCTTCCTCTTGGAAAGGAAAGTTAGGGAAATGAAAGATCAAACAGTGAAATGTGATGAATGAAATGTCCAAGAGATATAGTTTTATGATACTTAATCAACTTATTAATAACGACTAGGAAATAATTAATAGATTGATGTCAGTGACTTTCTCTCATAAACCAGAGATCCTTGCTGAAAAATATTGAATGCTTAAAAAGACTCTGAAGAAGAAGATGTAAATGGGGGTACAAATCAACTCTGAATAGTTAACAGTCAATGAAGGGTAGACATATTAATAAAATGTGCAAAAAGTCTTGAGCTTTTCCTGCTGAGAACATGACCTGGGGACCTCCAGCAAACTGCACAAAAAAATCCATCTGTACCCAATCTACTTTCATAAGTAGGATTATTCTAAATACTAATGAAAGATTCCAAAAATAGATTCTTATTTTCCAATGGCAAGAACTTTTTTAGATTGGATTCTCTTTGTAGGGTCTAATTAGTTGGGTAAGGTCCCACCCAAGATTAAAAAGCATATACCCAGAGGATTTGGGAAAACCAAACTATCAGCAACATATTTCAGAAACTTGTTGAATGACCTGCAGAGACTGGTTCCTGAATGAGGAAATAGAAAAAGAAAACCTTAATCTTAATTCAACAATTTATTATTAATACAAGGTAGAAATAAACCAATTCCTTCAGAATTAGGAAATGGGGTAGGAAGAAAAAGAAAAGTTTAAAACAAATTTGCCTATTTCCCAATTCTGCTTCAAATTAACTCTAAAAAATAAACAAAGCCTGAAATATATTTCACTGAAGGGTCCTTTAACACTTTATTATTCGTTCCTTAATATGATTCAAGAGAAACCCATGCTCTGGAGAACAAAGGATTTTTTAGGTGACTCAAGTGAAATGTTGATTAGTCTGACTCCTAAATATGGAATGAAAAACGATTGAAGCCTTGCTATGAATCAAGTTTGATGTATTATTTTTATTATCCCTCATTATCAGGGCAAGAGCTCACTGTGTAGCCATAGTTGTAAGTATTGAGATCTCTATACACTCTCTTGGGCCCCACCCACTAGGGGCAGAGCTCCAACATGTGTCCTTGCTTGCAAGTCATTTTTTTTTTTTTGAAATTAAACTGTTGCTTGTCCTGATTCTTTTTTCTAGCTTGCTCTGACTATTCACAGATTAGAGTCTGGTTGCATCTGGTTGATATTAATTGGTGTCAGAAGTGGGATTGGACACAAAACTGAGTTACTGGTCTCTACAGTACCAGTGTGGATAGCCTAGGTGCCATAGGAATATTATTTCTCTAGAGACTGACCTCCCTACTCACCATGATCCAATTCATCTTGGATCTTTCTGAGAAGGATAGCCTTCCTTAGCTGTATAACTTTATTAATTGGCCTCTTTGCATGCCTCTGTAAAATTTAACTGTGTGCCTTTTAACAAACTGCACACTTTGGTAACCATATGCCTCAGCCAAAATAGTTCTGTTTATATCTGCCTTTTCATTTTTACTGTATCTGTGTCTTTGGAAAATTTAAAAAAGTGTATCATGTTTGTATTGTAAGCTAAATTTTGTTACCTTAAAAGATTTTCAATGCAATCAGGCAGAAAAATTTCTAAGGGTTATATATAACCAGGCAGTTTAAAACTCTGGGAAAGATAAATTAACTTTCATATTTAAAATAATTGCCCCAGTAAGCAAGATAATTCTTATTTTAGGCTTTCAATGGAAGATTATGTTATAAGAAAAGAAAAAAAAATCTGTAAGACTCCCCATTTCTGTTTGCCAACTGTTATTTCAGCTTTTCTTGTGCTGCATTTACAGAAAAAAAAAAAAACCTACTAAAAACATCTTAGCAGATTAAGGAGTTTGAAGGTTAATAATTTTTAAAATGTAGGGAGGAACTTCAGAAGATTTGGGGTTAATTCCAGGGTTTTACTCACTTTTGAACTATCTTAGTAAGTTTTGGAGTACCACTCTGTAGAATTTGTTTTAAGAAAAAATAAGAGGGGGTAGAGCCAAGATAGTGGAGAGTAGACACATCTTTATCTGAGACCCTCCTAGTATCCTTCAGATCAACACTAGGTAAAGCCTTTGAACTGGTTTTGCAATGACAGAACCCACAAAGATTTGAAATGTAACAAATTTCCAGCAGAAGATACTTTGGAAGAAAAGGTCTATTTCAATTGGGAAGGGGGTGAGGTAGCAGAATGCAGACACAGAGTAGGGAGCCAGGGTGTTGTCGCATCCCTGTACTGGGAAATCTACTAGGAGGCTCTTAGGCTACCCTATTCTGATTGCAAGTCAGTGGATCAGCAGATTACCTGTGAGACATCCAAGCAAATACAAAAGGCCAATAGTGAGCTTCTGACGCCCAGAGGAATGTGGGATCTGACCAAGCCCACCCAGCACCAGAAGTCAGTCAGCAGCATCAGCCACAATGCAACCTAAAGTAGCTATTACCGCTTTGCCCTAAGAACAGACTTCACCTTTGAAAAATGAGCAAACAAAAAAGGAAAAAGAACTCTGAATGTAGTAGCTTTTATGGAGAAAGAAAAGAACACACCTCAAATCCTGAGAAGTTAAAAGGCAAATCATCTCAAGATGAAGCCTCAAAGGGTGGTATGAGTTCATCCCCATTTTAGAAGGCTCTCTTGGAAAAATTCAAATAAAAAACTTAAAAGAGTTAGGAAAAAATGGGGAAAGGAAATGAGAACTTTGCAAGAGAGTTTGGAAAAAGAAAAACAAATTATCTGAAAAAAACTTAAAAATAAATTTAATGATGGAAAAAGCATATAAGGTCTTACAATATACATATGAAAAAGAAACCAATTTGTTAAAATGTAGAATTTTTGAAATGGAAAAAATCTAATAAACAATACATCTCATTTAAAAGTTCAATTGTCTAAATGTATAAGGAGATAAAAGAAGCTAACTGACGAAAATAATACACTAAAAATTAGAATTGAACAAATAGAAGTGAATGACTCAATAAGACTTCAAGAATTAGTCAAATAAAACCAAAAAAAGAGAAAAAAAAGCTCACCTGGAAAATAGATCTAGGAGAGACAATTCATTCTGATTTGATGTCGGGAGGGGTGTTAGGGGGTTGGCTGGTGAGAAGTTGTCTGGGTCTCCGAGCAAGTCTGGTGAGAATAGGGCTAGTAAGAGGAGTACAGTAAGAATTATTGAAAAATTTTCTTTATGAAAAAAATGAAAAAAAAAAAAGAGCCTAGATGTCATCTTTCAGAAAGTCTTCAAGGAAAACTGCTCTGATGTCCTAGAACCAGACAGTGAAATTACTATTGAAAGAATTCACCTATCACTTCCTGAAAGAGATTCCAAAATGCAAACTCCAAGAAACATCATAGCTAAATTTCAGAATGATCAAATCAAGGAGAAACTATTAGAAGCAATCAGAAGAAACAATTCAAATATTGCGAAGCCACAATCAGGATTACTCAGGATCTAGTAGTTTTCACTTTAAAGGATCAATGGACCTAGAATCTGATATTCTGAAAAGCAAAGGAATTTGGATTACAGCCAAGAATCAACTATCCAGGTAAACTGAGCATTATCTTTCAGGGGAAAAGATGCATATTCAATGAAACAGGTGAATTTCATTTATTTCTGATAAAAGATCAGTGCTATATTGAAATTGTGATCTTCAAATGCAGAATGCAAGAAATTCATAAAAAGGCAGAAAGGAAAGAAAAAAAATATTTTTTTAAAGTTAAAAAACTTATAATTTATATGGGAAGTTGATATGTTTAGCTCTTGAGATCTATGTCTCTGTTATGGATATACTAAGTGGGTACAGTATAATTTGATTTTATTGGGATGATACAAAAAAAAAAAAAGGAAACAGAGGAGGAAAAGTGATTCTATTGGAAGAAAAAGAAAATGAAGTTAAAAAGGGGTAAATTATATCTCATGAAGAGACAAAAAACTTATTACAATTGAGGGGAAAAAGAAAGGGGCTTAAAGATTGGGTGAATCTTACTATCATCAGATTTGGCTCAAAGAGAGAATATCAGACACATTTAAATTCATAGCAAAGCTTATCTCACCCTATAGGGAAGAAGAAAGGGAAAGTGGAAAGAATAAGGAAGAGATAGCAGAAGTAGAAGGGGGAAAGTATAAAACAGGGGAAGGGGTTGTAAAAGGGGAGGGCTATTTTTAGAAGGAGCAAAATACTGGGGAGTAGGGAAAAAGGGAAAAGAAAGAAAAGTATAATTGGGGCAAAACAAGATGGTAGGAAATAGAGAATTGTAATGTTCTTGGTGGTTTTCTGCTGGTCTCTGGGGTAGCCTTCTATTCAGTAGAGTAATCACCACAAAAATAGCCAGATGTTAAAGTCCAAAGTCCAAATTCTTTATTGTTTCCTTACCTGGGGCTGGGCAGCTTTCTGGAGAGCCTTTCAGATCAGCCTTGGTCTCAGTGGGGGAAGTGCAGGAAGCCAGCCACCAAGGTGGTGTGAGATGAAGTGAATCTGTCTCTGAGTCTGTCCCAGCTTATATGCTCTATTTTAATTACATAGGTGTGAATGATCTGTCTCTCAGTCCCTGCTGGCTGTTATACACTCTATTATAATTACATCATCATAGATGTGAATCTTGTAGAACTATATTAAGTACTAAGTACGTGTACTGAACTAAAGAACTATTAATCACCATGCTAAACTAGAAAACCACTGTCTTATCAATTCCACTGACTTAATACCTTGTAAGAATCCTTGTTTCAAGTACAAGAGTTCTGGGGCATAACAGAGGATTAGTCATTTTAACTGTGAATGGGATTGGGATGAACTCCCCCATAAAACAGAAGCAGATACCACACTGGATTAATATTTAGAACCCTCCAATTTATTGTTTACAAGAAACACATTAAACATTATACATTCAGAGTAAAGTTAAAAGGCTGGAGCAAATTCTATTATGCTTCTGATAAAGTAAAAAAAAGGTGAGATAGCAATCCTCATTTCAGATCAAGCAAAAGCAAACATAGATCTAATTAAAAGAGATAAGGAAGGAAACTATGTCTTGCTAATGGGTATCAATACTAAACATATATCCACCAAGTCGTATAACATCCAAATTCCTAGAGACGTTAAAAGAAAGGCAAGACAACAAAACTATACTAGTGAGAGATCTCAACCTTGCTCTCAGATCTAGATAAATTGAACTACAAAATAAATAAGAAGTTAAGGAGGTAAATAAAAATCTAGAAAAGTTAGATATGATAGACTTTTGTAGAAAACTGAAGGGAGATAAAAAGGAGGGTACATTTTTCTTAGTGGTTCATGGACCCTACACAAAAATTGACCATATATTAGGACATTAAAAACCTCAAAATCAAATGCAGAAAGGCAGAAATAGTAAATGCATTTTTTCAGACCACGATGCAATAAAAATTATGTTCAATAAAAGGGCAGAGGAAAAAGTAAACCAAATATTAATTGGAAACTAAATAATCTAATCCTAAAGGATAAGTGGATGAAACAACAAATCATAGACACAATCAATTATTTCATCCAAGAGGATGTCAATAATCAGTCAACATACCAAAAATTGTGGTCTGCAGCCAAAGCAGTTATTGGGGAAAATTTTTTATATATCTAGATGCTTATTTGCATAAAATAGGGAAAGAGAAGATTAATGAATTGGGTTTGCAATTTAAAAAGCTAGAAAAACAACAAAAATTCCAATTAAATACTAAATTTGAATTTCTAAAATTAAAATGAGAGATTAATAAAATTAAAGTAAGAAAACAAACAATTGAATTAATAAACAAAACTAAGTTGGTTTTATGAAAAAAAAATCACAAAACTAGTTCATTTGATTAGAAAAAAAGAAAGGCAAGACAGCAAAACTACACTAGAGAAAAAATCAAATCGTTAATGTCAAAAATGAAAAGAGAGAACTTACCATCAATTAAGAGGAATTTAGAGCAATAATTATGAGCTATTTTGCCCCACTATATGTCAAGAAATCTGATAATCTAAGTGAAATGGAGGAATATCTACAAAAATCTAAATTGCCAGGTTAATAGAAGAGGAAATAAATTACTTAAATAGTCCCATTTTAGAGAAAAATTGAATAAGCTATTAATAAATTCACTAAAAAATAATCTCCTGGGCCAGATGGATTTACATGTGATTCTACCAAACCTTTAAAGAATGATTAATTCTAATAATATGCAAATGATTTGAAAAAATAGAGAAAGAAAGAGTTCTACCAAAATCCTTTTATGACACAGATATGGAGCTGATACCTAAACAAGTTAGGGTCAAAACAGAGAAGGAGAATTATAGACCAATTTCCCTAATGAATATTTATTCAAAAATTTAAATAAAATATTAATAAAGAGATTATACAAAGTCATCCCCAGGATAACACATCATGACCAAGTAGGATTTATACCAGAAATTCAGGGCTGTCTCAATAATAGGATAAATATTAGCATAACTGACTATATCAATAATCAAACTAACAAAAATCATGTTTATCTAAATAGATGTAGAAAAAACATTTAACAAAATCCAATATCCATTCTTATTGCAAACACTGGAGAGTATAGGAATAGTAAAATTTTCTTTAAAATGATCAGTAGTATCTATTTAAAACCATCAAAAAGCATCTTATGTAATAGACACAAACTAGAACCATCCCCATAAGATCAGGGGTGAAACAAGTTTGCCCACTATTACTATTCAGTATTGTATTGGAAATATTAGCTTTGGCAATAAGAGAAAAAGAGATTAAAGCAATTAGAGTAAATAATGAAGAAACAAGTGATCACTCTTTGCACATGATGTGATGGTTTACTTAGAGAATTTTAGAGAATCAATTTAAAAACTACTAGAAACAATTCACAACTTTAGCAAAGTTAGAGGATACAAATAAATCCACATAAATCATCAGCATTTTTATAGATTACCAACAAAGTCCAGCAGCAAGAGAAATAAAGAGAAATCCCATTTAAAATAACTGTAGATAACACAAAATATTTGGAAGTCTATTTTCCAAGGCAAAGTCAGGAACTACATGAACACAATTACAAAACACTTTCTACACAAATTAAGTTAGATCTAATCTGTTGGAAAAATATCAAGAGCTCACAGATAGGCCAAGCAAATATAATAAAAATGACAATATTGCCTAAATTAATCTACTTTTTCAATGCAATACCAAGCAAACTTACAAAGAAATTATTTTACAGATTGAGAGAAAATAATAACAAAGTTCATCTGGAAGAACAAATGATTAAGAATTTCAAGGGAATTAATGGAAAAAAATGCAAATGAAGGTGGCTTAACTATATTATAAAGCTGTGGTCATCAAAATCTTTCTGTACTGGCTAAGAAATAGAATAATTCATCAATTGAATAGGTTAAGTTCACAGGAAAATAGTCGATGACTAGTAATCTAGTGTTTGACAAACTCAAAGACCCCAGCTTTTGGGATAAGAACTCAGAATTTGACAAAAACTGCTGGGAAAATTGGAAATTAGCATGGCAGAAACTAGGCCTTAACCCATACCTAACACCATATACCAAGATATGACATAAAGAGTGATATTATAAGCAAATTAGAACAACATAGAATAGTTTATCTCTCATATCTGTGAAGAAGGAAGGAATTTGTGGCCAAAGAATAACTGGAAAACATTATTGAACACCAAATAAATAATTTTGGTTATATTCAATTAAAAAGTTTTTGTACAAACACAACCAGTGCAGATGAGATTAGAAGGGAAGCAATAAACTGGGAAAACATTTTACATTCAAGGGTTTTGATAAAAGCCTCATTTCTAAAATATTTAGAGAATTGACTCAAATTTATAAGAATTCCAGCCATTCTCCAACTGATAAATGGTCAAAGGATATGAATAGAAAATTTTCAGCTGAAGAAATTTGAAGCCATTTTAGTCATATGAAAAGATACTCCAAATCATATATGATCAGAGAAATGCAAATTAAGACAATTTTGAGATACCTCTGCACACCTCTCAGATGACTAAGATGACAGGAAAAGATAATGACAAATGTTGGAGGACATATGGGAAAACTGGGACACTAATGTTGAAAAATTATTCATACATATGTTTTGAAAACAAGAAGCTTTAATTAAAAATTTAAAAAAGGAAAAAAAAGAATTATATTCTGAAACTTTTAAAAATAAATGGTAAAATTAATAGAATCATTGTTTTAGGACAATGCAGGAAGGCAGTTAATTTGGAAATAATAGAATGAAGCAAGATAAATATAGATAAATTATTTGCATATTATAGCAAATTTCTCTTAATTATTTATTGACATTTCTAATAATGAGATGAGAAAGCCAAACTTCTCTTGTAACTTCTGGTTAAAGATCTCCCTTTCCCTATTATCCTCTCTCATCTCAAATCAGATTCCCAAATGGTTAAAAATGGTGCAAAAATGTAGAGAAACTTGAACTATGTTCTGTCCCTCCAGCGTGTAGCCCCATTGCTGAGGGCTCATCCAATAAAGGAGGAAGAACAAGTGCTTTGGAGCATCCCACTAGCAGTGACTGCAACTATCCTTTGGCTCTGGGCATCCCACAGCCCACCTCCCTAGGAAATCCTGGAAGAATCACCCAAGTGTTATATGTTCTACATAACCTGCCCTAGCAAGTGGCCTCAGTCTCAGTAGTACCTGGCCCCAACCCTGCAAATGTCAGTGGGGGAGAAGGGAGGAAAAGGGTGGAAAGAGGACCCATGATCAGTGTTCACTTTTCATTGTCACTAGGAACTATCATCAATAAGAAAGTCCTAATACCAGACCCCCCTGTTCTTAGGATTCCCATTTTACAGACAGTGGCCTTTCTTACATCTCCATCTCCACCATCTCTATTCCCCAAAGGCCAGTCAGTGTCTCCAGTGCAGACAAAACCCTTAGCAGGCCCTACCTAGCTGCTGCCTGGGAAGGTGCTAGTGCCCCTGAAAATGCTTAGCATATCAGTACTACTTGGTGCATTCACCCTTCTTCTGATTGCAGAAACTTATTAGCTATGTAATCTTAGGCAAGTTATCTTATCTCTGTCTAATTCAGTTTCCTGATGTAAAGAGAAAAATAATAATGGTACTGCTTCACTAGGTTAATGTGAGGATCAAAATAATAAAATGGTTGTAAAGTATTTAACCAAGTGATTAGCATATGCTAAATGGTTTATTATTATTATTTCTTTAATTGAATGTGATTGTTCCATACCTGATAACTCTATAATGGTTTTAAAATGCCAAAGGCAATTGGGAATACAATTGATGTCAAATGAATTTTATTGTTTGTATTATTATTGCATTTCTAAATTCTCTTATTTGGGGAAATTTGAGAGACCATTGCAACATAAATGCTGTTGGACAAAACAATCTTTAATCTGGATGCTGTTATACAGGAATGTGTCTGTTAAAATATATAATAAAACTAGATATTTGAAAACTGTTAAAATTTTAATGACATACTTTTTTTATAAAACACATAATAAATCCAATATGTTACACATGTTAAACTATGTGTTAAATCTGATATGTGTAAATATATTTATACAATTCTCTTGCTGCACAAGAAAAATCAAATCCAAAAAGAAAATAAATGAGTAAGAAAACAAAATACAAGTGAACAACAATAAAAAGAGTGAAATGTTATGTTGTGATCCATATTCAATTCCTATAGTCCTCTCTCTACCTATAGATGGTTCTCTTCATCACAAGATCATTGGAATTGGCACCAATCATCTCATTTTGGGGAAGAATCAAGTTCATCAGAATTGATTATTGTATAGTCTTCTTGTTGCAATATATAATGATCTCCTGGTTCTGCTCATTTCACTTAGCATCAGTTCATGTAAATCTCTCCAGACCTCTCTGAAATCATCCTGCTGGTCATTTCTTACAGAACAGTAATAGTCTGTAACATTCATATACCATAATGTATTCAGCCATTCTCTAATTGATGGGCATCCATTCAGTTTCCAGTTTCTTGCCACTACAAAAAAGACTGCCACAAACATTTTTGCACATGTGGGTCCTTTTTTTTCCTTTAAGATCTCTTTGGTATATAATCCCAGTGGAAACACTGCTGAGTCAAAAGTTATGCACAGTTTGATAACTTTTTCAGCATAATTCCAAATTGCTCTCCTGGAAGGTTAGATCCGTTTACAATTCTACCAACAATGTATTAATGTCCCAGTTTTCCTGTATCCCCTCCAACATTCATTATCTTTTCCTATCCTCTCAGCCAATCTGAGAGGTATGTAGTAGTATTTCAGAGTTGTCTTAATTTGCATTTCTCTGATCAATAGTGATTTGGAGCACTTTTCATATGACTACAAATAGTTTCAATTTCTTGATCTGAAAATTATATGTTCATATCCTTTGACCTTTTATCAACCTCAGAATGGCTTGAATTCTTATAAATTTGAGTCAATTCTCTATATGTTTTAGAAATGGGCTTTTATCAGAACTTTTGAATGTAAAAATATTTTCTCAATTTATTGGTTCCCTTCTAATCTTGTCTGCATTAGTTTTGTTTGTATAAAAATAATATAATCCAAATTATCTATTTTGTGATCAATATTGATCTCTAGTTCTTCTTTGGTCACAAATTCCTTCCTCCTCCACAGATCTGAGAGGTAAACTATCCTATATTCTTTTAATTTGCTTACAATATCACTCTTTATGTCTAAATCATGAACCCATTTTGACCTTATCTTGCAAGGTATGTGGTGTTAGATGTGAGTCAATGTCTAGTTTCTTTCATACTAGTTTCCAATTTTCCCAGCAGTTTTTGTCAGATAGTGAGTTGTTATCCCAAAAGCTAGGATCTTTGGATTTGTCAAACACTAGATTGCTATATTTATTGACTATTTTGTCCAGTGATCCTAATTTATCCCACTGATCAAATATTCTATTTCTTAGCCAGTACCAAATGGTTTTGATGACTGATGCTTTATAATCTAATTTTAGAGTTGGAATAGTTAGGGCATCTTCATTGGCATTTTTTTTCATTAATTCCCTTGAAATTCTTGACCTTTGGTTCTTCCAGATGAACTTTGTTATTATTTTTTTCTAGGTCTATAAAATAATTTCTTGGGAGTTTGATTGGTATGGGACTAAATAAGTAGATTAATTTAGGTAATATTGTCATTTTTAATATATTCATTTGGCCTATCCATGAGCACTTGATATTTTTCCAACTGATTAGATCTGAGGAAAGTTTTTTGTAGTTGTCTTTATATAGTTCCTGACTTTCCCTTGTCAGACAGATTCCCAAATATTTTATACTGACAATTGTTTTTGTTTTTGTTTTTGTTTTTTTTTCTGTTAAGGCAATTGGGATTAAGTGACTTGCCCAGGGTCACATAGCTAGGAAGTGTTAAATGTCTGAGGCCAGATTTGAACTCAGGTGTTACTGACTTCAGAGCTGGTGTTCTTTGCACTATGCCACATAGCTGCCCCAACAATTATTTTGAATGGAATTTCTTTTTGTATCTCTTGCTGCTGGATTTTGTTGGTAATATATAAAAATGATGATGATTTCTGTGGGTTTATTTTGTATCCTGCAATTTTGCTAAAATTGTGAATTTTTAAAAATAATTTTTTAGTTGATTGTCTAGATTTCTCTAAGGATACCATCATATCATCTGCAAAGAGTGATGATTTATTTCATTATCTACTCTAATTCCTTTAACCTCTTTTTCTTCTCATTGCCAGAGTTAACATTTCTATTACAATATTGAATAGTATTGATGATAGTGGGTAATCTTGTTTCATTCCTGATCTTACTGGGAATGGTGGTAGTTTGTTCGCATTACATATAATGATTGCTGATGGTTTTAAATACATATTACTGATCATTTTAAGGAAAAGTCCATTTATTCCTATACTCTCTAGTGTTTTTAATAGGAATGGGTGTTGGATTTTATCAAATGTTTTTTTCTGCATTGATTGAGATAATTATATGATTTTTGTTAGTTTGGTTATTGATATAATCAATTATGCTAATATTTTTCTTAATATTGAACCAGCCCTGCATTCCTAGTATAAACCCTACTTGATCATGGTGTATTAGTCTGTGGATGACTTTCTGTAATCTTGTTGCCAATATTTTATTTAAGTTTTTGCATCAATATTCATTAGGAAAATTGGTGTATGATTTTCTTTCTCTGTTTTCACCCTACCTGATTTAGCTATCAGCAACCATCTCTGTGTTATAAAGACAGTTTTTGTTGGGGCTTCATCTGGAGTCGATTTACCTTTAAGGACATCAGGTCTGTTCTCTCCCACCATAAAAGCTTTCTATGATGAGAGTTCTTTTTGTTTTTTTGTTTTTTGCTCATTTTTAAGGGCTTTTTGTTTGCTCTTAATGAAAAGAAGTGACAACAGATTTAATTTGCCCTGAGGCATTCCTGCTGATTGACTTACAGTCCTGGGCAATAGGCTAGGTCCCATGTTCTTCCAGGGCTCAGGGGTTTACAATTTGCCTTTTGTAGCAAATCTGCCAAACCGCCTGCTTGCAACCAGGACAGAGTAGCCTAAGAGCTCACAGAAGATTCCCAGGTGCATGGAAGTTGCAAAGCTCTGACTCCCTGCCCCAGGTCCTTGCCCCCGGCTCCCTATGCAGCATTCTTGGCTCAGAAGACTGACCCCCTTCCTGTTTGAAACAGACCTGTACTGAAGTTCTTCCAAGATATTTTCTCCTGGAAATATGTTGTACTCCAAATATTTTTAGTTTCTTTGGCTCCAAAACCACTTTAGAAGTTTAATCTACTGTTGGTTTGAGAAACGGTCCAGAGGAGGTCATAGATAGTTATGTCTGCTCTCTGCCATCTTGGCTCTGCCCCAAGGTATTTTCTCTTTATTAAAGTATCTGTCTGATGATTTTAAAAGGCAAGAGTTCATTTGCAGTTGGACCCTCATAAATAGATAAAATATTTTTGTATAAGGTATAAGATTTAGTAAGGATAGAAACAACAAAAGGTATTTGAACTTGAATTCATTGGGATTTCACAATTGGAGAACTAAATTAGAATAATATAATAAATAATAAAGAATTATATAGGAACTTCTACATTGAAACCAAAGAAACAGAGTTCCTTTTAGAGCAATAAAGTCTATTATTTAAAGAACAAGATGACTACATGAGACATCTGGGATTTAAAATGTGCTAATTAAATGGACATGGAAAATGGGCTACTGCAAACATACTTGATGTCAATTAATATTGGTTATAATTATTATATTGCTTTTCATGGTTATCTTGGTTACCTTGGAGACAAATTAATCTCCCTCCTCAAAATAAGCAATTTGATTTGTACCTGACAATGTAATTATGCAAATATGGGAAATGTGAGAAAACTTTCTTATAGTGTTTGAACTTAGCTCTGCTTGTCTGGGAACTGGACCATCTCTACATGTTACTGAGAGACTCTTAACTAAGGACCTTAATAATGCTGATCAGAAACTCAGACTCAAATATTGATGTAAGGAGCTTTCTCTAAGGACAGATCCTTCTGACCATTCCCACAGTTGTGAAACTTGTAGGTGTGTAATCATGAGTCATGTGAAGAAAACATCTGCTCATTAGTGAATGGCAAAACTTTCTAGGGACATTAAGGTTTATCTAGTACAGATTGTGAAGCAGCTGACATCCAATAAGATAGTTGTCTCAAGATGTTGGATGAAGGATGAATATCTGTTCTAGTCTTCCCCCACTCTTTCCTTTTCTTATGTGCCCATCCACATAGACTATGATTCAAACATGGGTTGGCATTTTTTTTTCTCTAGGTCCTCACATTTTGCCCTTTTATTTTCTGCTTGCAAGCAGACAGTGGTTAGTAACAATACCTGGGATACATGTCCTCAATAAATTACCCTCAAGGAACACAATTCTGGGCAATATCTTATCCTGGTCAAATTGGCCTCTTGTTATTACCTGACTTTCTGTATTGCCATAAGGGTAGGGATTCTTTCAGACTCTTTATTTTTGGCCCAAAGGGGAAATGTCAAGATATTAGGAGACACTCTGTTTTCCAGAGCTAAGGCTCAGCAAGCAGATTGTGCCCTGAGCTTGGAATAACAACAATCCAGCCACAGCAAAATCCTAGAATTGTTACTTGTCTTGAAGCCCTGCTATGAATCAGATTTGTCACATTGTTCCTGTTATCCTTCACTGTTAGGGCAACAGCTCACTGTGTAGTCATGGATATAAATATTGGGATCTGGGCATACTGCCTCAAGTCTCACCCATTAGGGGCAGGGCTCCAGCACCTATCTTTGTTTGCAAGCCATTTCCCTTACTTTTAAATTAAACTTCTGTTTGATTCCTGACTATCCCATCTCTAACCTCTTTTGTTTGGCTTTGTCCACCCACAAGTTACAGGCCAGTTACATTCAGTAGGACAAATAAGAATTTACTCTGCCTGGGAGGATCCCATCTGCTCCTGTCTCATTTGTGACCTTGTTCCATTAATCATCCCTTCACTCTTATGTACCTTCAGTCCATATTACTGTACTGAAACTGTCCTCCCCAAGATTATTAATGGTATATTTATTGCCCAATCCAAGAGTCTACCATTCATAGCCAGACCTCATCCTCTGGAGAAAAGACAAAATTAATTATTGAGAGTTCTTAGCTTTTTCTACCATTATAAGTTCTGACCCCACCCCTACTCCTTGTGAAAGTTATTTCTCTCTCTGCTAAGTTTTCATAATACTTTGTCTGGTTGTTTCTTCCTTATCATATTTTCTCCCTGAATCATAATTATTTTTGCACATGTATTTCTTTCTCCTACACTTCCAACTCTCTACCTCAAAGATTTTAAACTTGGGAAAGCAAGGTCACTATTATTTATATTATTTATAATATAACACTAAGATGAATTTTTTCCCATATAGAATGTGACTAATAAAAATTTGAGTTTTGAATTGAGGTAGTCCTCAAATCTTTTTTTTCAAATAGGATTGCGAAACCAACTTAAACCATAGTCCTAATAAGACAAGCTCTGTTATACCAATAAGAAGTTGACCTGAGAAATTGAGATTTCATTTAAAACAATATAAATCAGGGAATTTTAAAAACAATGGGATAGTCATTTCAATAATAACTTGAGTTTTGTTAATTGTTTTCATTCAACTAGAGTTGACACAGAAAATAGAAGTAATAATTGATTTTTGGACTGGGTTCATATTTTACCTTAAATAAGCCATGTAAGTTTCCCAGGTTCCTTATCTATACAGTAAAGGGATTGGATGATATAGTAACATAAGATGATATAATAACATAACATAAGAATATATCATTATATATTATATAACATGAATAATAATAAAACCTAGCATTTATGTAACACTTTAAAGTTTTGCCAAGTGCTTTTTGCAGATATTATCTCATTTGATCCTCACAATAATTATGTAGGTGATATTGCTATCCCCATTTTACAGATGAGGATACAGAATAACAGAGGTAAAGGAAAGTAACCAGTACCATAAAGCTGTTGTTGAAGGAATAATTTAAATTAAGGTTTTCCTGACCTCTGATTTTGAGCTGCTTAGGTTTAATTCTGGGTTACTAAGGATTTTTTATTTCATTAAAAAATTTACCAAGATTTTAATATTTAAAGACTATCACTTAAAAGCAGGTTTAAACTTCTTCCGATTGACCCCATAGAAGAAATCTAAATACAATGGATTAAAGTTGCATAGAGGCACATTTAGGCTGAACAATTTGAGGTATAGCAAAGAAGAATGGGCCATGATAGGAACTTATGGGTTTCCCATGTTGGAAGCCTTTGAACAAAGGCTGGATGATCATTTCATGGATAAGAAAGAGAAAGAATGATTTTCCAGTCCTAGGTTGGGTTAAATTGACAATAAAATCCCTTCTATTTTGAAATTCTTTAACTTTACTAAAGTCTTCTGACTGGCTCTGAAGTGAGCTGAGACCCTCCAACCTGTTTCAGCTGATGCTGCTTATAAGCGGTTTTAGAAACCACAAATGGTGTTCAGTGAAGTAGAAACATTATGTATTAATTATTAGGTGGAGAAATATAGCCCAAGAAGCTGTTTTTTTTTTTTAATATATATCCTATGGCTTTGATTTTACCCCTCCCACAAAGTTTTAATGAATTGTTATAAAGGGTGAAGTGGCCTATATCTTAGGTAGGATGAAGTAATTTTGCTCCAAGAAAAAGAAGAAACAGGTGGTATGGCAAAGCAATTTTTCTTTCATATTTCAATTATTCAAAAGTGCTTTTTAGAAAGATGCTGCCTATCTTGTAAAAAAGAGTTTACACAGTGAGGAAGAAACTAAATGAGTTAGGGAAAAGCAGGTTAAAATGCTTAAGGGATTTTTTTATTACATCTGAAAGATTTTTAATTAGTTATTTATAATCTTTATGGGCTAGAACTTGTTCTACATTCTAACTCTCACTTTTCCATAAAATTTTTCCAATTATTTTAAATCTGGGCTTGTTTCTCTGCTATTTCCCTAATTTTGAAAGACATTTAAAACATTTTATTGAATTAAAAATGTCTGTTGGGAGTTTTAGAGCAATACATTCACTTAATAATTTCATAAGGTTTTATGTACTTTCTAATGTACTAAATCTTAAACATTCATTAGGTCTCACATTTGCAACCATCGACATTTTTAAAAAATGCTTCATACTGATAAAGTTACAATCTTCATTTGGGACACAAGAAGGAAGAAAGCAAAACAGAGAGGCATGTATTAGTTGGAAAGATTAGATAGGACTATACTTAGAGTCAAGAAGACCCGAGTTCAAATCCAGCCTCACATATTAATAGTTATGTGACCTTGCTCAGATTACTTTGACTCTGCCTCAGTTTCTTCATTTGTGAAAAAGACATTAGAAGTACACTAATGATGTAAGATTGTTGTAAGGAATAGATTAGATAATATTTATAAAGCATTTTGCAAAGCTTAAACTGCTATGTAAATGCTTCTTATTACTGCTGCGGCTGCTGCTGTTGCTACTATTACCTAGAAAATTGCCTGTGATGAATTTCACATAAGTTACATAGACGAAAGCAAGATAAGATTTGGTAGAAGTATTTCAGAAACCAGACAGTGAAGTCTCATTTTCTTGAAAAGATTTCACCTAAAATAAAGTAATTTTTTGAAAATTAATAAAAAATAATAATACCAAAAACCAACCAAAAAGAAAACATTGCCAATGTAATCACCCAGAAGTTTTTCATTTTTCTTGCTTGAATATAATCTTTCATTTTTCTTTTCTAGTTTTTTCATAATTCACCTGAATGAATGAATATCTGATGACACCAACAGCTTCTATCTATGCTATACAGGTAAAATTTTTACTATAACATTAGGGTCAGTTAATTTGTTGAATAGGATAGCTGGATGGCAAGTGAATAAAGCACAAGGCCTGGAGTCAGGAAGGCTTATCATTCTGAATTCAAGTCTTACCTCAGACATTTACTGATTGTGTCACTTTGTCAAAGTCACTTAACCCTATTTGCCTCATTTTCTTTAGATCAGGGAAAGGGAATGGTAAATCACACCAGTATCTTTGCTAAGAAAACCCTAAACAAGATCTAGAATGCAAAGACATCACTGAAATGACTGAACAACAGCTTGTTGAATGATCCTTATCTTTCTTACTTGTGCTAACCTATATTTCTTTATAAAATATAAATTGCTTATTCATTTAAATTGGTGTGATAGAGATTATTCAGTCATATTAGCTGTACTACACATGAGTGTATATTGCCACATCCTGGCTTCAATAAGCTTGGTTTAATACATGTAGACAGCATAAATAAGCAAAATGTCTACTGTGCCCACCACAGAAGTTTGAGTTTCATCTTTCAGTTCTTTCCTAGGAACACATTTTCAACAGTCAAAGCATGAGAAATGGTATGATAACCAGAGGCATTTAGAGATGAAATTGTTATGTAAGCTTCATTTTCCATGGGTACTTATTATCATATCAGCAAGGATGAGGTTCTTTTTCATTTTTAGACATGTAGTACTATTATTGTTAATGTTTCCCTCTCTTTACCAAAAAAGGCATTATGTGGTTTTTTTCCCAGAATTTTCACAAAATCATTTCTTTCTGGATCTCAGACAGCTAAAAAACAAAAACAAAACAAAACTTCCCCAAATCTCCTTGAATTGGAGTTTAAAGAAATAGCTGTGGAGTACAGTACTCCACCAAGATGTTGGACGAAAGCAGATCTCTCAGGTTGCAATTGTATTTTCTATACTGTTTTATCCTTATAATCACAACTGTTGCAAACAGCACTTCTTCCTTTTAATAGACTAAGTGTTGATTATTGAGACAGAGAGTATAGGATAAGCTATTGCAGGTACCTCTAGATACCTCTCATAAACATGAAGTGCTTCAAGCATTGTGATCCATCCTCTGTGGTGTTTTGAGGGCAAATAAAGCCCCGTAAGCCAGAATTTGAGGCTCAATGTTGCTATTAGCAAATGTGCTTAGCACAAGAGTGGATCCTCCTATGAGCAGTCACTGATGATAAATGTCGAAGTCAGCTCGGGTCCCATTTCCAATTACCTGTGGTGTCCCAGATGTTTTAAGATTTTTGAAACTTTGTACATTGTTTTTCCTGTATTGAATCCCTAGCCCATGATGTTAGGATTGAGCCTGGAACTGATGAAATACATATAAATTAAAGATGTCTTCTCTGACCACACATGATGAATAACATCATTCAGAGTCATAACTAGGGCAAACAGAGCTTTGTCCCAGGGCAACAGAATGAGGTGATAGTGGTGGGGCAGCTGAAAAGGTATACAGTCCCCTCGCAGCTATTACTGTCACTCTGCCTGTCCATGAAATTTCCTGCTATCCTGTACCATTGTGCAGTACAATCACTCCTAGGTGATCACACTTAGTATCCTATTGTTGAATTGTTCCTTTCTTGGGGCTTGTATTATTCCCTAATTTCTATGGAGAAAAGGCCAGCAATATCATGTGCATATTGATTTAAAATATTACCAACCACATTTAAATGTTTTGATTTTCATTAGTTTTGTTCAACATTTTCCCATTATATTTTAATCTGGTTCCCGCCACTACCACACTTAGGTGTCCTTCGTTTAATACTTTTCTCCAGAATGACAACAGCCATTGACTGTCCTCTGCCCTGTTTTAACCAGGCTTATTTCTCTCCTTGAATATTTTTGTTTTGTCTTCATGAAGAAGACATCTGTTTATTCAGTGTAGACAAACTGATAACAGAAGCTTATAATTGGAAGAAACTGATAAATCATTTGTTAAACTATTTTATTTTATAATTTGAGGGAATTGAGACCCAAGCAATGGAAAGACCTGTCCAAAGATATATCCAACATTAATTATAGTCCTAGGATTCAAAAGTAGATCTCCCACCTTTCAATAGTGTACTTTCTATTTTGTCATGTGAAGATTATTTAGAAATCAAACCCTTTGACCATTTTAAATTAACAAGCATGACATGATCCTAATGCTTATTCTGGTGTCTGACACATTTCCTGCCAGTAAGAAATAATATATTAATGGCTCATAACTTATATCCCTATAAAGTGAAATACTTGGTAATGATAAAGAAGAAAAAAAAACAAATACTCAGATTCATTATCTCAATTATGTATTTTCCCAAATTATTAACACAATTGTTTCAACTTTCTTCTTCCTATTGCTGAGTTCACTAAAGGCAACTTAGAGCTGATGCGTTCTGACAGCTTTCTATTATCAGGAATTATACTATAGAAATTTCACTGAAAAATTCAAGCAGTTGGTTCAAGTATCTCTTCTCTGTCTTGCAGATAGGACTTAATTTTACTTTTTCCATTCCATTGCAGCAGCATTCAGCTCTGGATTCCCAGAGGGAATGGTCCAAATTTAGGCTACAAAAAAGGAATTTTCCAAGTTTAGGCTACACGATAGGCAGGCCTACCTGCCTCTTCTTAAGACCAGAACTAACTTCCAAAAGGAGATTGCTTTGGTTTTTAATTGGATCTGTTTCTGTACTTTTTCATTCTAGCTAGAGCACTGGCCTGTGCCAGAAGCTCCTCTTCCCAGTGGCCTGCTCAAATTGTTATGGTTCTTGACCTGGTCCACTCCATTTCCTGAACTATGGTAGTAATATATTCTATTTGCATAATCCTAGGAATTTTGAAATGACAAATAGAAAATTGGAATGATAGGCTCTATCTATTTTCCAAAACAATTTTCTAACATTACTACTCAGCTATTAGTAGTGTCTTTCTTACTAACAATAAAAATATATTATTATGTAATATCTGAATATTTCCTTTCAACAGCCCTTTACAAGCAGACTATCACATCTCTTGCATTTGAGCAGTGATGAGTGATGAAAGTTGATTTCTGAGTTTTTTTGGCTATTTAATCCTTTTATTTTTCCCTGTGGCCCTTCATAACTTTTTCATGAATAGGAAGATCAATGGAAATTTTGTGAAATATTTGGAAAGGCTCAATTAAATGGGACTCTAATGGAATTCCGTTCCTTGAATGGCAGCTGGTTAAAAACTGTAAAGATGTTTAAAACATATTAGAGGAGAGCTTACTTTTTGAAGTCTAGTCCGAGGAAGAGATGCTTTATCATTCTGAGTGAATATTTGGAGAAGTAGAATAATGATAGCACCCATTATAAGAGATGTCAAAATTCAAATTTTAATTTTAAACTTACATTTTTCCTTCTATGTAAAAGGAAAAAGAATGACAATGCTAAAAAATCTCTTTCTAAAACTTATTTTTAAGGTCTGATGATTGTAAAGTTAGAAAAACTAGATTCATTTAGATTTTCTATTTGTTAAATGTAACTTTTAAATTTACCTCCTTCATCATCAGTTTCTTCATTGCAATATGAGGATAATAACATCTGTATTACCTAGCCCACAGTTTTGGAAATTACATGAGATAAGAAGCTACACAAAATATTTTGAAACTGGAAAATTTGTGTGAATTTGAGTTATTCTTTTTGAAGACAGTTATAAGTATTACAGTAAAATGAAAAAATAGACACTGTCTACTTTTGTATGATGTTATTACAGACAAAAACATTATGTTTTTAAATTTTATGGGTAAAAATTGGCTCAAACTTAGTGACATTGTTTCTAGTCATTTCAGAATATAGTTTGTTCTTAAATTTTTTCAATTAATTATTAAAATCTACTTTACTGGCATCTAACTGCTCCCTTTGAGGGGTGATAGACACCAACTTAATTTCCATTTCCTTGCCTCCACAAAAAGAGCTGTTATAAAATTATTGTAAATAGAATTCTTTTTTCTTTTTCTTTGATCTTTTTGGGGTACAGACTTACTAATGACAATGCTCTATCAAAAGATATGCAAAATTTTGTAGTCTTTTGGGCATAATTCCAAATTGTTCTCACCATCATTCTTTAATGTACTTTTTTTTTTAACATCTCTTCCAGCATTTTTCGTTTCTGATGGCTGTGAGATGTTTCTTACTGCATTTCTCACATCAACAGTGATTTGTAGCATTTTTCATATTCAGCATAAAAAGTTAAGATGTCTTCTTATGAAAAGTGCTTGTCATGTTCTTTGACCATTTGTGAATTGGGAAATGATACTCAATTTTATAATTTGACTCAGTTTCCTACATCTTTCAGAAACATGGCCATTATATGAGGAAGCTGCTGAATTTTAAAAATATTATGTCATTATCTATGGCACCTTTTAATATTTTGTTAAATTTTGTTTTACCTGACTAATTTGAGTTTCTGTAAATTTTTTTTATCAATTTCAATTAGATTGTCAAATTTGTTGACATATGGTTGGACAATAGTTCCTAATTATTGTTTTTAATTTCTTCTTCATTAATGGTAGATTCACACTTTATGTTTTTGATGTTGGTAATTTTTTTTTCTTCCTTTTTCTAATCAAATTAATCATAGGTTTTTCTATTTTGTTGATTTTTTCGCAAAATCAACTCTTAGTTTTGTTTATTTGTTCAATAGTTTTATTACTTTCAATTTTATTAATCTATCCTTTGATTTTTAGAATTTCTAATTTGATATTAATTGGGGGTTAATTTGTTCTTTTTCTAACTTTATTAATTGCATACCCAATTTACTGATCTTCTCTTTCTTTTCTTTTTTTTTTATTTCTATAAACATTTTTAAAAATCAAGTTTCCCCTAAGAACTACTTTGGTTGCATTCCAAATGCTACAATATGTTTTCTTATTATTGTCATTTTTTTGTATAAGATTATTGATTTTTTATATGATTTGTTATTTGATCCACTCATTATTTAGTATTAGATTATTTCATTTTCAATTAGGTTTTAGTTAATTTTTTCCTGTTCCTTTACTGCATGCAATTTAATTGTATCATGATATGAAAAAGATATTTTTTGTAAGATTTTTTAATCCTGATACGTGGTCAATTTTTGTTTTGGTATCAAATACCACTGAGATAGAAAGTATATTCTTTTCTATTGCCAATCAATTTTCTCCAGAGCTCTATCATATCTAAAATTTCTAAGATTCTATTAATCTTCTTAACTTTTTTCTCATTTAATGTTTGTTTAGATTTATTTAACTCTGAGAGGGGAAGATTGAGGTTAATCACTAGTGTAGTTTTGTTGACTATTTCTTCCTGTAAGTAATGTAACTTCTCTATGCATTTGGCAGCTTAACTACTTGGTGCATATATGTTTAATATTGCTATTATTTCATTGCCTGTTGTACTTTTTTTTTTTTATTATAGCTTTTTATTTACAAGTTATATGCATGGGTAATTTTACAGTATTGACAATTGCCAAACCTTTTGTTCCAGTTTGTCTCTTCCTTTCCTCTATCCCCTCCTCCAGATAGCAGGTTGACCAATACATGTTAAATATGTTAAAGTATAAATTAAATACAATATAAATATACATGTCCAAACAATTATTTTGCTGTACAAAAAGAATCGGACTTTGAAATAGTGCACACTTATCCTGTGAAGGAAATCAAAAATGTAGGTGGACATAAATAGAAGGACTGGGAATTCTATGTAGTGGTTTGTAGTCATCTCCCAGAGTTCTTTCACTGAGTGTACCTGATTCAATTCATTACTGCTCTATTGGAACTGATTTGGTTCATTTTATTGTTGAAGTGGGCCACATCCATCAGAACTGATCATCATATAGTATTGTTGTTGAAGTATATAACGATCTCCTGGTCCTGCTCATTTCACTCAGTATCAGTTTGTGTAAGTCTCTCCAGGCCTTTCTGAAATCATTCTGCTGGTCATTTCTTACCGAACAATAATATTCCATAATATTCATATACCACAATTTATTCAGCCATTCTCCAATTGATGGGCATCCACTCAGTTTCCAGTTTCTGGCCACTACAAAGAGACCTGCCACAAACATTCTTGCACATACAGGTCCCTTTCCCTTCTTTAAGATTTCGTTGGGATATAAGCCCAGTACAAACACTGCTGGATCAAAGGGTATGCACAGTTTGATAACTTTTTGAGCATAGTTCCAAATTGCTCTCCAGAATGTATTCACAATTCCACCAACAGTGTGTTCCCACATCCCCTCCAACATTCTGCATTATCTTTCCCTGTCATTCTAGCCAATCTGACAGGTGTGTAGTGGTATCTTAGAGTTGTCTTAATTTGCATTTCTCTGATTAATAATGACTCGGAATATTGTTGGAATCCTAGTGTTAATTCAACTTGAAAAAAGGTGATAACTCAAGGGAGATGTTAGAATCCTAGTGTTAACTCAATGTAATTAATACAATGCTTATGTTCATACCTTTACTCATTGGAGTTCACACTTTTGGGAGATTTCAGGGTTTAGTATAAGATATCTGAATTCACACCTCCCTTGAGTTATCACCTTGTTTCAAGTTGAGTTAACACTAGGATTCCACAGAGCATCTTTTTATATGGCTAAAAATAGTTTGAATTTCTTCATCTGAGAATTGTCTGTCCATATCCTTTGACCATTTATCAATTGGAGAATGGGTCTATGGTACTTTTTAAAAACAAGATGTAACTTCCTTTATTACATCTTTAATTTAATTTTTAGTTACATCTATATTTGCTTTTATTTTACCTTTTAATTACATCTATATTTGCTTTTGTTTTGTCTGTGATGAGAATTGCTATCCCTACTTTTTTTTACTTCAGCTGAAAGTTAACATATTCTGCTCCAGCCTCTTACTCTTAATCTGTGTATATCTCTCTGTTTCAAAAGTATTTGTTATAAATAACATAGTGTCGGATTCTGGTTTTTAATCCAATATGCTATCCACTTCTGTTTTATGAGAGAGTTCATTCCATTCATATTCATAGTTATGATTACCAACTGTATATTTTTCTCCATCATATTTTCTCCCCTGTACCTACTCATATTTCTCTTTTCACCTTATCCTTTCTCACCAGTGTTTTGTTTCTGACCAACCCCTTGCTCAATCTGCTCACTCTTTTATCATCCCTCCTCCCTTTTCTTACCCCTTTTCCCTACTGTTTCTGCCCTCCAGTCTATCCAGCCCCTCCATTTTCTTTCCCCTTTGTCCTCCTAT
Source organism: Antechinus flavipes (assembly GCF_016432865.1). Taxonomy (NCBI): domain Eukaryota; kingdom Metazoa; phylum Chordata; class Mammalia; order Dasyuromorphia; family Dasyuridae; genus Antechinus; species Antechinus flavipes. Next base: position 212,158,039 of record NC_067402.1, read on the forward strand.
TCCCCTATAGGATGTCCTCTCCTTTTCCCCTCTATTCTAATAGATTTTTGTTAGATGACTCTCTGTGTAATCTAATTTACCTCATTTTACCTTCCTTCCCTTCTTCTCTTACTATAATCCCTTTTCTGACCATTAATATCTTTTTAAAAAGTATCATTACATCTGGGTGAACTTATATCCACACTTCTGTTTATATATATTCCTTCTAATTACTTTAAGAAAAGATATGGTTCTCAAGAGTTACAAGTATTATCATCCCACGTAGAGATGTAAACAGTTTAAAGGGGTTTAAAAACCTTTAAATAATGATTTCCCCCCCCCCCATTTATCTTTTTATGCATCACTTGAGTCTTGTATTTATAGACTAATTTTATGTTTTGTTTTGTTCAGGTTTTTTAAAGAGAAATAATTGAGGTCTCTTATTTCATTGAAGATTCATCTTCTCTGAAAGATAATGCTCAGTATTACTGGGGATTGACTCTTTCTTGTATTCCAAGATTCTTTGACTTCTGGGGTATTCCAGGCCTGTCTTTTTTTGTAGAAACTTCCAAATCCTGGGTATTCCTGACTGTGGCTTCTCAATATTGGAATTGTTTTAGTATTTTTTTCAGATTACAGTTTTGGAGTTTTGCAACTATATTTCTTGGAGTTTTTCTTGTGGGGGTCTCTTTGAAGAGGTGATCAATGGATTATTTTGCTCTCTGGTTGTAGTATATCAGGGAAATTTTTTTTTTGATGACTTTTTGAAACATGATTTCCAGGCCCTTTTTTTAGTCTTGGATTTCAGATAGTCTAATACTTTTTTGACTGTCTCTCCTGGATCTATTTTTTATGTAGGTGTCTTTCCAATGTGATATTTTACATTTGCTTCCATTTTTTTCATTCTTTTTTACTTTGGTTAACTGATTCTTAACATCTCATGGATCTTTTAGCTCCTATTTGCCCAATTCTAATTTTTAAATTTTCTTCAGGTAGTTTTTGTATCACCTTTTCCATTTGTTAACTTTACTTTTGAAGATTTTGTTTCCTTCAATGAATATTTAATTTTTTTTTGCGTTAAACCAATTGTATTTTTAAGAAATGGTTTTTTCTTTTTGCTTTTTATTTACTTATTTAATATTTCCCCAGTTATATTTTAAACATTTTTGTACATTTGTTTTTTAAAACTTTTGAGTTCCAGATTCTCTCCATTATCCCCAAACTCAGCTCCATTAAGAAACTACAAATGTTATACCAACATTTCTATAAAAGATATGTTGCTAAGGAAAACAGAAATCTTTCACTCTAAAAACCCTCTGAAGAAAAGTAAAATTTTAAAAAAGAGTGTGTGAGTCAATCTGTATTCAGACACATTAAGTTTCTTGTGTGAGTATGGATATAATTTTTCATCATAAGTCCTTCAGAGTCATTATTGATCATTGGACTGTTGAGAATAGCAAAGTTCTTTACAACTGGTCACTCCAAAGAACATTGTTATTATTATGTATACAGTACATTTCACTTTGCTTGAAAAAGAACCCACACATGTATAAATGATTGTAGCAGCTCTTTTTATGGAAGCAAAGAATTGGAAAATTGAGGGTAATGGAATATTATTATTATTTTTTTAATGATGAACAAGCTGATTTTAGAAAGGCCTGGAAAGATTTATGGAAACTAATGCTGAGCAAAACAAACAGAATATATTGTATGCAATAACAGCAAGACTGTGTAATGATCCACTATGAAAAACTTAGTTGTTCTCAGTGGTTCAGTGATCCAAAGCAATCTCAATAGACTTTGGACAAAAAAGGCCATTTGCATCAGAAAAGGAACTAAGGAGACTGAATGTAAATCAACACATGCTATGTTCATTTCTTTCTTCTGTTTTTTTTTTTTTTCATCTCTTCCCTAGTTTTTCCCTTTTGCTCTGATTTTTCTCTCCCAGCATGATTCATAAAGCAAAGTGTATTAAAAAGAATTGAATTTGCTAGGAAAAAAAAAAGAAAAAAATTGACTCAATTTCCTCTACATTTGAAAAATAAGGCCTCATCAGATAAATTTTCTTTGAAATTCTTTGTACTATTATTATAGCTAACCATACCCACCCTCCCCCGCCATTTATTCTCTCTCTCCTTTCCCTCTATCCCTTCTCAAAAATATTTTGGTAATGGGCATTCCCTCCCCCAGTATGCCTTCTCTTTTATCACCTTCTCCCTTCCAAAATCCCATTTCCCTTCTATTTCATCCCTTCAAGGTAAAATAAATATCTATACCCCTATTGAGTATGAATGTTAAACGATTAAGAACATGAGATAGTTTATCTCTCATACCTGTGAAGGAGGAAATAATTTGTGATCAAAAGAGAACTGGAGATCATTATTCATAACAAAATAAATAATTCAGATTATGTTAAGTAAAAAAGTTTTTGTACAAACAAAACTAATGCAGAAAAGATTAAAAGGAAGCAATAAACTGGGAAAACATTTTTACATTCAAAGGTTCTGATAAAGACCTCATTTCTAAAATATATAGAGAATTGACTCAAATTTATAAGAATTCAAGCCATTCTCCCATTGATAAATTGTCAATGGATATGAACAGAAAATTTTCAGATGAAGAAATTGAAACTATCTCTAGTTATATGAAAAGATGCTCTAAATCACTATCGATCAGAGAAATGTAAATTAAGACAACTCTGAGGTACCACTACATACCTCTAAGATTGACTAAGATAATAGGAAAAGATAATGATGATGTTGGAGGGGGTATGGGTAAACTGGGACAGTAATATATTGCTGGTGGAACTGTGAACAGATCCAACCATTCTGGAGAACAATTTGGAACAATGCCCAAAAAATTATCAAACTGTCCATATCCTTTAACTCAGAAGTAGTTTTACTGGGCTAATGTCCCAAAGAGATCTTAAAGGAGGGAAAAGGACCCACATGTACAAGATGTTTTTGGCAGCCCTTTTTGTAGTGGCAAAAAACTGGAAACTGAATGGATGTCCATCAATTGGAGAGTGGCTGAATAAATTATGGTATATGAATGTTATGGAATAATATTATTCTGTAAGAAACAACCAACAGTATGATTTCAGAAGGTCCTAGTGAGACTTACATGAATTGTTGCTAATGAAATGAGTAGAATCATTTTCCTCAAGCACAATTTTGCTACAGCCTTTTACCTTGTATCACTCTGCTTTAAATGAGTTTCCTGTAAACAACATATTGTAGGATTCTGGCTTTTAATCCAGTCTGCTATCTACTTTCATTTTATGGGAAAGTTCATTTCATTCACATTCACAGTTAAAATAACTAACTCTATATTTCCTGACATCTTATTTACTCTAAGTTATGCTTTTCTTTTCCCTCCTTCCCAGCATTTTGTTTCTGATGACCACCTCTCTCAAATAGCCCTTCCACTTTAGAGTCCCTCCTCCTTTTTTATACCTTTCCCCTAATATTTGTTATCCCTCTATTAGTCTTTCCCTTTCTATTCCCCTTTCCCCTCCCACTTCCCTATAAGATAAAGCCAAATATGTCTGATATTCTCTAGTTGAGCTAAATCTGATGAGAGTAAGATTCACATAATGCTCATTTCTCTCCCTTCTTTCCCTCAAGTAAAATAAGTCTTCTTTGCCTTTTCATGAGATGTAAATTCCCTTATTTTAACTCCTTTTTTCCAGTATGATCCCCTTTCTACCTCTAGTTTCTTTTTATATTATCATAATAAAATCAAATTATATATGCACTCTCTAAATATAGTCATAATATAAATATAGCTCTCAAGATTTCTTTCCTTTTTACACTTCTCTTGAGTTCTGTGTTTGAAGATCAAATTTTTTTGTTCAGTTCTAGTCTTTTCATTAGAAATAGGTGAAATTCACCTATATCTTTGAATGTCCACCTTCTTCCCTGGAAGATAGTGTTCATTTTAGATGGACAGTCCAGGCACTAGGTCTTGGGTAATCCTAATGGTGGCTCCTCGATACTTAAATTTTTTTTTCTGGCTGCTTGTAATTTATTTTCCTTGGTGTAACAAATTTGAAATTTAGCCATGAGATTTCTTGGGGTTTAATTTTGGGGTGTCTTTCAAGAGATGATTAGTGAATTCTTTCAATGACTATTTTACCTTTTGATTCTAAGGTATCAGGGCAGTTTTGCTTTATTATTTTCCTGTAAGATAATGTCTAGGTTCTTTTTTTTTCATCATGGCTTTCAGGAAGTCCAGTAATCCTTTGTTTGTCTCACCTGCATCTATTTTCCAGTCAGTTTTTTTTTTCCCTAGGAGGTATTTCATATTTTCTTCTATTTTTTTCATTTTTTGTTTTTGTTTGATTCTTGAAGTCTTATCAAGTCATTTCTATTTGCTCAATTCTAATTTTTAGTTTATTATTTTATTCATTTACCTTTTTAGATCCTTTTGTATTTGACCAATTGAATTATTTTCTTCATTGCATTTTTTCCATTTCACAACTTTTGTTTTTCAATGAATTGTTATCTTTTTCATATCTATTTTGTCAGACATTATATACTTTTTCTATTTCATCAAATCCATTTTGTAGTGAGTTATGTGTTTTTCCCATCCCTTCTTCCAAAGATTTCATTTCCTTTCCCCATTTTTTCTTCTAATTCTCTTTTAAGATCTTTTATGCAGTCTTCCAAGAAAGCCTTGTGAAATTGGGACCAGCTCACATCTCCATTTGATGTTTATCTGGAGTTGATTTGTCTTTGCTCATTTTTTTTTAAGACTTGAGGTCTGCTCAGTGCAAAAGAGAGACAACTGCTTTAATTTGCCCTAAGGCAGTTCTGATTGAGTTCTGGTGCTGGGTAATTGTCTAGATCCTGTGTTCTTCTGTGGCTCAGTGGTTTACAATTTGCCTTTTGTAGCACATCTGCCAAACCACCTGCTTACAACTAGAACAGCCTAAGAGACTCACTGAAGATTCCCAGGTATATGGAAGCTTCAGTGCTCTGACTCCCCTCCCTAGTTCTTTCCCCCCATCTCCCTGTGCTGTGGTCTGGGCTTGGAAGTGTCCCCTTGCCTGTTTGAAACAGACTTTTTTTGAAGTTCTTCCAAGGTACCTTCTGGAAATGTGTTGTATTCCAAATATTTGTGGGTTCTTTGATTCCAAAACCAGTTTAAAGGTTTAATTTACCATTGGTTTGAGAGAAGCTCAGAATAGATCACTGAAAGTTGTGTCTGCTCTGTGCCATCTTGACTCTTCCCCCACTAATACATTCTTGATGGTGGTGTGATATGATTCAAGCATTCTGAAGAGCAATTTGGAACTATGTCCAAAGGGCTTCAAACTGTACATACCTTTTGATCCAGCAGAGTTTCTACTGGGCTTGTATACTAAAAAGATCATAAAGGAAGGAAAGGGACCCACATGTGCAAAAATGTTTATGGCAACCTTTTTGTAATGGCAATAAACTGGAAAAGGAGTGGATGCCCATCAATTGAAGAAGGACTGAATTAGTTATGGTATATGAATGTTATGTAATATTATTGTTCTATAAAAATAACCTGCAGTATAGTTTCAAAGAAACATGGAGAGACTTACATGAAGTGATGCTAAATGAAGTGAGCAGAATCAGAATAACATTATACAAAGCAACAGCAAGACTATATAAAGATCAATTCTGATTGACATGGCTCTTGTCAATAATGAGATGATTCAGGCCAGTTCTAAATGGTCTTGTGATGAAGAAAGCCATCTGCATCCAGAGAGAGGACAATGGGAACTGATTGTGGATCACAACATGGTATTTTCATTATTTTTGTTGTTGTTTGTTTGCATTTTGTTTTCTTTCTTATTTTTTCCCTTTTTGATCTGTTTTTCTTGTGTAGCATAATATTTGTGGAAATATGTAGAGAAGTATTGCACATGTTTAACTTATTTTGGATCACTTGCTATCTAGGGGAGTGGGGGGGAGGGAAGGAGAATAGTAGAAAACAAGGTTTTGTAAGGGTGAATGTTGAAAATTATCCATGCATATATTTTGAAAACAAGAAGCTTTGATTTAAACAAAATCCGTAATAAACCTTCCTAAGAAAGTTCTTTGGGCTTGAGACTAATTCATATCCCACTTTGAGGTTTTGTATATAGGCATTTTGTTCTCTTCTGAATTGATGTGTTGGTCTTTCCAGTGACTATAGTAGCTTTCTATGATTAAGGTTTCTTTTTTTGTTTCTCACTCATTTTCCCTCTCTTTTATCTTCTTTCCCTCTGTCCTCTCTCCTTTCTTTCCTCTCTCTCTTCCTTCCTCCCTCCCTCCCTCCCTCTCTTTCTTTTTTTCCCTTTCTTTTTTCCTCATTTCATGACTTTTAAATTCAAACTCTGCTTTTGGGGCAAACAGGGTGCTATCCCAAATTTCTTGTGTAGCTTTGAACTTTGACCTTGAGCACAAGGGCCTCTTATGTTGGTGTTTTGTTCACAGTGCTGGGGAGTAGCCTGACCTAGTCCCACCTGCTGTTGTCTAGTTTTTCTGACTGGCAATTTGTTTTCTATGCTGGTATTGGAGGCTACTTAATGGTCTGCTCTGCTACTTTTACTGAACCAGGACTGAGGTTGCTGATACTCTGTGATTAAGGCCCTCTCACTGGCTTTTTAGGACACAGCTGAGCTGGACTATACACCACTTTCAACTTCAATGAGATTTTCCTTTATTGAAGTCTTTCTGACTTATATTGAGCTGGAAAATTGTTTCATTCTGTCCCTTCGATAGACTCTATCATTCCTCTGTTCAGAGACGTGGTTACATGTGGTTTTTGAGGGAAATTGGGAGACTCGAGTAGCTTCCTGGCTTCACTGTGCCATCTTGGCTCCACTCTTGGAAGTCTCCTTTATATTCTTTTTAAAATATGTCTGTCCCTTCATAGATTCTATCATTCCTCTGTTCAGAGACTTGGTTACATGTGGTTTTCAATGGAAACTGGGAGACTCGAGTAGCTTCCTGGCTTCACTATGCCATCTTGGCTCCACTCTTGGAAGTCTCCTTTATATTATTTTTAAAATATGAATTCCACAACTACGAAGTATTGTTTTTAGGCAGTATTGATCATATTGAGGAAAATGAATTTATTTTTATGCTTCTTAATATGTAAAGGCATAGATTTGGAGTCCATCTGTATAGGAAATGGTCAGTAATCTGGGTTTTGGACCATCAGAAGTGATGGACTTCCCCCAGGTATCCATATTTTTACTGAGAGCTTACAAAACTGGAAGAACTCTGAGGGGAAAGAGATTTAAAGAATGAGAACTTGGAATATTGATAACCATGCCAAAAAAACAAAACAAAACAACAACAAAATCCTACTTTCTAATTCACTGGAAATTAGAGAAATGTATGTTAAAACAATTCTGAGGTTGTACACCAGATAAAAAATGAAAGAGAAATAAAGAGAAAGAACAATTGTTGGAGGGATTCTGGGAACATATTAATTAATTAATGGACCATGTTCTTTGTGAAATTTTGTGAGCTAAGGTTTTAGAAGTGCATATAGTTAGAATTCCTTGAACCTAGAGTAATTGTATTTTATAGGAGAAATCTTTGAGTATGAATTGGAAGGGTGTAGTTACAAGGGGCCTTACAAGTATTTTTGTTTTTTTTTAAACATGAGCATTTTGTTGGGAAATGAGTATTTGATTACAATTTGTTGAGAGTTTTTTCCTGCATATATTCATCTACTCATGTGGGTTTTATTGTTTCTGTTCTAACATTAAAAGACCAATTATTGTCTCTAACAGGTTTGGCATACTCTGATCCCTTTCTATCTTTTCCACTGATAAGTAATTTGGACCTGGTTCATTCCTCAGAGGTGAACTTCTAATAATAAAAGGCTCCTACTTCTCACACACATTTACTTCTCGCACACAGTCCATATTGTACAATACACATATTAATTAATGGAATGCTTAGAATTCAATAACTTATAATCAGCTAGCAAGCTATTATTAAATCTTATCAGAACACAAAGCAATTTTTGATCCTATTATTAATCAAGTTTTTACATTTTACCTTGTCCTGGCATTGTCAAATCAAATAGCCAACCTTTGGTCAATTTTCCTTGCAGCTGTTTCCTCTAATACAAAAGTTCCCCTTGTCTCCAGGTTCCTCTGGTTGCTGCTCTACATATAGCCAACTTCTCAGGTTGATGATGGTTGCCACAGTTGCCTACCTCCAGACCTTTCAAATTCCCAAGGTCACACATTTAGAAAGGAAAGACAAAAAAGAAAGAGGTTTCTATTTGGTCAGATACAAGCTGAACTAGTTGTGGCTTCTGACACTAATTGCCACAAAAATCCCACCATGATATTGAGGTAGAGAAGGACCCAATTGTTCCCCTCTCCTTACCAAAGTTATATTTTGTGACCTTGAAATTATAGCCAGGAGACTTGGGGTAGAATTTCCTTGTTCTTTTAACAGATGTAATGTTCTGCCCCATTACTGCTCTAACAGTAAGAAAGACCAAGGGACAACATGTGATTTTCTATATCATCATAGAAAGTCAAGTCCTTTCAGCTCTGCATCTTGTTTAGAGACAGTCAAGAAGTTTGTCAGTGCCAAAGAAGTACCATGTTGCTCAAGTCTGTGGAAATTTCCAGGAGAGTTCTAGGTGCGCCCTCCCTAACATAACTACTATCAGCTCATTCAGCCTCCCTACACTGTTAGTAAAAGAATTCATTACACTTTGCAGTTTTTTCAATGTCAAACCATTTCTGCATTTCTATCATAAAGGCCACTTAGTCATAGTAAATATTTCTTTGAGAATAGAGCTGTAACTTAGCTCTGTCTTTTGTTTACCTTTTCCTTTAAACTTAGCTACTGTGTCATTTAATAAATATGTATTTAATATTGATATTGTTTCATTATTTATGGTACATTTAAGGACAAGATAATTTCTCTATCTAATTCTATTTTTACTGTTGCCTTGACTGAAATCATGATTACCATCTCTGCTGCTTTGATTCAGCTGAGTTGTAATTCTACTGTAGTCCTTCCGTTTGTCCACATGAATTTTTGTTTCAAATGTATTTCTCACAATAAAAGTATTGTTGGGTTTTGATTTTTTTATGTATTCTGCAACTCTTCTTCATTTTATAAGTAACCAGCTCATTCACAATTTTCATTTGACTGCAGATTTGTTTTGCTGTCATATCTTTATTTCCCTCTCACTCTTTAAAAGGAAAGGAGGGTTAGGGAAAAAAAATTATGTTTGATTGCTAATCCTTTTTCCTCTGCATTTCCCTTGGATCAGATAAGTAGGTCTTTTTCTTTTTGATCAAAATCCAGTAAATGTTTGTTTTGCTTATATAACTGTTATTTCCCAATGGTTCTTTTACTTTTAAATCCTCCTTCTACTCCCTATACCAACCATATTCATTTTCTATTATATTGTATTTCTGTACTAAATTATAAGTGTTTATTGTGTGCAATTGTGTGTGATTTCCACAAACCCTTCTCAAAATTTCTATTTAAGTTCTTATGTTGACTCATAAAAAGTCATGATATGGAAGAGATAACTGTACTTTAGACTCCCCTTACTGGATGCCTGAGCAAAGAAATCATCAAGATTCTTCAGAAACAGGCAGCTTTTTTGGAATTACCTTCACAGTCAGTCACATACTGTTGGAATCCTTACTAACTGCTAACTAATTAGAGTTGATCTAATCTTACAAGAAGATGTTTTGGGCAGAACCTGAAACAAGGTACTAAGTAGAACTAATTAATACAAGGCTTGTGTTCACACCTTTACTCATTGGAGTTCAATGAGTTCACACCTCCCTTGAAGCTCTTTGGGCCAGAGAGCACTAGCATAAATAGAGCTTCAATGGGCCAGTCAAGGAAGTTCTTCAGAGTGAAGAAGCTACAAGTCGAGATTTCACTGGAATGACATAAAGAGTGGAGCTGGCTGGAGGCTGAAGAAAGCAGAGGCAGAGGCTGAAGGACAAAACCTTTGGATTTGGCGACATTCGGAGGGAGCTTTTGGAACCAAGCAGAGAGATAGATCTCTAAGCTAATCGGGCTATATTGTACATAATAAAAGATCTGAACTTTTATCACCTGGCTGCATTTTGAGAAGAAAAAGCTCACCACATTTTGGCGCCCAAACAGGGACCGTTTCAGATCCATCTGAACTAGATCACAACAACATACTGTCATCTTCAACATAGTTGAACTCCATTCTTTAATAAATAGTTAACTGGAATGAGTTATGGAATGTCTATGTCTGTTTCAGCTTTTCCTGATTCTTCACTCCTCACAACTTCTAATGTCCTCTCTTTCTAAGCATCTAAGCTTTCTAAGCATTTTAGCTAAATACTTCACAGGGTTCTTGTAGGGATCAAATGAGAGAATATATTTTAAAATTTCCTGTGAATCTCAAAGGACATATAAATTTTATATTTATTCTTTAAATGCTTTAATTGCTTACATATGTATAATGACAAAAAGTATCACTTCTAATAGAATATAAGTTCTTTATGAATATGAATTCTTACCTTCGTTTTATTTTTTAGTACCTAGCAGTATTAAACATATAGGTGCATACTGAGGTCTGATTGAACTCCTAACTTGATTTTTTTCATGTTTTCTGCTCAGGTGTAATTAGCACACTTTTGCTAGTGCCTTAGTGAGGCAATAATTGTTCTCAGTCAGTTTGGAACTATGCACAAAAAGTTATCAAACTGTGCATACCCTTTGATCCAACAGTATTTCTGCTGGGATTATATCCCAAAGAAGTCTTAAAAGAGGGGAATGAAAAAATGGAAGAAAATATGAAATACTTCACTAGAAAAATAGCAGACCTGAAAAACAGGTTCAAAAGAGGCAATTTTAAATTATTGGTCTACCTGAAGGCCATGATGATAAAAAGAATCTGAAGAACATTCTTCAAATACTCATCAAGGAAAATATCACTGATAATTTAAAAATGGGAAATACTCATTGAACAAATCCATCTGTCACCCTTCAAAAGAGATCCTGCAAGGAAAACACTAAGGGACATTGTTGCAAAATTCCAAAACTACAATCTCAAGAAAAAAAAATACTGCAAATAGCCAGACAAAAACTATTCAAATATCAAGGAGCAATAGTCAGGATTATCCAGCATCTAGCAGCTTCTACAATAAAGGATCAGAGGGTCTGGAATACCACATTTTGGGAAGCAAAGGACCTGGGGTTACAACCAAGAATTAACTTCCCAGAAAGACTGAGCATCATCTTTCAGAGGAGGCAATGGATCTTCAATGAAGTAAGAGTCTTTTAATCATTTTATTGAAAAAAAAAACAGCACTAAGCAGAAAATTTAATTTATAAACACAAGATTCAAGAGAAGCACAGAAAGGTAAACAGGAAAAATAAATGTCATTTAAAGATTAAACTATTTACATCCCTAGACATTTCCTAAATGGAAAAGCAATATATGTAACATTTGAGAACTGTATTTATTACTGAGGGAAACAGAGTTGGACATCATATGGACAGAGGTTGTGGTTATGAATGGACTCTGATGTGATGACACCAAAGAAATAGACATTAAGGTCTGTACTGGAAGAGGAAAGGGGAGGTACAAAGGGATAAATTAGATCACATGAAGAGGCACAAAAGACCTAGTATAATTGAAGGAAGAAGGGAAGGGGATGAGCATTGTATGAAGCTTGATCTCATCAGTTTTGGCTCTAAGAGGGAATAACTTGATCATTCAATAGAGAATAAAAATTTATCCAATAAAGAGGTAGGAGGAAAAAGAGGAAAGAAATGGGAGGGAGTTGATAAAAAGGAGGGGAGAAATACTAGGGGGGGAAAGTAAAAGAATGAGGGAAGGTGATAGAAGATAAGATAGTAGGAAGGGTGGGTAAAAAAAAGCCAAAACATTAAGGTCAGGGTGGAAAAAGAGAACAAAAGTTTACACAAGGGAGAAAATATACTGGAAGGAAATACAGAGTAATCATAATTGTGAATGTGAATGGGAAGGACCCTCACATAAAACAGAAGCAAATAGGAGAATGGATTACGAAATAGAACCCTACAATATTTTGTTTACAAGAAACATATTTGATATTTAACATAAAGACACAAACAGAATAAAGGTAAAAGGCTGGAACAGATTTTATTTTGCTTCAGCTAAAATAAAAAAGCAGAGTTAGCAATTTATATCTCAGACAAAACAAAAGTAAAAATAGATCTCATAAAATGAGGTAAGGAAGAAAAGTAGAACTTGATGAAGTATACCATAAACAATGAAATAGTAATGATATGTGTGTGTGTGAATGATATGTGTGTGTGTGTTTGTGTGTGTGTGCACCAAGTGATAAAGTATACAAATTCCTAGAGAATTTATTAAGCCAGTTAAACAAAGAAACAGAGAGCAAAATCATATTAGTGGGAGACCTCAAACTTTCTCTCTCAGAATCATATAAATCTAACCACAAAATAAACAAGAAAAAAAACTAAGAAGGTTAATAGGCTCCTAGAACACCTAGATAGGATAGACCTCTGAAGAAAATTGAATAGAGACAGAAAGGAATCCATCTTTTTTTCAGAAGTACCTCATAAAATACCTACCTACACAATATATAGTACCTACACAAAAATTGAACATATATTAGAGCATAAAAACCTCAAAATCAAATGCAGAAAGGCAGAAATAATAAATGTGTTCCTTTCATACCACAATGCAATAACCATTATATGCAATAAAGAACCAGGGAAAGATAGACTAAAAATCAGTTAGAAATTAAATAATCTAATTCTAAAAATGAGTGGATCAAAAACAAGTCACAGAAACAATCCATAGTTTCACCCAAGGGAATGACAATAATGAGACTACATACCAAAACCTATGGGACACAACCAAAGCAGTTCTTAAAGGAAATTTTATTTCTCTAAATAGCTACATGAATAAAATAGAGAAAAAGATCAATGAATTGGGCATGCAACTAAAAAAGCTAGAAAAAGAACAAATTAACCCCCCCCAATTAAAAACCAAATTAAAAATTCTGAAACTCAAAGGAGTAATCACTCCTTTATAATGAAATGAAATAAAATGAAAACTAAGAAAACTTATTAATAAAACTAAGAATTGGTTTTATGAAACAAACCAACAAAATGGATAAACCTTGGGTTAATTTGATAAGAAAAAGGAAAGAAAAAAAAAAACAAATCACTAGCATAAAAATGAAATGGATGAACTTACCACCAATGAAAAGGAAATTAAAGCAAAAACAAGGAGGCATTTTGCCCATCTGTATGGCAACAAATCTGACAATCTAATTGAAATGTATGAATATTTACAAAAATATAAATTGCCAAGATTAACATAAGAGAAATTAAATTACTTAAATTGTCCCATTTTAGAAAAAAACAAATTGAGCAAACGATTGATGAACTCCATAAAAAAAAATTCTGGAGGGACAGATATATTCACAAGTGAATTTTACCTCAAATTATTGTCCAATTGATAAAAGATCAAAGGATATGAATAGATAATTTTCAGGTGAAGAAATTAAAACCATTTCTAGTCATATGAAAAGGTACTCTAAATCACTATTGATCAGAGAAATGCAAATTAAGAGAACTCTGAGTTACTACTAGATACCTTTCAGATTGGTTGAGATGACAGGAAAACAAAATGACAAATGTTGACAGGGAAGTGGGAATACTGGGTCATTAATACATTGTTGGTGGAATTGTAAACAGATTCAGCCATTGTGGAGAGTGATTTGGAATTATGCTCAAAGAGTTATCAAATAGTGCATATTCTTTGATCAAGCAGGATTTCTACTGGGCTTATATTCCAGAGAGATCTTAAAGGAGGGAAAGGGATCCACGTGTGCAAAAATGTTTGTGGCCATTTTTGCAATGGCCAGAAACTGGAAAGTCAGTGAACATCCATCAGTTGGAGAATGGCTGAATAAATTATGGTATATGAATGTTAAGGAATATTATTGTTCTGTAAGAAACAACCAACAGGATGATTTCAGACAGGCCTGGAGAGACTTAAATGAACTGAAGCTAAATGAAATGAGCAGAACCAGGAGATCATTGTATATGGCAACAAGAAGATTATACAATGATCAATTCTGATGGGCATGGCTCTTTCCAAAAATGAAATGATTCAGATTAGTTTCAATAATCTTATGATAAAGAGAGCCATCTACACCTAGAGAGAAGACTGTCATAACTGAGTGTGGAGCACAACACATTTTCACTCTTTTGGCTGTTGTTTGCTTGCCTTTTGTTTTCTTTTTCAGTTTTATTTTCTTCTTGATCTGATTTTTTTTCTGCAGCAACATAATTGTATAAACATGTATGCATATATTGGATCTAACATATATTAATATATTTAACATGTATTGGATTACCTGCCATCTAGGGGAGAAGGTAAGGGAAAAGGAGGAGAAAATTTGGAACACAAGGTTTTGCAAGTGTTGTAAATGTTGAAAAGTTACTCATGCAACTGTTTTGTAAATAAAAAGCTTTAATAAAAAACGGTGGGGGGGGGGGGAGGGTGGGGGGGAAGGAGGAGGAAGTGAATTCTACCAAACATTTAAAGAACAATTAATTCTAATACTATATAAACTGTTTGGAAAAATAGGTGAAGAAAGAAACCTGCCAAATTCCTTCTATGACACAAATATGGCACTGATAACCTAAATCATGAATAGCCAAAACAGAGAAAGAAAAGTAAAAACCAATCTCTATACTGAATATTAATGCAAAAAAAATTTAAATAAAATATCAGCAAAGAGATTACAGCAACTTATCAGCAGCATAATACACTATGATGTAGTATGAGTTATACCAGGAATGCAGGGCTGGTTCAATATCAGGAAAACATTTACCATAATTGACCATATCAATAAAAAACAATAGAAATCATAAGGTCATCTCAATAAATGCAGAAAAAGCTTTTGAGTAAATACAGCAATCGTTCCTTTCAAGAGAGGATAGAGAACATAGGGGTAAAGAGTCTCTTTAAAATAGCAAACAAACAGTATCTATTAAAATCAATAACAAGTATTATTTGTAATGGAGAGAAACTGGACACATTCCCAGTTAGATCAGATATGAAAGAAGTCTGCCCATCATCACCACTATTTTTCAACCTTGTACTAGAAGTGTTGGCTTTATCAATAAGAAAAGAAAAAGAAATGAAAGGAATTAGAATAGAAAATGAAGAAATAAAACTATCACTTTTAGCAGATGATATGAAGTTAGAGAATTGTATAAAATCATCCAAAAACATACTGAAAACAATTAACAGCTTTAGCAAAGTTGCATAATATAAAATAAACCCATACAAATCATTAGTAGAAATTTTATTAAAAAATAACTGTGGACAAAATAAAGTATTTGAGTGTCTATCTGACAAAACAAACCAAAGAACTATATGAACACAATTACAAAATACTTCTTACAGAAATAAAGTGAGATTTAAACAACTGGAAAACTATCAATTGCTCCTGGGTAGGCAGAACCAATATAATAAAAATGAAAATTCTGCTCAAATTGATCTATTTGTTCAATGTCATATCAATCGAACTGACAAAAATTATTTTATCGAAGTAAAAAACAATAACAAAATTCATCTGGAAGAAAAAATTGTCAATAATATCAAGAAAAAAACAAACAAACAAAAAAAGAATATCAAGGGAATTAATGAAAAAAATACAAAGGATGGTGATTTAGCAGTAACAGACCTAAAACTTTATTATAAAGCAGCAGTAATTAAAACCTTTTGTTACTGGTTAAGAAATAAAATGGTAGATCAGTGAAATATATTAGAAAAAATGACACAATCATCAAATCCTATAAACCCTTAAACTGCTGGTTCTGGATTAAGAACTCACTATTTAACAAAATTTGTTGGTAAAACTGATATGTCAGAAATTTGACATAGACCTACATAGACCTACTTTTTCCCCATAGTAAAGTCAAAATGGTTACATGATTTGGGCATAAAGATGATACTATAAGCAAATTAGGAGAGCAAGGGATAAATTACCTATTAGATCTTTGGAGAAGGGAGGAATCGATGACCAAAGAAGAACTAGAAAACATTATGAAAGTTAAAAATGGACAACTTCAAGTATATTAAATTAAAAAGGTTTTGCACAAACAAAATTAACAAAAACATGATTAAAAGGGAAGTAAAAGCATGGGGGAAAATCTTAAACAGCTACTGTTTCTGATAAAGATCTCATTTCTAAAATATATAAAGAAATGTGTCAAATTTATAAGAATACAAGTCATTCTCCAATTGATAAATGGTCAAAGGATATGAACAGACAATTTTCAGATGAAAAAATTAAACCTATTAATCTTCATATAAAAATGCTCTAAATAACTATTGATTAGAGAAATGCAAATCAAAACAACTCTGACGTATCACCTTATACCTCTTAGATGGGCTAAGATGACAGGAAATGATGATAATAACTATTGGAAGGGATGCAAGAAAACTGGGACAATAATATATTGCTGGTGGAGTTGTGAAATTAGCCCAGCATTCTGCAGAGCAATCTAGACCCATGCTCAAATGGTTATAAAACTGTGCAAACCCTTTGACCCAACAGTGCTACTTCTTGGTCTATATTGCAAAGAAATCATAAAGGAAGGAAAAGGACCCTCATCTGCAAAGATGTTTACAGCAGCTCTTTTTGTGGCAACAAAGAATTGGAAAATGAGTAGCTCTCTATCCCCTGGGATTTGCTAAATTAGCTGAATAAACTGCAGTATATGAGATAATGGAATATTATTGCTCTATAAAAAAATGATGAACAAGCTGATTTTAGAAAGGACTAGAAAGATTTATGCTAACTGATGTTGAGCTAAACAAGCAGAACTAGTAATACACTGTACAGAATAACAGCAAGAATGTGAGATAATCAGCTAAGAAAGACTTGGCTCTTCTCAGTGGTTCACTGATGCAAAGCGGTCTCAATAGACTTTGGACAGAAAATGACATCTTCATCTGGTAAAATAACTAAGGAGTGTGAATGTAAATCAACACTTGCTATTCTCACTTCTTATAATTTTTTTTTCTTTCCCATGGTTTTTCCCTTTGGTTCTGATTTTTTTTTTGTCCCAACATGATTCATAAAGCAATGTGTATTAAAATCAATCAATTAATTTAAAAAAGAAATACACCTTCTAATCACTAAGTGCTTTCCTTTGTTCTCTTCCCTCTCATATTATCCTATTAGATTGAAAGTACTATTTTTTTGTTTACTCTTATCTTCCTTCATTTTCTGTTGTTCATCTCTGCTGACTTTCAACTAAGGATTTGCTCCCAATTTTTTTCTGTCCTTTTCATAGAATTTTCCAACAATTATCCATCTGATTTCTTAAAACAATCTGAAATTAACAAAAATGGCCCACTTCTTTATACATACACACATACATATTATTTCAATAAATATTTTCCAATTACAAGTCATTTTTTAAATACTCATTTTTTAAAATTTTGAGTTCCATATTCTTTAACTCCTTCCTGATCACTCTTGAGAAGGTAAGCAATATATCAATCATACATTTGTAGTTATGTAAAACATATTTCCCCATTAATCTAGTAGAAAAGAAAACATACACACACATACAGAAATCAAGAAAAATAAAGTTGGAAAGATACACTTCATTTTGCACTCAGAATTCATTAGTTCTTTCTCTCTATGAAAATGGATAGGCTTTTTCACCATGGATATTTTGGAATTTTCTTGGGTCATTATCTTGATCAGAGTAACTAAGTCTTTTACAGTTAACAATCATTACAATATTTTTGTTACTGTGTACAATATTCTCCTCACTTCACTTTGCATCACTTCATGTACATCTTCCCAAGGTTTTTCTAAAACTATCCCTTCTATCATTTCTTATAGCACAATAGTATTCCATCACAATTATATACCATAGTCATATGCCACAACCATTCCTCAACTGATGGATAGCCCCTCAATTTTCATTTTTTTCTCACCACAAAGAGTTGTTATATTTTTTGTGCATGAAAGTCCTCAGTTTTCTTTGATCTCTGGGATATAAATGGTTTAGTGATTATAGGTCAAAGAGTAAGCACAGTTTTATACTCTTTTGGATATAGTTCCAAATTGTTTTCTAGAATTGTTAGACTAGTTCAGATGTGTGTTTTCTAAGTTAAGTATCTATATCCAACTGCTTCCTATAACATATTTTTGAAAAATCCAGTTTCCAGCCATATCCTTTTAATCCCCTCTCTCTTCTCTCTGCTTCAAACTTTATGTGGATTTGGCAGCTTATGTGTTCCAACACTTTTTGTCCTTTTTCTGGTCTTTACTGGCTCCTAAAAGAAATTTTTGGAAACAATGAGTATTTCTCTCTTTCTAGAGCTTTTTACTGATCATACTCCTAACTAGTGCTTGGATCAATGGAGATTTCCTTGAGGGTTCCATTATCTGAAATGTGTTTCTTCCTGGAGACAACATTTTTCTTTTTCCTAGTTCCGTCAGTGACTTCTAATTCCATGTGGTCTTATATTGGTCCATTCTACTAGATATTACAATTATCCATAGGTCATCATTCATAAGGCTTCTTCACCATATTATAACAGGCCAATGATGGCAACTTCAAAGAGAAGATCCCTGCAAGTATTATACTGACTTAGAGAACTATAGATTAGTATATTTTATGTTTTATCATATTTTTATTTTGTGATACATGTCTGAACTATATTTTTATTCAGTTCAGAATTTAGTGAGTTTAACACTTCTGCTGCAGGTCTTTTATTCTACACCTCTCTTTGCTGGATTAGAGGAATATGGTCTGCCTTTCCCACCCATATTTCACTATCTTTGGGGATTATCGTAATTATGGCTCTACCCCCACTTACTGTGCCAATGGTCAAATTCTCCTTGGGCTACTGTTATACTTTTCCATTGTACATCACTACCATTCATCTATCTGTCCAATTATACTTTCAGTCACACTGCCCCATTGGAGATGGAAGGGAATAAGTGTGTGTATGTGTGTGTGTGTGTGTGTGTGTGTGTGTGTGTGTGTGTGTTTATTTATTTAGAGAGAGAGAGAGAGAGAGAGAGAGAGAGAGAGAGGAGAGTACTAACTGCTTTTCAGGCACTGTACAAAAGCTTTATAGATATTATAGCATTAATCTCCACAATAGCCTTTTAAGATAGATACTGTTATCCCCATTTTATAGTTGTGCATATCAAGATAGAGAGGTTAAGTGATCTATGCAGGGTTACACAGCTAGTATGTGTATGAAGCTGAATCTATGCCCAGGTCTTCCTGACTCAAGATTCAGTGATCTAAACAGTGCACCATCTTGCTGCCATCCCTTCAATCCCAGCCCCACCCAACTGAATTTAATTTGACTTATATTATTTACTGAAATACTCAAGTGCTTTTAATCTATGATTTGCATGAGCATAAGAAGTCTGCTAAGTGAGTACAATTGTTAAAAATTGCAATTGGTCAAGTGGAGTCTGGCCAATTACATTTATATACTATTCTTCAGCTTGTCACTTGACTCATTCTCTTATTTACTTTTATCTTCCCTAGCTAAAGAGAAGTCCAAGTTTATATATAGATAATTTACTTTTCATTAGTAAAATTGCAATCTTTCTCATTATTTTAATTATTCATTAAATTGGAGAAAATTTCTTTCCCAATAGCAATTATTTCTCTATAATTAAATATTAAAATTGCAGACTATCTGTAAGGTATTAAACTTGTAGCAATAATAAAACAAAGATACACAATACACACATACATATATATATGTTTTTCTTACAATTTTAGCTATAAAAATGTTCCTAACCAGAGTTATGCCAAATCCTCAATATTTTTTCACTTATTTAGAAACAGTTATATACTAAAATGTGCATTTCAGAAACAATTAAAGTTTAAAGAATTTTCTTTATCGTTCTCTTATTTTAAAATAAGAACTAAATTCAGTTTTTTTAGGAAATAGACTCAATTATTCCTTTCTCTTTGTTTTCTGTAGGAAATAAATTTTCCAAAATACACTGTATCATCCAGTTCCTCAAAAGCTTTTCGTATAATTATTTTAGGTTTCATTATTATATCTCACAACATTTCTAATGAAGAAGTTTCATATCACCTTCTATCTCCCTCTCTTCTCCACAGACTTCTCATGCATTCCCAAGGATCAAAAAACATACCTTTTTCCACACTTCACAAGGAGACATGCTTCTTAACCATCACTCCAATATTCTAGCACAAACTGGTTTTGTCAAAATTCTCTTTCGATATTGCAGCTAAACTAGAGTCTGGGAGAGATGTAGATTTTTAAAAAAATCTTACATTGGCTGGCTTTTGATACTGTCTCTTAGGTCAGTTGAACATCAATTTGCAAGATCTTGACTCCTCTCCTCTCTGATCAGACTTAAGATAGTGAATGCTTCTGAGTTGCTTCATCATTTGATCAATCCTATGCTTGATACCTAGCTTGTGTTCACTCTTTTAATGGAGAGGAATCTCATAGAACAAGAAATCTATTCTATTTGTATAGAGACTCAACTTCTCCAGTTTTGATATTTTACTTCTTTATATTAGTCTTTGACCATTACTTACTATTTCTCTGCTTAGTTTCTGGAATCTGATTTCCTCAGTAATGCAATAAACAATTGCACTGCTGTTGGCTCAGTTATAAATGTCTGAAACTTTCTGAAAGTGTTATTTCTGTTTATTTCTGAGGAGTTTTCAATGTTATGCTGCTGAAGGAGTACACCATTGAAAAATCACATGGAAAGCTCTTATATAATGACTTATTGCAACTTATGAATCCTAGGCCTCATAGAGGAATATACTATCTTATAGAAATTCTATATGGATGATAATAATAATGATGATAGCAATTAAAAAGTGGCTATATGCTTTATGTAGCTAAGTAAGTATCCTGTTGCTTTTGAAAATCTATTATTTTTCCTCTCTTTGCCTTTTATTTATTTTTAGAAATTAAAAACCAAACTTTAAAGACCAAAAAAAGGAATGTTTCCATTCACATATCATATTTACCTTTATAATGATGCTCACCATTTCATTCTGTATTATCCTAAGGATCTGCTTGATTTTAGTAGTAAGGTGGTGAAAGCAGAAATAATTCACTGAGGGAAGTGAATTCAGAGATCAGACATTTCTGTGCATGTTTCTAATTGTCAAAGTAATATTGGGTTTCATATTAAAATGTGGCAGTATTGATGCTGTTATTTCTTTCATTGAACTTCAGACTGAATTTATAGACTTGAATTATCAGGCCCATAAACTTTCCTATGACCTCTGTACTCCAGTTGCATCTAAAACTACTTGGCTTCAGTCTTGGTATAATTGTCAAGACATAATAGTTGTTTAAACTATATTTTTAATTTCCTTTTTTTTCTTAAAGAAAAAATATGGCAAATGAACTAGAGAGCTGGCCTTTGAGTAAGAAAATATGGGTTTATATAGCAACTCTGATATAAAATAATCTGTATGACTTTTGACAAGTCATTTAACTTCTTAGTGTCCAAACAACTTTGTAAGGCTATAAGTGCAACAAATGAATGAATGAGCCTGAACAAATTACTTATTTATTTTTGCCTTATACTAGTTTATTTTTAAGATTACATTTCTAAACATAATGCTCAAAAGAAAGCATTTTTATAAAATTAAAGAAGAAAAAAATAGAGGATTCTATATGAAACCATTGATCACAATTTCATACCATTTGCTTACAAAATTTACATGCTATTTTCAAAAGTTCTACTTGCCTGTGCTTCTTTCTTGTCTTCCTTGTATTTTATTCGGTGAAAAAAGGAAAAAAAGTCAAATATCCTACTTTTCTGTGCTTTCATTCCTCTGTAAAATGAGAAGGAAGACTAGATACCATCTGAAGTCCTTCTCTATACCTCTCCTTCTATGATTATGCCTTGATCACTGTAAACCAAATATCCAGATTTTCACAGGACAGCATTGAGCCAATAGAATCCAAGGACACCCAGTATGGGAACATCTTAAAACATCAAGTTGAAATCAGGCAGAGAAGCAGATGCAAAGGGAACTGAGCTGATGTCCAGTTTTTTCCCTCTATAGAGGAAGGCATCAGGTGGAGTTTGGTACTCTATATAGCCCTCAAATCAGAGAGGAGAAAAGAATAAGGGTGGTGATGTTAATCAGGGCTTGAATTAGCATTATAGTGATGAATTTAGAGTCCATAATGATCCCTTAATTTCACAATGGTATTTTAACCTAAACCCCTCTGACTCTAGAACCAGTGATCTTTTCAATGTATTGGTCATTCCATAACTCTTATATTTATAAAATATTTAGTATAGTGTCTGGTATGTAATGGCAGCTTTTTTCCTTCTGGTTAGCTTGTCATGATGTGAATAGCAAGCAACATTTGAGAAATGAATGCATTGAATATATATTGCTTTCATCCAATGATTGGCTAGAATCTTTTTTTCTGTCATATCTACTTAATGAGATCTTTTATATCACATCTTCAGCATAGTTATTCATTGATAATATATTGTAAGCTACTCCTATGAATCATAGACCTATTTATAACCTATGAGGTGACCTGAATCTGCAAGTTTTTAAAGATTGTTATATTAAATGAGATATATATATATCTCATTTAATGAATATTAGTTTTAAAAGATAGGACATATTTTAAGTTGGGAAGTTAGAAGTTTGGAGTTACTAAAAATATTGAACATTTTCCCAAATGCAATTCAGTTGTTCTTTCTCTATTACTGACTTCCAGTTCATTGATCAAAATGTCTTCCCAAGATGTATTTATAGATGGACCACCTCTACAGATGGAATATCCAAATGCATTGAATAACCTAGGCCAGGAGTTCTTAAAGTTTTCTGTGTCTTGTACTTAATTTTTTTTTTGTATTCCAGGAAAGTCCATGGACCCTTTCTTAAAATAATGTTTTTAAATAATTAAAGGAAGTGCTAAATTTCAGTTCTAGATTAGTGAAAATAAATACAATTTTTCTGAATCTCAGTTCATAAATTCTTTGATAATCTACCCATGGATTCTTGAGTCCACATTAAGAAGATCTTGGCAAATACTATCAGCATTTTAATCAACCTGTTTTTTCTTGTTTCGATTATTAGATCAAACTGTTTTGAGTGATAATTTAGGAAAATCTACAATGTTACAGAGCTTGATACAATTAGCATACTATTATCCAAAATTAGGAGAATGTAGAGCACTTTGTGACCTATGAGGATTCCTGCTTTGTACTGTGAAATCTTTTCTATGACAATAGCAAACATCATTGGCAAGTATGCACTTTGACTATATTAATAGTCAATGAATAATCAAAATGTCTCAGAATGATAACATTTCAAGGAATGATCATATGATTTTAACATATGCTTGGGAGACAACTAGTTGGAGGAGAGTCTTTAAAGTCACATTCTGCCCAAAACAAAACAAAATGCCCTCTACCCCCACAAACTAATAAGGACAATATTTTCCTTCAGTTTTTGGTCAATTTTATGAATGCTTTTCCAATCTATTAGATATTTAAGGGAAACTGGACAGAAGAATTATATAAATCATTCTACATTAAATGCAGTTGGTTTTTATTTAGTACTTTTAAAGGAAAGTTTTCTGGTTTACACGGAGATTTCCAAGAAGGGGCAAGAAAGATGATTAGGTAGCATTTGCCCCCTACATTATGTCAGCAACTAAAATCTTCAGAATAAGAGGGAAACTGATGAGAAATCCTGTGATACCCAAGAATGTTACAAGTTTTTCAGGCTTAACAGCTTTAAGGGCTTTTGAAAGGATGCCTCCAAGGTCTGACACATTGTTGTCCCAAGATCTTACCATTCCTTTTAGTCTTGATGGCCAGGAAACTTTGTGGCATCTTCACTCCATTCATCAGGCCAGCTCCAGAAAGAATTTTGAGATTTTACAGGAAGAGGTAGGATATTATAGGTCTGTCTGATTAGTTTTGAATTTCTTATATTATAGGCAAGGAGGGCATATGAGAGATAGAAATGTCTAGCATGGAAGAACAAAAGGAATGCAGACAAGAGGAGGAGGAAATAGAACAGAGACTGTTACAACAAAGGCTAAACCCATTAAACTCTAAGTTTTTTCTGGACTAGCACAATTGTAAAGATGTTATCTGCTATAGAATATTGTTTGAAAAAGTTCCTTTCTTATACCTTTGCTCAAGGATGCTTTATTCTCATAAAAACTTTATAGAGGTTTGTTTTTTTTTTTTATCTCCCCTTTTCAGTGAAATAAGATCTGTGATTTTCCTCAAGTGTTTGACAGTCTCCTTTCTTTTACTTATCTTGGGAATCAATCTTTCAAAAGCTTCCAAGTTGTGTCACCTCTACCATGAATCTCCTCTGTGTACACAGTACTTGTCTAATCCAGCTGTTCTCTCATCTTTGTTTTTATTTCATTTCTACTTCCTATTGTCATATTTATCTTCTTCACTCTTCACACATCAAAATCAGTCTAGTGCAGATTCTTGTTACCTCTCATTTGGACTATTGCAATAACTTTCTACTTGGATTCTATCAGAGACTGTTTCTCCCTTCTCCAATACAATGCCCTTATAATTGCCACATTGATACTTCTTTTAGATAGGTTTGACTTTTTACTGCTCTCAATAAAAACTTCCAAGGCTTCTCATTGCTTTTAAGGGCAAATAATAAGCTCTCCTGGTTAACATTTTAAACCCTTCACAATCTGGCAAGATTTCTGGGCTTATTACACATAACTCATTTTATGCTCTAGTCCAGTAGTGACAAATTCAAATAGAAATGAGGGCTACTAATCTGTACATAAGTTTTCCTGAGGGTGATTCTGAATTTTAAATTTAATATTATCTATGTTTTGTGGTATTTTATTTATTTTGCTAAATATTTCCTAGTTTTATTTTTTTTAATCATATTTCAAATGCCCTCTGGAGTATTGCTGCAGCATGTTTGATCCTTCTACTCTATAATGTACATCCTCTTGATCTCGGTAACAGGGATATACTGGTAAAGGTTTAATAGCCAATGGTTTCTTCTTGCCAAAAAATAGAAAGAAACAAAAGACACTTTTAAGTTGTCTGCATTAGCACTTTCTCCATAACTTTCTTAAGTCTAGACAATCAAGAAACAATAAAACTCTATAGTGATAGTGCCACTGTCATTGGTGAAGGGAAAAATTGTTTTAGACATTTTAATACATGATTTCCATATTTCATTTACTTACTGGCCATATTCTAGTTTCATTTCTAAATGACCTCATTATGATGGTACCTGGTTGGGTATTTAATTAAATTTAAGCTAATTCCTCCCCACCCCTCACTATTTCTTGCTTCTTAATGAGATGTTGCTGCTCATTCCTTCAATGATATCTTACAAAAGAGTTTGTATTCTAAACCAGCATTGATCATATCTCTCTAACTGGTGAGTATTTGTTGGCATAGATAGTTTTGAGAGTCTTTTGATTTTATCATTGTGGTGATAGTTTAAATTAATTCATCTTCCTTGGGAAGTTGAAAGATTTTGTGGTAATGTTTCTTTTTTCACTTATTTTCTATTCGTGGCATTAATAGTTTGTTAAGCAGCTTAAATTGGAGTTGCCTAATTTGCCACATATATCCCATCACATTGGTCCTTCCAATTTGTTATTGTTTTTGAATTTTGTGCTCACAAGTCAAAGTCCTGACTGTACAAAACAGTTAATTAAACAATGAATCCAACATTATTGTCTTTACTTCAGCTTACTCCACTGTAAAGGTGTTCTCAATTTTTGGGGATATGAAGAATCCTTATTAACATAAAAATGTGTTAGTCTCCATTTCTATATGTTTGATACCATTGTGCTAGAATATAGAGTAAGGGAGAGTCATGTATGATAACTAGAAAATTAGACAGAAGCCAGATAGTGAAGGGCTTTAAATATGAATTAAGGGCGTTTTCATTTGGTCCTAAGAGCAATGAAGAACTCAGGCAGCTTCTTATTCAAGGCAACCAACAAAATCAAACCTATTCAAAAGTAATGTATTGAAAAGTAGTAACTGTCTTTGGCAAAGAGACCAAGTAAAAGAGCTATTGTGTACCAACAGACATTGTGTTTTATTTTTGGCATATGTTGAAAATTCATGATAACTAAAAGCTTTTATCATTCCAGATATACTTTTAAATGGATATTTTATTTGTCACCATTCAAAAATTACATATATTCAATAATGAATCACACACAGAAGCCATACTAATTATTTAAAATATAGGAGACAAGTTTACTCATTTATCAAAGTGAGTTTAACACACTTGTAGGAATGAAATAAAGAGAATGAACCAGTATTTACAATAATTCCCATTTTTGTCATATAATGATTTCAATCAACACCTAAGGCCTTAACTTAAACTTTTGAATTATAGTAACACTTGAAAAACAGTTGACTCTTTTGTTGTATTTTCTGGTCAATGTATTGTAATATGTGCTGCCCTAATTGGCTTTGGTTACCTTCCAGGGCTGGGTCTCTTAATCTGCTCTGATCTGGGTCTCTTAATCTGTTCTGTTCAGCTACTATCATCAACTCAGTACGTATTCCTGGAAAATAAATACATTTCTGAGCAATCTTTCGTGTGTTTCTATATAAATCTTTATATGTGTGAACATCCTAATAGTTTGAAGGTATTTTTCACATTTTAATTACAGGAGCACTCAAAATATGATATGAAACTCAGACTTGACTTTCTATTAGTTTTCCCGAATGTGATTATCTGTAACTATTGAGTGTATCTAGAATCGTTGTCTGAGTTTTAGCTTAATAACAAAGATAAATTTTATTAATAAAAATTCTGAGTCTAGCAGGATCTCAGTGACCAAAATGTTTTTATTTCCTTCATTTAATAATATCATATCCTTAATACAGCCCCACTTGTCACCCAGAGAAATGCCAAGTTGTAAATGGTCACAATTTCAATTTTTCTCAAAATGCTATTGTTTTGGTTGTCTTTGATCACAGTCTACATTCTGATAAAACTACAGTACTATACCTATTTGCATAAGCATTTTTAAAAGACCTATATCTTAAAAAGTCCAGCAAAACTATATTTTTCAGTGAAAAAGAAGTTAATCTGTAATTTGATATTAGACAATTTCCATAGTATTCACAGAAAAAATGTCCTTTATATAATAAAGTTTTCAAATCACTTTGCAAACATTTTTTCATTTATGCCTCATGACAGTTATAATAGGGAATTTATTATTAGTCCTATTACTAAACTAAACTCAGAGAAGTTAAATGATAAACCTATTGTCACATAGTAAAAGAAGTTAGGTTTTAAACCCAGGGTTTCATGATACTGAGTCTAACAATTCACCCACTGTAACATGCATATTTTTATGAATTGTAAAGAACTCTTCCAAAGTATAAACCTGTGAATATCTGCTCCATAGACCAAAATGCTTTGGACAGCTGTCCACTTTTTCTCCAAAGTTGTCCATCTCACAATGGTCTTTCATTTCTTATGGGAGAAAGCGTCAATCAGATGCCATAACAGCTGCTAATGTTCTTTTAACAAGAAGGGTGTGCTCAAGGCAATTTGAGTCTAGAGCAATGGCAGCTTCCATGGAGAAGCTGAGGGTAGGGAAGAGATAGATCAGCACTAAGGAGCTGTCCATAAATTATTAGGGTACAAGTCAAAAATGCAAAACTTGAAAATCTGAATACAAGAATATAGCATGAAATCTATTCCTATATTCTTTTTCATTGTTAGTTTGATTTTTAAAAAAATGCATCCTCATGGTGCTTTTTTGTCATTATCTCATTTCCCTCCTTTCCCCTCAACTCAATAAGCATGCAATAATGTCTTAGGTACTTGCTAGATACTATGGATACAGAAATAAAAATGAAACAGTCCCTGTCCTAAAGGAACTTGCATTCTCCTGGATAAATAGCAGAAAAGGGAAAGGATTTGTGGCTGAAAGTAATATTAAAATGGAAAATGCAACAGCATTATTTCTCTGTGTTTCATCAGTTATTTTCCATTCCACAATAGATTGAATCTTCCCTTGTGTCAAAGACAAACAATTAAGCAAAAATCATTGAATTCAGCATCCTTTCATTACAGTATGTACAATAATCTATCTTAGTAGTTATCAAATTTTGTGCTCTTAAGGAGGAGGGATGATACTATATCTTTTTCTGGCTCTTCATTTCCCTCTCATTAGTAAGAATTCTGTTTCCTTTTAGGTATCTTTTCATTTACATGGTGGTAGTCATGGTATTTATAGTTTTCTTGGTTCTATTTATTTTACTTGATATAACTGATATTTGAAAAGGTATATAGATCATTTTTTCAGCATCTCTTTTCCTCCATAATAAGAAAAAGGTGTGGGGAGTTCCTTTGTGACTGAAGCTTAACTAAAATAATGAACTGCAAATCCAAATGTACTGTCTATTTAGCTATACTCATTTAATTTAATAGCTTAATAGTAGTTATACAAATGTGAAGAAATGATATTTTAATCCAATTTAAACATGTTTTAGAGATACTTGCAGACATAATTAAAGTCAAGTGATGTTGCTTTTTGTTTATGGCAGCTAAATGATATAGTGGATAGAACACTGGGTCTGGAGTCAGGAAAAGCTGAGTTCAAATATATCATACATTTACTAGATGTGTGATCCAAGTCACTTAACCTCTGCCTCAATTTCCTCAAGTAAAAGTGATTTGGAGTGCATAGAGACTTAGGCAGGGAGACCAATTGCAAAATTGCAAGATACGATAACATACTGGATTAAGATGGTGGCTGCATGAATGAAAAGTGACAGATGCTTTGGAAGTAGAAATGGCAAGAGATGGCATTAGTTATGTGGAATGACTCCCAGTCAAGGTTCAGGTCAAAGTTACAAAGCTGGGAGACTGAATGTTGGTGGTGATATTAGTATAAAGACAGAAAACCAAAAAAGCATGCATTTGGAAAAAAAAGATAATGAATTCCATTTTGGATATAATCAGTTTGATATGTCTCTGTGATATATAATTTGAAACTTTCAGTAGGAAGTTGGGGATGTGGGATGAGAACTAGAGAAAAACTAGAGTTTTATGTGTAGATCTGGGAGTCATCTTCATAGAAATAATAATTAAACCCATGGGAGCTGATGAAAGCACCAGTTGGAAGACTACATACAGACAAAAGAAGAGGTCCTAGGACCTATTGCACATACCAATAGTTGCGAAGTGTATAATATGGAGGAGTCAGACAAGGAAATTAAGAATTGTGTAGATAGACGGGAGGAAAACTGGAAGAGAGAGAATAGTTTTACCAAAAATGATAAAAGAACAATAACAAGAAGAAAGAAAAAACTACAGAAGGAGTATCCAGGAAGAGATTATAGACAAGAGAATATAGTATTTTAGAAAAGTCAAGAAAGATGAGAACTGAAAAAAAGAATTTGTAAATTTAAAAAAGTGTTCTTTATTTTGGTTTTGTTTTTAGCTGTGTAATGAGGTCAGTCACTTGTAAATAGTGTAAATTATTACATATTCAGTCAGCCTCAGTTGATGCTTTGGTTGTTTTTGCTCAGCTAATTTTTTTCCTTTTTTTTGAAAGGGATAGCTTTTTGTGTAGGGAGAGACAATTGAAAATAAATGTTTTGTAAAATCAAGAAATATCAATATATTTTATACGGTATATGATTTTTCCTTTAATAAAATAACTATGTAAAAATATCACCTCATAGTTCATTTCCCCTCCTTGAACAAGGCAAACTGCTACCTTTGGTATCAAGTCTTTGCAAAGATAACATCAAGGCTCTGACTACTGGCAGTTTTTTGTCCTTCCATTTTCATTGTGTATCAGGATCTGATTCTCTCAAGTTTGGTCCTGAGAATCACATCTGTTCTTGTATGTTCTATCTCTGATTGCACTCAGCCAGGATCACACAGACTAAATAAATCTTGAAAGGAAAAAAAAATGTCTGGTTGTTTAAGGGCACTTAATCTGTAATTTTAAAAGTGCTGATTAGGCTATTCCCCTTGATTTTTTTTCCTAAGGCACTTAAAAGAAAAGACCCTAAGCAGAAATAAAGTAGTAATAGTTATTATTTCTTTTCCAGTGCCATATATATACATATATATATACACATCCATACATCCATACATATATACATATACATAGACACAGACACAGACACACACACACACACACACCACACACACACACACACACACACACACACACACACACACACATGATTTTAAAGGTGCTGGTTAGTTATTTTGAACCCTTTCTTTGACCTAAATTTTGATGTCTAAATCTCTGTTGTTCATTTTTTCTCCTTCTTTTTCTTCTTCCTTTTCATTTCTCTTTCCCTCTGGACTTCTCTATGCTTTTATTCCTAAAGCTATGACATTATCCTTCTTCTTCATCCCCAAACTCTCTCTAGAAGAGTATTAGTTCCTATGGGTTCAAATCTCATTCATATGCAAATAAGTCTATTTCTCTGGCTACAATCCAACCTTTCTTGAACTCCAGGCCCAAATTAAAAACTGCAGGTATTCTATTTACACAAGTCCTATCAGCATCTGAATTTTAGCATGTTCATAAAAGGAGGTCATTTTCTTTCTCTATAAATTCTTTCTTTCTTGTTGTTATTTACATTTCCTGCCCATCTTACTTCTTGGATTGTACTTCAGCATCTTTATGATTCTTCACTTTCTTCCACTCCTTTGCCCTCAATATCAATCAGTACCTCTACAATGGCCCTTGGTTCTATACCCTTTATTTCATTCATACCTACTTTAGCTTTGGTGACTACTCAGTCAGGGGGACTAATGTAATAATCTCCTTATTTGTATAGTTGTGTTTTATCTTCCCTCTCTTCAATCAAACTTCTACACTGCAGCCAAATTAATATTTCCAAGACAATATATTTCTGACCATGACAACAGCCTGCCTAAAAATATTCAGTAACTTCTTATTGCCTTTAGGATATAATACTACTTCCTGAGAGACTCTTCCCAATCTGGTTTTGACCTACTTTTCCAGATTTATTTTATATTTATCCTTTGGATACATACTCTGTTCCAGCCAAACTAGAATACTAATTGTTTCCTGAACTCAACATTTCTTTTCCTTTTCTTAGTGCTTTCCACAGTTTGTTCCCTATACTGGGAATGTACGCCTTCCTTACTTCTGCCTTTGAGAATTCCTCTCTTTCTTCTAGATTCATCTCGTGATACCTCTATAAGAAATATTTTCTGACTTCACTAGTTTATTTTCTCTCCTCTGATGGCTTTGTATGTATATTTAGCAGGGATTCAATTAGAAGATTTCTTATACACACACACACATAAAAAAGACAGATAATAAAGACCATGAGGTGCTAAGAGTTTGCCTCTTTCAGAACTGGAGAAGCTGAATCTGCAAATTGGAAAGGTGCTAAATCAGAAGTAGCCCTATTCATATCTTTTACATGCACTATAAAAAAGTGTTAATTCTTTGTTGGTCTTTTAGGATATATGAAGAATCTCCTCCTCAATATGACAACATTATTAAGCAGCTAGCCATTGTCAGGATGAAGAATTACTCATAGCCCTGGTGATTCTTTTTTTTTTTTAAATATATATTATTTATTATTCATTATAAACTTAAATACAAAAGGACAAAAATTTCCATTTTCACAGCATAACACAAATAGAGGCTCAATATGAAACCATAAATCTTCAATTTACAGTTTGCTTTTGAAAAAACTATGTAATAATTATGACACATTGTTTTCAAAGTTACCCTGCTTTTCTGTGCTTCCTTTTCAGTGTTCTTTTGTTTTCTGCTATGCCCTTTTTTTCTCCCTCCCTTCTCATTCCACACTATCGAAGGCCACTATTAGACACAGATGTATGGGTATATATACATGCATGTGTGTATGTATATACATGTATGTATGAGACCATACATGCATACATGTGTGTATTTGTGTGTACATGCACACACATGTAAAACTATTCTATGCATACTTCTATTTATATCTTCTTTCTCTGGAGTCAGATAGCATCTTTATCAGTTCTTTATATGGATTTGAGTATTGATACTCAAAATAACTTAGTCATTCACAATTGCTCTTTAAACAATATTGCTGTTACTATATACAACATTCTCTTGATTCTATTCACTTCACTCTTCATTATTTCATGCAAGTTTTCTATCTTTTTCTAAAATCTTTCAACTCTTCATTTCATATAGCATAGTAGTATTCCATCATGATCATATGCCACAAATTTTTTAGCCATTTCCCAATTGATGGACATCCCCTTATTTTCTAGTTCTTTTACACAACAAAGAGAGCTACTGTAAATATTTTAGAACAAATAAGTTCTTTCCCTTTTCCCCTAATCACTTTGGAAAACAGACATAATAGTGGTATTTCTAGATCAAGGGTATACACAAATTTATACCTCTTTGAGCATAATTTCAGATTGGTTTCCATAATGGTTGGATCAGTTCACAGTGTATTACTGGCCCAATTAGTGTCCTGATTTTTCCATATCCCCTCCAACATTTGTCATTTTTCCCTAATATCATTTTAGCCAATCTGTGGAAGACTAGGTTAGATGATATCTTAAAGTTGTTTAAATTTGCATTTCTCTAATCAATAATGATTTATAGCATTTTTCATATGACTTGATAGTTTTGATTTCTTCATCAAAAAACCATGTTCTGTATTGGATTGCTTGCCACCTAGTGGTGGGGATAGGGGGAAGAAAGGGAAAATCTAAAACACATGACTATGCAAGAGTCAATATTGAAAAATGATTCATGTATATGTTTTGATAATAAAAAGCTTTAAAAAGAAAAGAAAAAAGCATATTCATATCCTATTTATCATTTGAGAAATAACTGATATTTTTCTAAATTTGATAAAGTTCTCTGTATATTTGAGACAGGGCTCTTAAACTTTTTCAATTCATGACTCTTTTTCACTTACAATTTTTTTATGAGACTCAGGTACAGAGGTATATAAAATAGGTATATAAATCAAACATTTATTGATAATAAATTATACTTTTATGGTCTCCACATTCACCTATAAAAACCTATATGGGGTTGTGAACCACAATTTTTAAAAAAGTGGGAGATATAAGACCGTTATCTGAAAAGCATTATGAAATTCCTCCCATCCATTTTTTTTTGTTTTCCTTCTAATTTTATCCAGATTGGTTTTAATTGTACAACATCTTTTTAATTTAGTATAATTAAAATTATCCTTTTTACACCTCACCCTAGTGGCTCTTAAAAAGCTGGCTAGTTACAATTCCAATGGTCTTGTAATGGAGAGAGTGATCTGCACGCAGAGAGAAGACTAGGGACTGAGTGTGGATCACAATATAGTATTTTCACTTTTTGCTGTAGCTGTTTCCTTGCATTTTGTTTTCTTTCTCATTTTTTTCCCTTTTTGATCTGATTTTTCTTGTGCAACATGATAATTGTGGAAATATGTATAAAAGAATTGCACATGTGTAACATATATTGGATTACTTTCTATCTAGGGGAGGAGGTGGGGGAAAGAGAAGGAGAAAAAAATTGGAACACAAGGTTTTAGAAGGGTGAATGTTGAAAAGTATTTATGCATGTGTGTTGAAAGTTTTAAAAAGCTTTATTTAAAAAAAGGCTAGTTAGTCCTACAATAACTCTTTGGCAGATAACAGAGAATCATCCCTGGCAACTAGGAATTGAACCACAGAAAGCAAATCCAGAGAGACTAGCTAATCCACCTGTTCAGCAGAGTCAGCATAACCAAAATAACCAATATCATAAAAATGCAATAATATTGCATATATGCATATGCAATATAATAAAAATGCAGAACCTTCTGGTTCTGTGGTGCTTGAGATATAAGTTTGCTTGGCCATATGTATTCTCTATATGTATTTCTCTTGTAATATATATTCTATGTCTGTGTCTACTCAATGTGTGTTTAATTTTTTGGAGGGAGGTATAGTGAATCCTTGATGTATGGAAGCAATGTTTTGCCCCTATTATTCACATTATTCTTTTTTAGTAAATTACTTTGCTTTGGAGCAATTGTGTCAATTGGCTCACTATTAAAGGTATCTCTCTAAAATTGAAGTTCATGATCCATAGAGTACCTTGATTGTGAGGTAGCTGTGTTCCAGAGGATCTAACCTTCAAGTGGGAGTTAGAAGGGTAACTCATTAAGGGTAATAAATATTTATTTGTGGCAATGTTGTATGTTCCTTTACAAGACGAGCTCATTATTAGCAGAAAATTTTCATTGTTGTCTAACTATATTTAGTGTCCAGCACAGTGCCTGGAATAAAACAAACATCTAGTCAATGTTTATTGTATTGAATTTGAATGATTATACTTTCCATTCCTAAGGTGTATGTATACGTTTTAAAATTAAGCAAATTTCAAAGAAAAGGGAGCTAAAATACCCCATTTTTTTCTATAAAGCTTCATCCACACTGTAACTGTTACAATGAGAATGTTTTATCAGCTTTCCATCCTTTACCTTATCCTTCTCTCTGGCCTCCCACTCTCCCCAAATCATATCTGGAATAAGATTATTATGACAAGCGATCTTCTTTTATGAGGCTTCCTTTTCAGCAGCTCCAAAGGAAACTACACATGCATAGCTGTGATTTACCACCAACTCAGCACAGAGAGATTTAATGTATTCACTCATCTTGAAGAGCAAGACTATTAGATGAATGGTAAAATGCTTGAAAATACAGAATGCCCTGTTCTTCAGCCACTGGAGTGAATAGTTGGAAGCAGCTATAAATGAATGGAGTTTGTTTAGGAACATAAGCAATTTTTGAAATTTTGGGCAGGATGTCAATGTATTTATTCCTAGATGCCAAACAGTATGTTGTTATATTGATGTGCGTTGTGCATTGCTACAATGTACAGAGTGGTTAGCTGTCATCATTTTTAATATCTGATTTCAAAAAATAATTCAGATAAAGAAATGTTAAAGGATTAGGTAATGGAGAATGACTGGAATCATTTAAGAATGCTGAGAGAGCAGGCTGGCATAATAATAAAACAAGTAATTATGGACTATGATAAAGAATACTTCCTGAGGTCTAAGTGTCTAAATATTTTACTTTTGAATAATTATTTCTGAGAATTAAAATGCCTCATTGAAATAGAGTTAATATGAAATAAAAATCTTGTTCTTAGATATTTGCTTATTTGTACAACCAAAAACTGAAGAGATTTTGCCATAGCATCGTGCAATTTCAGACTTGAAAGGGAACCTTAGAGATTATCTAGTACAATCTGTTCATGAAAAATGATTCACAGAGGCAGTTAGATGATACAGTAGATATAACACCAGCCCTGAAGTAAGAAGGATTTGAGTTCAAATGAGGCCTCAGTCACTTAACACTTACTAATTGTATGACCCCAGGCAAGTGACCCACAACTACCTTGGGGGGAAAAAAGTTATCCCCTTCCCAATATTCCTGATGGTTTTCTGATGAGATGGGAAACTCCCAATCAGTTTATTCTACTTTTAAATGTGTTTTTTAAAAACTTTTTAACAGTTCTCTCTTTTTTTTAATAATAGCTTTTTTATTTTTAAACTACATGTAAAGGTAGTTTTCAACTGACTAGCTCTAATTGTTAAATTGACTTCCCTTTTTGATCCAATATTTTGTTGTTTTTCACACATTTCAGGCATGTTTAACTAGTTAGAGGAATTAAAATAAAAATGTATTGGAAATGTTACATTTTGGTCAAAACTGCTAGATGTAATGGTGTAAAATAAATCAGATTGATATTCACACATGAAGATATAGCACTTTCCACTTTTGATCAGGAGATTTTTGAGGATAAGAAAGGATAGTGCAGTGGAGGTAGGACTGGATTTAAAATCAAAGGACCTGAGTTTGGTTACTAACTAATAACTGCTCCTTAGGAAGCATATTCCTAAGTGATAGAGCCTTAGCCCTGAAGTCATCAAGAGTTATCTTCCTACATCCAATCTGGCCTCAGTCACTTACCAGCAACTTTAACCCTCGTCTTGGTTTCCTCATCTGTAAAATGATCTGAAGAAGGAAACAGCAAACCACCATTGTGTCTGACAAGAAAACCCCCAGATGGAGTCATGAAAACATGACTAAAAAGACTGACCAATCACTTGCATCAAATTTTCAGATGGCATAAAAATGAAAGGAATTGTAACACATTAAATGACAGAGATCTCTCAAGATACAGTGATAGAACAAAACAGTGGTCTAAATCTCATAAGATGAAATTGTATTCCCAGGACTTAGCATAGTGTCTGGTTGAAAGTAAGTTTTTTCAAATGTTTGTTGATTGACTATTCACTGATTGAGGCTATAGTGAACTCAAAGGATGAGTGCATTGATGAAATCTGCAACTGATCTTTTAAAGTGTTGGGTATCCAGTCAGCACTGAGATTTCCATTGAAGCAATCAGTTGGCAGTATTCATTTGAAGAAAAAATATGCAAAATGTTTATAGGGAATTTTAAAATCTTAGACTTTGGGGACATGCTGTACAACACTGTGGTGATCTTTTGTAATCCTTCAGAATGTTGGATAAGAATGTCTTTTCTTTAAATTAAATGAAATTTTTCTTGATTCATGCTGAATAAAAGACTTGTCTAGCTGATATTTGCTTTGTTTCCTTCCTATCATCTTGTTATTTACTTTTGATATAGGTCCATTATAATCTTCTTGACCAATATAAAAGTTGCTATTTATACTAACCATTCCATTAGGCTTCTATCAGTTTGTGTATCGAATATCACAATTCATTGAACTTCAAATCTTAACTTCTATTTAATATATATATTTCATGGAAAAGCTTCCTTGAAGGGGAGGGAGAAAAAAGAGGGATTGGGGAAATCAATGCTTGTAACTGTTTTTGGATGAGGATGGTTGACAGAAGACAGAAGATTAAGCTGCAAAAGTGTACATGTTCTAGCCTGAAGTCATGTTTTAGTTGAAATAAAAAGTTATTTTTATTTGATATTGTATTTGGTATGTGCTGGTTTCCTGGGGCATTGACTTTAGAGGCTTCCAGAGGGTGTTTTCAGAAGGAGAAAATAAATAGAAAGCTCAAGCCATAAGGTTTCTGGGAATGGAGGGACACTGAAAGACTCAGTGCCCTGCCAGAGAGGGTGATATTTTTCTTTTGGCAGCAAAATATTTCCCAGTATTGCAATAACGAGCACAAATGTGACAGATAAGAACATTCTTTTTAGTTTGGGGAGCTTTTCAGAGATTTGAACCTTTATTTTATATATCAATTTGGCATTCAAAACATATATATCTAGGTTTCTTTATTCATATATTCCATGTATTTTACTTTCTAAGTATGGTGCCTTTAAACTGGGCCTACATAAATCTGGAAACTAGACGAGTCTCAGCTAAGCTGTTGGAATAATGACCAGCAGCTATTTTTCATATTCCCATATATCTCCTTAATTCTTTTTTGGTTATTTGCTGCTTTTTTAGCCATTATACTTTGAGAATATTTCTAAAGACATAAGAGACAAAAAAAGGCTACTCGCTGCTCAGGTCTCACTGGGCTTAACTATATTTCCCCAGGGGAAAATCTCAAAGAGTTATGTAAATGTGAGTTATTATTATTGTAATATGGTACTATTATTGTAATAAGTGTGTATGGTTGCAGTATATCAGTGGTCCTTTATGAATAGTTGGGTGTTTGGATGTAAGTGAATGTCAATCAAACCCAATACAGAGTTCACTCCTGCTATGTCACTCCCTCCCCTCAGGTTTTTTATCATTTATCTACACAATTCATTTATATAATTCCTTTTACCTTTCTAGTTCTTGCTCCCACATACTCATCCATGCCCTTTCTTTTTATTCTCACTGGACTGTGTCATTATTATAGCAATATCAAGTGTCATTATCATAGTTAGAGATCTGATTTGATTAAATAAAAAGCTCATATGATACATTCAACAGAATCATGAAAAGCAACTATTTGTTTTCTTCCCACCCTTGAGATGGAGTCTTAATCTCTCTAACTTCTGAACCAAGAAGAGAGAAAGAGAAGAAGCTAATGCTTAATGTGAAGCCTAAAGAGGAGATCTAGTTACTTCATTCAGCATTGACAGAAAGCAGGACTTATTTCAATCCCATCTATAACTTGTTTTCATGTTGTTTAGTTGAGAGAGAGAGAGAGAGAGAGAGAGAGAGAGAGAGAGAGAGAGAGAGAAACAGAGAGACAGAGAGACAGAGAGACAGAGAGACAGAGAGAAGAAGAAGAAGAAGAAGAAGAAGAAGAAGAAGAAGAAGAGAAGAAGAAGAAAAGAAGAAGAAGAAGAAGAAGAGAAGAAGAAGAAGAAGAAGAAGAAGAAGAAGAAAAAGAACTACAACTACTACTACTACTACTACTACTACTACTACTACTACTACTACTACTACTACTACTATTAGTAGTATTGGATATTGGAAGGCAATTCCCAAGACTAGATAGTTGTCAATCAGTAAGCACGTATTAAGTTCTACTTATTTGTCATGCATTGTGCTAAATTCTGGGAATAAAAACAGATAGTCCTCATCCTTAAGGAGCATAGATTCTAAGGAGAGAGAAAGCATATAAATAATTAGGCATATACAAGGTATATACAGAGTTGATGGAATGTGAAATGGGAGGGAAAATACTAATAGCTAGGGGATTGTGGAAAGATGGAATGCGCGCTGAGTCTTAAAGAAATCTGTAATAGGAGACAGACCAGATACAATTATAAATGGGAAAGAAATCCTTTTCTTTTTTTAACAAGATTGCAAGATTTATTATGTTTCATGATTGCTTAGTTGTGTCTAACTCTTTATGATCCCTTTTTGAACTTTCTTGGAAAAAAGAATACTGAAGTGATTTGCCATTTCCTTTTCTACCTCATTTTATGGATGAGGAAACTGAGATAATCATGGTTAAATGACTTGATCAGGTTCACACAATTAGTGTCTCAGGTTAGATTTGAACTCAGGTGTTCCTGATACTAGGTTGGTGGTCTATCTATTGTAGTACCTAGCTGTCTCAAGTTCTTTTATGCAAAAACATAGCAAGTAGTTGCTGCAACAGTTGATGAAATCCTCTCATACACATTACCATGTCCTTGACTTGACAAAGTTTTTTTTGTATATAGAAGTTGAGGATTTTTCACTATTAAGCTACCAGGTGATTTAGGGAATTTCTATATAGTTGGTCAATCAAGATATTTCAAAATAATTGGGGTTCCTATTTCCACTCCCCCCTTTTCCCTACTATAAAAAAGCAATAGATATTTTAGATCAATTAAGTGAAATACTGTGTTTCTTTTAGAATTTATTATACTGAGAAATTAGTAAGCAACCGGAGATCCAAGAATGTTTAAAATACAGCTAAAAGGTCATAAAATTATGAACTGAAATAAACTCTACATGAAATCAGAAAAATGCACTTCAACAAAATTTTATTTTTATTCTAAACTTCTTAAACACCAATATAAATATCATAAACAAATAAATAGAAGAGAATATGTGTGATTAAAGTTCTGTGGGGACAAAAATCTCCTTAAATGACTAAAAGAGAAACTGAGGCAAAGCTCTGAGTCAAAGAACTTTATTAAAGGGATCTGATCTCCTCTAATGAAGAGAATCCTAGACCGTCCTCGGGGCCTAAGATAACCCTTTCTTCCTGAACTTTATTTTTATAAGACTTAATACCAGACTTATTACTTGAACATTTTAAAGTGGTTGTACAAAATATATTTTTATATTATATATATAACAATTTTATATTATATATATATATATAATATATATATATATAACAAACAATTGTTGACATATGGCACATAGAGCTAAAAATGGTATGTCAGCAGAACCATGAATTGAATGAAACAGGGAATATGTTCCCTGTCTAGGTGGTGACCAGATGAATAGGTTCCTTTTTAGGTTGTACAAGAGGAAGCGGTATGAGCTATAAATATCAGGGGGGCTTCCCATATCATACCACCTATGCTTGGTTTGGTCATGGAATTGGAGCAAGATAGGAGATACCTTTGTCAACATTCTTGTGATTGTACAAGTGAGCTCCATACTTGGTAAGCAAGAAATGAATATTACATTATAGTCTGAGACCTATTATACAGTTCTTAGTATCTTCATCCCTATGTGACAAATACAAAATATAGATTGTTATACTGCTTATTCTTTTACCTATTATTAGATGTCTGATTAAATATTTATTACAAAATGAGTAAATTGAAATAATAAATATCATTAACCTTTCTAGAATCATAATGAATTGATTAATACTGATTACAGTTTGAGTAGGAGTCCTCAATATATAATCTCTCTCAACTCTTACATGAAGCTTCCTTTTTAAATTATAGAAATTCAGCCTGTCACTTTCAAAGCTGTCCTGTTAATAATTGCTTCCTTTTGAACTTCCTCCTGTTCTCTTCTTTGCATTTAAGAAAAGTATTAGGTGCTACAGTGAATAGAATTCTCTTCATGTTTCAGCAACTTACTTGCTTTGTGACATTGGGCAACTTCCCCTTCTCAGTTTTTTTTTTTTTTTGTCTTCTAAAATCTCTTTTAGTTCTAAATATGTGACACATTGATTAAACTAGCAATCATTAATTTTTGTATTAATTTGATAGATATGAGAGGATTTTTGAGTTGTGATTCATGTTATTCTATGTATTGATTCAGAACATTTTTAAAAAAATACGGATGCTGATCACTGAAACTTCTTCCTTTGAGATATTCCTATTTATAAAATTGACCATTTGTCTATTGGTGAATGACTTCTATTTCTGTGTACTTGAATCCATTTCTACATATCCAGATATTCGATCTTTGTCATAGAAATTTGCTGCAAATTTTTCCTGTTAATTATGTATCTTCTAATTGTATCACACTGATTTTGCTTCTGCTAAAATCTTTAAATTCCATGTAATTAATTTAACAATTTTAAAATGCAACATTCCCCTTTTTATTTTTTCAATAATCTTTAATAGAATTAGTTAAGGGACAAGTATTCAAAACAATAGAAGAACCAGATTGGGTCTCCAATTCTTATATAAGTTGAATTTAATTAGTTATATGAGTTTTGATGTATAATTCCAATATTGTTTAGTTTGGAATATGGGATTTATTTTATTTTATTTTATTTTATTTTTATGTATGAAAGTCTTTTAAACTCTTTATCTTAGTTAATAGCTGATGTCCATATCGGGACAAATACAATACTCCAAGCACTAATGTATATTATCGCACATAGAACAGGTACAAAAGGATGACATCTTGAGAGTCACAGAACATGAGTTGAAATTCCAGATTGATTTGCTTTCTGTATAATCTATTTGTCACTCAGTCTTTAGATCTGTTTTCTCATTTGTGAGGAGCAAGAATTGAATTTGTTTAGAATTGGAATTGCTGTCCTTTCCAGTTCTAAAGCTCTGACTAGCATCCTCAGAATGAAATATATTTTTTAATATTTTGAATAGCTGGCTGAAGTAATGATTTTAGGTGAGGCAGGACACACCATTTTAGTTAGATGTTTTGAAGTTATTTTTAACAAAGATTTACTGCATTCTCCCTTGTATTTAACACAAAAATCTATGTGACAGTGCTGGAGGTCAGAGATAACTCTGGCTAGGCATACTCAAGTAAGTTATTAAAATGTGAGTTGTCTCAAGAATATTTTGTTCCTGCACACATCACTGTACTGTCCTTTTAAGTTAGTAACATCTTGTAACTGAACACCTGGCAGAAAATAGTAAACAGCTACTCCACTATAATAAGCAGAAACATGAAATTGTTTTCAAAATAAGGATCATCAGATAGGAAATGAAGATAAAAATTTTTAGTAACTGCATTCACCAGTCTTAATGAAAAAATAAATTTTTGTGATGACTATATATTTACTAAAAAGAGGAGGGGAAATGTAGTGTTAGCCATAAGAAATTCATAGCAGTGTCTTGGGTATTATGTTCCATAATACTGAAATTGGAATCAAGTAAACAGGCTATAATCCTATCTTTTATACTTATTTAGTTGAATTAAATGTTCAATTTATTTAACTACTCTGATCCTAATTTCCTTATCTCACAAGAGGAACAATGACATCTATAGAATTCGATTTCCTAAAATATTGACTTTGTGATTGGTAAAATTCCTCAAGACAAAGGCTATCCAATCTAACCCATACTTAACCAAGAATCATTTCTTCAAGTATGATGTGTGAAAAGAGCTGTAGATTTAGACCCAGAGGACCTAGATTTAAATCTGCCCCTAATGATTATCACATGTATTTCCCCATGTATTTCCGAAAAATAGCTTTTATAATTGAATATAGTGCTCTAGGTTTGAAGGGGATGGTACGATGTATTAAATGTCATTTCCATTAGTCAGAAAGAATATGTTGTTTAATGGGATCACATCAGTTTCCAAACTAAAGTGATTTTGTAAAAAATGGTGTGTGTATGTATGTTTGTTTATATATTTTTTCATTAATGAAGGTCGAACCTCATCTTTATTATCCATGGAAATGGTCTGCTCATCAGAATTCTAGTATGACAATTCATAAGAAAACTTGTTGGTACCATATTACAATTTCAACAAATCCGATCACTTTCTCTTAAGACAAGAAACTGATTTTTAAAAAAGGAGTATGTATATACTAGGTGATTATAGGGCAGAGGAACCAATTCCAAAAGCCTACTAAGTAGCAGATGGAAGTTATAATAGGAAATTATTTGTTGTGATCAGTACAATTATGGTCAGTTTTCTGTGGATCTGAGATTTCACTGATTTTGGTCCTTCCTCCATCGATACAGGCCCTCTTTGAGCACTGATTGCCCCCTTCCCAATTTGTCATTCATATAAAATCATTTTCAGTTTGGTATAACCTGTCCCAAGTGTATTCTGTGGCTATGACTTTCAAGAACTTAGTATCATGTCCAAACCATGATGGAACAGTGTAATAGAGTTTTAATGAAGGAATAATCAAGTGTTGTAGTTATTTCTCAGGGTAGATAATATACAAGCCCAATGAAACCATAGACTGGATTCCTAATTCAGGAGGTTATAAATAAGCAACAAAATTGATTTAAGATAAGTTTTAGCAAGAAACACAGAATCTTAGTATGACACATAACTGCAATTAGGCTTAATTAAAGTTAGTTGGAGCAGTATGGCTTAGTGAACAGTTAATTGGCCTCCAAACCAGGAAAACTTGTATTCAGGACCTGCCTCTAACATAAACTTTCTTGACAAAGTCAGTTAAATTCTTAGTTCTCCAACCAGTAGTATAAACATAAATAAGAATTGATCTCTGAGTTTTGGGGGTTGCATGTGCCCAAGGATATCTGTAGCCAACTCTCTAAAACTATAAATTACAGAGAAGATGCTATCTTATATTGGTACAAAGTGTTCTTATATTTCATATTCCAATGAAACTATATGCTGGATTCCTAACTCAGTAGTTATCAATAACTTTAAAAATGGGATTAAGATCATTTTAGCAAGAAACAGAGAATCCTAGTATGACACATAACTGTAATTAGGCTTACTCAAAGTTAGTTGCTGATACAGAAGGGCTAATGGCACTCAGAAAGAATCAGTGTGTGTTGTATTAGGTGAGCATTCCTTGCAATATGAAAAGCACATTTCAATTTTCTCTATTCTTTCTAATTTGAAAGAATATCATAAATCCTCCATAGGGCCATTTATTGTAAATTTGGGGAAGAGAATGCAGAGCAGCTATAGTCCTCTGCATTTTCGATACATTTTACCAAGTCATTTAGTGAAATAAAATATTTAAAGAAAATCAATCCATTTTTGTTCAGTGACATCAATGGGAAAGGAAACAGATATAATCAACTGCTCTCCTCAAAGAGTGGTAATGCTGTGTAGTCATCTTAAACTGGTATATTGAGCTTTGGTGTCTGACCATTTAAGAGAATGAAAATCTGTCTTGTCAGATGCAATACTTCTC
This sequence comes from Antechinus flavipes, assembly GCF_016432865.1. Taxonomy (NCBI): domain Eukaryota; kingdom Metazoa; phylum Chordata; class Mammalia; order Dasyuromorphia; family Dasyuridae; genus Antechinus; species Antechinus flavipes. Next base: position 212,202,030 of record NC_067402.1, read on the forward strand.
TGGGCACTGGATTGGAACCATACCACCAAAGTACTATTAGTTATTTTGTTCTCTATGAAATGTTCAGTGTTTGAGCTTTTTGCTCTATATTGTTATCTACAGAAGTTTCAATTGAGGAAATTAAATGTATGTAGTAGTTTAATGGGAAACAGGGGTGTTTAAAAATGCTGAAATGAGTCCATTCAAACATGGCTTAGTTTAAAATGAAACTGCAGCAGTTTTCAAAATGGGATTCTCACTCTATTAAAATGCAAATAAACAATACTTCTCCCCATTCCCAGACCTCAAGGCATCCCAATTTAGGTATCAAATAACTATAGGGAAAACTTCTATCCTGTCATTCCACAGACATGTATTTTAGGTGTTTAAATTTATGAACAAATTATGAAAATGTCACTTTACCTTTGTTATTTGTAGCAAGCAGCTGGTCTGAGATGGTTCATGAAGTAATTTCTATAATGAGTAAGCCCAGTAAATTCCCAGAGGAACATAAAATATTAGTAGACAAGGGGAGGAAGGTTGAGAACATCTGAAATCTAAAATCTGCTTCTCACGAAGGACCTTTTGGTCTACAACTTGTTTGGCTTATGATAGAAGGGCATTTAGAGGATTCTTTCTTGTATTAAGTCTATCTCTCCTACACCAGATTGAGTAGAGAAGTAGCGTTCTCACATTCAGAATTATGATTATGTTAATGTAATTGCAAGTTGGTAGCAACATGCTATATAATGGTGAGTATTTAATAATCATTAGAACTTATATAGTGCTTTAAAGTTAGAAAAATACTTTATGAACATTATTTCATTTTATGCTTATGATTCAGGGAAGTAAGTGCTATTCTCATTCCCATTTTGCAGAGAAGGAAATTGAGGTAGATAGAGATGAAGTGACTTATCCAGGGTCACACAGTCAGTATCTCAGCCTAGATTTAAACTCAGGTCTCCTTATTTCCTGTGTTTTATCCACTTGGCCACCTAATGCACTGAGTGCTGAGCTTGAAGTAAGGAAGACTGGCTTAAATCTCATGGCAAAGTCACTTAATCTCTATTTTCATAGGCTGTGATTTATGACTTGAGTTGCGAAGATATTGAATATAGGTATAGAATTACAGAATATTGGAGTAGCAATAAATCATAGAGATTATCTAGTGCAACCTGCTCATAAAACTTAATAATTGATATAGGACAGGTGGTACAAACCCTTTTGTGTACATAGTGGCTAGTTATGCAAGGATTTCATATACTTCACACTATATAGCTTGGTCCTATTACTGTGTATTTTAGGCATGTAGTGAGCAGTGTTGGTTTAATATGATTTATAACTTGAATTTATGGGACATGGTGCAGTGGATAAAGTGTCTAAGCTGGAATCATTTAAGACTCTTCTTCCTGAGTTCAGATCTGGCCACCAATTATAGGATCCTGGGCAAGTCTTTTTTCCCCTTTTTTTATTATAGCTTTTTATTTACAAGATATATGCATGGGTAGTTTTTCAGCATTGACAGTTGCAAAACCTTTTGTTCCAATTTTTCCCCTCCTTCTCCTTTCCCCCTCCCCCAGATGGCAGGTTAACCAATACATGTTAAATATGTTAAAGTATAAGTTAAATACAATATACATGTATACATATACATGTCCATATAGCTATTTTGCTGTACAAAAAGAATCAGATTTTGAAATAGTGTACAATTAACCTGTGAAGGAAATCAAAAATGCAGGCAGACAAAAATAGAGGGATTGGGAATTCTATGAAGTGGTTCATACTCATTTCCCAGATTTCTTTTGCTGGGTGTAGCTGGTTCAGTTCATTACTGCTCTATTGGAACTGATTTGGTTCATCTCATTTTAGAAGAGGGCCACATCCATCAGAATTGATCATCATATAGTATTGTTGTTGAAGTATATAATGATCTTCTGGTCCTGCTTATTTCATTCAGCATCAGTTCATGTAAATCTCTCCAGGCCTTTCTGAAATCATCCTGCTGGTCATTTCTTACAGAACAATAATATTCCATAACATTCATATACCACAATTTATTTAGCCATTCTCCAATTGGTGGGCATCCACTCAGATTCCAGTTTCTAGCCACTACAAAGAGGGCTACCACAAACATTCTTGCACATACAGGTCCCTTTCCCTTCTTTAAAATCTCTTTGGAATATAAGTCCAGTAGTAACACTGCTAGGTCAAAGGGTATGCACAGTTTGATAACTTTTTGAGTATAGTTCCAAATTGCTCTCCAAAATGGCTGGATGTATTCACAATTCCACCAATAATGTATCAGTGTCCCAGTTTTCCCACATCTCCTCCAACATTCTACATTATCTTTCCCTGTCATTCTAGCCAATCTAACAGGTGTGTAGTGTTATCTCAGAGTTGTCTTAATTTGCATTTCTCTGATTAATAATGACTTGGAGCATCTTTTCATATGGCTAGAAATAGTTTCAATTTCTTCAGCTGAGAATTATCTGTTCATATCCTTTGACCATTTATCAATTGGAGAATGGCTTGATTTCTTATAAATTAGAGTCAATTCTCTATATATTTTAGAAATAAGGCCTTTATCAGAACCTTGTACTTGGAAAACATTTTTTCTCAGTTTATTGTTTTCCTTCTAATCTTGTCTGCATTCGTTTTGTTTGTACAAAATTGTACAAATTTGTACAATTTGCTATAATCAAAAGTTTCTATTTTCTGATTAATAATGATCTCTAGTTCTTCTTTGGTCATAAATTCCTTCCTCTTCCACAGGTCTGAGAGGTAAACAATCCTATGTTAATTTATTTATAATCTCATTCTTTATGCCTAGGTCATGAACCCATTTTGACTTTATCTTGGTGTATAGTGTTAAATGTGGGTCAATGCCTAATTTCTACCATACTGATTTCCAATTTTCCCAGCAGTTTTTGTCAAACAGTGAATTCTTATCTCAAAAGCTGGGGTCTTTGAGTTTGTGAAACACTAGATTATTAACATTATTGACTACTTTGTCCTTTGAACCTAACCTATTCCACTGATCAACTAGTCTATTTTTTTAGCCAATATCAAATGATTTTGGTGACCACTGCTTTATAATATAATTTTAGATCTGGTACAGCTAGGCCACCTTAATTTGATTTTTTTTCATTAGTTTCCTTGAAATTCTTGACCTTTTGTTTTTCCATATGAACTTTGTTGTTCTTTTTTCTAGGTCAGTAAAATAGTTTTTTGGGAGTCATTGTTATATAGCGCTAAATAAATAGATTAGTTTAGGTAGTATTGTCATCTTTATTATATTTGCTCACCCTGGGCAAGTCTTTTAACACTCTTTGCTTCCATTTCTTCATTCTCAGTCAATGAGCTGAAGAAGAAATTGGCAAACCACTCCAGCATCTTTGCCAAATAACTTCAGTTGAGTCATGGAAAGTCAGGAACAACTGAAAAAAATGACCAACTTATATAGAGAGGAAGGATTGCTGGAAATCATGAATGATATGAAAACAATAATTAAAAATGTAATAATAATAATAATAAAATTGCTTAGTATTTAATGAATTAACAAGAAAATAATTTAAGTAAAAAAATCAACGATCTACTTGGTAAATAATGTGGACTACAACATGAAAATATATCTTTCTCTAAGTATTTTAAATATGTTTTCAGATATAATATACCTAGAACTGAGTTCAACATTTAACTCTCAATTTTAATATATAAGTAGTGATTAAAAGAAATATTCTGTATTACAACAGCTCCTTCCACCTGAGGACTACAAAACTCTCCCCATATTATTTCCTTAAATCTCTCCTTCCCTGGGAAGTAGGTAGGTGGTAAAAATGACTATACTTGCCTATGAAATATAGTTTCATAGAGAGGTTAAATGATTTTTTTCTTGACTATAAATTGAAATATCTAGACCAAAGATCTGTGACAAAATGCAGACTTCCAGTCCTTTTCTTCAAAATCTTATATTTCCTCAATTTGCTCACCCCAGTGAAAAAAAAAATTCCACTCCTCAGATGATTTATCATAGCATTAGGGTGAGTCTTAGTTCAAACAGGGCTGGAGTAAAAACTCTGACAGGAGCAGCCAAACTGAAAAGGTTTGAAGTACTCAGCAATGAATCGACTATTGATCTTCTGAGGACTACTCTAGCTAAGTTTAGAGATGGTGATCAACTGGAAGTGGTCCACTACCTGTTGCATTTTTTTTTAATTTTGACCACAACAAATTATGAAATACTATAGATGAATGAGTGAATAAAACATTTTAAAAGTTCTTATTATGTGTAAAGTCCTGTGCTGAGTATTAGGGATAAAAAAGAACAAATGAGTTAGTTCCTAATCTCAAAAAGCTCGCGTTCTAAAGGGAAAGGGAATGTAATACCTGAAAAGTTTTAGCTGCAAATCGGATAGAAATCCCCATTGTCTTTAGGGTACAGTGGTGAAAAAGATACTGTTACCTCTTCTTTAATGTCATTTTCACTAACATAATCATTTATCAATTTCTGATGCAGAACCACTTGACACTGCCAAAGACTTTGGTTGCAAAATACATTTTTTTCTATTTGACTGTGACACATGCAGGGGCAGTTGCCAGACTGACTCTTCACAGAGCTTGATTCTCAGAATGAAAGCTGTGGACATTAGTCTAAAACCATGGCTAGTTATTTTCATCAAAGTTTAAGAGGAAAGCTGATGAGAGTTGTTTGACTTACCTGATACATTATGTTTCCTCTATCTCTCAGAGTGCCTTGTTTCTTCTTCTAAGCTGTCCTGTCTATATGTGGGTGGCAATTGATTGTCAATTAGTGGAAAGCTTGCCCCTTGTGTACAGAAGTCCCCTTTAATGGTAGAACAACAAACCTAAGAGGTGTGGATTAAAAGCATAACTAATTCTGGGAAAAGAGACAGTACTTCTACTACTAGGGATCTTATGCTTAAGCTTGTTAGTGTACGTCAGTCAGCAGCTGTTGCTGGTAATAATGAGAAAGATAATAAAAATTATCCATTTTATATCTAACTTTGCTCCCTTTCTCTTGTTTTTTTTTCCATGAATTATTCACCTTCATAAGTATGGTAAGTAATATGTTCCATGTCCTTCTAATTTTCTTGTAACATTTCTTTTTATGTCCAGATCATGTATCCATTTTGACATTATTTTGGTAAATGGTGAATGATATTGGTCTTTGTCTATTTATGCTGTATTGCTTTCCAGTTTTTCCAAAATTTTTTAACAAAATAATCTATTCTTATTCTAAAACCTTATCTTTGTACTTGTGAAATACAAGGTTATCATATTAATTTGCTGCTGTAAATTATATATCAACTCTGTTCTCTTTTGCCCTTTTCCCCCTTAACAATGTCTGCAAAGTTGGCATAGAAGCAGGTCCAGTAGTTTAGGGGCCATTCCCAAGGCTCTTAGGCTTTCAATTATGAACTATCTTTATCAGGATCTGAGGGAAGATGATAGGTGGTGATGGTCACTTGAATTACTTGACCCATATGACTTCAAAACTTTATCTCAGAATACTTTGCTCACTCTACTGTGCTAGCCTGCTTGCCGAATGAGTAGCAATTTTTTGAAAGTTGTGTTCCCATATGTAACAACATAGAAAACCCCATAGAATTTAAGTTTCTTGAGGGGATAGTCTATTTTGTTTTTGTCTTTGTAAACCTACTATATAGGTTTGGTCCATAGTGAACATTCACAAATTCTTGATTTGTAATTTGAAATATTTAATTAAGATGAATAATGTCTAGCTATATAGCAGTCAATCTAGAAAGGTAATTTTTTTAAAAAAAGTTTTCACAATTTTTCATAGTATCAACTGTCTCTGACCTTAAACTCTCAAAGAATGGGGAAAATTACCTAACTGTTCATTATCTACTATTCTAGGTCTTTTAAATATTAATATTGGAAATAGATACTTGGATCGTATCTAAAATTAAATGGGTCAAAGCAGCAGGATAGATCACTTTAATTTTCTTGGCTAATCCAATTCTTATATTTGAGTGAGACATGGCAAATAACTCCATTGCAGTCATCATTTTTAAAACAAAGATTGGCTATCATCTTGGTCATAGTAACATTCAGCATTTATAACACTTTAAGATTTGCAAAATGCATTTTTTTCTATTTGACTGTGACACATGCAGGGGCAGTTGCCAGACTGACTCTTCACAGAGCTTGATTCTCAGAATGAAAGCTGTGGACATTAGTCTAAAACCATGGCTAGTTATTTTCATCAAAGTTTAAGAGGAAAGCTGATGAGAGTTGTTTGACTTACCTGATACATTATGTTTCCTCTATCTCTCAGAGTGCCTTGTTTCTTCTTCTAAGCTGTCCTGTCTATATGTGGGTGGCAATTGATTGTCAATTAGTGGAAAGCTTGCCCCTTGTGTACAGAAGTCCCCTTTAATGGTAGAACAACAAACCTAAGAGGTGTGGATTAAAAGCATAACTAATTCTGGGAAAAGAGACAGTACTTCTACTACTAGGGATCTTATGCTTAAGCTTGTTAGTGTACGTCAGTCAGCAGCTGTTGCTGGTAATAATGAGAAAGATAATAAAAATTATCCATTTTATATCTAACTTTGCTCCCTTTCTCTTGTTTTTTTTTCCATGAATTATTCACCTTCATAAGTATGGTAAGTAATATGTTCCATGTCCTTCTAATTTTCTTGTAACATTTCTTTTTATGTCCAGATCATGTATCCATTTTGACATTATTTTGGTAAATGGTGAATGATATTGGTCTTTGTCTATTTATGCTGTATTGCTTTCCAGTTTTTCCAAATTTTTTAACAAAATAATCTATTCTTATTCTAAAACCTTATCTTTGTACTTGTGAAATACAAGGTTATCATATTAATTTGCTGCTGTAAATTATATATCAACTCTGTTCTCTTTTGCCCTTTTCCCCCTTAACAATGTCTGCAAAGTTGGCATAGAAGCAGGTCCAGTAGTTTAGGGGCCATTCCCAAGGCTCTTAGGCTTTCAATTATGAACTATCTTTATCAGGATCTGAGGGAAGATGATAGGTGGTGATGGTCACTTGAATTACTTGACCCATATGACTTCAAAACTTTATCTCAGAATACTTTGCTCACTCTACTGTGCTAGCCTGCTTGCCGAATGAGTAGCAATTTTTTGAAAGTTGTGTTCCCATATGTAACAACATAGAAAACCCCATAGAATTTAAGTTTCTTGAGGGGATAGTCTATTTTGTTTTTGTCTTTGTAAACCTACTATATAGGTTTGGTCCATAGTGAACATTCACAAATTCTTGATTTGTAATTTGAAATATTTAATTAAGATGAATAATGTCTAGCTATATAGCAGTCAATCTAGAAAGGTAATTTTTTTAAAAAAAGTTTTCACAATTTTTCATAGTATCAACTGTCTCTGACCTTAAACTCTCAAAGAATGGGGAAAATTACCTAACTGTTCATTATCTACTATTCTAGGTCTTTTAAATATTAATATTGGAAATAGATACTTGGATCGTATCTAAAATTAAATGGGTCAAAGCAGCAGGATAGATCACTTTAATTTTCTTGGCTAATCCAATTCTTATATTTGAGTGAGACATGGCAAATAACTCCATTGCAGTCATCATTTTTAAAACAAAGATTGGCTATCATCTTGGTCATAGTAACATTCAGCATTTATAACACTTTAAGATTTGCAAAATGCTTTTTAAAAATCATCTCATTTTACCATAACAGTTCTAGGTAGGAGGTGCCATTATTATCCCCATTTTGTAGATGATAAAACTGAGACAGAGGGTTTTAAATGATCTGTTCAGGATCATCCAGATGGTAAGTCTCTTAGTTTAGATTTGAACTCTTGTTTCACTTCACCACCTAACTGCTGGTTATCATTTCTTTAGACAGGAGAAGAAATATATCTATTATTTCACTGCTATAAGGAAATGCTGAGTGTCTGAATTTCCTCTACTAATGAAGGTTAGTACCTTTCCTGCAATTTAGAGAGTTGCCTAGAGCACTGAACACTATTATTTCTCTCTGTCTCTCCTTCCTCTATTTGTCTCTTTTCACCATCATGGTGTCTTTCCAGAACAAAACCCACTTCCCTGGTAAACATTCAGTTAGATGTGTTTTCTTCATGGTCTCCTCTCATTAAAATGTAAGTTCTATGAGGACTGAGACTACTTAAAACAAAACAAAACAAAACAAAACAAACAAACAAAACAAAAATCAAGCCAAAACAAAATTTCTCATATTTGTGTATTGCCTTTACTTATACATAATTAACTCTTAAATGCTTTTTTAATTCATAAATTATTTTGTATTTCTCATTCTTATAAATCACAGATTTAGTTACCATAAATTTAAAGTAGGGAAGAAGGCTTCTGAATCTTTATGCAAGAGAGAAAATATCCTAAAGATTTCCAAAAAAGTGAAATGGCTATCATACCATGGATCTAGTTGGTAAACATGTAAATTGAAGAGGGGAATGTATATCCCAGATTTTTCATTCCAGGAGAGTAATAATGATTAAGGATTTTTGCTGACAAATTTTGTTGTTGTTTTTGTACTTTTCTTAGAAGAAAAATAGTAAACAAACAAACAATTCCCTTTCCCCACAAACAAACAAAAAGCAAAACCATTTTTTTCCTTGTAAGGCACAAGGGCTCTAAGACTGATCGATCATTGTATTCAAAATGATTTGAATAGAAAATTGATGAAAATGATTTTTTTTTTTTGATTTGGTCTCATCCTTAAAGTTTTTAAGAAACTAGATGAGTTGATTGAAGCTATATGAATGGAATAGTGCACACAAGCTATCAATTGGGAAATATGGGTGATAATTTTAGATGAAAGCTAGTTTTGGATAATTTTGAACATAATAGACACCAAATAAATAATGTTGGCATAAAATGTTTGTTGATAGAGGAATTTTATCATGGGATTATAGAATTTAGAACTAGAATGCCCCCTAGAGGCTACCAAGTCTCTTTTAGAAATGAAAAAAAAAAAAAAAAAAGAATCATTGAGTGACTTCTCTAGGATCACAGAATCATTGAGTGTTCAAGAAATTTGAATTCAAGTCTTCCTGCCTCAAAAACTAGTGTCTTCTCTATTACTTCATATTACCTCTAAAATTCCTAAAGTTTAATATAATTTTTAAAACTAAACAAATCTAAATAGCTAAGAACTACTTTTAAAATTCATGTTTTGTGAAAGATGATGCTTGTGCAGTTATTTTTTCCTTTTTATTATTTTCTTTTTTCTGGTTATACATGTGCATTGATTTTTTAACTGCACATTTTGTTATGAATCATGTTGGGAGAGAAAAATCAGAACAAAAGGAAATACCATGAAAGAAAAAAAAAGAAGAAAAAAGGGGAAAAAAGTGAACATGACATGTGTTGATTTACATTTAGTCTCCTTAGTTCTCTCTCTGGATGCAGATGTCATTTTCTATCCAAAGTTTATTGGAATTACCTTGGATCATTGAACCACTGGAGAACTAAGTCTTTCATAGTTGATCATCACACAATCTTGCTGTTATGGTGTACAATATATTCCTGGTTCTACTTACTTTGCTTAGAATCAGCTTGTAATAATCTTTGCAAGATGGTAGTTATCTTTTTTAAAAAAACTTTTTATTGACAGAACCCATGTCAGGGTAATTTTTTACAGCATTATCCCTTGCATTCATTTCTGTTCTGATTTTTCCCCTCCCTCCCTCTCTCCCCTTCCCCAGATAGCAAGTAGTCCTTTATATGTTAAATAGGTTACAGTATATCCTAGATACAATATATGTGTGCAGAACCGAACAGTTCTCTTGTTGCACAGGGAGAATTGGATTCAGAAGGTATAAATAACCCGAAAAGAAAAACAGAAATGCAAGCAGTTTATATTCATTTCCCAGTGTTCTTTCTTTGAGTGTAGCTGCTTCTGTCAAGATGATAGTTATCTTTAACTAAGTATATTACAAATGAGAAATGTATCTCTCTTTCTTTATTCTTATTTATTTAATACTATTGAAAATCTTACTTCTTAATTGAATTTAAATTGTTATTAAGTCACAATGATTGAACATCAAAAACATTACATAGGTATAGAGATATAGGATGATATAGATCCATCTTCTTAAACTGTGTTTCATGACCCCATATAAAGTCTTATAACTGAATATGGGATTTATGAAATTATGATTTAGTGTCACTAAATGTTTGAGTTGTATACTTATTTTATATACCTATATATGTTCATGTAAAACATGTAAAACTTCCATGTTTGAAAAAGTTTAATGAATAGAAAAAGTTTAAGAAGCTTTGATACAAAGATTCAAGATAATTAAAGCAATAAGAAGCCCTTGTTATTTTACTGGAAATTTTGAAATATAAATCTGTAAAAAGAAAGAAACCAAACATATAAAATAAACAAATAATACATTTATTTTTTCCAGATTTCTAAAATCCCTTGTAAAATCACATTGTAATTACATAAAAAAATAAAATTTGTTGGATTAATTGTTGCATTTCTTCTTCCAACAACACTCATGGGATTGGACTCCACCATGATTTTGCCTCCACTATACCTCCCCCCCCCCCAATAAAACTTCAACAAAACCAAAAACATCATTTGGAAACTCACCATCATGTGACAACTATTAGATTTGATTCTCATACTTCATTGGTACCTTCAGTACCTTTTGCCCCTCTGATCATTGGTGACCAGAGAACTCCCATTTAATGTGGTCTACCAGACTAGGCAACTCTTTATTTCCTATCAGTTGCATTTTTTTGGGGGGGGGGCCTGGATTCCACCATGCCTTCTTGCTAGGTGCACATTTCCCCAGTATTCCTCACTTTTTTCAATCTCCTTTGTGCCTTTCTTTCTCCCATTAGATTATAAATTTTCTTTTCACCTTGAGGTAATTGGGGTTAAGTGACTTGCCCAGGATCACACAGCTAATGTCAGGTGTAGGAGGCTAAATTTGAACTCAGGTCTCCCTAGGCCACTAGTATGGCCCATGTGGTTGCCCTGATTATAACTTTTTTGAGGGTTAGGGACTTTCTCTTTGCATCATTTAGCATAGTACCTGGAATATAAAAATTGCTTAATAAATTTTTATTGATTGAATAGAATTTGTACAAATATCACACAGCTAGCTACCCATGCAGATATTATACAACCACAATAATATATAAATGTAGCCATCAGATAACACTGACAGGTATGATTAATTATATAAATGTATGATTAGTTATGTAAATGGAGTAACTCTCATTTTAGAGTTTGGGGTTTAATTAATTATTCCTAACTCCATCTTTCTTCATTACTAGATGATCCTGAGGTGTCCATGCCTTGGTCCATGCCTTGATTCCATTCTTCACTCTGGATAACCAGAAACTTCCTTGAGGAGGTTACCACTTAATGCAAATTTAATTTGCTTATTCACCACGCAGTAGCCTAGGGTGGATGGTTCCAAGTCATTTAACTCATATTTCCCTGTTGTAACTCTATTAAGATGAATAAGGGTTAATAAAGCTAACTTTGATTAATTTATGAGTTCATAAAAAAGATGAAGGTAACAAAGAAAATCTCGTATAAATCTCAGAACTCCCAAAGCCTGAATTAAATTAGATTTTAAGACCTTTTTAAAAATTTTCTGTGTATTCTTATCTATTCTCGGGCTTCTTCCATATTAATCGCTTTGTGCACAGTTAACAGAGAGAGTAACAGAGAATTTATATTTGGTCATTTTAAAAAATATAAGACAAAAATGGAGAATTAGAAACAGCTTAAATAGAGAAATCATACTAGTTAATCAATTATGACTTATTAAACATGAGCTAGGTACTGTGTCTAATGGTTGAGAGTTTAAGAAATGTTTTCTGTAGACTGAAGATGAAACATACTACCCACTTCCTGATAGACTCAGAGTGAAAGATTTTCTCTTTTTTTGGACATCATCAATATGACACTTTTTCTTGCTTGATTATAAATATTTATTATAAGAGTTTTGTGTTTGTTTTTCAAGGAAATGAGAGGGTGAAAAACAAATTATTGTTAGTTGAAATACATTAAAAACCAAATTAAAAAAAGAAATATATGCTAACTGAAAACAGAAGAAAAAACTAGGAATAGAGTAGTTAAACGTTCATATCTCTCTTTACTGATCTCAAGGAGCAAATAGTTTCACTCCATTTTAGCCTCTTTCACATTCTTTGAATTTTGATGAGATGGTGTGACAAACATGACTCCATCAAAATCACTATCCTTTCTCTCTTTCCATTGTTAATTTCCATTCAAAAATAGCAGCTTATTCCTCTTTCAACTGCTCAACCAATGAACTCATTCCTTCCTGAATCTTATAGTTTTTCCCTTCCAAGTCATATCATTATATTTCCTATAAATCCATGAAAACACAGCCTGGACCAGGTTATTGTGTGTGTGTGTGTGTGTGTGTGTGTGTGTGTGTGTGTGTGTGTGTGTGTGTATCTTAACTAAATTGCCTGATAGTGCTGCGTAGTTCAAGAAACAAAATATTTCAGATCTTTCTTTCCATTTCTTTATTGCAATTATTTGAATTTGGATCAACTAGATACATGTGGCTCATCAAGCTTATTAATGAGTAATAACACTATTGGTTAATTATGATTTCATACTTTAGGCAATAGCCTTTATTCTGAAGTTCTCATCTGGAATGTAGAGAAGGCAGCTAGTTAATAATAAAAATATTTAAAAAGTGCTTCTGTGACACCAAAAGTAAAGAGGATCAGGTATAAGGATACAAATATAAAACAGTAAATCACATTTAAGAAATGCTATTTAATAAACATGCCACCCTGAGGACCTCAAACAGAATATTTGATACATTGTCACCATTTCATTTTATAACTTTAATCAATACTCTATTAAATAGTGTTACTTTTTAACTTTAAATTTAAGTCAATCAAATTTATTTTCTATTTTATTTTTATTTTTGCCATCTAGCCAAAAATGTTACTGTCTATGTCGTTTTGAAATCATATAGAAAAGCCTACATAAAACTTTCATTAATCATAAATTTACTTTTGCTTTAAAAATACTCATCAAGGTAATAGGTGACCTAATTCACTTTTTTCAATTCCCCCTTTCAGTTCAGTAAATGGACAAAAGAGCCTAGAGCACGGAGCTGGACATTCTTATTTGCTCAAAGTAATAGCCTTTTCAAAAGACCTTTAGACTGTGTCTTTCTGTTAATATTCTCAACCATTTTTATTTCTATTAGTGAATCATAGAGTGATACCTTTTTTATCCCCAATTGAATCATTAAATTGAAACAGTGTGACATATGCTTTCATTATTCAACTATGCAGGATGGTAATGTTACTGCTCCCCTTATCCCACCTCCTCTTTCTACATTTTTTTTTATTTTGAAAAGAAAATGTTGAGAATCAGTGTCGCATTCTGATGGTTCTCTGCTAAGAACTATGGTATTAGTCTGTGACCACTTTGAGTTCCATTTTTATGTGGCCATCTTTATTTCTCTGCCAGGCTTAATAGAAAGGTACTAAGACATGAATGAAATGTTTAGTTCAGGCCAAATGAGTATTTATGTAGGAAATGTCTACACTGTGCTGCTAAAGCAAAATTTTGCTTAAATGCATATATACAAACATGCATGGAGATATAAAATATATATTTTGCATATTTATAAAAATCAATTAAAGTTTAGTACAGGGAGCTCCCTGCACAGAATTTGAACCAAAGTACACTGATACTTCTTTGCAATTTATAGACTTTGTGACTTGCTAGAAAATTGTGACAGATTAAGAGCCTGTTCAGGTCTTCCTAACATGAAAATCAGCTCTTAGCCAATCAACACTTGTTATTATGTGGTAGGTATTGTACTAAATATTGGGGATACAAAGAAAGGCCAAAGATATGCTCTGCTCTCAAGGAGTCTGCAATCTAATAAGAGAGAAAATGGGCAAAACAAACAGACAAACAAAAAACAATGTACAGATAAACCATATATGGGATAAATGGGATTTGATCAATAAAGGAAAGGCTAGGCCAGAATTTAGAGGATTTGGAAAGATTTCTAGTAGACATTGGGATGTTAGCTGCATCTCAAGAGGTAGAGATGAATCTAAAGAATATTCTGGGCCATGAATATGAGATACGGAGAACATTTTAAGGCTAGTAAAAATGGCTGGAGTGAGGAGATGGAGCCTCTTCTCTGAGGGACAGCAAGGAGGCTTGTGTCACTGAACTGAAAAGTCCTTGGTGGAGATGAGGTTGTTGTTTGTCCTGCATTCTCGGAGACAAGCATGCCTTCAGAGAGGTGAGGCCATGGAGTGAAGTGGATCTAAGGGGGTTGGGGGGCTGGGCAAGGTCACCTGCCTCACTTTCCCCTCCAGAGCCATGGGGGTCCAGTGGCTAGACACAGATCAAGACACTGGACTTGGCCCTAGATGCAGGGAGAGGTGAAGTGAGTGTAAACATAAGAAGACTTGGAAAGGTGAGAGGAAGGTTATGAAGCATTTTGAATTTTACATTTTAATATTTTTCCTGGAGGTGGTAGGGATTCATAAGAATTTATTGCCATCTCTAATTCTCTTTCTGTCTCTCTCTGTCTCTGTCTCTCTCTATTCCTCACCCCTCCTCTCTTTCTGTTTCTGTCTTTTAGTCTTTCTCTCTGTTTCTCTTCTTCTCTCCTTCTTGTCTCCCTTCCTTTCTTCCTTCCTTCCTTCTTCCTTCCTTCCTCCTTTCCTTCCTTCCTCCCTCCCTCCTCTCTCCCTTTCTCCCTCTCTCCCTCCCTCCCTTTCTCCTTCCCTCTCTTTGTTTCTTTCTTTGTTTCTTTTTTTCTCTTTCTTTTCTCTCCTCCCTCCCTCCCTCCTTCTATCCCCCCTCTTTCTCTTTCTCTTCCTCTCTCCCTCTCCCTTCCTCCCCATTCTTCCTCTCTGTCTCTGTCTCCTCCTTCTCTCTGCCTTTCCCTCTCTCTTTTCTCTCTCCCTCCTTCTCTCTCTCTCTCTCTTATTCCTCTTCTCTCTCTCTCTCTCTCTCTCTCTCTCTCTCTCTCTCTCTGTCCCTGTTTCTCTTTTTCTCTCTTCATGTATGCATGCATTATAGTTTAGTGGAGGATGGACTGGAGTGGGAAAGACTTGCAGCAGGAAAACCAACTAATTAACTGTTGTAATTGCCCAGGCTAGTTCTGGAGTCAGGTAGATCTGAGTTCAAATCCAGACTCAGATACATACTACCTGTGTAACTTAATTACTACTTACCTCAGTTTTCTAAACTATATAATGGGAATACTAATTCACAGATTTTTTTGAAAAATTCAAATGGGATAATATTTGTAAAAATTCTTAGCACAGTGCTAGACACTCTAGATGCTCTATAGATAATTACTTCCTTTCCATTGTTTTTGCAGACTTAAAGTGATGAGGACCTACATCAGTATGGTGACAGGTTCAGAGGAAAGATGCTAAGCCTGTATGCCACATGCAGTATATGTAAAAATATTATGCATAATATATTTATATAGACCTCTATTGTGAGAATATTTAATAGTAACACTTTTTAGGAGTGAATGGTGGCTTTCCTCTCTCTCTTTTTATATATAGATATAAATATAAATTAATATCTATATCTATATAATGGAAAAAGTTGGTTCTGAAAACCAACTTTTTCCATTATATATAAATATTAATTTATATTTATATCTATATATAATGTATATCTTATATTTATATCTATCTCTCTATATAATTTATATTTATATCTTTATATAAAGGCTTTGAAGCATTTTAAAGAAGTCTGTGATTATTTAAACTTCATGGTATAGCTAGCATTTTTCTTTTTGTTTCCTTTTCTTTCTGTCTTTTTTCTTTCCTCTTTATTTCTTTATTTTTCTATTTCTTTCTTTATTTTTGTTTTCACTAGTTATATGTAAAACATTTTTTATATTTGTTTTTAAAATTTGGATTTTCAGATTCTGCCCCTTCCTTCCTATCTCCCTCTATTTGAGATCCAAATCCTTGTGAAGTTGTCCAAAACATTTCCATAAAATTCATGTTGCAAAAGAAAGCATAGATTTCTGTCCCACAAAAAAATCCTCAAGAAAAAGAAAGAAAAGGGGCACTTAGGTGGAGCAATGGATAGACCACCAGTCCTGAAGTCAGGAAGACCTGAATTCAAATCTGACCCCAGACTAAGTGTTCTTAGTCACACACTTCCTAGCCATGTGACCCTGGGCAAGTCACTTAATCCCCAATTGCCTCAGGGGGAAATAAAGAAAGGGAAAAAAGTATGCTTCAATCTGTATTCAATTAGTTCATTCTCTTTATATGAATACCATTTTTCAACATAAGTCCCCAAGAATAGTCTTAGATCATTGTATTGTTGAGAGTAGCAAACTCATAGCTGATTATCCCATAATTTTGCTATTACTACATACACTGCATATTTCACTTTGCTTGAGTTCATGGAGGAATTTTCAAATTTTTTTGAGAACATCATGCTTATCATTTCTTAAAGAAAAGTGGGGCAGCTAGGTGGCACAGTGGATAGAGCACCAGCCCTGAAGTCAGGAGGACCTGAGTTCAAATCTGACTTGGAACACTTAACACTTCCTAGCTGTATGACCCTGGGCAAGTCCCTTAATCAGAATTGCCTCAGGAAAAAAAAAAAAGTACTATTCCATCATAGTCACAAACCACAATTTATTCATCATTCCCCAATTGATGGGCATTTCCTTAGTTTCCAGTTCCTTGCCCAGATTAAAAAGCTGTTATAAAAATTTTATACATATAAACTCTTTTCTTAAAAGAAAACTAATAAACTCTTTTGGGATTCTTGCCTAGTACTGGTATTGTTGTGTCAAAGAATATACATGATTTTAGAAGACTTTGAGCACAGATCATGTCTTTTGATTATTTATCAATTGGGAAATGGCTTTTTTTAAAAATGATTCAGTTTCCTATACATTTGAGAAATGAGGTCTTCATTAGAGAAACTCAGTTTTCCTGGAGTCAAATCCCCAACTCCACATGGGAGGGGAAGTTTCTGTGGTTCCTGCTGAGGCTCCAGCCAAACCCAGTTCATCCCAGGAATCCCCACTCCACGTTTCTGTGGTCATAGCTTGGAAGCATTTGCACTTCACATGGGTTAATGTCCAGCCTGGCATTCTATTTTTTAAGGAATTATTTTCCTCAGTAAGCTTTTGTACCTCCTTTCTCATTTGACCATTTTTTCTTTTTAACAGATTTTTGTCCTCTTTAACTTTTTGTATTTCCTTTCGCATTACTCTCAATTCTCTTCCCATTTTTTTTTTCCTTTTTCTCTCTGACTTGAATTTCAAAATCTCTGTTGAGCTTTTCCAGATTTGAGACCAATTCTTATTTTTCTTGGAGGCTTTGGATGTAGGAGCTTTGACTTTGTTATCATCTTCTGAGTTTGTATTTTTATCTTCCCTGTCACCTTTGTACTTCCTATAGTAAGAATTTTTCTAATATTTACTCATTTTCTTGGCTTATTCTTTGGTTTTTAACTCTTTGGAAAAGTAGGGCTCTGTTTCCAGGGTGGAGGGTGCACTGCTTCAAGATTCAGGGGTTTTGCCTAATTTTTTTCAGAGATTCTTTTAGAAACTTGTACTGTGAGTCAGCATTGCTACTCATATCTGAGTATAGGGGAAACAACAGAGTACTGTGTCAGCAAAAAGGCCCATGAGAGCTCCCTATGACCAGTTGTGTTGCTCCTCTACTCTAGAGCTGAGATCTCAGAAGCCAATACTGCAGCTGCTGCAGTTGCTGCTCCTACCACAGCAATCCTACCTATATGAAATCTGAAATTTCAGGAAATATTTACAACATAATTGCTTTGTCCTTTCTTGTGGAATTTAACTGCCCATTCTTTTACTTTAAAGTCAAATACCCTCTCCAGAATACATACATGGCTCCTATGTATATCTTTTTTTAAAATTAAATTTATAAAAAATGCTATCTATACATGTTTCTACTTACCTCTCATCTTATTCATTTAGGCTTCTGAAATCTTGCTTTTCTTATATCACTATGAAACTAATTTTTCTAATTCACAATTATGTGTTAATCACTAAATCCCACATTCATCCTTCTGATCCTCTTTGTAGAATTTGATCCTATCATTAACTTGGATATAGTCATTGTAGTGATTTTTGTGACATGCTCTATCTTGATTTTCCTTTTGGCATGAAAGGCTTGCTGAGTCCCTTTCAGGTTTGCCTTTCACCTTGGTATCAACCTTAATCCAACTCTTAACTGTGATTCTAAGAAACTATGACATGGGCAGGGGCCATATCCTGGTAAACCATCTCAGGAGATGGTCTAAATCATGTTTAGAGTAACCAACAGGCTTTAAAACTGTTGGGAATTAGTGGGATATCTATCCAAGTTATGTGAAGACTTTCCTCAATAAAAAGGGCCAGTTTGTTCCAGGAGCCATGAAGGCAGCTGAAGAAGGCTGTTGGATTGCTTACAGCTTTGTCAGACATTGAAGATAGCAAGGTCATTCACCCCATCACTAGTCATTTTGACTTTATCCTGCTACTGAACTTTGATGACTCAGGAAGAGAGAATGAGACTGATGGCTTTTTCACAATTCCTTTTATGATTATCCATATCATGTCTCTTAATCCTTCTCCTCTTTTCTATATACTTGTTCTCTTAGTGTTTCCTCATGTTCCATTATTCAATTTAAGTCTGTGCAAAAAACTCATATACACATATATCTGGATGAATTTGATAAATGTCATTGGGGTACAAAGTTGGAAATGAGCAATAATATGAAATTGCTAAAGCTACATGCAAGAATTCTCATCATTTCTCTCTCTCTCTCTCTCTCTCTCTCTCTCTCTCTCTCTTCTTTCTCTCTCTCTCTCCATCTATCTATCTATTGGTCTGTCTGTCTATCTGCCTGTCTGCCTATTTATCTGATCAGAGAAAGAAAAACTAGGTTATAAATATAGAAATATATCCATCTTTCCCCTTAAAGATCATTAGGCTAGGGGATATGATCTGATTGCTTTGTCATTTTGGGGTAAAGGGGGGAAGCCAAACTCTATGTCTAAGGCTTGATCACTCTCCACGTAATACCAGTCTTATAGTAAATAAACAGCAAAAACTACCCCCCAAAATTATCTAAATTACAGCAAAACAAATCAGAGAAGATATACATATACAACACAATACAGAGTAAAGGAGTTCTTTCATGGGGAGTGAGGTAACTTAGCTTAATCAAAAGGAAGTGTCCTGGATCTCACTCAAAAGGAAAATCCCAGATGTCTTTAGTGCAGCAAGCTAAGAATAGAGACATGATAGATAGATATAGAGATATCCTCTCTCATTACTAACCAAAGTCTTTACTTTCACTACTCTTGAATGGAGTCAGTCTTTCTCATCTTCTCTTGAAACTGAAAACTAGATTCAAACAATCCTGAAAGCTTGACTATTTTCTGATAGGGACTGGTAAGAACTGAAGTCCTGTTTCTGTTTCTGGCCAGCTCCATTCCTCCTCTCACATAGAGCAGGGCCTTCATCTCCACAAATAAGAAGAGAGTCCCATTTCAATTAACTTTCCAAGAATTCCAAATCAGATACTCTGACAACAGGTTTTGAGGCTTTTCTATTATGCTATTCTGCCTGCTCAATTATCCTTTTCTACATTTTGACAGATTATACATTAGTTTAAAAAATCAATTTAAGAAGCATAACTATGCTTCTAGGGGACTATGGGTAGGCAACATTTTTTTTTTCTGGAACAATTCAGTTTAATGGATCACAAACTCAACATGAATCAACTATATTATTTATCAGCCAAATTAAGCTAATATAATTTTTTCCTTTTGGATGAGATCCAGGACACTTCCTTTTGATTAAGCTAAGTTACCTCACTCCCCATTAAGGGAAGCATAAAATTTTGGAATAAAGAGATGATATTCTCTCTGTACTTTTAAAAAATACAGATATCGTTTGAATACCACAATTTAAAAAGGATACTAACAAACTAGAGAGTATCCAGAGAAAGACAGCTAGGATGGTGAAAGCTTGAAAGTTCTCATGGGAGGACTGGTTGAAGGAACTTGGGATGTTTAGCTTAAAGAAAATAAGAGTCAGACTGTGTTTAGGTATTTGAAGATCTTTCATGTGAAAGAGGGATTAAATTTTCTTTATTTGTCACTGGAAGGCAGAAAAAAAATACATACATCTATATGCGTATGTATACACATACATGTAAGAAACACTGTTGGGAGGTTTTGATCTTACCACATACAAATACACAGGTATGTGTGTAGAGAACTTGTATAGAGATAATTAAGCTTCATGCCAGAAATAAGACACTTCAAAACAAAGTGAAATGGGAAAGCTTAAAAAGCATTGCCTTCCACTTTTTTTTTTTTTTTTTTGGTTGTTATTGTGTTCCATTTGGGGTTTTCTTGGCAGAGATACTAACATGGTTTGCCATTTCGTTCTCCAGTTCATTTTGCAGATGAGGAAACTGAGGTAAATTGGGTTAAGTGATTTGACTAGAGTAAAACAGCTAGTAAATGTCGATGTTAGATTTGGACTCTGGTTGCTAGGATAGTGCTCTCTGAACTATGGTACTACCTAGCTGGCTTCCTCTATGCACTATATTATAGTATAACTACCTGTCATGTGGATTGAATTAGATAAGCAGCAGGGCTACCTATAAACTCTCAAAATTCCATTTCATGATTTTGTGGATGAATTAACTTTATCAAATAGAAATTCAATGGACTTAACGCTTTTGCATTTTTTTGGATGTAGGACCAATAACTTGAAGTGACTCCTTGTCTACTTAGTCACTAGATTCTCATTTTCCTTCCTTCCGGTGGATACAGTTCAAATTCTACCTCTGATATTCACTCGCCTGGTGTCAAGATCCTGTTTGAGCAGAAAGGACAAACAACAACAACAGAATGACAATAATATTAGCATTTACTTCTATAGTTGTGAGGATTAAACAAAATAATATTTATGAAGCACATATCACAGGGTGTGACACTTATTAGGCACTTTGTAAATGCTTCTAGCATTCTCTGTGTAAGTTCTAATTTTTTCCCCTTTTGAAATTAATTTGAATTGATTTGTATTTGCTTTGTAATTATTTACATGTATCATATTATTCCCCGTACATAGTAAATCACTGAAGTAATTTCATATTTTGATACATTAAAAGATTGAGGTAGTTTCATTTTTTTTATCTCTTTTTCCCTATATAACTGGCCTACCTCTTTTTCTGGTCATATATATCACTTTTCATGTATAAGCCATTACTATTAATATAATGCAGCCTGTTCCCACCCAGTCTGCATCTTCTTAGTGATTCCTGGGGGCTCATTTCTAGAGTTAAAGAAACTTCTTTCCATCTGCTTCTAAGCCTTCAATTATTTTTTCCATGAAATGTATGACATGCTTAAGTGTCACTGGGTCATTGTTTCAGGAAGAGCTTTAAAGTACAATGATTAAAGGGAATAATGTCATTTCCACTAAAGCATCCTGGGCACATTTGATCTCTATTATACTAAATTCACAAGTCACTGTTCTCTTTCTTGGTGAAGTATGTTTTCCAATTTTTAAGTAGAACTATGATGAGATTTGTGAACAGAGAGAAGATAGCTAATAAGTCATGGAAAAGCTCATGGAAATTTATTCAACTCTTCACTTTGGCTAAATCTAGTTAGAGCAATAAGAAAAAAGAGAAGTTAGAAGGAGAATCAGCACATTTTAACTTATTTTTTGAAGACAAAATGGACTATTACAGAGGAAAATAATCAATTTGGGTTAGGAATTATCTAATTTGGCTTTATATGCTGGTGAAATGACTAACACAACTATTCCTTTACTGAGGGTTATAGAAGCAGTGGAAATTTTTAGAGACTGTCAATGTTTAGAATTTTCACTTCAATTTTTTTAGTTCCTGTAATCATTGTCACTGTCTAGAAAAGTCGATTCAGCACAGCAATAGAAAATAACAGGTAAGTAAAGAAACTGGTCTCCCACTGCTTCTCCTACTTTCTGCTTTGTTTTTCCTTGTGAAGTATTCTCTAATGTCATTCTTTTAGGGGTAGATTCTGACCCATGTTGACTTATGGAAATGTCAACCTATTTATAGTAAAAAGCATTGTACATTACTTTTATTGCAAAGTAGTCATGTTACATCATTCAAATTGTTTGGCTCTTTTGTTGTTTAGTTGAGTTTCAAAGGGAAATTCAACCGACTAAATATTTTTCCCAGCTTTGGCTGTAGCAACACATAATATGTAAGAAATACTCTTGGAAGGTTTTGATCTTACCTTGCAGCTGAAACAACCATCTGTAGTCCCTCAGCATGGTGGCACAATTGTCAGTCTTTTCAACTGGGCCATGGCTGATTGGTTTGAATAAATGCCAAAGTATCTTCATTTTCTCCCTTACAGTATATTCTTTTCCATTACTCCACCTCTCTCATTTTAGGATATTGTGTACTTATGCCCTAATTTCTCTCACTTTATTTATTCTCTATTTCTTTTTCTATAGATAAACTCTCATTATTTCAAGTTTATACTTTCAATATTTAATTATAAATTCAAACAAATCTTTCTGTGAAACATGGGACAAAGAAAAGAAATATTGACAAACTTGTCCAAGTTGAAATTGGTCTCAATACAACATTTTAGTATCAGGTTCTGTTTAACTAAAAGAATAAATATCTCCTGATTTTGATTTGATCAACTGAAAGGTCATGATGTGAATTCTGATTTCAATTAGTTTTATTGTTCCCCTTTCACTTTAGATCATAGACCTTCTCTGCGGAGAGTCATAGTTATTGTCTCTTCTGCTGAAGGAAATACAACAATACTTCTTCTTTTTAAAAGTACATTTTATTAGTACATTCTTTCTTTACGTCTTAGTCAATTCCACCATTGGATTGAATCTTTCTCTGTGAAAAGTAGCAATTAAGCAAAAACATCCAATATATCTGAATACGTAGAGTGATAATTGCAATATTCTGCTAATAGTCCCTCATCTCTCATTAATGAGAGAGGCACTATCTTTTCTCTAAGACTTGCACTGTTTTGTTTTAATTGCTCAGAGTTAAATTCCTTTTATTGGACTTCTTCATTTATATTGTTGTAGTCATTGAGATATTGTTCTCTTGGGCCTCATTTTCTTTGCATGACTTTGTACAAAACTTTCTGTATTTCTTTGAAATTTTAATATTCATAATTTCTTACTGCAGAACAATATTCCATAGCATTAATATGCTGGGGTGTCATGATGGTTACTTAACCAGCTTCTGAGTCATGGAGAGCTACACTCAAGTTCTGGGTCTGGCTTATTTGGGTTTGGACACTGGGTAATATGTAAATTCTTAGCATTCTAGATCATTCCCTCAAGTTTTTAGTTTGCAGAGTATCATTAAGGAAATTTCCTTATATGAGAGTTTCACATACAAATAAAATCACAGAACCATTCCATATTCATAGAGTATATATTTTATTTTACCCATTCTTCAGTTAATAAGTAGTTACTCAGTTGTTAATACTTTGCTATCAAGAAGAGTATGACAATATTTTGATATATATTGAATCTTTATCTCTGTCTTCAACTTCCTTGGTTTGTGTGTATACACACACATTATCATATACATCTAATTTTGGCAGCTAAAGGTGTAATGAGTTAAGTGCTAGGTCTGGACTCAGGAAGACTTGGATTCAAATGGAGTTTCGAGACATGCTATCTGTGTGATGCTGGACAGATCATTTAAACTGTTTGCTTCAGTTTCCTCAACTAAACTAAAAATGGGGATAATATCATCTTCCTAACAGGGTTGTTGCAAAGATCAAATGAGATAATGCTTGTAAAAAGTGCTTAATACAGTGCTTGGTATATAGTAAGTGTTAGAAATACTCATTCAGTTCCATCACATAAATATGTCTACACACAAAAAAATATGTATATGTGTATGTGTGTGTGTATATATGAATGAATACTTATATATACATATGTGTAAATTCATGATACACACACATACACACACACAAGGTATTCCAAAAGTTTTAGTGCAGTTTTAAGTTTTAATATATTAAACTATATATAATAATATATATAATATTATAATATGTATAGTATATTATATATGTAATATATTAAACTATTGGGTCACCTTATATAATCATGTATAATATTATATAATAGATAAATATATGGAATCATTATATGTATCAATTTTATATATATTATGTATACATAAATATATATGTATATATGTGTGTATATGCATGCACACACAACATATATAGACATAATATATATATACACAATATATATATTTAATGAGACTCCTGGGTTAAGAGCTTTAAATGGCTTAGTTCCTTTTCTTTCATGAGTAGAAATTGAAATCTGGAGCTTTTGAACCACTTTAGGATCCACTGACAGTGATACAATATGCCAGACTTTCTATAAGCTCTTTAATACTAACTTGTAGCATTTTTTGTTGTCTTTACAAATTTACAAAGTTAGAGATGAAACCAGAGTTCTTTTAATTTGAATTTCTCTTACAGTTAGAATGTGTTTTCATGTGGTCCTTCATAATTTATGATTCTTCTTTTTTGATCTGTTCATCTCCTTTGATCACTTATTTACTATGTCCGTTTGCTATATATTTAGGATATCAGATTTTAATGTGATATTTCACGCAACTATATTTCCCACTCTACTGTTATTCTTCCAAAGCTAACTCATCAATTTTGTTTATTCAAGAAATTTTTAATTTTATGTAGTCAATTACTTTAGTTACTTTGTTCGGTGCATGTTATTTTTAAGCACTTTGGGTTTGTGACATTTTTGGCAAAGAGCAACTTCATCATTCTGCCAATCATATGGTCCCAAGAAACAATTTTGTAAATATAAGGAATTGTATAAATGTGAGCTGTTACTTTAGTCCAAGTAATTATTTGACTAAAAACAGGGAGACTGAAATAAGCAAAAAATGAATTGCAAAAAGTCCATCCAGGAAGCGGAGTTGAATAGACTGTACCATTCATATGAATTGAGAAGATAGGGCTCAAATATACTTAAATATAACTGATATTATTGTAGTTAATGAGCTTTGTGGGTAGAATAAGGGTTATTCTGGTTAAGCTCTCCTTCATTCTTCTGAAGTTTCACATTTTACTTTTTTGCCAAGTTCACATGCTAAATATTTCAGGATATGACCATATAATTCATGTATTCATTTCCTCTAGTTAGTCTCATGTAAAATATTCCCTTTTGAAACTTAATCCACTCAATTATTTAATTAAGCCACATGCATTTAGCTTTTATCTGGAGACATTCTCAGAAATCTGTTTATAAGATTACATTGCTTCCACAGCCTTTGAAAAGATAAGGAAATTAATTATCAAAAGACAATAACAAAGAACAGATAAACAAAAATGATTAGAGTTAGAGTTCCTGTTAGTATAATAACAACATTTAGGGATTTTAGATACCATGTAGTATACATGTACACTCAAGAGTTTTCTTATAGAATATACTAGCTCTTGATGTTGGCAACTTTGCTATAGCCCCATGACATCTGAAAATTCTTAGAGTCCCATGATTCCTTAGAAAAGGAAAACACATCTTCAGAAATCTTCAGGAGTGTCATCTCAAAGACATAACAACAAATAACCTTTCAATAGTAGCTTCCAGCTCCTATTAGTCCTTCCAGCTCTTTAGGTATTCCCAAGGGAAGGGCAACCAGAAGAAGAGCATATACATGTATATACTAAAGATATTCCCAGGACCTACAATACCAGGTGGATTCATACTTCTTGTCTACAATCCTTACCTGGCTTCTGTATTGTTCTTCCTTTTTTACAACTTTATATACAACATGGATTACAAGGAATGGTATCCAGAAAATAGAACAAGCAGTATTTATGCTATCAGCTTTCCTTTAAATATACTGGCTAGAAGCACTCATCCTTCTCAGCTGGATATTTTCTCTGTGGCAAAGAATGGTCTGATCACCAAAGAATATGCTCTTCATTCTGAATGATACATCACTCTAATATAACTGTGGTCACATTAATTTTTTTTCCAACACTCTTCCCCCTCTGCCCCACAATCCCCCAAAAGCCATTATACACAATTGAAATTGGTTTTGTTACTTTGTACTCACACCTTAAGAGAAAAAGTGGTAGAATTCTCTCATGGAAAAATGTTCTACATAAATATAATCTGTGCTTATGTGAATTTAATACATTACCCATTTTTGTAAAGCCTAAAGGAAAAAAAAAATTCAATTTATTTTCATGAACTGTTCTTTTGTTTTTCTAAAAAAAAGTTTTCTGATTTTTTACTTGGTTATTATTATTTTCTGTATTGTCAATCCTTGTTTATTGATACTAATATTATAAGTTACTAATTGTGTCTCATAAATATGCTTGAAAGTATCAGTTCCAAAAGAGCAAAATCTCTATTACCATATATGAGTTTTTTAAACTTGATGAATTTTAATCTGTTAATCAAGCTTTATATTTGTTAATATCATTTTTATCAAAATTTAAATTGAGAGAGATGATTTTATGATTGTTTCCCAAATCTAGGTCACTAATACATGATCAACTAAACTTTGTTCCTCTTTTATTCTCAAGAATTTATTAAGTTCTAACACATAAGCAGAGGATGGGAAAATCAATTAAAAAAAAAAAACTATTGAAGCAGAATATTACTTTTATTTGCTTTTTGATGCACTGATCATTTAAAATATTATTATTATTTCCATTTTATTCTGTATATTTTTTCTTGATTTCCATATATTGATTGCCATTTGATTATGCTATAGTCTATAGAGGAAGTATTTACTATTTCTCCTTTCTGAATTTATTTATAATTTCTCTTTCCCATGAACATGGTTTATTTTTGTAAAGATAGCAGTGATGTCTGATATATCTATCTGCCTCTCTCTCTATGTGTGTATGTGTGTGTGTGTGTGTGTATGTATATATATAAACATAAAGAACACACACAGTTATGTTCTCATTCAGAAGTTGCTATAAATATTTTAAATTCATTCACAATTGGCTCAGCTCTCTATTTTTCTTTTTTAAAATCTTTATTGTAGTTATCTGGCTCAGAGAAAACATTAAAATCTGCACTTATTGTGTTCTATTCTTTTATTTTTCCAAACCAGTTAATTTTTTCTTTATGAAATTAAATAGTCATTTGGCATTGTATTATTTTCAAGGATTCCTTTCACCAGAATATTGTTTCAGTGTTTATCTCATATGAGTCTCTTGAGTTTGTATTATTTCGGTTTTGCTTGATAGCACGACTATGAAGCCTGCTTTAAAATAAGATCACCTGAAGCACATTTAATTTTGTTTCAGGATTTAATTTCCATTGTCTGAGTTTTGTTTTTAAATATTTCTTTCATGCCGCAAATCTTTGCATTGTTTATAATGATTGCTTTCTTTAATTTTATCATATTATTTAGCCATTCATGATTCATGTTATGATGGTTAAGTTTGTGCTACTCTGATTGAGAAAGAGATTGTCCCTCCACCTTAAGTTTATATAAACATAAAATTGAGCATGTAATATTTTTAAAAAGTAAATGGTAAAGAATTTTCCTGCAACTCTTCTGAAATATGCTCATAAATCTTTAATCAGTTTGAGATGTTTAGAAGGTCTCAATCATTGAATGAAGACTCCTCACAGGAAATACCAGTCACGCTCCTTGACTGTATCAATTAGAGAAGCCATTCTTCATTAAATTATCCAGGAGCAAAAGGGTCAGTACTTCTGAGCATGTGTGCATGTATCTGTGTGTGTGTCTGCGTCTGTATGCTTGTGCTTGTGTATAAACTTAGAGAACATTAAAAATGTTGACTTAGGGAAGGATCAGACTTTTCAGTGCAACTGAGCTGACAACGCAGCAGAGAACATTTACTCTAGGAGGGGTTCTTGAGGACTCTACTATGAAATAAAGAACGTCCACGAGTTGTGAATTATCCTTACCATATGTATATCTTACCCGTGGGTCGTAGTCAAAGTGCTCATCTCATAGATGTCGGAGAACACTCCAAATGTATTTCCTTTTTTTTAATATGACATTAATAAATGCTTAATAAATAATGAAAGTTAATCAAGTCTGCTGTCGCAGTTAGTTGGAAGTATGCTACTGAGGGCTCATAAGTGATAGTATTGGGAGTAACTACATATGGTTATGTGTGGGACGGTGCTCGACCCCCTTTCCCAAATTAACTAATCATCTTCGGGAACAAAGAGAAAGTATTTATTTAATCCCTTCAGGGAGAAGCCTAGCTACACCTGGGAGCCATCCCAAATCCCCATGTGCTCCTGAACCTGACCAGCCAGAAGCAGAATATGGGGAAACGACCCAAAACTTTTCATTGGATAGACTAAAAGGAAGTAACCATCCTTGACCAATGTTGTCTGCTTCCTGTTGGTTATGTCATTTCCTGTGGGCGTGACTTCTTGAGTGTTTGACCTTTAGAGACCAGGTGACCTCCTGCAAACCAGGGTTCAAGCCTGGGAATAGTTATCACGTGACTTCCTGAAACCTGAGTCCCAAGACTTCATCTTCCTACTCTGGGTATAGGGGTCATGTGACTTAGGCCTAGTCTCAATACTGAGAAAACTTTATCCAATTAGGCCCAATCAGTTACTTCTAGAACCCTACGCAGCAGGACTTGCTATCTGGGCACCCCACTTGTGAGTATGAGTGTAACCTAGAACAGGGTGTTACACCTACATTTGTTTTGGTCATATCAATTTTTGTCTCCTTCTTTTAAGTCATCGCCTTTTACCTGGGATTAGGTTTGCTTGAACTACAACAATTAAGAAATATTTGTCAAGCACTTACTATGTGCTAAATGTTGTGCTAAAAAAATGAAAAAAAAAAAAATCTGTTGTCAAGAAGTTTACATATCTGTTCTTTCAGTGGGAACGCTCTGGGCTTCCTGTGCTGATTACTTGCCTTCAAGATTAAGACTAGTTTGGGGACTGGGTCTGACATTCATTCTAATTCTGAGGTCAAAGGTACATCTCTATTACTTGCTTCTTTGATTGTTCCTCACTCAATCCACAGTAATTGTTCCTCACCCTGAACTGCCATGATTCAAATCTCTTCCTCTACGGCCTGTTGGATCTGTAAGCCAGCAATGGGTAGTTAGAAAAAGAGTTAGCATTTGGAGCTTGTTCTGCTCCTGTACACAGTCAGACACCCCCACCCCCACCCCTCTGTGACTGATTTGGGAGCTCTTCTTCTCCTAGTACAGTCATCAACGGATTTCATTTTGACCCCACGTTATGTGTCACTTCTGGTCTGACCTGTTTCAATGGCCACAGACTTCTATATATGTTTTCCTAATGGTGAAAATGACTCACAGCATTTTTCTTGGTATATTGATTGGGAGTAGGTCTGGTCCTTTTTCTAGATCTTTGTGAAATAGTTGTCAGGGAAAGCTCAGCTCTGCTTCTTCCTTTAATTCTTCCATTTTAGCTGGTCTGATGATAATACATTTTTGAAAAAATAACAACATTAAAGTGCCTCTTGCCTTTAACAGTATGTTAGTATTTTTTTTTTTAAACATTTTACAAAAAAAAAAAAATTCACTTGGGTTAATAATGTCCTTACCATTATCATTCAGGCATCCAACATCAGGAATTTACCTGAGTAACTCTGGGCAAATAATTTGATCTCTATTTGCCTCAGTTTCTTCAACTGAAAATAAGGATAATAGTAGCACTTATCTTGAAGAGCTATTGTGAGTATCAAATGAAATAAATGTAAAAAGTACTTAGTATAGTTCTTGGTGCATAATAAGCGTTATATAAAAGCTTATTCCCTCCTCTTCCTTTTTCCTCTACCCCCACTTCATTCCAAATGTTTAAGCTTACCTATTCTATATAGTTATTTAAACAGGTTTAAACTTATACAGAGAAGACTTTTCCTAGTTTGGCTTAGAACAGATATTCTTATACCCATTAAGCATCAACATTTGAAACTAAACTCAAGTCCATCTAAAATCCTGTACATGAGTTTCAGTGTGAGATGATATCCCTTTGGCTGTTAGCATTTCCTACCTTGGAAACATCAGAGTTTGCATGATAGTGGGAATGATTGAAAGTTTATTTTCCCCCAAATACCTTAAGTCAATAGCTTATTGTCAACACAACCTTGGGGATATTACCTCAAATTTGAAAAAAAAATCAGTCATACATTTGGTGGGGTTGATTTGATCATGCACAAAAATTAACTCCTGCAGGTGCCTCTGTTTCAAAATATTGCTGCTGGTGTTTTATGTCTAATGGCTTTACTATTTCTATAGTTTCTGACCCATAGCTTTGTTTAATCTTTTTTGTTTCTGCGTCTTTACTGTATTTTCTGATTCACCTGTCCAAATGGCTAAAATCATCAAATTAACCCTTTTCCAATTTATTGTTATTCAAAACTAAGTCTTTAATTTAATGTGCTTTTTACTTTTTAATTTTTAAAAGAAATCAATCTATGCAGGCATGAAATAGTGCTCTTATCATTAATTACTAGTGTTAGTAAATCACATATACCGATTAGATTTCCTTCAAAGAATCCACACATGTAAAAATGGTAGGAAATGCCTTTTGGCAAAGCATGTAATAAGATTTATGAAGTAAAACCCAAACATTTTCTAGAAATGTTAAGGAAAGGAATTATTTTCTTCTTTTAAGCAACAATCCCAATGCTTCCACCTTCCTTTCATTTTTCTTCCCTGCTCTTTTTTTCTTCCTTCCTTTCCTTCCTTCCTTCTTTCCTTCCTTCCCTCCTTCCTTCCTTTGTTCCATCTTTTCTTCATTCCATCCATTCTTCCTTCCATCCTTCTCTGTCCTTTCTGCCTTCTTCCTTCCATCCCTCTCTCCTTCAATATTTGAGCATTTATGTATGGCATTGGGCTATATGATTCATAGAATCCCTATATGGGGGATATAACCCCTATAATGAGAATTCTCATAGTTTTATCAAGGAATTTTTAGTCTACATGAGGAGAAAATTTCACTTTGTTTCATTTGTATAGATTTAACACTTAAATATGCAAATGTGAGAATAATATGTGATTTTACCAGCACTGGGAGCTCTTAGTGTAGAACTCCCTTTATAGAGATAATGTCTATGAATTTAGTAGATATTACTGAAGGAATTATCTGACACACAGATATTAAGAAATCTCCTTGGGGTTGCAGAGACAGAGAGATCTTCACTGTGTGATGTTGGCAAAGTCACTTATAAACATCAATTTCCCCATTTGTAAAATGGGGAAGATAATTATATCTATCTTGTAGGGTTGTTGTGAGGATTAAATAAAATATGTAAAACTTTTGTAAATATTAGCTATTATTAGACGCTCTCAGAGGATGTATTCCATGGTCCAGTGTGGATATCTATATAAAAAAATATTCCCACCTTCCCCTTTTCATTTTGACTGAAACAGATGAAGTTTCACAGGATTTGCAGGTGTGGTGGAATTGTGATCTACATCAAAGGTATCATTGGATTATCTTTCCTCTCACACTTATGCTTTTTCTAAACTTCTATATTGTTGAGAACAAGACCATTCTACTAGTCACCTAGTTTTACAACCTCTATGTCATTTCATTTAAAAGGGAAAATATATATTATAAAGGATCTGAACTTTGTGTTTGGTAGTAGATTGTGATTTAGAGGAGACTGCAAAGGTAGAAGCAACAGAATTGGACATCTTGCTGGATATAGAAGATGAAAGCAAGAAAGATGAAGCAATTATGCCTCATGAAATAAGTGTAAAACTACAATCCCTCAACAAAAAGTCCTATTTATGCAATAGCCATTTTGAAAAAAAATTCTCATTTACAATCTCAATGTTAACCTCAGCTCCTCAGTTATTACATATAACTAATTAGTTGTCATGTCTTGCTATTTCTATCTTCACATCCGTCACGTTGTCTTCTGAATTTATATTCACACAGACACCATCCTAAAGTAAGCCACCATCATGTTTTGTGGAGTCTATTGCAAAAAACTTCTCCTTGCTCTCCCAGCTTGTTTTTCCTTACTCCAATGTATCATTTACATAGGTACCAA
Source organism: Antechinus flavipes (assembly GCF_016432865.1). Classification (NCBI taxonomy): domain Eukaryota; kingdom Metazoa; phylum Chordata; class Mammalia; order Dasyuromorphia; family Dasyuridae; genus Antechinus; species Antechinus flavipes. Next base: position 212,234,132 of record NC_067402.1, read on the forward strand.
ACTAACTCTTATCACTCCCCTACTCAGTAAAAATCCAGTAGCTCCCTAGTTACCTGTGGATTCAATATTAGGGATAAGGGATAAAGATTGGGTTTTTAATTTCCATGGTATAGAGAACTCCCAGGTGAAGAAATTATAGATATGCCAGATATGGATATGGATTATATCCATATATGTCCATATATTATATCCATATATATATAATCCGTAGCATATCCATATCTGTAATGGGCTGAGACTCGAGTTGATGCACTGAGGTCCCAAGCACGTGAGACTAAATAGTAATTGAACCATACTCTATTAATATATATGCTTGGAGAAAGAATAGCCCCCGATCACGCTTTGTGCAAGTCCTGGTGAACACATCAGGAATATATAAAATATATTAATATTAATAATTAATATAGAAAATGACAATTTTGGTGGGTGGAGGCAGGGGAGTGGAAAAAGAAGCTGAAAGAGAGACTGCTGGCTGGTTTCTTGACACAGCTGCTCACATTGCTATCGCGACCCCCCCCCCCCCTTCACCTCTGATCCCTCTTTCATCTCCAATCCCCCTTCACCTCTGCTGGCTGGCTTCCTGTCGCAGCTGCCCATATTGCTATGGCAATCCCCCTTCATCTCTTTTTTTTTTTTAAATAACTTTTTATTGATAGAACCCATGCTGGGTAATTTTTTACAGCATTATCCCTTGCATTCACTTCTGTTCCAATTTTTCCCCTCCCTCCCTCCACCCCCTCCCCCAGATGGCAAGCAATTCTTTACATGTTGAATAGATTACAGTATATCCTAGATACAATATATGTGTGCAGAACCAAACAGTTTTCTTGTTGCACAGGGAGAATTGAATTCAGAAGGTATAAATAACCCGGGAAGAAAAACAAAAATGCAAGCAGTTTATATTCATTTCCCAGTGTTCTTTCTTTGGGTGTAGCTGCTTCTGTCCTTCTTTGATCAATTGAAACAGAATTAGCTCTCTTTATCGAAGAGAACCACTTCCATCAGAATACATCTTCAAACAGTATCGTTGTTGAGGTATATAATGATCTCCTGGTTCTGCTCATTTCACTCAGCATCAGTTCATGTCCTCTCTGTATTCATCCCGCTGGTCATTCCATACAGAACAATAATATTCCATAATATTCATATACCACAATTTACTCAACCATTCTCCAGTTGATGGGCATCCATTCATTTTCGAGTTTCTAGCCACTATAAAGAGAGCTGCCACAAACATTTTGGCACATACAGGTCCCTTTCCCTTCTTTAGTATCTCTTTGGGGGTATAAACCCAGTAGAAACACTGCTGGATCAAAGGGTATGCCCAGTTTGATAGCTTTTTGAGCATAGTTCCAAATTGCTCTCCAGAATGGCTGGATGTGTTCACAATTCCACCAACAATGTATCAGTGTCCCTGTTTTCCCACATCCCCTCCAACACTCCACATTATCTTTCCCTGTCACTCTAGCCAATCTGATAGGTGTGTAGTGGTATCTCAGAGTTGTCTTAATTTGCATTTCTCTGATTAATAATGATTTGGAGCATATTTTCATATGGCTATAAATAGTTTCAAATTTTTTTGTCTGAGAATTGTCTGTTCATATTCTTTGACCATTTATCAATTGGAGAATGGTTTGATTTCTTATAAATTAGAGTCAATTCTCTATATATTTTGGAAATGAGGCTTTTATCAGAACCTTTGATTGTAAAAATGTTTTCCCAGTTTATTGTTTCCCTTCCAATTTTGTTTGTACAAAAACTTTTGTTTTTTTGTTTGTACAAAAACTTTTCAATTTGATATAATCAAAATTTTCTATTTTGTGGTCAATAGTGATCTCTAGTTCTTCTTTGGTCATAAATTCCTCCCTCTTCCACAGGTCTGAGAGGTAAACTATCCTATGCTCTTCCAATTTATTTATAATCTCATTCTTTATGCCTAGGTCATGAACTCATTTTGACCTTATCTTGGTGTATGGTGTTAAGTGTGGGTCAATGCCTAGTTTCTGCCATACTAATTTCCAATTTTTCCAGCAGTTTTTGTCAAATAATGCATTCTTATCCCAGAAACTGTGGTCTTTAGGTTTGTCAAACACTGTTATTAAAGTTATTGGCTGTTTTGTCCTTTGAATCTAACTTATTCCATTGATCAACTAGTCTTTTTCTTAGCCAATACCAGATGGTTTTAGTAACTGCTGCTTTATAATATAATTTTAGATCTGGTACAGCTAGGCCACCTTTATTTGATTTTTTTTTTTCATTAATTCCCTTGAAATTCTTGACCTTTTGTTTTTCCATATGAACTTGGTTGTTATTTTTTCTAGTTTATCAAAGTAGTTTTTTGGGAGTCTGATTGGTATAGCGCTAAATAAATAGATTAATTTAGGTAGTATTGTCATCTTTATTATATTTGCTCGCCCAATCCAAGAGCATTTAATATTTTTCCAGTTGATTAGATCAGATTTAATTTGTGTGGAAAGTGTTTTGTAGTTTTGCTCATAAAGTTTCTGATTTTCCCTTGGCAGATAGATTCCTAAATATTTTATACAATCAATAGTTACTTTAAATGGAATTTCTTTTTGTAACTCTAACTGTTGGGTTTTGTTAGTAATATATAAGAATGCTGATGACTTATGTGGGTTTATTTTGTATCCTGCAACTTTGCTGAAGGTGTGGATTGTTTCTAATAACTTTTTAGTAGAGTCTCTGGGGTTCTCTAAGTATACCATCATATCATCAGCAAAGAGTGATAATGTGGTTTCCTCATTGCCTAGTCTTATTCCTTTAATCTCTTTCTCAACTCTTATTGCCAAGGCTAGCATTTCTAATACAATATTAAATAGTAACGGTGATAGTGGGCAACCTTGTTTCACTCCTGATCTTATTGAATCCCCCTTCATCTCAAAAAGAATAAAGATTGAAGATTTTCCCCCTAAGCTGAATTCCTGACTCTGGCTGATTTTAAATACGCGGTTATCACAATTGGTGCCCAAGCGTGGGAACCAAGGACCCTACTTTCACTGAAGAAGTCTCCAGTGACCAGGAACTTAGGTGAGTATAATAGACAAACAGGGAACTTATTTTCTTAAAGACTAAACTAGTAACCTTTTTTGGCTGAAATGGTTCAGATCCTAGCTAAAAATTCTCCATCTCCCACCCCAACCTCCCCACCCAGGAGTAGCGCTATAAAAAGCCTGCTTAAGCTGATAGAAGATCAAGGGCTACTTATAACTTGGGAACAGATAGCTAGACTTCTGGGTACATTAAAACACACCTCCCCTTGGTTCTTAGAGGAAGAGCAAATCTCTCCAGATAACTGGGCATTGGTTGGTCAACAGCTCTCTGCATATTACAATAAAAACGGTCCTCATTCAATTTCCATCAAGACATCCTATTTATACAATATAATACAGTTGGCCTTAAGAAACCTGCTTAAGTTCTAGAAGAAAAGGAAAAAGCTCTGGGAATAGCCAAATGGGAAGCCTGAGATAAAGGAGGAAGACAATGAACAATTTAATGACCATATCCCCACAGGGCATGGAGACTTAAGTGAGGCTCAAGGGTGTGGTGAATCTGAGACAGCTTCATCCTCACCTAAGGAGCAGGTAATTGACTCTCCTCCATCAACTCCACCCTCTGAGATGGAGGGAGGAGAGGTAATGGGGGGGGGGGTGCAGTGACATCACCAGCACCTACCTCCCAGCATCCAGTCGCTCCTATGGCTAGATTGCAAAAGGGACTAATTAAGGACAAGGCATAAGGAAGAGACGTATCGGAATTTCAACATCACATTTTTCCTGTAATTCAACAGTTTAATTCTTCAGGTCTAGAAAGTAGAAAATATGCTCCTTTTGATATAGAACTCCTCAAAGATGTGAAAAAGGCTTGCACTCTTTATGGGGCTACATCAGCTTATGTTAAGATGTTATTACAGAATTTGGCTTTTGAAATCTTGACCCCCTAATGACTGGAAATCTATAGCAAAGCTATGCCTAGAACCTGGACAAAACTACTTGTGGCTTTCTGAATATAATGAGCTCTGTAGGATACAAGCCCAACAAAATAGTCAAAGTGGAGTTCATGCTGCAATCACCTGTGACCTACTAACAGGTGTAGGTTCCTATGCAGACATCTCAGTACAGATTAATTATTCCATAGCAGCATATGAGCAAATTGCTGCTAATGCTATCAAAGCGTGGGCTTCTCTCCACAATAAAGACGACTAGGGTGAGGCCTTCACAAAAATAACACAAGGGCCAAATGAACCCTTTGCTGACTTTGTGGGACATTTGCAGACAGCTATCACAAGAACAAATGGGGAAAATGCAGTAACAGACATGTTGATAAGGCAACTTGCTAAGAAAACTGCTAATGAGGTTTGCAGAAGAATTATACTAGGACTGCACAAGGATGCTTCAGTGGGCACAATTGCTTATTATACCCAAACTATGTTGAATATGGAAAGACAGAGTCCTTCTTGGCAAAGGAATTCTAGAGAAACTCCTAGATGCTTTCAATGTGGAAAAGTTGGACATTTGAGAGCTCATTGTAGATGTGGAGATAGAATGACAAGACAGGGTGAAAGAATAAAACCCAAAACCCCATGTCCAAAATGTAACCGAGGCTTTCACTGGGCCTCTGAATGTAGATTGACTCAGAGAAATGAGAAGCAGGGCCCAGCTCCAAGGTATCAATCAAAAGATAGGTGGGGCATGATAGCAACTGAGGTTACACCCAGAGAGTTTTTAGAAATTCAGGACTCTGATGTCATCAACCAACAGAAAAGCAATCAGGATTACAGTTGGGGAGGTTACAGACTTTTTAACACAACAGGGCAGTGTCCAGTGCAAACAGCTCCACTATCTTTAGATAATCGCCAGGTGATGTGGAGAGATCCAGAAAGTGGTAAATATAAGGGAATTAGATAGGTTAACTGCTTGGGGAAGAGGGTTTGCTTGTATTTTTATGAGGAGAAGGAATCAGATGGGTGCCAACGAGCTGTATTTGCCTTGTCCATTGCAGAGAGACGGAGCAGACCCTTGAAACGAAGGAGAAGACCCAAGAAATATCGGGTGGTTCTGTTGCTGATTGTGCTTACCACTCAAAGAGCGTGGCAGTTATGGCGTTTGACTCATGGAAATAGAAAATTATTGGACTTCAAAACCCTCAGGTATCATTGGATTCTCTGAGACATGATAAGATTGTTATAGGACTTGAAAACCCTCAGGAATCATTGCATTTTCTGAGACATAGGACTGTTACAGGACTTAAAAATCTGCTGGAATCATTGGATTCCCTAACACATAAAAAGACTTTTGCAGGACTTCAAAAACTTGGGGGGGAATCATTGGATTCACTGACATGTGAAACAATGGACAACAGATTGGTTTTGGACTATCTCTTGGCTGCTGAAGAAGGCGTATGTGACTGCTGTTTACATACTCTCCTTCTAGGACTTATGGAAATCTTTTACAACACCACGTTGATTTATATTATTTGTTATACCGTTACTTGGGTGTACAATTCATGTTTGTTACACCACATCAAGCCTGCACTGACTGTGGGGAAAGTCATCACTAATAGCCTCTGCGTTATTGCTGTGTGCTTGTATAATACTTCCCATGATGATGGGTTTGTGCATAATAAGACCCTTCAGCCCAGAAACCCGCTAGCAACCCCCACTTCCCTTTGGTGTTTTTAATCTCCCTTCCTCAGATGTCAGGGAAGGTGTGATTATCTCCTTTTTAGTGCTTTCACTTCCCTGAAAAGTGAGGAGGGTCGTGATCACCTCCCCTTGGGGGCTCTGACCTCCCTGAGGAGTCAGGGATGGTATGACCACCTGTAATCTAAAACAAACAAAAAAAAAATGGGAGATAATGGGCTGAGGTTTGAGTTGATGCACTGAGGTCCCAAGCACGTGAGGCTAAATAGTAATTGGACCATACTCTATTAATATATATGCTCAGAGAAAGAATGGCCCCCACCCACTCTTTGTGCAAGTCCTGATGTGTTGTATAGGAAATGATGATTTTGGTGGGTGGAGGCAGGGAAGTGGAAAGAGAGACTGCTGGTTGATTTCTTGACACAGCTGCTTACATTGCTATTGCGACCCCCCTTCACCTGCAATCCCCCTTCACCTCTGCTAGCTGGCTTCCTGTCGCAGCTGCCCATATTGCTATCACAATCCCCCTTCACCTCAAAAAGAATAAAGATTGAAGATTTTTCTCTTAACTTGAATTCCTGACTCTAGCTGATTTTAAATACGTGGTCATCACACATATCTATATTTACATATATAGATATAGATATGGCCATGCTATCTATTGTTTTAGAGGTTAAGTAACTTATTTAAAGTCAAGCATCTAAAGTACACATCAGGAGTAAGACTTAAACTCACATCTCCTTAAGTCTGCACTCAGTTCACTATTCATTATATGATGCTGATTAAATTACCACTGAATCAATAGTAATACAAATTATTTGAAATTTAATTGTTTCATTTTTATATCATCTTATTTCATTTCCAGGTTTTCTAATACATAAGAATAGAAGTACAATAGTCATGCATTGTTGTATAAACAACATTCAATCATGTCTGATTCTTTGAGACCCATGAATTATGATTGTGAGGTTTTTCCATCCTTCACCATCACTCAAAGTCTCTCAAATCTCATGTCCATTGTTTCCAAGATACTGTTCTTCTCATCTTACATCAACCTTTTTCTTTTTGCCTTCAGTCTTTCCCAATATTAGGATCTTTTCCAATGAGTCCTCCTATCTTCTCATTATGTAACCAAAGAATTTAAACTCTAACTTTAGTAGTTGACCTTCCAGGGAATAGTCCTAATTATTTTCCTTAAATATTGACTGATTTGATCTTCTTGTTGTTTAAGGGACTCGCAGAAGTCTTTTTTCAACTCCATAATTCAAAAGCATTGATTCTATGGCTTTCAACCTTTCTTATAGTTCAACTCTCACAATCATATATTGCTACTAGAAAAATCATAGCTTTGACTATATGGCTTTTTGTCAGCAAAGTGATGTTTCTGCTTTTCAGTATGCTGTTCAGATTAGCCATTTTAAATTTCATGGTGGCAATAACCATCTGTAGTAGTCTCTGAGACTAAAAATATAAAATGTGACACTGCTTCCATTTTTTTCTCTTTCTGTTTGTCAGGAAGTGATGGGACTAGTTGCCAAGACTTTAGTTATTTTTATATTAAGTTTCAAGCTAGCTTTCATCTTCATCAATTGGCTTTTTAACACTTTTTCATTTATATAAACAAACATTTATAAAAACAAATAAATGTACATTTATTGGATATGATATAAATATACATTTATTGAATATGATATACATTTATTGGATATTGGATCTGTCTTGTGACTGAATACTTGCTGTCAAATATAACCTTTGGTTCTATTATTAAAAAGAGATTTTGGACATTGTCATCTGTCTATCCTTCATCTATGCTAGACTCCAAACTTTCTTCCAAAATCCCTTTTTTTGACTCTCTGTATCTGCTTTCCTGCCATATACCTAATATCCATCCAATTGGGTTTCTGCCTGTGATGTCCAAGGAAATGGATAAAAATCATTAATGATTCTAGTGCCTAGTATAGAACTAGAAATGTAGCAAGGGTTTATAAATGCTTGCAAATTGAAGAGGGAAATAAGTGGAAGATTATGACATTAGAGTCATCACAGAAATTTCCATGTGTTAGGTGTGAATTTAAACTAAATTTTAAAAAAGTTCATATCCTCTAGATATATGTGAGTCAAGTGCAGAAAGAAGAATGAAATAGATTAAAAGGAGAGGGAATAAATCTATCGGGGGGTGGGGGTGGAGATGGCTTATTCGAATGCAATTTCTCATATATAGATGTATAATGGAGGAGAATGGGTCAGTTTATAGAAGAAATAAGTGCCAGAGCAATGGATTATGATTTCAGTCTATATAAATAGAAAGTCATTCATGATTTCTGATCAAGAGATTGAAATATAACTGAATAAAAGCAATATTTTATAGAACTGTTGCCTGGAAGAGCAACTGGACAACTGAAAAAAATCAAGTTGTGTAAAGATAAGAATCTGGTAACTTCAATGAAAATTAGAAGGAAAGAAAAATGCTAGATATTATGCTGATATGATTGGCAATAGAGAAAGGGAAATTAAAGAGCATTTTGAGTTATAGTGTGAATAACTGGGAAAATATTGGAAAAAACAGACTAAAAGGGTGAAGTTTTGGGAAAAGGAAGCAATTTAGTTTCAGATCTTGGCAAATAAACTTTGAGGTTGTCTAAGAACCATCTGGATACATGAAATTGAATTTTTGAGGGAATTTAAGTTTAAAGTTGCTCCTTTGGGAGTGTAAAGTGATTTTCAAAACACCTTTTTGAAATAAAGGAATCAATGGTGAGGGAAACTTTTTTTTCCATTGAGTTAAAAAAAAGAGATGCTGTTCAAGGATATAGGTATAACTGAAGAATAGTTAAAGGATGTGTGGTGCTACTTTTACTGATTATTACTAATTAATCATGATTTAGTGAGGAAGATCTTGGACTTTTTGGTGATAAAGTAATCTAGTGGTCACCAAGTAGAAAAAGTCATAACTTAATGGACTCTTATTTTAATATATATATGTTTGAGCTCCACGTGTGTGTGTGTGTGTGTGTGTATGTGTATATATATATATGTATATATATATACATATAGATAGATAGATAGATAGATAGATAGATATAGATATAGATATATATAGATATGAAGTTTGAGCTCCCAAACTCAAACTCAAACTCAAAAGTTTGGTTTGTGAAGGCAACCAAAATGATATCAATTGTAAGTGTAAAATTGTACAAAATTTCCATATTGCCATGTTGCAAAAAACAATAAAAAGCAAAAACCACAAAGGAAGTCATTAAAAAAAAAAAGCTTCAACTAGCACTCAGAACTTCCCTCTCTGAAGGTGGATAGCATTTATTTTTTTCATCATGGTTCCTTTGGAATTTTCTTTTTTTCCCCCCTTAACAGTATTTACTTTTCAAACAAATACAGACAAAAAAAGAGATAGTTTTCAACAATAATTGTTGTAAAATTTTAAGTTCCAAATTTTTCTACTTCTCCTCTCTAGTTCTATCTTTCCCAGGAGAATAAGCAATCTTATAAAGGTTATAAATGTACAATAATTTAAAACATTTTCCATATTTGCCATATTGTGAAAGAAAAATAAGAAAAAGGGGAAAACAATATAAAAAGCAAACAATAACAACAAAAAAAGGTGAAAATAGTATGCTTCAATCCATATTCAGTCTCCATATACAGTTCTCTCTCTGTATGCAGATGGCATTTTCCATTCTAAACCTATTGGAATTGTCTTGGATCATCACATTGCTAAGGAGAGTTAAGTCTAGTGTTATAGGCCAGACCTCTGAACTTGAAACAAGATGTTAAGTCAATGGAATTGATAAAAACAGTGGTAGTTCAGTACATGTACTTAGTACTTAATATAGTTCTACAATATTCACACCTATGATAACAGAGCATCTTAGGACAAACTCAACCAGAATCAGAACTAGGGAAGACAAAGACCGTGGTGGTGGTGGTCCTCCTACCTCCCTAAGAGAAACCAAGATACATTCAGGAGGACCTCAAGAAATCTGGCCCAGGCCCCAGGCAAGGAGATAATAAAGGATTTGGACTTTAACTCCTGGCTGAACTTGTAGTGATTCCTGAACTGAAATGCAGGCTACTCCCAAAGACCCCAAAGAAATCAAACCAAAGGGAACATTACATTTTGGTGTTTGAATGTGGGACCAAGAACCTTCATCTGTGACCCAGAAATCAGGGTAAGTTCAAAAATAGACAAGGAAACTTTGTTAAGGACTAAAGTAGTATTCCAGCTAAAATGGGATAGATGTTTAGAAAGGAGATTTCTCCCCTGAAAGGAAAATTTATCGAAATTTGGTTAAACTCATTAAAAGCCAAGGTTTGATTGTAACTTGGGAACATATCATTTAATGTTTAGAAACAGTACAGTTCTCTGTTCTCTAAGGAAAAAGAATTAGATCCAGATGAGTGGAAATTATTAGGAGAGCAACTATGTCAATACTACAATGATAATGGACCTGACTCAATTTCCAAAGAAACACTTTATACATATACTTTAATACAATTGGCTTTTGGAAATTATATAAGTTATAGAATAAGGAAAAAAGAAGAAAGAGCAGGATGGGGAGGATCCAGACAAACTGGGTGAAAAGGATGAAGAATTAGACAAGAAAAGAGTTATGCACAATTCTGATGAAATTAAGGAGTGTGGTGCTTCACAGCAGAAGAAATTAGAGCACTCCCCATCCCCTGACCTACTTCCCTCAATTAACCCTTCATTGGTGGAGAAGGAGGAGGGGAAGAGGCAGTAACACAATGAAGTAGCCTATGACAAGATTATAAAAGGCACTGGTTAAGGCTAAAAAAAGGACAGGTTAAATCTAATTTAATAAATGCATACCCTGTGATTGAAGAGCTTGACTCTTCAGGTCAACAAAGGAGAAGACACACTCTTTTTCATCTGGAAAAAATTAAGGATTTGAAAAAGGGTTGCACTCTTTATGGGGATACATTGTCTTATGTTAAAATGTTACTAGAGAATCTGGCTTATGAAATCCCAACCCCTAGTGATTGGAAATCTATAGCAAGGACATGTTTAGAACCTGGACAAAACTTGTTGTGGCTTTCAGAGTATCATGAATTATGTAGGATTCAAGCCCAATGCAATAAGTAAACTGGAGTTAATACTCCAATCCCCTTTGACCAACTAGCAGGTGAAGGTCAGAATGAAGACAATTCAGCACAGATTAATTACTCCAAAGCAGCTTATGAGCAAATTGCTACTGCTGCAATAAAAGCATAGGGTTCTCTCCCAGGAAAAGATGACGGGGAAGCCTGCACAAAAATAGAGCAAGGTCCCAAAGAACCTTTTACTGATTTTGTGGATGTCTGCAAACATTGGAGAAAATGCAGCTATAAGAATTATGATAAGATAACTGGCTAAGGAAAATGCTAATGGGACTACACAAAAATACTCCTGTAGAGGAGATCATAAGACAGTGTGCCACAGTGGGCACAAATGCTTATTATACCCAGATTATGATGAACATGGGAAGACAGGGTCCCTCTTGGCAAGTGACTTCTAGAGAAAATTGTTGATGTTTTCAGTGTGGAAAAGTTGGACATTTGAAAGCCCAGTGTAGGCATAGAGATAGAGTGAGAGGAAAGGGTGAGAGAACACAGACCCAAAACCCCATGTATAAAATGCAATAAGGATTTCCACTAGGCTTCAGAATGTAGATTGAGCCAGAGAAATGAGACAGGGCCCAGCTCTAAGATTTCAAACAAAAACCAGGTGGGACATGATGGCAGCTGAGTTTACATCCAGAGAGTTTTTAGAAGTTCAGGACCCTGATGTGATCAATCAGTAAAAAAGCAATCAGATAGGAGGAAGAGATTACATGATCAATCAGCAGGAAAGCAATCAGATAGCAGAAAGGGATTACAATTGGGGAAAATACAGGCTTTTTAACTTGACAAAGGGAAGTGTCCAGTGCAAGCAGCTCCAATGTAATTGCAAGGTGATGTAGAGAGATCTAGAAAGTGGTAAAATAGAAGGGACTAGATAGGTTAACTGCTTGGGAGAAAGGGTTTGTTTGTATCTTTACAGATGGAGAAGGAATCAGATGGATGCCAATGAGCAACTGGAGAGAGACAGAAAAAAAGGAGAAAAACCTCAAAACAAAGGAGAAGACCTAAGAAATATCTGACACTGAAAGAGCATGGCTGATAATGAGACTGTTACAGAACTTTAAAATCAGCAAGAATCATTGGATTTCCTGAGATGAAAAATTGATGATAAGACTATTGCAGAACTTCAAAACCATGGAGAAGCATTGGATTCACAAGATAAAAAAATGTGTTGCAGAACTTCAGAACCAGCAGGAATCATTGGATTCTCTAAAACATGATAAGACTCATGCAGAACTTCAAAACTTGCAGGAATCATTGGATTCCTGGCACATCAAGTAATGATCAATAGATTCCTTTTGGACTATTTCTAGGACTTAAGGACATGCATGATTCATGCTCATGTTGATTCATGTTATTTGTCACATCACTACTAGCATGTGTTACTATGTGCTTAAGTAAATTATGTAATTATGCATAATACCTCCCATGTTGATGGATTTATGTGTACCTGTTTCAAAGTGAGACCCTTAGAAATCTGCTAATCTGATTTGATTTCCCATTTTTCCTTTGGTGTTTTCATCTCCCTTCCTGAGATGTCAGGAAGGGAGATGACCTCCTTTTATGGTGTTTTCACCCCTTTTTTGAGCAATCAGGGAAGGTGTGGTCACCTCCTTTTATGCGGTTCTCACCTCCTTGAGAAGTCAGGGAGAGTGACCACCTTATGTTCTAAAACAAAAGAAAGGGGGAAATGTTATGGGCCAGAATTTGAAACAAGGTACTAAGGTGGAATTGAGAAGACAATGATTAAATCTAGTTTAGCATTGATTTAATCCTAAAACAAATAATGGTTTCCTAGTGATATAATAATTGGTGTATACTCAGTGTGGGGCAAAAAAAGCAGGGACTGAGAGCCACAGAGAAGAAGCTGGCAGAAGCAGAGAAGACAAAGGACTGGTGGCAGGAACTCAAGTTCTCAGAACCAAGGAGAGAGATAGGTCTCTAAGAAAGCTAACCAGGCCCCAGGAAAGGAAACAAAACTTTGAAAGAGATAATAAAGAACTTGGACTTTAACACCTGGCTGTACTTGTGCTGATTACTGAACTGAAATGAAGGCTGCTCCCAGAGATCCCAAAGAAACTGACCCAAAGAGAACATTACAGTCTAGCATAGTTGATCTTTACCTAATCTTGCTGTTACTGTGTACATTTTCCTGATTGTGCTTACTTCACTCATCAAGGAATTGTTTTGAATCATTGCCTTAATAGGAGTACCTAAGGCTTTTAAAGGTGATCTCATTACAACAATACTGCTACTATATACAATGTTCTCCTGGATCTGCTCCTTTCATTTTGCCGTTTATAAAAGTTGTCTTAGTTTTGTTGTTGTTTTTGTTGTTGTTTTTGTTGTTTTTGTTTGTTTGTTGTTTTTGGTCTGAAAACATTATGTTTGTCATTTCTTAAAGCACAATCACATTTTATCATAATCACACACCACACCTCATTTAGCCACATCTTATTTAGAGGGTGGGTATCCTCTCAATTTCCAATTTTTTTTTTTTTTTTTTTTTTTTTTTTGCCACTACAACAAAAATGGCAGCAAATATTCAAGAACAACTATGCAGCATAGTATACAGAGTAATGGACTTGGAATCAGAAAGACTTTGGAATAATTCACTTGTAAATCCACCTGATCCTGGAGTTTTTTCTTTGGGAATTCATTTATGGCTTATTCAGTTTCTTTTGCTATTCTATTAATCTGAGCTATTGGTATTTTCATAAATATTCACCCATTTCACTATGATTGTCATTTTACTGTCATATAGTTGGACAAGAATAACTCCTAATAAATGTTTTAATTTTTTTTCATTGGTAGTATATTCATCTTTTTCTGGTGAATCTACTGGTAAGCTGGTTTTTGAAAAATCAAATGAACCAGTAATTTATCTATTTTTTTTTGCTTTTCCCCCATTAAACTAGCTACTAGGTTTATTTATTAGCTCATTGATTTGGTTTTTTTATTTTATTTTTCCTTTCTTTTCAGTATATTAATTTCAATGTTTAATTGGGGATTTGTAATTTGCTATTTTTTTCTGATTTTCTTTAGTTGTCTGCCCAATTCATTGATCTCTCTTTCTTTATATTTATGAGTATATTAAGAAATATAAATTTTCCCCAAAGTGATACTTTGGCTGAATCTCACAAATTTTGGTATGTTATTTCATTGTTGTTATTAATCTTAATGCAATTATTATTTTAGTGAAATTTCCTTTTTTCTTAATATTTTATTTTTCCAACTATATTTTAAACATACTTTTAAGAATCTAGTTTTAAATTTTCTCCCTTTCTCTTTCCCCTCCCTACTCATTGAGAAGGCAAGACATTTGATTTGGTTCTGTCATACCAAAAATATTTTCATATTAGTCATATTATGAAAGAAATATGAACAAAATAAGTAAAATAAATTAAAAATAGTTTGATTTGCATTCAGGTTTCATCAGCTTTTTTTTTTTTTTTCTGGACAGTTTTTCATCTTCACTACTTTGGAATTGTCTTAGATAACTATATTGTTGAGAATAGCTGACATCTACAGTTGATGCATGCATACTATTACTGTGTGCCATGTTGTCTTCATTCTGCTCACTTCACTTTGCATCAGTTCATGTAAGTTTTCCCAGATTTTCTGAAAGCAAATTGCTCATCATTTCTTTATAGTAGATTTTTAAAATCATAATCACTTAGCACAACTTATTTAATTTTTCCCCAATTAATGGATATCCCCTCAATTTCCAATACTCTGACACCAGAAAATAATGGCTGCAAATACTTTTCTGTATATCGGTCCTTTTTCTTTCTTTTTTGGGTCTCTCTGGGACACAGACATTGGTGTCAATAGTAGTGTTGTTGGGATAAAGGAGATATACATTTTTATAGCCTTTGAGATATAGTTCCAAATTGCCCTCAGAATCATTAGATCAATTTCTACCTCTATCAAGAGTTCTCTTAATGAAAATACTGATAATTCCTATGATTTGCTAGATTATTTTCCAATTTATTTATCTATACTTCCACAGCCCCTTATTGAATATTATTTTTATTGCATTATGATTTTAAAAGAGTGAATTTAGTACTTGTGCTTTTCTGCATATGATTGTGAAGTTTTTTATGATTTAAGACATGGTGAGTTTTTTTTTTTTTTTTTAAGGTGCTATGTAGAGCTGAGGGGAAAAAAAAAGTATACTCTTTTCTATTGCCATTCAATTTTTTTCAGAGGTGTATCACATCTAACTTTCCTGAAATTCTATTCATATTTAAAATATTTTATTATTTATTTTTATGTGGTTCTGAGATTGGAAAGTCGGGGACTCTATATTATGATTTCATTGTCTATTTTCTCCTGTAATTCTCTTAGGTTTTTCTTTAAGAATTTTGATATTAATATTATAAAGTGGTGGTCATCAAAACCATTTGTTACTGTCTAAGAGAGTCATATATCAGTGGGATAGGTTAGATTAACAAGCTATTGTAGTCAATGACTATAGTAATCTAGTGTTTGATAAACCCAAAGTCTCCAGCTTCAAGGATAAGAACTCACTATTTGACAAAAAAAATGATGGGAAAACTGGAAAATACTTTGGCAGAAACTAGGAATTGACCAATAGCTAATACCCTACACTAAGATGAGGTCCAGTATGTTCATGATTTAGACATAAAGGGTGACACTACAAGTAAATTAGGAGAATAAGGGTCTGGGCCAAAGATCTTGACAACATTATGAAATACAGTAGGAATAATTTTGATCACATTAAATTAAACTTTTTTTTTTTCACAAACAAAATGAAGATTAGAAGGAAAGCAAAAGCTGGGGAAAATTTTACAGCCAGTGTTTTTGATAAAGGCTTCATTTCTAAAATATATAGAATTGACTCAAATTTATAAGAATGCAAGCCATTCCCCAATGGATGGTCAGAGGATGAATGAACAGACAATTTTTACATGAAGAAATTAAAGATATTTCTAGTCATATGAAAAAATTCTCCAAATTGCTATTGATTAGAGAAATACAAATTAAGACAAGTTGAGGTACCATTTTACACTTTTCATATTGACTAACATGACAGAAAAAAGATAATGATGAATAATGGAGGGGATGTGGGAAAACTGGGACACTAATGCATTGTTGGTGGAGTTGTGAAATGTCAGCCATTTTGGAGAGCAATTTTGAATTACGCCCCAAAGGCTATCAAACTGTGTATATTTTTGATCCAGCAGTGTATCTACTGGACCTATATCCCAAAGAGATCATAAAAAAGGGAAAAGTACCCACAGGTACAAAAATATTTGTAGCAGTCCTTTTTATAGTGGCAAAGAACTAGACTGAGTGAATGCCCCTAAGTTGGGAAATGGATGAATAAGTTATGGTATTATTGTTCTATAAGAATATTATTGTTCTATATTACTGTTCCATGTTATAAATGATGAGTAGGCTCGTTTCAGAAAATCCTCAAAAGACTTAGGTGAATTGATGCTAAATGTAGTGAGCAGAACCAAGAGAACATTGTACAAGATTATATGATGATCAACTGTGATGAACTTGGCTCTTTTTGATAATGAGGTGATTCGAGGCAATTTCAATAGCCTTTTACTGGAAAGTACCATTCACATCCAGAGAGAGAACTCTATGAAGTTTGAATGTGGATCAAAGCATAGTATTTTCTCCTTTTGTTATTGTTATTGTTTGCTTGCTTGTTTCTTCCTCCTTTTTCTTGTTTTTTTTTTCTTCTTTTGATCTGATTTTACTTTTTGCTTATCATGACAAATATGGAAATATGTTTAGAAGAATTTTGCACATATAATCTTTATCAGATTGCTTGCAGTCTTGAGGAGGGAAGAAAGAGGAGGAAAGGAAGAAAAATCTAGAATACAAAGTTTTGCTAAGGTGAATGTTGAAAACTATCTTTACATGTAATTGGAAAAATAAAATGCCATTAAAAAATAACTTGAATGTTATTCCACTTGCTGCATATTTAAATATTAATATTACTTCATTGTCTATGGTGCTTGTTAGTAAAATGTAGTTTTTCTGGTTGCTATTTTAATTAGGTCTTTGAAATCTTAATTGCTGTCCCTGACTTTTTTACTTCTACTGAAGCATACTAGTATTTCTTCTTATTTTAAACTCTCTCTTTGAAGTGTTTTTAAAGTGTAAATAACATGTTGGATTTTATTTTCAATCTATTCTGCTGTTTTCACATTTAGGATTGTGGTTATTAACTGTATATTTCCGTCTGTTCTATTTTCTTGTCTTTATTCTTTTTTTTTATTATTGTTTTATCCTGTTCCTCATCACAAATCTTTTCTTTTGTTGTTTCTGACCTTTGCTTCTGTTAGGCTGCACTCAGAATCCTCCTTAGTGGTCCATTCATGGCTTTGTTCCTTACTCTTCTTATCTTTTTCTGACTGCAGACCATCTCTAGGCTCTTTGGACTTGTTTTCCATGAGCAGTGAGTAAAGATAAATTCACCCTATCCTCACCTTAGCTGCCATGTGATTATATAGTGGCAGCTAAAACCCATTCATTAATTGCCTCATCAAGCCTGATTATGAAATTTGCATCTTTTTGTGTTTGTGTTTTCATGATCTTAGGTGAATAAACACTGATCCCAAGAGGTGCATGTCCAGGATTGGATACCATTTTATGTATTTAAGAGGCTTAGTGGTGCTTCGTCCTTTGAATCTGACTTCACAAATAGAATGGCCAATATTTCCTCAATATTCATTTAGCATAAGATCATTAGCAAGAATTCAAATTCAGGTCTGGCTTATCTTAAAGATATCTACTGTGAGAAGGATGGTGCAGAGAACAGGCAAAATGTAACAATGTAACAATGTCTAATAGCTGTTATATTTTAATGACTATTTTAAAAAATCAACTTTTTGAGGAAGTATTACTATACTTAAAAGTTCAGTTTTTGTATGCTTTTATGGGCCAGAACTCTGAACTTGAAACAAGGATTCTTACAAAGTGCTAAGTCAGTGGAATTGATAAGACAATGGTTATCTAGTTTAGCATGGTGATTAATAGTTCTCGAGTTCAGTACATGTACTTAATACTTAATATAGATCTACAAGATTCACACCTATGATAATGTAATTATAAGAGAACATATAAGCTGGGACAAACTTAGCCTGAGAGCCAAAGAAGACAAATGGACTGGAGGCAGGAGCTCAAGCCCTCGGACTCAGAGAGATTCATTTCCATCTTCATCAGCCTCTTGGTGGCTGGCTTATCCTCCTGAACTTCCCCCACTGAGACCAAGGCCAGTCTGAAGGCTATTCTTGTGGTGATTACTGAAAGGAAGGCTGTTCCCAAGACTTCCAGAAAACCAACAAGAACATGACAGTATCCTGTTTTGAGTCTTTCAGTGCTCCCTTTTGAAAATTTTGGAGTTAATCCATCCCTAATTTATATTGTACATTGGGTTATTTTATTCTTCCATTTTGGGAAGACCCAAAACAAGAGACAATAATTTTTAAAAATTAAATAAATCTTCTCCAGGCTTCAAAAAAGGGCTCCTGAATGGGAAAGGAGCAACAAAGAAGCATGAGTCAGAGGTAGATGGAAGTCAAGAGAAACAGAGGTTGTTGAATTTAGCAATAAGGTGATAATGTTTGAGAGCAGTTTTAATAGAATGAATCATAAATCTTGTAAGAGGAAAAAATCTTAAGAGATCATTGGCTTAGTATCTCTAACTCTAGCCTTATTCAGTTGTTTGCCTATAGATACTTAATATATTACTTTCTTTATTTTACAAATGATTGACTTGCCCACAGTACTGATAAGGGACTCAGGAAGGAAACAAAAATCCAAATTTTTTCTCTCAGGCTTCTATGGCTGCCTGTCAGATAGCTTTATGAATGTAAATTTCCCTATGGCTAGGTTAAGTTTGTCACATGTGCATATTTGATAAATTACCTTTCCATCCCAAAAGTAGATAATAAAAAGAAAACAAGATATACAAAACAAAAACAAAAACCAAAGTATATACACAGAAATTAATTTTAATATCATCAGCTCTTTCTATGAGTAACTATTGTCCTTACCATACAATTTAAATCTTTTCTAATGAGGACATAGTATATTCGTTCATTCAACAAACATTTATTTGTTTGTTCATGTGTTTAATTATTTATTGGGCATTTATTGGGCTGTCAGAGTAAGTGACTTGCCCAGGGTCCTATATAATATAATAAGTATTAGGTGTCTGATCAACAAACATTCATTAAGCACCTATTGTTTTCAAGAAACTGTGCTAGATTCAGTGTACTGAGAAATGCACATTATTAACATGAGTGGGAACTAATGAAAAGGAAAAAATATATTTGGCATGTTTAGTTTAAGATGTGAAAACACATAAGGAAAAATAACAGTAATTCAAAAACATTTTGTAGTTATATTCATTGAGGATATTTAGAGGATGTCTGAAAATGGGTCATTTCTTTTCCTTGAAGGTCAAATTGCTTAATGGTATTCTTTACTCAAGCTGATATCCTGAGAATACTTATTCTAAAACATCTTAAAATCTTAGGCAACCTATTCTACATTGTGATGGTGCTCCTTTCTCTCATTAAATGATATGTAATTTATGATTGTGAATTTAACTGTACAGATTTTATATGAAACAACCCAATTCTGGATTTTACTGGATAACATATTTCTATGGGCTTTTATGACTTTTTCTTGCAATGTATCTATAAGTTTTCAAAGACGATCACTTAGCTAATGGCTAAAAAAGGGAAAAAAAATCTAGATGTCACCTGAGAATAATATGCATATTAATAAGAATTAGATAAGAATGCTGTTCTTTTTTTTTTTTTTAAAGTAATAGCAGTGTGAGCATTCTGGTGATACATCTTCATCTCAGTAAAGGCATCTTTTTTCATATATTAGCATATCATGCTTGGGTGTTAATTGTTTAGCTGCTGTTTTTTTCTTTTTTCTTTTTGGTGATTGAAACTGTAAAGTGGAAAAGGTGAGAAAATGATCACCTTTTCTCATGATAGCCATTTTCTAGTTTTTGAAGAATTGTCATGTGGAAGAGGACTTGGATTTATTCTATTTGCCCCCAGAAGTGAGAAATACAAGCAAGGAATGTAAGTTTTAGAAAAACAGATTTCAATTCAATAGAAAGATCATACCATTACAGCTGGTGAAAATGGAATGGTCTACTTTAGGAGGGTAGTGAACTTCTCTTCCTTACAGGTGTGTTGAGTTATCAGGATTTTGTAGAGGGGATGCCCATTTAGTTATAGATTGGGAAGTAGGTGACTTCTGGAATCACTTCTAGTTTTGGGATCCCATGATGCTGGGGACAAGGAGAAAGAAACATCAGGAATAAAAATGACATTATTGAGAATACATTGAAATGATTTTTCATAAATGTGACTTTATCATCAATGCTGTTTTTTTAATGATAAAGATCAGAACATGTGCTATCAATCAGGCACTCACCCCATCTACTCTGTACCCAACACAATGTCAAAGGGTTTTCTGGAATCAAACATAAAAGTTTTCTAGTTCTTAGGAGCTACTATTCACTCATTGACTATCTTTCTGTAGAATCTGTTTAATGCATGGTTGAGTGCATAGCATACAGTAAGCATTAAATACATCTGTGTAGATGTTTTCCTGACTTTGTGAATTTTAATGATTTTTTTTTTCTTGGAAAGAATGGTGTGTCTGGAGACAAGAATTTCTGAGTTCAAATCTAACTTAGACTTTTTAGTAGTAGTTTGACCCAAGGAAAACCACTTGATTAATCTCTCTTACCCTCAATTCTTGCTGGCACAAAATCAGGATAACAATAGCATCTCAAATGAGAACATGTGTAAAGTGCTTGGTACAGTGCCTGGCACACTGAAGGAATTTAATAAATGCTTGTTCCCTCTCTTCCTTCCCCTCCTTTGTGAAGGTTAGTGTTGTTTATGTAATCAGATTATTGCTGAGCCCCAAAATGATTTAAGGAAACTCTTTTATATGTGCTGTATTTTTGGTTCTTTTTACATAGAAATGCTGTGTTAAGCATTTAATGGAATTGGATAAGTAGCAAGAGTTGAGGATGAAACAAGATTGGCTTTCATGCTTTGTTTCTATGTAGAGGGACACATGATCTTAAGCCAAAAGAAGTTCTTTATCGGTCTTTTGATCCCCATGGGGAGAAGAGAGTATTCAGCTCTGAAGAACTTGTAGTTTGGGATGACACAGACATGTCTTATTGATGTCATGACTGAGGGCTGAGTCAAAGAACAGCTTTTAATCAGCAGGCTTTAAAAGGAGAGGGTAAAGTCTCTGTCTCTTTTCTCTTTTGACCATGTCACTTGGGATGCCTCACAGAGGATATGAAGATTTCCTTCTTCTCTTTCTCCCACAGCCCCTGCCATCGCAGCAGCAGTGGTAACTAGAGGAATATGACATGTTTGCTTTCCTCAGTGACTCTGAGGTGGAATCTCAAATCTTGTTCTACCTCTTCTGCTTTGTGTTTATTTCCCAACACATCAATCTTTAAAGAGTGATCTTGGGAGGACAGTGTTTTTGGTCTTGGCAACTCTCTTGAGTATTCAAGAGCTCTAGAGTCATTGAATTGAGTAATATTTGCCAAATGAGTGGTGTTTTTTTTTTGTTTGTTTGTTTTTTGTTGTTGTTGTTGTTGTTGTTG
The DNA here is from genome assembly GCF_016432865.1 of Antechinus flavipes. NCBI lineage: Eukaryota > Metazoa > Chordata > Mammalia > Dasyuromorphia > Dasyuridae > Antechinus > Antechinus flavipes. The sequence goes on from NC_067402.1 coordinate 212,255,581, forward strand.
TTTTTTCTTCCCATTATACCTATCTTGAAAGAGTAAATTTCTACCAGGAAGAGAATGAGCCTTATATTTCTGGCTGGTCAGAAAAAAAGTGGGCTTTAAGTTGATCAATAGTTCCTTCTGGGGGCTTTATCTGCTGAAAGAGAATAATAAAAGTTATGGTTTGTTCATGATTTGTGTTGTAAATATACATTAATATAAGCTTACTAGTCTTTTGTGTTTGAAATACATAGTTGTAATATACTTAGTATATACTGTTTTGTACATTGAGTAACTTTTCTGGACGTGATCTGGTTATTTCCTTTTGAGTTTGCTCTGCATGAATCAAACACAGGTTTTATTTAAGAGTTTGAGTGTATGTGTGTATGTATGTGAGAGGGTAGGACACACATGGGTGTGCATATGTGCATGTGTGTTGTTCTAATTCTAAATGTGTCAAAAGAATTCAAGAAAATAGAACAAAACAAAACACTGAATGCCAGTTTTATGTTATAGGCTTCCTGCAGGATGGAACCCAGTATGTATAAGTCCAGAGCTGAGTGCAACTTTCCCTTAGTGGGGAAGGGCACTTTGAATTTCAAGTAGCATATCAAAGATAATAAAGGCAAAAGTATATAGTTCAGCACATAACATAGATATGAACTATAATTTCCATGTGATTCCCAGGTCGAGTCCTCCCCAAATGTAAAAATCAATTTTGAATAGTAGTCCTTTATCTTTTAAATTTAATATGATACTTCACTTGAAAGATTTGCTTTCATTTTAGTTTTCATAAAAAGTTGATTAAAATAACTATTTGTTTCCTATTTATATACTCATATGGTTCACAATCCCTGGAATTATGCATCTAAGCATAGCAGGAATCTGTATTATGCTGTGGCTTCTTCTCAGGCTGCATATAACTAAAAAGCTAATGGAACTCAGCTTTGCTCAGTTAAGAATCCAAACTTTACAGAATTTCAATATGACCCCCAATCTTTAGCAGTGATCTCCTATATGTAACTCTCATAAACAGCTAGGTTATACAATGAATGGAATACTACACATACAATCAGGAAGAACTGAATTCAAATCGTGCTTAACTAGCTATGGAGTTTGGACAAATCATTTAAATTTTGTCAATTTTATTTTCCTTAACTGAAAATTGAGGATTACAATAGTAATAGCATAATAATAATAAACTACATTTCAGGATTATTGTGTTTAATAGACTATATGTATATAATGATGCTATATAAGTGCTTTTCTTTTTCCTTCTCCTCCTCTTCCTCTTCTTTCTTCTCTATTTTGGGTATATATAACCCAGTCTGACAATTTTAAAATTAGTAATTACACTTAAAATTAGTATCCATGAGACTTACCATAGTCTCATGGTCTTAGAAATGATTAAGTCAATTTATTTTCACTTAAAAAAAAATCTTGACATTGTATTGTATCTAAAATAATTACCCTTTTCTTTTCTGTATCTCTGAGCATAATAAAATTTGGGAAATATGCCAGGAAGATGAAGTATGGCACAACTTCAATATCCCAAATAGTTTACTTATTACTCAAGTTATTTCTTACAGTTCTTACAGTTATTTCTTAATCCTGTGAAATAAATTACATATATTATTGTCCTATTTTTCAAATGAAGAAACTGAAGGTAAGGGAGTTTAGACAATTTGCTTAAAATTAAACAGAAAGTAAGATGCAGAGCTGTGACTGGAATTAAACATGTGCTAATTTAAGTCCCGCAACTTTTCCCCTACACCATATTGTTTGCCCATTAATGATGATGATGATAATAATAATAATAATAATAATAATAATATTAATAATAAATTATATCATTAGTGTCAAATGTCAAAGTAACTTTCATTCTATTCATATACCATAGTATAACTACTTCATGATAGCATTGGAATACCTTTTTTCCTGCTCTTTCTGGATTGTAATGTTCTATGGATGGCACTGTGGCGGATGTGTTCAAATTCATTAATAATTATTTCTTAATTTTCTAAGATACTTTGCTTGTGTGAGAGCATTGTTAAATGAATAAAATATATTTTTGCTCTCAAATAGCTTATAATTGATTGCTTTAATACTTTAATAATAAAAGACACTGTGATTTAGTGGGTTAGAAGATAGTAATTCCTATCCACCTATACAGATCAGAAACTCTCAATGAACAAAGAACATCATCTTCAAAAAGAGATGTTGCCAAAAATTGCATCAATTGAGTCATGGTATAGCAGCCAATCAATCTGTCCTCAACGAGGTTATTCCCTGACTGAGACTCACTTTTATCAATGAAATCACATTTCTTTAGTAGTAGAAAAAAAATTGTTGCCCCTTATATGATAACTATTATTTTGTATATTTTTTATTATTAAGGAATAGTCTTCCTTATTTTTGATTTTCATTCCTATTTATCCTTTTTATTTTTAAATAGTATTTTATTTTTCTGAATACATGCAAAAATATTTTTCATCATTCACCTTTGTCAAACCTTGTGTTCCAACTTTTTCTCCCTCTGTTCCTCCCTCTCTTTTCTCCAAGGCAATAAGAAATCCTATATAGGTTAAACATGTGCAATTCTTCTAAGCATATTTCCATATTTGTCATGCTGTGCAAGAAAAATCAGATCAAAGGGGAGGAATGTTTTCTTTTTCATATTTGAGAAAGAAAAAAAACAAGCAAAATAACAAAAAGGTGAAAATACTATGCTTTGATACACCTTCAATCTCCATAATTCTTTCTCTGGATGAGTATGGCGTTTTCTATCACATACTACTTTGTATATTAAGTAATTTTTCTAGAAGGGGCCTTGTTTTGGGTGACCTTAAACTTATTTGTGGTTTTCTACTCAAGAGTACAGGTGATCATCTAATCATGGAGAAAAAACAAACATAAAACAAAAAAAAAAAAATCTGAATCACTTCTATGGTCATGAATTACAAAATACAATACAAAAGAATCAATATTACAGATGAGCATGACAGTGGAAAGCTATAAGGTAGGCATAAGTAGACATTAGCAAAATACCAGGTGAATAATAGGCAAGCTATATTATAAAAGATTTGCCAGATGTGTATGATTAAAAAAGGAGATATACTAGCCAGTTAGCAATGATGAAAAATGACATGTAATGTAAAAAGACGTAGAAAAGTCTCTAGAAAATTGGGTGAGCTTTCTAAGCAGACATATGTGAGATCATTCATAAAAGTGACATGGTGTGGTGTTCTTCTTTTCTTCTAAAATATGATGTTTTTCTGGGAGCAAGTTTCTTGGGGAGGTTTTCTGGAGGCAGCCTTAGTATCAGTTCAGATCAATAATCACCTCAAATGCAGCCAGGTGATAAAAGTTCAATCTTTTATTGTCCTTTCCAAAATAGCCCAGTAAGCTTTCTTTAGTTCCGAGAACTCTCGTTGCTAGTCTTTTGCCTCTGCCAGCTTCTGCCTCTAGCTCAACTCCGACTCCTGGCAATCTTCCGAACTGACTGATTCCACAGACTCAGCTCCGTTGTGTGCTCTTTTAGAGGTGTAAACTCAAAGGTTGACTCCTCCTCCAAGAGTGGGATTATGGGAGGTGTGAATCTCATTCTTGTGAATCTCATATTGAATTCTGACTTATGAATCTCCCAAACTTGTGAACTAATGTGTGTGAGCTAATGTGTGAACTCTCAAAGGTGCAAACCCAAGCACTGCTTCCATCAATTCCAGTGAGTCAACACCTTGTTTCAAGTTCTGGCCTATAACAACATAGGTCAGTAGAATAAGATGCTTTGGACAGATTATATTTTGTATTTTTGGAAAGATTATCCACATTCATTATTTGATGGATCCTTTGAAGTGTGAAGGTGAATACTCTATAAATACTAAGTGGAAACAGTAATTAGTTTTTTTTTTTTTTTTTTCTGATAAGTTGTCATAAAATCTTGTGCTCCATGATATAACAGTATAACCACTATTATACGAGGTGCTATTTTCCTCTAGATGTACTCTGTAATATATATTTTCTACTTCCATTTTTTCTAAGGAGGTTCTCAAGAATGGAGCAAATATTACTTAAGTTGAGAATGATTGAGTATTTCAAAACAATATACCAAAATAGAACTTGTTTATTAAAAACTAAACAAACCCTATAGCATTTATTTCAACAAGTCTATAATTTGTGATTTCATTGGTATGGATAAATCCACTCTTCTCTCCCTTAGCAGGAAGTGACCATTTATTTAATAAATAGTTTTAGATCTTGTTGCCAAAAATGTTTATTACCTGGTACATGACCTTCAGGGAATCGGCTTCATTGAATTTAGACAGGTTGCTCTTTGTGTGACAGGCAGATAGACTCATTGGGTTCTCATTGCTGAACCCTTATGTGAAGGCTTTTATTTTTTTCTTTATATAATAATCACCACCATCATCACCATCATCACCACCACCACCATTACAATATTTGCATAGTTTTACAACCTGTTATTTTGATTGGTTCTTAGTCCTGCTCTGGAAGAGGTACTAATGTGATGCCAATTTTATAGATGAGGAAAATGAAGTTTAAGTAATTTTCCAGTATCATACAGTTGGTGGCCAAGCAGGATTTGAATTCAAGTATTACTGACTCCAAGTCATGTGTTATAAACATTGCTGAGATTTGCTGGTTTAATCTTTGGAAACTCCTGGTCATCTCCATGATACAATGAGGGCTTGGCATAGAATTATTTTGTAATGATTTAGCCTAATCCTAAACTTAACAAAAAAATCTACTATCACTCAACAATTGATCCCTTATCCTAATTAGTTCCTAATTGGTCACTAAATCTAGGTTCTCTCTCTTCCTCTCTCCTTTCTCACTCACTGTATGTCTATTAATCATTCTACCAATTAACAAGTAATCATTTATTTATTTATTTTTGCTGAGGTAATTGAAATTAAGTAACTTGCCCAGGCAAATATAATGGCAAATAATTATAAACTAAGAATGACCAACAATTATAGAATTTATTTACAAATTAAGAGTGACCATCAGTTGGAGGCTTTCTGCACAAATATTTTTGCACATAAACATGTAATTCTATTATTCCTTAAAGAATAATGAAATGGATGGATCAGAGAAACCTGAAAAAAACTTGTAGGAACCAATGTAGAGTGAAGTGAGCAGAATCAGGAGAACAAATTTATAAGATACAAACATTTTTTCAAAGATAAAAAACAACAAAAAAGATAAACAATTCTGATACATTTAAAAACACTGACCAACCTTAATTATAGAAGGCTTATGAAAAACAATGCTTTATAGATCAGTAGTAGATTTGATGAGGGAAACCTGAAACTGAAAGAAGGACCCCGAAACTCTCTCTCTAAAACTCCTTCAAGGAGAAACTCTCCTTGAATCCTGACCTCTGTACAAGATCCCACCCAAGGGAAACAGATAAGCAGCTTCATTCTGTTATCCTGAGAAACTGGCACCATCCCCATTGATAAGATTCATTACAGATTTAGCTATCACCCATTGAGGTGAAGATTAGCCCAAAGACACTCATTGAATTCCAAGATTCTCTCTGAGTCCAGCTCAAACTGCACCCAGCCCCATCAAGAGCAACCCCCAGCTTCTAGTCATAAAATGAGCCAACTTGGAGCTCAGTCCTTGCAGAGGACCTAATATGCCATGCCATGCTATACCAAGGAAACTCTCCCCTTTGCATAGTTGTAATCTTCTGCCCAGTGAAATGATATTCTCTTTCAGCATTGCCCTCTCTTTATCTCTTTCTCATCTGTTTCCCTAACAAGACTTTATATCTCTCTGTCGGGATTTCTCTGATAGAAACTTTACTTCTCTGTCAGGGCCTTGCCACCAAGGATTTCATTCTTTCTATTTATGCATAGCAAAGGCTGACTTCCCAATGCCAATAATAAACCTCTTTTTACCAGTCTAGCTTTTTGGGTTTGTAAATTCCTTTACTCTGTAATGCAGGAGAAACTGAGGCAGGATAGAGATTAGAGAACAATTTAATAATTTACTTGAAAGGGAGAGATTTACTGGGACCAAATGGCTCCATGGTTTGGTCCCAGGGCTGAATGAGACTATCGTCTCTAAGAATCCAGCAACAAATGTTGGATACAAGATTCTTTTATAGGGTAACAAGAACGATGACATAATGGGGGAGGTACTGAGGATGGGAATGACCTAATGGGGAGGGAGGCACCGAGGATGAGGATGACATAATGGAGGCAAGCACCTAGGATGACATAATGGAGAGAGGTACTGGAGAGGCTCCTGATATTCCAAAGGTGTCGAAGATATAAAACCTTTATCCTATCCAATTTTAAGTGGGAATGGTTATAACCTGAAGCAGAATCACTGAGTAGGACAATTAGGGAAACTGGGTCAGGACATTAAAAGGGAACTGTGGCACAACAACTAAGGACCTCTGCCTCACCAGAAAGGGGTTCCCACAACTCCTTACCTTGCATTGAACAAGGGAACCCTGTGCCGACTTCATTTGGTTCCCTGAACCCCAAACCTGCCACTAACCTCATCAGATTTAAGATGTGCTATCATTTTAGTATATAAATAAAAAGAATATTCTGGAAATTGTTTTGCTTGACTTTGCATATTTTTATAACTATTTTACTTTTATTCTTTTTCTTTCAAGATGGAGGGGCTATAAAGTGGGGGAAATGCTAGTTAATTGAAAAATGAAATAAAATGAAAAATCTAAAACATGAAGCAAAAATATAAATTTAAAATTTTATTTTTCTTCCATCCTCCTTCCATGTGTCTCTCTTGTTTCTGTCTCTTTTCTGTGAAATTCTCTACTTTTGCTTTTACATCTGTCTATCTCTGTTTCTAAATGTGTCTCTGTTTTTCTCTTCTTTTATTCCTATTTCCTGGTTATGAATCATTGTTTTTTTTTATTTTTTCTTCTTGAAAGAGTCATCTGATTCTTTCTGAGTTTCTCATAAGGGCAATATTCAACTGGTAAAATCTGTGTGACACTGAATAAATTTCTTAGTTACCACAAAAGTTTTTATACTACTTTTTTCCTTTACAAGAGAAAGGTTGTCCTTAATCTTTCCTCTTATCTGCTTACTTACATATATTTTACAATGGCCTATTTACAGATTTGTGACTTTCCTACAAAAGAAAGAATTATTTTCCTAGGCCTTTCCATTTTTCCTTTACCACCTTCCATCTCTCCCTGTACCCTATTATTGACAATCTTTCCCTTTGAACCACATCTAATCCTTGGACTGTCATCCATGTTACTTGCTAATTGTTATTGTACCCCAAAGCCCTGTTTTGAATGCTCTTTTCTTTTCTATAAACAATCTCCATTGATGGTCTAGTTGATGGGATATAGCTTCTAAGAGAAACATCCAGGAAGAGTTGTTTCCCCACTTCCTTCCCCCCAGACATTAGAGTGCTATTGTTCTACCAATCTGTCTGTCAATGATTGGAAAAATCTTCTGGCCTAGGAATATAATAATATTTCTTCCCTTATACTTTAGAGAAGATCTATCAGTGATCTTGAGGACCTCTGACCTTAGAGCATTTTTGTTCTAACAATCTGTCTGATTCTAGTCTACAGGCCTTAGAACAGTCCTACAAATATTGTTGACTATCAGATAGATAATTTGCAGATCAATGATAACCAAATTCCTGAGACAATAGTGAATAGACCACTCCTCAGTTCTACCTCTAGGCCATAAAATTAGCATATCAGCCACTTGAAGAACTAGATAAATTTGTCTTCTTGCTCCTGGTTATTTACTAAATTCTTTGGAACTTAGCCTGCTTCAATTGGTTTTACAATTAAAATAAACTTTGACCCTTGACTTAGATATGAGTTCAAACCGGCAAATTCTTTTGAGACACCTCGCAGGGTAAGTCTGCTACCCCCAACCTTTTGAGGATCCCTTATGAACCTCAACATAGACAACTATCAAAAGTCTAATTTTCATCTCCCATAGGTGATGCTTAAATCTATATGGACAATCCTAGTCTTTTTCTTGTACTCAGATACAATTTACCAACTGCGAGCACTTAGCACAATGCCTGGCATGTAAATAGTTACTTAATAAATACATTTTGATTGATTTGCATTACTTTAGAAATATATAATTTTTACTAATTTGCATGCTTTTTGAGGTAGCTAGTTGGCTTATTCAATACAATACTTGGTATGGGGTTCAAAATGCTGGAGTTCAAATCTAGCTTCAGGCAATTACAAGCTATGTGACCCTAGGCAAGTCATTGTCTCTATCTGCTTTAGTTTATTCAAGGCAGTAAACTGTAAAATGAAAATAATAATAGAACTTAACCCATAGGATACTGAGATGACTATTTGTAAACAGCTTTTCATAGTGTTTGGCACAGAGTACCCATTTATTAAATGATAATTCCCTCCTTCCTTCTTTCCTTCCTTCCTTCCTTCCTTCCTTCCTTCCTTCCTTCCTTCCTTCCTTCCTTCCTTCCTTCCTTCCTTCCATCCTTTTTTCCTTTCTTCCCTCCTTCATACTTCTCTCCCGCCTTCCTTATCTCCCTCCCTCCTTACCTTCCTCCCTCTTTCCTTTCCTTCTTTTCATTCTACCTTTTCCCTTACCAATTGAATGTCAATTGCTTGCCATCTTTCAATTTTTTCTTTGTATTCTCTATATCTAAGCAATTCCCTTTTAATAAATGCAGGCTGAATTGAATTGAAATTACAGGAAAAAAATTAGAAGTCAGATAACAGGAATTGTAAAAAAAAAATTTCTTATATCTTTGATTTACCAAGGCACCCCATATTTTAATGTGACTTTTCCCTACATTTTGCCACCTCTACTTTTTTTTTTTAAGGAATATTTCTCTAATTTTAAATCTAAGGTAAATAAAAGAAACTTGTTGGATAGCTTTTTGCAACAAATTTATGTTGTATGACACAAGGTGTGCCTGTGTTCAATTCAGTGTCTGTATTCAAAAAATATGGCATTGTTTTCAAACCATCCTTCTTGCCTCATGAACAATGTACTGATTGCCCTTGTCCAAATTGATCTGTCTTTGCTTGACAGCAGAAGGTTTGTGGACCAGAGCCGTTTCCGGGCTGTCCACAATGAGTGCATTATTAGATTCCAAGAAACATTCTGAGGTCATTCAGATCATTTCCATTTTCACACAGGCTTCACATAAACTACTCAGGATAAGTGGTTTATTCAGGGTTTCTCCATCTATACAGAGTGGTTTAGGTGAAGTCAGCCAGTGTCTGGAAGTATAAAATGATTGTGCATAAGCTTGAATATTTCTAGTGAATGAATTTGAAAAGAGGAGGTTTATAGCTGACATTTGCAAAGAAGTCTATTGGCTCTACTATTTCAAAAACAAATGTTCTCTTACGTTTTAATACCTCATGACACAAAACAGAAATAAGTTTGGATTCTAATTTTATGGAGAATACCTAAATCGTAGTTTACCCGATGATGGCTAGAACAGTTACTTCAAACTGCTTAGTTGACATAGAGAATTGGCAAGGGGAGTAGAAATACTGCAGGAGGTCCATGGGAATATAGTAATAATCACTTTGTTGAAATCTGTTTTTTTTTTTTTTTAATCAACATTAGTTGCCTTTTCTGATATTTCTGCTTGAGAAACCTCAAGTTAATCTTATCCCCAGAAAACTGATATAACATTGATAAACTAGATCCACAGATATTCTTTAAAAAAACAAACAAGCAATTTTGTTTAACTAATAATTTTAATTTTCCATTTCTATCAACATGTAAACAACTAAGTATCAACAAGATATTCACAAGCATATACAAATGTTTGTGTGTATATGTGTGTGTGTGTGTGTGTGTGTGTGTGTGTGTGTGTGTGTGTAGTTGGAGATTTATCAATAAAGGAAAGGTACTGGTGATGCGGGAAAGATTCCTTTCTAGATTCCCACCCTCTCCTAGTTAATAATGTAAATTGCTCTTTAACTCACAAATCCTGGTCCCTTTGAATTCCAATAGAAGATCTGACCTGTTCCCAGCCCCACCTGGATATGAGCCAACTTTGGGGCTACACCCGAAAGCCCCTCGAGCTAAGTCTCCTATTATAAAAAATCTACTCTGGGAACCCCTCTTTGCAGAGATTCCAAACATGGCTACCATGTGAGGACCCTCTGTCCATTGGACCCTTTGTCCAGTGCCCTCCTTCTCTTTATCTTCACCTAATAATAAACCTCTTTTATCAATCTAGCTCTCCGGGCCAATAAATGCTTTTATTGGGAACTCGTGCCGCTACTAGACCCCCTTGCACCAAATCTGTACCCCAAACCTGCCACTAGACCTTAACCCTAATTTCATTTAGGTACCCCAAAGCTAGACCTCAACATTTGATTCCCTGACGAAACGAACACCGGAAGCTAGATAATTTGGCAATCAAACTGGACCCCAACCTTTTTGGGGCACTCAGAACCAATCTGGGTTTTGAGCTGTTCAGGCAGTATTCTTCCGGGAAGAATCTGCATTCTTTCTTTGGTCTCACTCTATCTCTAAAGGTAGTGGGGAGAATATCTGTGTTCCGTCTCACCCAACTTCCATTTTAGGTGAAAAGGCTTCTATTTTTATCTAAACACTCCCCTGCCTCTAAAGTCTTTCCTGGAGCAGATGCTTTGCTTGAAGAAACTCCCTCTGACCAAATCCTTTGGAGAGAGAAAGGCCCTTCCTTTGCATCTCAATGCATTTCTAATCTTTTTTTTCCCATCACCAGATAGTTCTGCTCTCCAGCAGGAACTGCTGAGACACGAGAGGAAGTGTCTCTTTAACACTCCACCCCAGACCAAGGAGACACATGACCGTTCTGGAGACCCCACTCCTTTTGGGGTCCCAGGCCAGCGCTCTCTTTGCTCTGTTCTGGGGAGATAGCCGGAGAAACTTGAGCCCTTCTCCCACTCCACTGTTAAATGCAATGGAGTCTCTAATGGTCAGGCTATAGCCATGAGGAGAAAGGTCACTGAATTGGGGTGAGTTTAGAGAATGTCTCTGCCCACAGCAGCTACTCCCTGGACAGGGGTAAGCAGTCTTCCCTTCAGGTTTTGCTCTTCCAGCAAGGTTTGGGGGCTTAGATGAGCTGCTCCACCTTCAAGTTCCAGCGTGGAATCACCAGAGGAGCCCTCGCCATTCAAGACGCACTGCGCTGGGTAACATGGCATCTCTTCCTCCCCCACCCTCGTTCTGGCCTTTTCCTCCCTCTTCTTCCATGGAGTGGGGAGTGTAGAACTCGAGGCCTGGTTCGGACCTCTCCCATGTGGCTTGGTAACCTGCCATTTAAATGCTCCTATCCTGTCCCCTTCTTGGGGTTACTGTACAGTGGGGAGATTGGGGACTCAATCTTAAACTTAAATTTCCGGAAAGGTTGTCACCAACTTTTAAAACAGAACTTTGCTAGCAATTTGGACAAGTGAGCCGCGCCCCTTCCAGACCTTTACCTGGCTCTTAAAGCCGCAGCTTCCGGCCCTCAGGAAGTGTGCTCTTCCCATACATTTTAAACGGGACTCAGTTTCCCTGATTTGGTCATCCTGAGTTAACTGTAGAAACCTCAGAATTACGCTTTTGCATGCTCACAAGGCTGTCTACAAAGACTGGGGATTTTAAACTACTCTCGGTTTTTTTTTTAGCCTCAGGGCACTACTTAAAACTATTTCTTAGCTGCTTGTGGAGAGATAACCTAGGTAAACCCAGGCTAGGTCTGTTGGTCTCACACTTTCCTACCTAACCCTACAGGTGGGAACTCTTTTGCTCCTAATTTTCTTAGTCCTAAAACCTTTTGCTTTTAGCACACTCGGTTCTGGTTCTATGTCCCTGCCAACAAAGGGTTTTTTTCTGGGCTCCAACCCTGGCTAGGTTGCAGCTTCAAGAAAGACCTTTGGAATGATGGCTGGGGAATAAAATTTTAGGTCAAGGCAAATTAAATTCTTTAAAAGATGGCTTTTTATTTCTTTTCTCCCCTCATTCCTTGACTGCAGCAAGAAATAAGTTAATGGGAGAAACTGAAGCCATTCAAGAATTCGGTGAATACCTTTAGGAAAGAAGTCTGTCTTTCCCGTGTGCTTTTCTATGTTCTCTAGACTTGTTCCCTGTTTTCCCTCCTCCATTCTTTGAGATGCTGAGGGACTAAGATGGGATAGTTTACCTTCCTACTTAATGGTGTGTTTTCTAGAGGTATTGGGTAATTTGTAACTGAGTTATGCCTTAAAATTTGTCATCTCTGTTGGGCAATTATAAGTTATATGAAGTTTGGTTCAGTTACTTGTGAACTTCAAGATCTGTGTAATGTTAAATTTAAAACTGTCTACTTAGATAAGAAAGATAGCTGTATAAGCTGTAAACCCTTGACTGTGATTCTTGAGAACTAGATTCATCTGAAGCCCTTGATTAATGATAACTGATATAGAAGATAAAATCCTTTGGGACTGCAGCTAATATTTGTTGGGAGTTTTGGGTTCAGGTGTGACTGCATAGACCAGAAGTAAAACTGTCTTAAGTAGCTATTTTAATTTGTGGCCACACTATGGTTGCTGCTAAGCTTTTTACTTGCTGGGGCTAGAGTTTCTTTATCTAAAGGTTTACTTCGCCCAAGTACTTGGGGCCACTCCCACCTTGTCTTTTGAAAAAGCTGGGAATCTCATCACCCTGAATAGGCTTAGGCCTATAGCCTTTTACACTGTATGTTGATGGAAGGCAGGGCTAGGCCCCTGACTTGATGCTCAAGGAGCCCAGGACTATAGAATATGCATACTGTCTAGTGTTAAGAGAGGAACTATTGGAAGGAGAACACACCCACTCCTACCACATCTCTCCTTTGTTACCTTGCCCTCAATGTTGGTGGCCCTCTTAGGAGGTTTCCACTGAGGCAAACCCACCATGTCATGCTTCTATAACGAGGGGTGGCTCAAATTCCCGGGCTAATTCGAGCTTGCTGGGAGACTCCTGCAGTCTTGGGGGGATTTGTCGCTCATAGGACGCTGTGAGGACGAAATCCTGTTTTTTTTTGGCAAATGATCCTCTGGGAGGGCCCTTTGTGACACCTTCTAAAGACATCTAGGAAGCTTACGTTATAGAATGCGAAAGTTTTCGGGTTTTGTCATGAATTAGCTTTCTTAACTCTGGACAAGGTAAAAGACTTTTTTCTTTCCTTATCTTGCAGTGGGCACCCAAAGCCCTCTAGTCGGGCTTGGGTTGTCTTTGGGAGCTCTAAGCTCTGGCACAATTCTTTAGGAATTGCTGCGGATTGACAAAAGGCCTTCTTTTGTCGGCTCTATCTCTAAGAGATACATGGGAGGCTGCAAGGATTTGGAAGAATAAAAGTTTTTACCTGTCCACACCCCATCCCTATGGAGATTTTAAGCTGTCTCTTAATGCAGAGACAAACACTGGGCTTGAGAAAAATGCCTCATTCTCAACACCTGAACTCTGAGTAGATTAGCTGAATTCCCAATCTCTCTGGACAAGTCCATCCTTTAAAGTGCTTTTTTCTTTCTAATCCTGGGACTGATTAACACTTATGCCCTCAGGCAAAAGCGGAGAGCCAAAACACACCATTGTCTCTTTAAAAGCTGAAAGACTCAACCTAGTGAAACCTAGGACCCACCCACCACCTCAACTTTTTCCGGAGTCCCGAAACCTCAATGTTTCTTCCACTCTGCTGCTAATAGCTGTTGGTTTCCCTTTAACTCTAACCTGAGACACTGAGCTCTTTTCTCAGGGCAACTTCTGCCTCCTGAAAAAATATTTGGAGCGGAAGCACCGTTTAATACAAATCTCTCCCAGACTTAGTCCTATAGGTGCCCTGGAAACTGTCCAAGGAGACCCTAGTCTCTGTCCTGAGTTCGAGCAGGAGGAACAACGGAGAAACTGCGTCACACCACAGAGGCTGAATTGGCCCCCGGCGTCCTGCTCCCCGGTAGAGAATTGGGGTCTGGCCCTGTTTCCCTTTTTATCCCAGGACAGTACCAATACCTCAGGGCTTTGTAAGCTGGGTTGGCAGTGCTGAGATACTTTGCACTCCCTCTACCTCTTCCACCCCTCCCCCATAAGAGTGGGGAAAGTGGGGGGAAGGCTTAGGATCTTTGCTTATTGAGGAATCAACTCCTTTTAAAAGAAAGGCAGCACAGTTAAAAGATTTCTAAGCGCTTAAATTGAATTCTTATCTTGATTAGATATATAGTCCTCCAGTTTTCCCCTGACGTTTTAGTCAGGACCAACACCAGGAGAAATTAGCTTTCCTGGAAATTAAGAGTGAAAGGGCTAAATTCGAGGCTACTTAACACTTTTTACTATAGACAAATAATCTTTTGCTCCCAGCCTTTTCTCCTACTTCTCCTTGTTAGATGGGCCATCAGTATTTTACAGGCAGCCCACAGAAGGGACCTGCTGTCGTCATCTCCACTCTGGATGACACCCTGGTTTTAACCTGCTCCCGAGATCTGGGCTTCAACCTTTGGACTCTCAACCGCCCTTCAGCCTGGAGAACATGGGACAACTGACTGGGAATAACTGACCGGGACACACACCCCTTAGATGCACTGCTACCATCCCCAAACCCCACACCTCATGCCTCACCTCCTGGCATGAAACCCCAAGTCTCTACGACCCTTGCCAGCTCGAAGCAGTTAAGAGGAGATCGGTGCCCCTTTTCCCACATGCCTTTGGAGGTGACTGCTTGAGGGGGGGATGAAGAGGGGACCCCTGAACTTGGAAAATCCTGGAAGGAGAAAATCTTCAATTCTGTCTCAATAAGAGACTTTGCCCTATTTCTTTTTCCTTAAATGAATTTAAGTTCCAACTGCTTGAGGCGGGAATGATACTGGAAAGATTCCTTTCTAGATTCCCACCCTCTCCTAAGTTAATAATGTAAATTGCCCTTTAACTCACAAATCCTGGTCCCTTTGAATTCCAATAGAAGATCTGACCTGTTCCCAGCCCCACCCGGATATGAGCCAACTTTGGGGCTACACCCAAAAGCCCCTCGAGCTAAGTCTCCTATTATAAAAAGTCCACTCTGGGAACCCCTCTTTGCAGAGATTCCAAACATGGCTACCATGTGAGGACCCTCTGTCCACTGGACCCTTTGTCCAGTGCCCTCCTTCTCTCTATCTTCACCTAATAATAAACCTCTTTTATCAATCTAGCTCTCCGGGCCAATAAATGCTTTTATTGGGAACTCGCACCGCTACTAGACCCCCTTGCGCTAAATCTGTACCCCAAACCTGCCACTAGACCTTAACCCTAATTTCATTTAGGTACCCCAAAGTTAGACCTCAACATTGGCACTAAGGCGAACAAGGAAAGGCTTCTGTAGAAGATGAGATTTTTAGCTGGAACTTGAGGGAACCCAGGAGGCTGATATTGTTATGTCACAGTCTCTTTGAACTGTTCTACCTTAGTTTCCCTGCACTAATTTCCCTTATTGTCCTGACTGAGTTTCCCTGAATTGTATATCCTGATTCTGGCTTACAGCTTCCCCTTATCCTCCTAGAACCGGCCCTGAAATTTCCCGCTCTCAATGTTCTGACTTTGCCCCTGGGTTGGTCTACCCCTGTAGCTGAGTCATGTGGCTATATATGTCATTGAGAACTCACATTCACCACTGGATACTTTAAGATGAGAGTCCTGTCAAGTTATTTATACTCTCCAATTAATAAAATATTAAAAACTCTCTAATCTCTATCTTGCATCAGTTTCTCCAGCATTACAATATGAGGAACAAGAGAATTCCAAACATCAGCTATTAGTGGAAGAGGCATATTTCTAAGAAATGTTAACCATTTGAGATTCATTCCATTGTATTTTGAAAGCTTTTGGTTCTTAAAACCTTATTAAAACAGAAAGATCCCTGTGAGAGTTACACTTTGAGTCAGTGTCTGCTATCAGCTTATTTATAAACTTAACACTTTAGCAGGATTCCGTTATTGCTAGCTGAGAATAAGACAACAGATAGAGTTCAATATGCCAGAAGAAGGCAACAAGTGTAATAGAGTGGGGTAAGCTGCTTGTTTTTCACAGTTTTACCTAGAAGGATTGGATTTTATTTCATTTCTTTCACCCCTCCTCCACCATGTACTAAAATATCACAAGGTTGTTTTGATTTGCATTTCTTTAATCGATAATGATTTAGAGCATTTTTTTGCGGGGGGGTATGGCTATAAATTATTTGGATTTTTTTCAAAGAACAACTATCTGTTCATAAACTTTTACCATTTATCAGTTGGGCAATGAATCATATAATAATGAATCTGGAAAAAAACTTTATATATTTGAGATTTTTAACCTTTATCTGAGAAACTCCCCCAATTTTCTGCTTTTCTGTCTGATATTGGCTACTTAATTTTATTTGTACAAGCCCTTTTTAATTCAAAGTAATCAAAATAATGCATATAACATTCATTTTACTATTTGTCTTGTTTATTTATGAATTAGTCAAGTCTGATAACTAATATGTTCTTCAAATTTTTTTTTATAATATCTCCCTTTATATTTAGGCCATGTTTCCATTCTATCTTGGTAAATGATGTAAGATTTTGGTCTATGTACAATTTTGCCAGCTTGTTTCCCAGATTTCCCCACAATTTTTCAAACCAAGTATTGAATACTTATTCCCCAAACATAAGCATTAATACTTACCAAATGCAAAATTATTGTAGATCTACTCTGTTCCACTAATCTCCATTTGTATTTCTTAGCCAAAACTAGATAGTTTTGATAACTAGTGCTTTACAATACAATCTAAGATATCTATCTTCCTTCCACTTTTCCTCTCTCCCCTCTGCTTCCCTTTCCCCTCCTTTTTTCCTGTTCTTTTTTTTTTTTCCTTTACCAAATGCTTTACATAGTTCCAAATATCGAGATACATCCTATTCATTTTGGCAGCTAGAACATGTCCTATGGTTTCTTCTAAAGGCAAAGATTCTTTCCCTAGTGATGTTAAAGAATCAGATCCCAGCCAGGGAGGGGAGCTCATTAGAATCAGTGAGATTCCATGTACTGAATCTCATTTATAGCTAATCTGAGGTGGTAAGATTGTTTTAGGATTCCTGGATCATGTTCCTTTCACAACTGATGAAGACTAAAAGGAAGAAAAATATGTGGGCATGGGACAGCTTGGCTTTGTTAGCAGTTCAAAGCATTTATAGGAGGGAGGTGGAAAAAGAGGCTGATGATTAAGCAAGAAGAGAAAGAAATCACAAAAGTGTCAGCTGTGGCTAAATGAATCTTGCAGACAAGAGATGTACACAGAGCCTCATTATCTCTTCTAGTGTTGGAAAGGCTGGCAGAGCAGCCTAAACAGAACACCACCTTCATGGGGCCAGGGACCCAATATTGGAGTTGCTAAGTTACATAAAAATATCTGTGGGAGAAAATATCAGTCTAAGAGGAAAGATTCATAATATAATGCATTAGAGGATCACTATCACTTTATCCATTTTTTCCAGACTGTTCATTCAACATCCCAAACCCTCTCTCCCTCCTGGCTGGGAGTTGGAAAAAAACTGCTACATCTCTCCAGGATTGCCCTATCCCATCCTGTACCATAATGGCTGACAGATGCTATAGTTATCCTTTTAGTATGGGAAGAGTTGAAAATAAAGGGGATAAACTCCCCAAGACTCACTCAAATTCCTTTCCTTGCTTTCACTCCCCACTAAGGATCCTCAAATCTAGATAGAAGTTGGAGGATATTAGTTTGGGCATGGTTTGGGGGGCTTATTTGGGGAGGGGATTTTTGTGCAGGATCACTTGCTGGGTAAAATTATGGTCACTTGGAGTTGAGGCCTGGGAGAATAATTACTCTGAATGGAACCCTAGGGTTTGGGGAGCTCTATGATATGGAAGGAGAGTGGAAAAGGAAAACCTGTTTATAGATTAAGGAAACAACTCTAGAGGAAATTCCCTGCATAAATGCCAGTTTTTTTTGAAACCCAATCCAAATCCATAGACATAGACTACTTAGAAAGGGCTTGCTCTAGCTCTTTGGAGTCTTTGCTTCAATTTCCAGGGTTTAGCATGTGGCCCCAGCAGACTCTTCCCCCTACGAAGTAAACCCTTTGTGTAAAATGTTTCATATAGTGATTATAGACATCAAATGACAGATATGAAAAATACTTTGAACAGTTATAAGTGGAAACTTTTAGCTAAAATAGGAATGTGACAGATTCTATCCTTAACTAGATTGAGATCAAAGTAATATTTTGATTCCTTCCTACTTCCTGGTCACCATAGTATCAAATGTATAGTAGCAGATAACTCTCTGAACATTAGCACCAAGGCAAAATTAGAAAATTTTTTAAAAAAGTAATGTTCGGTTAGCTTTCTGGAGGTACTTGAGATGGGCCTTGGTCTTTAGGTGGAGAAGTGATGAAGGCAGGACAGCCATCAAGAGCCTGGTCAAAGATAGACTATCTTGCAGTCCTTCTTAGCCCTTATATGCCTTTTGTAATTACATCATTACAGCATACTGATTATGTGCAAACTAGAGAATCATTATCTCATCAATTCCACTGAATTAACATCTTGTTTCTTGTATACTCTCCAGAATTCCAGACCTCTACCAAAAAACCTTAGATAAAATACTTCAAGAAATCTTAAATGAAAATTGCTCAGAACTATGAGAACTAGGGGACAAAGGGATTATAGAAAAAAATTCTTCATTGATCTCATGAAAAAAATCAAATTAAGCATATAAATAAGTACATAAATTAAGCAAATTAGTTGTAGACAAAACCCAGAGTTTTCAGTTGAATAAAAAGTCATCTTTAACAAAGTATAGAATGTTCTATTGAGAAAGAAAGAAAAACAGAGCTGGGATCAAATCTTTGAAATGCCAACATTGGAAAAAAGGGAAACTAAAAAAGTTATTTGAAGGGACTTTTAAAATATCACTGGCTCTAAGTGCCAAAGAGGAAATAACAACCAAAAATTACACAATAGGAGTATAGGTAGAGATTTGTGTTTATTTGTTGTGTTTTTTTTGCTTTTTTAACGTAGGAGAATTATAAAAAAAAGGAAGGGAAAAGGAATATATTACAGAAGAAATGAGGAAAAAGAGTTAAGAATTAACTGTTTCTCATAATTGAAATATATCAGAAGAATATATAAATTGGAGATAGAGGGGAGCAGCATATAATTAATGTGAAACATTAAAAAGAGATTTGAACAGACATACATACCAAGAATTTATTGTAGAAATAAATTAGAATCAAGGGTGAAATAGGTAGGGACAGAGAAAGGAAAGAGAATGGCATTCCACAGAAGGTAGAATTAAGGAGAAAATTGTCCCTAGCAAAACCAACTTTAAATATAGAAGATGCAATATAAGTGGAAGAAGTTTTAAAAGAAGAGAGAGGATAAAAATCAACAACTTAGATCCAGGCCAGGTAAAGAAAGGAAGGGCAAAAGAGTGGAATTAAATCACTTCAGTTACAGATTACCAGTGATTATCTCATTGCCTTTCACTACCTTATTTCTTGTGTAACCAAAGTCTCTTGGGATAAGGCTCTACTCATTGGTGGAAATTAATGCCTGGTGCCAGTGTGAGAGGAGGTGTGGAATTAGAAAGAAAATCTCTGAACTTTGCACTTTTGAGTCTCTTGTGATCTTTTCAATCTCTTCAATTTTCCTCAAGTCTCATCAGTCATTTGGGGGTTGGTAGTTTCTTCATGTACTTCTAATTTACAGCTTTTAGAGAGGTGGATGATACCAACCCCACTTGTATTTGATGAATGGAGAATAAAACTCTTAAAAGAAGCCATCATGAAAGGATCTGGCAGTCTCCATTATGTTCTTATTCCAAGTTGACTATGCTAGGGACTTCAGCAAATTTCCCTTTGAGTAACATCTGGGATTCCCTCTCTTGATTGGGTTACCGCCTTCCGAATTGGAATAACTCCTTTACTCTGTATTGTCTGCCATATAATCTTTCTCTGATTTTGGTTTTGTTATTTATTTGAATAAATGGATTTATTTGGTATATGTGTGTTCATTGTGGAACTGGTTGCAAACAACGTCTTGGAAAGAAAGCTTCAAACTTTCTTTTCCTCTTAAAAATAGTCATTATAAGTTTATCTTGAACCTGAAAACTACACTCCTTATTTTAATGGCATGTAAAGATATTGGGAAGTATAATTTTATAAATCCAGTCCTTTTTCTAGAGCAGAAGAACTATACTTCTGACTCCAACCCCTTGCTTCTCCTGTCAGGAATTAAAGTCCCCATTGGTGAAGGGTAGGGGGAGAAAGCACTAAAGATGTCTATTTTGTCTCTCTTTGAGTCGCACAGTGACATCTTCACGCTATGTTTATGCTACAGTATTTGTTACATTCATGACAGCAGAGAGGGTGGTGATCAAAAACAGGACATCATATAGAATCAGATGCAGTAAAAACACATACCCAATAATCAAAACTTTGTTAATGAGATCAAACACCTCAAAAATGGAGGAAATTGTTGGAATAAATCAGAAAGTATAATAAAGCATACTGTTTTTTAAAAGAAATATAATATTATAAGGGTTTAGAGTAAAATATGATTTTATTTTAGAGTAATTTTAAAATTTAGAGTAATTTAAAATTTAGGGTAAAAAATTAGGAAAAAATAGAGTAAAATATGCTTTGTATGAAGGATACTTCAGGGATGAGGGTTCTGGTATCAAACAAGTCAAAAGCACCAACAGAAATAAAGTATTATACACATATGCCAAATGGCAAATCAACAAAATATCTGAAAGAAAATATCACTGAACTAGTAGGAGAAATAGAAGACAAAAAAAAAATGTACCTCTTTTATACAAACCTAACAAAAAAAGTTAAATATTGAAAGAAGTTAAAGATCTAAATAAAATTTGAGAAAAATAGATTTAATATCCTGTTGACTAATTAATAGGAATAATAAACAGTATTCCTATTTCTCAACTTTGCATGGCACCTTTATCAAAGTTGACCATGTACTAAGGCATACAAAAACTATAAACAAATTCATATGCAAATAAATATTATTTCAATATTATTCACAGTGCAAATAAATATTAAACATTCTCTATTGGCTACAATATTGAAACTTATACTGAATAAGGAGACTAAGAATCTAAAAGAAAAATCTAAATAAAAGTGTGGACAAAGAATTATAGAAACAGATTATCAAAGAAGATGTTAACATGAAATGATATGTCTAAATTTGTGGGACAGAGAACAATAGATCAATTAATTGGTCCTGCAACAATAACAAAAACAAGTTTTGATAATCACAAAAGAGAGAAAATTAAAAACAATTCCTCTAAGTTAATAAATAAAATAATGAATTTTAAAAATGCTATAAAAATAGGTAGACCTTTAATAAATTTGATTGGAAAAAGGGAAGAAAGCTAAAGTGCCAAAATTAAGAATAAAAAGAAAAAATTACAGCAAATTAAAGAGAAATAAAATAATTGGAGACTATATTACCTAACTATAAGCTTTAAAAAAACTGCTAAGAGAATTAGAAAAATAATTACAAAATATAAAATATAGAAATTAACAAAGCCAAAAGTAAAGAATTTCTGCAAGCCAATATCAGAAAAAGAAAATTACAAACCAAAAGTACCAGATTAAATCGAAAGCTCATTCAGAGCAGGTATTCTTTTTTTGTATATCCTGTACTCAGCACAATACCTGGCACATAGTAAATGCTTTTTTTTTTTTTTTTTGACTTAATATCCTTTTCAATTAATTCTTTTTTTTTTTTTTAATAACTTTTTATTGACAGAACCATGCCAGGGTAATTTTTTATAGCATTATCCCTTGCACTCACTTCTGTTCCAATTTTTCCCCTCCCTCCCTCCACCCCCTCCCCCAAATGGCAAGCAGTCCTTTACATGTTGAGTAGGTTACAGTATATCCTAGATACAATATATGTGGGCAGAACCAAACAGTTTTCTTGTTGCATAGGGAGAATTGGATTCAGAAGGTATAAATAACCCAGGAAGAAAAACAAAAATGTAAGCAATTTATATTTATTTCCCAGTGTTCTTTCTTTGGGTGTAGCTGCTTCTGTCCATCCTTGATCAATTGGAACTGAATTAGCTCTCTTTATCGAAGAGATCCACTTCCATCAGAATACATCCTCAAACACTCTCGTTGTTGAGATATATAATGATCTCCTGGTTCTGCTTGGTTCACTTAGCATCAGTTCATGTAAGTCTCGCCAGTCCTCTCTGTATTCATCTTGCTGGTCATTCCTTACAGAACAATAATATTCTATAACATTCATATACCACAATTTACTCAACCATTCTCCAATTGATGGACATCCTTTCATTTTCCAGCTTCTGGCCACTACAAATAGGGCTGCCACAAACATTTTGGCACATACAGGTCCCTTTCCCTCCTTTAGTATCTCTTTGGGTTATAAGCCCAGTAGAAACACTGCTGGATCAAAGGGTATGCACAGTTTGATAACTTTTTGAGCATAGTTCCAAATTGCTCTCCAGAATGGCTGGATGTGTTCACAATTCCACCAACAATGTATCAGTGTCCCTGTTTTCCCACATCCCCTCCAACATTCCGCATTATCTTTCCCTGTCATTCTAGCCAATCTGACAGGTGTGTAGTGGTATCTCAGAGTTGTCTTAATTTGCATTTCTCTGATTAATAATGATTTGGAGCATATTTTCATGTATCTATAAATAGTTTCAATTTCTTCATCCGAGAATTGTCTATTCATATCCTTTGACCATTTATCAATTGGAGAATGGTTTGATTTCTTATAAATTAGAGTCAATTCTCTATATATTTTGGAAATGAGGCCTTTATCAGAACCTTTGACTGTAAAAATGTTTTCCCAGTTTATTGTTTCCCTTCTAATCTTGTCTGCATTTGTTTTGTTTGTACAAAAACTTTTCAATTTGATATAATCAAAATTTTCTATTTTGTGGTCAATAGTGATCTCTAGTTCTTCTTTGGTCATAAATTCCTCCCTCTTCCACAGGTCTGAGAGGTAAACTATCTTATGCTCTTCCAAATTATTTATAATCTCATTCTTTATGCCTAGGTCATGAACCCATTTTGACCTTATCTTGATGTACGGTGTTAAGTGTGGGTCAATGCCTAGTTTCTGCCATATAGTAAATGCTTAATAAGAGTTTATTGAATGAAAGCAAGTGAATTATATCAAATATTTAAAAAAATGATTTTGCATCAATTGTCCTCAAAAACGAACAAGAAAACTAATAAAATTCTATTTACAAAATAAATGATCATAATAATTGAACTGAAAAGATATAACAAAGAGAAAGCAAACTACAAGCCAAATATGCAATGATACCGATGTAAAATGTTGAATAAATTATTCATAATATATTCAAATGATTATTAGCTAATATTAGATTGGATTTATAACAGGAGTGTCATTCATTTACTATTAAACAAAGCTTAAATATAATGTATCATTAATAAAATAATAAAATTACACAACTATATCAATAAATGCAGGAAACAATATTCTTAAAATACAATAGCTATTTCTATTAAAACACCAAAAATAGAAATAATTAAAGCAGATAAACATGAATAAATAAAACATGATAATATGATGAATATTATATATATATTTATACATGAATATGTGTGTATATAAATGTTTTTCAATATTAAGGAAATAATGTACACTAGCATTATCTGACATAAAGTAATAGCAGAAGTTTTTCTAATATTAAGGCAAGGATATCTAATGTGGTCACTATCATTCAAAATTATTTTTGAAATACTAATTTTAACAATAAGCTAAGAAAAGAAATTAAGGAAAGAAGTAAAAAATATATTAATTGTTCATGGGTAGGCCATGTCAATATAATAAAAATAATGATGTTATTTAAATTAAATAGCTATACTGTCATTCCAACTAAGGAGATATTTTACAAAACTACAAAAAATATGAGCAAAATTAATTTAGAGGAAAAAATGGTCAAAAATTACAAGCAACACTAATACACTATTAATGGAGTTGTGTAGTAATCCAACCATTCAAGAGAGCAAATTGGAACTATGCCCAAATGACTATAAAACTGTGCCTGTCCTTTGATCCAGCAATACCACGGATAGTTCTATATCCTAAAGACATAAAAAAGTGGTAGGGGAGAGAACGTCTTTGTACAAAAATATTTATAGCATCTTTTTTTTGTTGTGACTAAGAATTAGAAATTAGAGGGTATCCATTAATTGAGAAATAGATAGACAAGATATAGTATACGCTTGTGGTAGAATACTATTGTGCTATAAGAAATGATAAGCAGGATGATGTCAGAAAAAAATCTGAAAAGATTTATATGAATTGATGCAAAGTGAAGTGAGGAGAACCAAGAGCACAGTTACACTGTAAAAGCAATATTGTATAATGAATTATGAATGACTTAGCTTTTCTTAGCAATATAATTACTCAAAACAATCCCCAAGGACTCATGATAAAGCATTCTATCTGCCTCTAGAGAAAGAATTGATAGTGTTTGGAGACAGAACAAAGCATGCTATTTTCACTTTCTTTCTTTCTTTCATTTTTTACAAATTGGAATCGTTTTGTACGAAATGAATAAGATAGAAATGTTTTATATGACAGCGTGAATTGCTTACCATCTTAGGGCAGGGTAAGGGGAATGAGAGAGGGAGAGATAGAATTTGGAATTAAAAAGAAAATTTTTTAATATAATTGATACAAAACAAAATATATGTGTGTATATATATATACATATATATATATATATATAATAAGTAAATAATTTGTAGTTGCTAGTATAAATCTCTTTTTTTATCTTGAAATGGCTGTCTCTATTAATGACTAAGTTCATAATAAAAACATTTTTAAAAAGAAAAGTTAAAAGTGATCACAGCATATAGGATAATATTACTGTCAAAAGTAAAATAATAAAGTATAGAAGCTGGAGAAAGAATCCCAAGACTTCAGAGTTGGAAGGAACCTCAGAGGTCACCACATTCAACATGTACTAAGAATCCCCTATACTAAGTCTCCAACAAGATATCTAGTGAGGGATAGCTCACTGTCATTAAACAACAACTGAATTTTGGAAAGTGGAAGGAAATGTTTTCCTTCCAACAATCAGACTCTGCCCTGGCAACTTATATTTATTGGTCCTAATTCTATCCTCAGAGGCTATTAAGTCCAAGGCTAATTCCTTTTCTATTTGACAACCCTTCAAATACTTGAAGATACCAAGTCTTCTCCACATTTAGTAACACCAGCTCTTTTCATTAATTCATTTGTTACAATATTTCAAATCCCTTCATCATCCTGGTTGACCTTTCATGAATACTAGAAAGCTAAAAAAATCCATAAGCTTGATTAATCATTTACTGGATAACTTGGAGCATATTGTACTTCTGCCTTATTTGGATAGTCATAACGTAATGCTGTGCATGAATGTCAGTGTACTCAGAAAGCTTCATATGAGCTGTTTTATTGACCTTAACAATGACACAGAGTTTAGATTGTAAATAGAATTTTGCAAGGACAATGACAATTTGACTGGGTTATGGCAAAGTTTATCCAGCATTAAAGTATGCTACAGGATGAAATGATTTGCACATCATTTAGGTCACCGTGCTCTGTGTCAATAGAGTTAATTAGATATGACTGGTTGGAGTTTGAGTATATTGACTAGTATTTGCATTGCTCTGGAATGTAGAAGACATTATTGGTTATAGCAAACTTTGAAGATGTGAGAGGAAATGTCAAGGGTATTCAAACTTTCAGTGACAACAATGTTTGACCTATAATTAATTTCAATATTTATATTTATTTGTCCACCAATGTGCAGAAATTGTCCAGTGAAATGAGAGTCAGAGTTGAGGATTATCAAGAGGAGTTTTATTCAGTCAATTATAATATATTTCTTTTTCCTCTTTCACTTAGTTTTGCTATAGGACATGTCTATTTATCATAGAAAGTGGTAAAGTATTTGCATCTCAAAAATAGAGAGGCACACAGTAACTACTAATGGATTTGGACACATCTGGAAGTTGCAGTATCATTTGACCTATATGTCAGCAGCTATCCCTGGGTTAGCACATCTACTGAATGGAAGCACAAGTGGACTTGATCTCTATGAAATGACCTTCATTAGTGAATCTAGCACTATACTATGAAATATTGCCTTGTCAGTATTTAGCTAGTTTCCAGGGAACAGAATTTATGTTACTTTCTTAATAACTTGTGTTTTACAGAAGTTATTGTTCTGGAAAGTAATGGAACATACTCTATCTTCTACTGCTTGCTTACTTCCCCCTCACATTTACATTCCCCCCGAATTACATGTAAATCAAAATTTTAACATTCTTTTATTTAAATTTTGAGTTCCATATTGTTTCCCTTTCTCTCATTCCCTATGCCTTTCTGAGGCAGTTGTGCAAAATATTTCCATATTAGCAATGTTGCAAAAGAAAATGCAGACCAAAAAAAGAATAAAAACGATTTGCTTCAACCTGTATTTGGATTCCATCCAAATTTCTCTGGAGGTGGAGAGCATTTTTAATCATAAGTCCTTTGGAATTGTCTTGGTTTCTTGTATTGCTGAAAATAATTAAGCCATTCACAGTTTATCATTATAAAATATTGTTTATTCTCTACAATGTTCTTCTGGTTCTGCCCATTTTACTTTGTGTCATTTCATGTAAGTCTTTCTAGGTTTCTCCTAAAGCATTCTACTCATCATTTCTTATAGTACAATAGTATTCTATGACAATCATATAATATAATTTGTTTAGCCATTCCCCAAGTGCTGATTATCCCTTTAATTTCCTGAGTCTATTGGCATAATCATCTATGGATATAATCACACAATATTTTTACTTTTATTATTGATATAATCAATATGCTAAGTTTTCCTTATGCTAAACCCTCCTTGAAAGTCTGGCAATAAATTCCATTTGGTTATAATGCATAATCTTTGTAATATGTTGTTGTAATTTTTTAGCTAGTATTTTATTTAGGATTTTTACATCCATATTTTTAATGATATTAGTCTATAATTTTATTTCTCTGTTTTTAACTTTTCCTGGTTTCAGTATCCAATTCTTCACCCTCACAAAAAGAGTTGCCATAAATATTTTGGTACATATGTGTCCTTATACTTTTTCTTTGATCTCTTTGGGATATAGAGTTAGTGGTGGCATTGCTGGTCTTTTAGTTGGAGTTCCAAATTGTTTTCTATAATGATTCTATCATTTCACAACTCTTCTAACAGTATATTAACATTCTTACTTTTCCATATCCCCTCCAACATTTTTTTTATTTTTCTGTCATATTAGCCATTTTAACAGATATGAGATGGCACTTCAGAACTGCATTAATTTGCCTTTCTCTAATCAATAATGATTTAGAGCATTTGTTTCATATAACTATAAATAGCTTTGATTCTTTTTTCTAGCAATTGCCTTTTGATTTTCTTTGATTATTTATCAATTGAGGAATGAATTGTACTATAAAAATTCCTTAACATCTTGCTTTTAATTCTATCTTGTATGCATTAGTTTTGCTTGGGAAAATAATTTTTTAAATTTCATGCAATCAAAGTGATCAATTTTACATTCTGTAACATGCCCTGCCTCTTTAGTTGTGATGTCTTTCATTATCCACAAATCTGACAGGTAAAATATTCCATGCTCCTCTGGTTTACTCATGATTTCACCCTTTATGTTCAAATCATCTATTCATTTTGACCTTAGGTTGTTTGCTTTTGAAGGTTTTCTACAAGATAAATGAAAATGTCTATAGGAATGCACTCTGATCTTTTTTTTTCTTTTTTTTTTTTAACAAAAATCTCTAGGGAAATCAAAGGAGTTATTGTCACAAATTCAAGTATTGAAATGCTTTATCTTCCTCCTTACTAAAGTGTCATGCATAACAAAATAAGGAAAGAAGGAAGGAAGAGGTATTGCAAAAGACAAACTGTGACCTTCATGATGTATTGATATACATTTTCAATTTAGAATTTCTCAACTAATGAAACAGATTATATTACTCTAGACTATCTCAGAAGGCATTGCCCTCTCAATTAGAGAATGGAAATTTTTTTCTGGTTTGTCAAATGGGTTGATTGTGAAGCAATGTCAGTGGGCTCATTTGTTCAAATGTATTAGAGAACAAATAAGGAATTTAATCTGTGTTTAATGGAAGCATTACAATGACAGTGAAATATTCAGTGTGCCTTGGAGCACAATCGTTTTTAATCATACAGTTCTTAATAGAAATTATATAGTTGTGTATGATGTAGTAAGAACTCATAAGGAGTCTTGTTCTTAAGAATTGAGGCACTCTAAGCAAAATATTTTGCAAACTAAAATCCTATAAAGACAATCACAGAAGATTCAGAGGTTTTTTTTTTGTTTTTTTTTTTTTTTTTTTTGGTACATTTGTTTAAGTTCAATGAGATTTGCTTAAAGAGAATAATTCTTTAATTGATTTATTTATGCTTATTTCTTTTTTTCTGTGGGGAAAAGACTGGCTTTTAACAAATATCTTATTTTAAGTTGGTTTTATAGAACATTTGAGCAACATGAATTATTTTCATCTAGTTAAGATTATTTACTATATTGTTGGTGCATATTCTAATTTTTAAAAATTGAATTTACTTCTTGATTCAGTAATGCATTATCTCATAATGGATATTTCAATACATGTGCTCATTTTGATTTTCAAAATGTTCATGAAACAATACTTTTAAAAAATGCCATCTTCATTAACATTCTTGTAATGTTGTTATGCTGAAGTTTTTTGGTTATATGTAAAAGGCTCTTGAAAGAAAATGTGGGAAAATCCCCAGATATAACTTCTTTCTTAGTTGATTTTCATAAAAAATGTCAAAGAACTATCTCACTACCTTGCCAACGAATATGACAATGAATATGAATATTAGGAGATTGATATGTACTACATAAGATGACTGTGGACTGGGTTGGGGTAGTAACTACACTGTGCCACTTTTAGAGGTCAAATTTCATTTCAGTGAAAACCTCTGAAGACAAACAATTAATTTAGCAACTAGATTCTTGAAATTCTGGATGGAAGTTAAAGTTTTATAAATGAAATTATGTTTTAAATCCTAGGATAGGATTAGTTTAATCCTATCATATAATAAAGGGTCATTTAAATTTATAATTGTTCTCTAATTAATTTGTTTTGTTAATTCAGAGTCTCATATTACACTTATTTAGAGAGGAGGACTAAATAATTATCAAACTTTTCTCACCTAAATCCAAATTAATGGCCCATTTTTTTTGAGCAGTTTTGTTTTGAATAATTCCTACTAATTGTTGACTTTGTTATACCTTAAAATATGTTAGGATATAAGGTCCCTGGAATTTTTTTTTTGACTATACTTTCAAGGGAATCTTCAAATTTGAACCTCAGAAAGAACTGTATAGTTTGCATTAGTGCAGATCAAAAGAAGGATCATGGTTGATTGGAAATATTATTGTATAATCTTAAGGGGATGATAGAATGACTCAGAGGATATTTATCAACCAAATGGAAATTTGTCTTCAAAACAGCTACATCTATCTTTATTCCCCCAAACTCTCATTCCACCATTTGCTACTGCTTTGTAGATTCAAAAGCTACTCTACTTATGAATCAAGCACCTGCTTTTTAGAGAATTATCTACTATATCTGCTACACAAGCAGTCACAGTAATAGTTGTATGTGTGCCATTTTGAAAATCTTCCTTGCTTTCATCATATTCACTCCATGCTCTCTTAAAATACTTCTTGGCAGGTGCTTCCCAAAGGGAAGTAATACATGGTGAGAAAGTGTAGTGAGTTCAAATGTTGGAGTTCTTGTTCTCAAAACACAGCTGGTTTAGCTTAGAGTCCTCCGAATATCTCCAAATCCAAAGGTTCTGTCCGTTAGCCTCCAACCAGCACAGAGATGGAATGAATCTCTTGTTTCCTTCTCTTGGGGCTCGGCTAGCTTTCTGGTGAGTCTTTCAGACCAGCTTGGTCTCAGTGGGGGGCGTGCAGGAGCCCAGCAACCTACCACAGTGGTGTGAGATGAAGATGAATCTGGTTGTCCACTGAACTCTCACTCGTAGCTTTATCCTTTGAAAACTCTTCATCTGCCACCAGCCAGCCAAGTGGAATATATTCTGCCTTGCCTCGGAGAGAGGGCTTCTGGCGTAATTCCGCAAAGTGCTCTCTGTCTGCACCAGAGTCGCTCCTCTCCAGTCCAGCTGAACTCTCCTCTGTGACCAGCCAGCCAAGTGGAAAAAGTATTCACCCGATATTTCTTGGGTCTTCTCCTTTGTTTCAAGGGTCTGTTCCATCTCTCTGCGATGGACAAGGCGAATGCGGCTCATTGGCACCCATCTGATTCCTTCTCCATATGTAGAGATGCAAGCAAATCCTCTTCCCCAAGTAGTTAGCCTATCTGGTCCCTTTCTGGATCTCTCCACATCACCTGGCGATTATCTAAAGATAGTGGAGCTGCTCGCACTGGACACTGCTCTTCTGGTGGATTATAAAACCTGTCTGCTGGAGCCAGTGCATCTTTATCAAAGATTAAAAAATTAATGGTATAGAGAACTAAATTTAGAAGTTCTCTAGGGTTACCCGTGGCTCCCCCTTTCTTTTGTTTTTGGAGGAGTGTCTTAATGTCCCTGTTTCTTCTTTCTACTATTGCTTGACCTTGAGGATTAAAGGGTATGCCAGTAGTGTGTAAAATCTTATATTGTGCACAAAAATGTTCAAAATGTTTGGAAGTATATGCCGGTCCATTATCTGTTTTTATTTCTTGTGGCACACCCATAATTGCGAATGCTTGAATGAGGAATTCAGTGACCATTCGGGCTATCTCTTTTGCTGCTGGTATGGCAAAAGTGAATCTTGAAAAGGTGTCTACCACAACGTGGATAAAAGACAGACGACCAAAAGATTTATAATGGGTCACATCCATTTGCCAGATTTCATTGGGTCTCAAACCACGAGGGTTCTTCCCTGGAGGCAGTGTAGGAGCGTGGAAGGGAAGGCAAGCTGTACAGCTTTTTACTATGCTCCTAGCTTCTTCTTTTGTAGTCCCAAATTGTAAATGCAAAGCTTGAGCAGCCTGATGGTATTTAGAATGGGATTCCTGGGCCTCCTGAAATAAAGGCGTACTGGCCAACATAGTTAAAAGGCTATCTGCCTTTGAATTTCCATCAAAAATAGGACCTGGAAGTCCATTATGTGAGTGGACATGCAAGATATAAATCTTTCCTGGATGCTTTCTCACTTGCTCTTGAAGTTCCTTAAAGAGCTGATATATATTAGAAGCTGCAAATTTTATTTGGGCTGTGGCAATTCTTTGTACCACACCTACTGAATAGGCTGAATCAGATATTATATTTATGTCGCCTGGGTAATAAGTGAGAGCTAGCATGATCGCATATAATTCATTCTGCTGAGTGGACTGAAAAGGAGTTCTGACTACTCTTTTTACACTTAGATCATGAGAGTATACAGCACAAATATTTTGTTTGGCTGCGTCTGTTAAAATAGTTGGTCCTTCAAGAGGAACCTTAGAAACCTTCTCCTCAAAAATCCATTGCCAATTATGCAGTAGTCTGGTTATCTTTAATGGAGATCCATGTGCAAAATTTGGAGCCATGGCCAAAAAAATTTGCCACTCTGGGATGGTTTCACAGCATACATTAATTTGTGCATTTGTATAAAAGGTGTATATCTTGTCAGGTCTTGTCCCAGATAATTGTACTGCTCGCTTAATGGCCTTTAATAAAATTCTAGCCACAAGCACTGGGTAAGGCGTAAGGCTTTGTTCTGGTTGTGCTGGGAGGTTCACCCACTCTATCACACTGTCTCCTTGATGAAGGACTGCTGTGGGTACTTCTTTCATAGCAAAAACTGATATTTCCAAGGATTTTTGAGTTACTCTTTCAACTACATTGGATAAAGCCAGTTCAACTTCTCTCAAAGCCTCTTGAGCTTCTTTTGTAAGCCAGCGTGGTGAATTTAAAGCAGTGTCTCCCCTTAAAATGTCATATAGGGGTTGCAATTGATTGGTAGTTAAACCTAATACTGGACGCATCCATTGGATATCTCCTATTAATTTTTGGAAATCATTTAAGGTGTTCAACCTCTTTGTTCTTAAAGACAGTTTTTGTAGTGTAAGTGCCTTAGGATGTATTTCATATCCTAAATATTGAAAAGGAGCATGCCTTTGAACTTTTTCTGTAGCGATATGAAGTTTGTAGTATCTTAGTGTTTCTATGGTCTTTGGTAGACATGCTTCTAGCATTTGTTCCCCAGGTGCACATCCCAATATATCATCCATATAATGTAATAGCATAACTTTTGGAAATGCTTTTCTTATTGGAGCAAGAGCAGTAGCAACATACATTTGACACATAGTGGGTCTGTTCTTCATTCCCTGTGGCAAAACTGTCCATTCATATCTTTTATAAGGCTCAGCTAAGTTAAAGCTGGGCACTGAAAAGGCAAATCTTTTCATATCCTCCTTATCCAGAGGGATAGAATAGAAACAATCCTTAATATCAATGACCCAAAGAGGCTACTCTCTAGGCAATTGAGTAGGGAATGGAAGTCCAGGCTGAAGAGTTCCCATAGTTTCCATCTGTTCATTCACTTTTCTTAAATCAGTGAGCATCCTCCATTTTCCCGATTTCTTTTTTACAACGAACACTGGGGAATTCCAAGGACTTAGAGAAGGTTGTAAGTGCCCTTGTTCAAGCTGCTCCTGTACTATATCTAATAAGGCCTGAATTTTATCGCTACTTAAGGGCCACTGTTCTATCCACACTAGTGTAACAGTTTTCCATTGGATAGGAACAGGTGAAAGTGTTGGCAGGCCTTCAACAGCAGCCCTGCTTAAAAAACCGAAGTACTCATTTTTAACCCTAATTGTTGTAAAACGTCTCTTCTCCACAGATTGATGGGGAGTTTTTCAACTATAAAAGGAGTAAAAACTCCTGTTTTGCCTTCAAAAGTCCATCTCATCGGGGCAGCACTAACTTCAGCTGCTATTGATCCTCCTACTCCAGACATATAGGTGTCTGCTTTAATCTTTGGCCAGTGACTGGGCCAATTGGCACCTCTAATGACTGTACAATCTGCACCTGTGTCTACCACTCCTTCCAATGGTAGGCCATTTATATAGATCATGAGCATAGGTCGGTCAGCTGTTACAGCTGCTGTCCAGTATATTTCTGGATTTTGTGGTTTGGAGCCAGAATCTGGGCGACTATCACCAGGCTGCTTATTAGGATTCTGTATGAGTAAACCTGATGCTACTACTTCTCCTGGGTGATAAGTCACACATTGTCTACCTGTATTAGTGACTGGGATATTATCTACACATTCCCCAGTTTCCCACATCAGTGTGTGGATGGACACTGTTTTGTACGTATAAAAAGGAGGTGAAATGGTCAAGCCTACTGTGCCTGGAGGTAAGGGATCCATAGGCTGGAGAGGAACAGATTTCACCTCTCCCGGGGGTATCTCAGTTGTCCCAGCTGCATACAGCTCTATTCTCCCCAATTGTAATTCCCTTCTGCCATCAGGTTGCTTCCTGGCTGGTTGACTGTGTAATCCCCTTCTCCCATCATATGGCTTTATGGCTGATTGGTCATGTCTGGGTACTGGACTTCTAGGCACTCTCTGGGTGCACCATTGGCTACCATCATGCCCCAAGTGTTTTTTGCCTTGGGCCCTGGGGTTGGGCCCCTCATCCTGTTTCCCTGAATCTGTCTGCATTCTGAGGCCCAATGGAAGCGTCTGTTACATTTTGGACATGGGGTATTGGATCTTGTTCTCCCGCCCTGTTTTCCCATTCTATCTCTATACCAACATTGAGCTTTCAGATGCCCTACTTTTCCACACTGAAAGCATCTACGAGTCTCTCTGGAAGTCCCTTGCCAGGAGGGACTCTGTCTTCTCATGTTTGGATTTTGGGAAGTCTGCATCATAGCCTGGCTATAAAAGGCACCTGTGCCCACTGTGGCACAGCGTCTTATGAGCTCCTCTAAAGGAGCATCCTTGTGCAGTCTTAGTATAATTCTTCTGCAAACTTCATTAGCATTTTCCTTAGCAAGTTGCCTTATCAAAATGTCTGTTATTGCATTTTCTCCATTTGTTCTTGTGATAGCTGTCTGCAAGCGTCCCACAAAGTCAGCAAAGGGTTCATTTGGCCCTTGTGTTATTTTTGTGAAGGCCCCCCCCCCCCCCCCCCCCGCCCCTTGTCGTCTTTATTGTGAAGAGAAGCCCACGCTTTGATAGCATTATCAGCAATTTGCTGATATGCTGCTACAGAATAACTAATTTGTGCTGCGGCATCTGCATAAGGACCTACACCTGTTAGTAGGTCACAGGTGATTGCAGTATGAACTCCACTTTGACTATTTTGTTGGGCTTGTATCCTACAGAGCTCACTATATTCAGAAAGCCACAAGTAGTTCTGTCCAGGTTCTAGGCATATTCTTGCTATAGATTTCCAGTCATTAGGGGTCAAGATTTCAAAAGACAAATTTTGTAATAGCATCTTAACATAAGCTGATGTAGCCCCATAAAGAGTGCAAGCTTTTTTCAGGTCTTTGAGGATTTCTATATCAAAAGGTAAATATCTTCTACTTTCTTGACCTGAAGAATTAAACTGTTGGGCCAGAGAGCACTATGGGAGGTGTGAACACAAAGGTGTAAACACAAGCATTGTACTGATTAGTTCTACTTAGTACCTTGTTTCAGGTTCTGGCCAAAATCTTCTTGTAAGATTAGATCAACTCTAATTAGTTAGCAGTTTGTAAGGATTCCAATAAGAAAGATTTCCACTCCTCCCTTTTCACTTTACATGGTAGAGAGTGAGTCTCACAGGATAAGCAAGGATGAATGAGTTTCAGATCTCTTATATTTTTCTTTTTCCTAAAATAAAATTTATTAATCTGGGATCTGTGAAAATTAAAAATAAATGATAGTTGTGTTTTGATAATATTCATTTTCTTTGTAATTCTATACTTTTTAATTTAAAAACGTTATTTAGAAAAAGGTTCATTAGGTATCATCAGATAGCTAAAGGGGTGTATGACACAAAAATATTTAAGAACTTTAAATTCATAGATTTATTAATTTTCCTGTTATTTCACTTTTCAAATTTGGATGACAATTGGAGAATTGTGGAAGAAGTTGTAGCATATAATTGTTTTAGAATATTATTATGCTACACAAATGATGAAAGGTATGCTTTCAGAAAAAATCTGTAAAGTTTATATGAATTGACGTGAAGGGAAGTGAGATGAATCAGGAGAACATTACATGAAGTAATAGCAATATTTTAGCAATGATCAGTTGTGAAAGATTCAGCTACTCTGATCAAAACAAAGATCCTAGATAGTCACAAAGGATTATGATGAAAAATGGTGTTCACTTAGAGAGACAGAGACACACACACACAAACACATACACACACAGAGAAACAGAAACTAATGAATCTGAGTTTATATTAAAGTATATTTTTCACTTTATTTTTCTTTTTTAACTTATTTTTTGGAATAATCACATTCAGGTGATATGTGCTAAAACAGAGGAAGCCATTTAGACTGCATAGGTATTTTAGCCCTAGAACATGTAAACCTTAGATAAGAGCTAGACATTTGCATAAGACCAACAGGACATCAAATGTTACTGATAACTTTGAGAGAACTAGGATATGTTCACTTTTAAGTTTTACTGACAACTTTGAGATAATCTGTATATGTTAATGAAGTAACTCCAAGGTTTCCTGGATTAGAATTAGTATGTCTTCCACCAAAATACTATAAAAAGGAGACTATATACTCTTTTTTTTTTCTTTTGAAAGAAAATATAGGTATGGTTTTTATTAAACTTCACATTGAGGATAAAAATATAATTATTATTGTTATGTTAATTCTTTCCCATCTAATGAGCTATAATTTTATTTTATTTTTTTCAATCTTTTTTTAAATAGCTTTTTATTTGCAAGTTATATGTGTGGGTAATTTTACAGCATTGACAATTGCCAAACCTTTTGTTCCAATTTTTCCCCTCCTTCCCCCCACCCCCTCCCCTAGGATGGAAGGATGACCAGTAGATGTTAAATATATTAAAATATAAATTAGATACACAATAAGTATACATGATCAAACCATTATTTTGCTGTACAAAAAGAATTGGACTCTGAAATATTGTACAGTTAGCCTATGAAGGGAATCCAAAATGCAGGCAGGCAAAAATATAGGGATTGAGAATTCAATGTAATGATTCTTAGTCATCTCCCAGAGTTCTTTCGCTGGGTGTAGCTGGTTTGGTTCATTATTGCTGATTTGGTTCATCTCATTGTTAAAGAGGGCCACGTCCATCAGAATTGATCATCATATAATATTGTTGTTGAAGTATATAATGATCTCCTGAGCCCTGCTTGTTTCACTCAGCATCAGTTCATGTAAGTCTCTCCAGGCCTTTCTGAAATCATCCTGTTGGTCATTTCTTACCCAACAATAATATTCCATAATATTCATAAACCGCAATTTACTCAGTCTTCTCCAATTGATGGGCATCCACTCAGTTTCCAGTTTCTAGCCACTACAAAGAGGGCTGCCACAAACATTCATGCACATACAGATCCCTTTCCCTTCTTTATGATCTCTTTGGTCATAGTAGTAACACTGCTGGGTCAAAGGGTATGCACAGTTTGATAACTTTTTGAGCATAGTTCCAAATTGCTCTCCAGAATGTTTGGATATATTCACAATTCCACCAACAATGTATCAGTGTCCCTGTTTTCCCACATCCCCTCCAACATTCAGCATTATCTTTCCCTGTCATTCTAGTCAGTCTCACAGGTATGTAATGGTATCTCAGAGTTGTCTTAATTTGCATTTCTGAGATTACATACTCTTAGTTCCCAATATTCTTCCATCATTGTTTGGTCCATGTTGTTGATGGTCCTAAATATAATACATGATTATGTGAGGGATTCTCTATGCCTTTCTTCCTCTCCATTCTTCTCCCAGCCTCCACCACTTGCTTTTTTATTATTTTATTTCCATCTTCATATTTCTACCTCTGTATTCTACTAAATGTGTAATAGTATCATGTCTTAAAATAAAACAAGGTATCTGCATTAATTTAAAAAATATTCTATTGTTTAAAAATTGCTAACCATCATTCGAGCCTTTAGTGAGTCATAGTCTTTTTGTTGATGAAGGGTCTTATCTTGATGTTGATGACTGCTGACTAATCAAGGTAGTGTTTGCTTAAAGTTGGGGTGGCTGTGACAATTTCTTAAAATAGAACAATAAAGTTTGCCATATCAATTGACTCTTCCTTTTATTTGAGCACTTAGAATCCATTATGGATTATTAGTTGACCTAATTTTAATATTATTGTGTGGCAGAAAATAGGGAATTCTGGAAAAAAGCTAGAAAGATG
Organism: Antechinus flavipes; assembly: GCF_016432865.1. NCBI lineage: Eukaryota > Metazoa > Chordata > Mammalia > Dasyuromorphia > Dasyuridae > Antechinus > Antechinus flavipes. The sequence goes on from NC_067402.1 coordinate 212,293,007, forward strand.
GGGGGGCGGGGGATGGCCAGTTGGTAAAGTAGTTAGAACACACACGACATTTGTCAATTAAGCCTGTCATCTTATATAGGATTTTTTGTAGTACCCCCAAACAATTGCAATAGTAACATTAAAAATTACTGACAATAGATCACCATTATATTTATAATAATAATGTAAAAGTTAGAAATATTGTGAGAATTACCAAATTGTGACACAGTGCCATGATGTAAGCACATTCTATTAGAAAGTATCATCAAAAGTCTTGCTTGATGCAGGGTTGCTACAGATCTTCATTTTGGGGGAAAAATGCAGTTTCTGCAAAGTGTAATAAAGTGAAGTTAAATAAAATGAAGCATACCTATACTTAACATTTGATTTCTCTTTAGTGATCTTTTAATTTTCAGTGTTGTACCCTTTGGTTTGGTTTGATTATTTCATTCCAATTCACTTCATGCAAACTTTTCCATGTTTTTTTTTTTTCCTGAATTCTTCAGTTTTATCATTTTTTTGGCTTCATAATATTCCATTATATTCATGTAGTATCACTTTTCCCTCTGACATTTCTCAATCAATGAATAACTATTTGGTTCCTACATCTTTATCATTACAAAGAGTGTTGTCGTGAATATATTTGCAATACCTATGTCTGTCATTGATTTGATGTATGTGCCTAGTAGTGGGAATTATGTGGTCAAAAATTCTCCCTCTCTATTTTTTTTCTAATTATAATTCTAAATTACTTTACAGCATGTTTGGGTCAACTGACAGTTCTGCCCATAGAGATACATTGTGTGTCTTCCTACATCTCCTCAAACTATGACTTTCAATATTTTGCCAACTTTTCCAAATTAAATCGTTTGTGATGATTCTTCATGTTGTTTTAACTTTAATTTTTCTTATTATGAGTTATTTGCAAAGTAATTTTACTGTAGTTTATACATTTTAATCCTCCTTTAAAATTTTTTTATACTCTATCATCAATATTGTTATGGTTGTTTGTTCTTCATTTACAAAGAGGATCAAATTGTATCACACACAAGGTAATGTTTTGACTTGCATGTGAGTTGGATTTAAGTGAGGCAGAGGTGCACAAAGTCATTATTCTCACTCTATTTTAATGTCATAATGGTCCAGTGGCAGCACAAAAGTCAAGGATGCAGTGAATGACACTGGCATTTTCCAAGAGAGACCAAGCTCTAAGTACTCCACAACATTTGTTTCCGTTGCTTTCATGGCTTTGAAACAAATTGTTCTTCACTATCCATTCTATCAAAGGAAATATTCACATACTTGGGGATGATATGCCCTATTTCACCAATAGTTTTGGAGCTTGTCAGTTACCCTCAAGCTAGTTTAGTCTATCTTCCAAAATGATTTACTGAGTAGTGGTCACTGAATGTTACAGCTTCTTGGAGCCACAGGTGAGAGTTGGGTGAAAGGTGGAAACTAAAGATGGATGAATGGCTCTGAAAAGAATTCAGCAAGCCCTCACTTCAGAAGTGCTAGTCATCTCTGAACATACATAAATTTCATCCTTCAGTCACTTATCCCTTGAGTACTATGAGCAGTATACATTTATGCCAATTTCCTATGTATTTGGAATATCAAATTTACTATGTGTGATATTTACTGCAAATATTTCTATATTGTATTCCTTGGCTAATTTTATTTTCTTTAGTTTTATTTGTGATGAATACATAAATTATAGTCTATTTTTATGATTTCTTCTTTTATTATTTGGGTAAGAAATATTCTTTTAGCCTATGGTGAAAGGAGTGTGATTTTCTTCCCTTTTAATCCTAGGAGCTTTTATATTCTGATTATGGGTAGATTTTTTTTTTTTTTTGCCTTATTATGATACATAGTCGAAGATGTTGAGCTAAACGTAATTTTTAACACAATATATGCTGTTTTTCCCACTAGCAATTCTTGTTCAAAAGGGAGTGTTTTTCTTAGTGATTTATGTTTTTATATTGATCCAATACTGGGCTATTATTTCCAATTGTTTTAATTTTTTTTTTTTTTTTTTTGCTTATTTTGGTTGTTCTACTAATCTAACTTTCTGGTTTCTTTTTAAAATCAGTTTCAAATAATTTTGATGACCACTAATTTAAAATATAATTTGATACTTTTTCTTATTTCATTTGAAATAATTTTCTTCCCAAATGAATGATAATTTTGTATAGTTTTACATCTGTCTTCTCAAAGATTTATTGATAGAGGGACACTACATTTACAAATCAACAATATTTTCACATATATATATATAAACTAAATATAGATTATATCTTCAGTAGCTATTTCCTTTACTTTCAATGAAGAATGCTTTATAATTTTATTATGTAAATCTTGAATATGTATTGATAAATTAACTATAAAATATTTTACACATCGTGTACTTAGTTTAAATGAAATATATCTTGTAGTGTTTTTCCTGTTCTTTTTTGTTAGTATTCTATAGAAATGGTAATCATTTAGTGTATTTATTCTATATTGTGCTACCTTGCTGAAGCTATCAATTGTCTCAGTTTCTCTCCCAGTTTTCTGAAATATTCCAAGATACTATCATATCAATTGAAAACAATAATAATTCTGTCTCCTCTTTGACAATGTTTATTTATTGGGTCATTGGAAAGTGGTTTCCCACATTTACCTTCAGAGCTGAGAAGACCTCAAGTCTTTCCCAGTCTTAAAGAAGGGGGAAGAAGAAGGTAGTTTGTTAGAGGAGATGCTATCAGAAAGAAAGGGAATGGGGATGACACAAGAGGAGCCAAAATGATAAAAGATTACTGGACGCTATTGTTGTTGCTCATAAGACAGTATTGGAACACAACGATAAAAAGGAATATAAGTTAACTACAAGGCAGTTGCAATGCCTGTGGATGTTTTTGTTGCCACAAACAAAAGAAGTATATGCATACTGGTTTTACTTTCACTCTTG